>NC_069499.1:1088009435-1089209435 GCF_027579735.1 Bombina bombina
TGTACACATCATCTTTTTGGATTATAAAATCAGGAGATTAAGGATGCAGGTAATGATTTTGTGTTGATTTGTGGGAGGTAACAATTCTGAGTTTAAAGCAGAAGCATTTTAAGTTTGTAATCAATGAAAAAAAGAGACTAACAATGGCCCAGATTATGAGTTTTGCGTTAGAGGCTGTGCAATGCTAACGAGCAGTTTTCTCTCACCGCCCACTTACCTACAGCGCTGGTATTACGAGTTTTCAGAAGCCCGTCGTTAAAAGACTAGAAGTGAGAGTTGAGCAAATTTTTTCTCATTACCACATTCCAATACCAGCGCTGCTTAAGACAGGGGTGAGCTGGTGTAACGTGCTCGTGCACAATTTCCCCATAGGAATCAACGGGGAGAGCCGGCTGAAAAATACACCTGCAAAAAAACAGCGTAAAACTCCTTAATGCAGCCCCATTGATTCCTATGGGGAAATAAAATTTATGTTTACACCTAACACCCTAACATGAACCCAGAGTCTAAACACCCGTAATCTTACACTTATTAACCCTAATCTGCTGCCCCCAACATCGACGACACCTACATTATATTTATTAACTTCTAATCTGCCGTCCCCAATGTCGCCTCCACCTACCTACACTTATTAACTCCTAATCTGCTGCCCCTAAAGTCGCTGTCACTATAATAAACATATTAACCCCTAAACCGCCGCACTCCCGCCTCGCAAACATTAGTTAAATATTATTAACCCCTAATCTGCCGGCCCTAACATCGCCACCACCTACCTACATTTATTAACCCCTAATCTGCTGCCCCCAACATCACCAGCACTATATTAAAGTTATTAACCCCTAAACCTAAGTCTAACCCTAAACCTAACACCCCCTAACTTAAAAATAATTTAAATAAATCTAAATAAATATTCCTATTTGAAACTAAATACTTACCTGTAAAATAAACCCTAAGCTAGCTACAATATAATGCGAGCTCAATCCTATTGGCTGATAGGATCAGCCAAAAGGATTGAACGTCAATCCTATTGGCTGATTGCATCAGCCAATAGGATTTTTTCTACCTTAATTCCGATTGGCTGATAGAATTCTATCAGCCAATCGGAATCTAAGGGACGCCATCTTGGATGACGTCACTTAAAGGTACCTTCATTCTGTTTTAGTCGTCGGAAGAAGAGGATGCTCCACGTCGGATGTCTTGAAGATGGAGACGCTCCGCCCCAGATGGATGAAGATAGAAGATGCCGTCTGGATGAAGACTTCTGCCCGTCTGGAAGACCACTTCTGCCCGTCTTGGATGAAGACTTCTGCCCATATGGACGACAATTCGCCCGGATTGGATGAAGACGTCTCCTGGTAAGTCGATCTTTAGGGGGTTAGTGTTTTTTTAAGGGTGTATTGGGTGGGCTTATTTTTTAGATTAGGGTTTTGGGCTTGCAAAAGAGCTAACTGCCATTTTAAGGGCAATGCCCATCCAAATGCCCTTTTCAGGGCAATGGGGAACTTTTTAGCTAGTATTTTATTTGGGGGGTTGGTTGTGTGGGTGGTGGGTTTTGTTGTTTGGGGGTTGTTTGTATTTTTTTTTTACAGGTAAAAGAGCTGATTACTTTGGGGCAATGCCCCACAAAAGGCCCTTTTAAGGGCTATTGGTAGTTTAGTTTAGGCTAGGTTTTTTTATTTTGGGGGGGCTTTTTATTTTAATAGGGCTATTAGATTAGGCGTAATTAGTTTAAATTTCTGTAATTTGTTTATTATTTTCTGTAACTTAGTGGGGGTTTATACTTTAGCTAATTTAATTTAATTTATTTAATTGTATTTAATTTAGTTAATGTATTTAATTATAGTGTAGTGTTAGGTGTTAGTGTAACTTAGGTTAGGTTTTATTTTACAGGTACTTTTGTATTTATTTTAGCTAGGTAGTTATTAAATAGTTAATAACTATTTAATAACTATTGTACCTAGTTAAAATAAATACAAACTTGCCTGTAAAATAAAAATAAACCCTAAGCTATATACAAACAATGTAACTATTAGTTATATTGTAGCTAGCTTAGGGTTTATTTTATAGGTAAGTAGTGATGTCGTGAACCTAAAATTTTGCGTTCGCGAACAGCGAACATGAAATTCCGTAACTGTTCGCGAACGGGCGAACCGGGCGAACCGCCATAGTCTTCAATAGGTAGGCAAATTTTAAAATCCACAGGGACTCTTTCTGGCCACAATAGTGATGGAAAAATTGTTTCAAGGGTACTAACACCTGGATTGTGGCATGCCGGAGGGGGATCCATGGCAAAACTCCCATGGAAAATTACAGAGTTGATGCAGAGTCTGGTTTTAATCCATAAAGGGCATAAATCACCTAACATTCCTAAATTGTTTGGAATAGCGTACTTTAAAACATCAGGTATGATGTTGTATCGATCAGGTAGTGTAAGGGTTACGCCCGCTTCACAGTGATAGACCAAACTCCCCGTTTAAAGGGACAGTCTACACCAGAATTTTTATTGTTTTAAAAGATAGATAATCCCTTTATTATTATTAGTGTGAAGGAAACTGACTGCTATTATTTAACACAGTCAAAAAAGTGTTGTTTTTTTTAAATCTACACTACTGTTACACCACATATGAGTTGCACTGGGGTGACACTGTGCCCTGGCAAGCAGGCACTTAAACGCACACGTGTGAAGGAAACTGACTGCTATTATTTAACACAGTCAAAAAAAAGAGTTGTTTTTTTTAAATCTACACTACTGTTACACCAGATATGAGTTGCACTGGGGTGACACTGTGCCCTGGCAGGCAGGCACTTAAACGCACACGTGAGAAGGAAACTGACTGCTATTATTTAACACAGTCAAAAAAGTTTTTTTTTTTTTAAATTTACACTACTGTTACACCAGATATGAGTGGTGGCACTGGGCAAGTGGGCACAGTATACGCTGTGAGCCTGACACACACGCAGGCAGGCAACTGCAATTAGATTACACAGGAAAAAAAAAAAAAAGCAGCCCTAAAAAGGGATTTTTGGGTGCTGTCATTACAGCAGAGATCAGATGAGTCCTTCAGGACTGTAGTGGACACTGAATACACTAGTCTAGCTATAGATTTCCCTACTAAATCAGCAGCAGCTACACTGTCCCTCCTCTCACTAACAATGCAGCTTCCAAATGAATCTAAAATGGATGCTGTCCAGGAGGTAGGAGGGTCTGGGAGGGAGGGTCTGCTGCTGATTTGCTGGAATGTGCCTGCTGACTGTGAGGTACAGGGTCAAAGTATTACTCAATGATGACGAATAGGGGGCGGATCGAATATTGCATATGTTCGCCCGCCGTGGCGAACGCGAACATGCTATGTTCGCCGGGAACTATTCGCCGGCGAACAATTCGCGACATCACTATAGGTAAGTATTTAGTTTTAAATAGGAATAATTTAGTTAATGATAGTAATATTTATTTAGATGGTTTTAAATTATATTTAAGTTAGTGGGTGTTAGGTTAGGTTTATGGTTAGACTTAGGTTTAGGGGTTAATAACTTTAATATAGTGACGGCGACGTTGGGGGTGGCAGATTAGGGATTAATAAATGTAGGTAGGTGGCGGCAATGTTAGGGCCAGCAGATTAGGGGTTAATAATATTTAACTAATGTTTGCAAGGCGGGAGTGCAGCGGTTTAGGGGTTAATATGTTTATTATAGTTGCGGCGACGTTGGGGGCAGCAGATTAGGGGTTAATAAGTGTAGGTAGGTGGCGGCAGATTAAGGGTTAATAAATATAATGTAGGTGTCGGCGATGTTGGGGTCAGCAGATTAGGGGTTCATACATATAATGTATGTGGTGGTGGTGTCGGGAGCAGCAGATTAGGGGTTACAATTTTTATTTTAGTATTTGTGATGCTGGAGTGCCTAGGTTTAGGGATTAATAGGAAGTTTATGGGTGTTAGTGTACTTTTTAGCACTTTAGTTATGAGTTTTATGCTATGGCGTTGTACCATAAAACTCATAACTACTGACTATTAAATGCGTTAGGAATCTTGACAGGGTAGGGTATACCGCTCACTTTTTGGCCTCCCAGGACAGACTCGTAATATCAGCGCTATGGAAGTCCCATAGAAAAAAGACTTTACAAAGTTATGTAAGTCATTTTGCGTCAAGGCCAAAGAAGTGTGCAGTGACCCTAAACCTTCAAGACTCGTAATACCAGCGGGCATAAAAAAAGCAGCGTTAGGACCTCTTAACGCTGCTTTTTTACCCTTTCGCACAACTCGTAATCTAGTTGAATATTTACACAAGATTGTGGTTAACCTCATAGTTGGGAAGAGATCACTAATATCAAACTAAAATGCTGTAAGGAATAAGATCATTTTATTTATCCATGAGAATGATCTATTTAATAGAACAATGTATTCATAAAAACAGATGTTGCATTACACAAATTCCAAGGCCTCACAAGTATGAAAGGAGACCTGTGTGGTCTTGGAAACATAAAATTAAATGACTGAGTTTATATTTTGGTTCATTAAAATGTCACACAATGTGTGTTGCAGTTGAAATGAGGCTGATACGAGCGCTTAACACTAAGCCAGAGCAGAAGTAATGAAAAATGGTTTATGTGGTCATACTGACAGGATAGAAGAAGTAGGAGGAAGCTAGGCTGGTATATAATGCATTCAGCACTCCCCACAAAAAGCAACACTCTTTTTTCACCGCTATTTTTAGCACTTGTGAATCATAATTATTTCTGAGGGTGATGCTGGTACTTACTGGCTCTATCACAAAAAAATTTACAGGATTGCGATCTCCCCCTCTGTATCCAGATTTGTACATATAAAATTATCTACACCAGTTAACCACATTAGGGCATTCCATGCAGAAACCTTGCTATTATGGGTCCCTACACTTCAAGTAATAGCTATACACATCTGCAATACAACTCTAATTTTCTGTATGAGCAAAAAACAAGCATGTTCTGTTGAGATATAAATATATGCAAATGACAGTGTTAAAACCACCTTATTCTATCGCTTGAAGAACGCAACTGGAAGATCACGATTGGGTATCAATGTTCCTAAGTGTATCGTTTCCACTGGATCAGTATCCGTAGGGACAATTCTGTATCTTCTTATAAGCTGCAAAATAAAAGTGAGAGATTGTTAACATTATGGTTTTTAGAATAGAAATTAATAATGTCATTGAAAAAAAGAAAATACCTATACATCTTTTTGCTGCTGAAAATAACCTCTTCTGTTTATGCATAAAAGATCAGCAAACAAACAATGGGACCGATTCATCAAGGGCCAAATGGCCCCTGATGCCCCTGTTTCTGCGCAAGCCCTCAGGCTCACCGGAAACAGCAGTTATGAAGCAGCGGTCTTAAGACCGCTGCTCCTTAACTGGGCCGCTGCCTCTGAGGCTGCGGACATCAATCCGCCTGATCCTATATGATCAGGTTGATTGACACCCCCTGCTAGCGGCCCATTGGCCGCAAATCTGCAGGGGGCGGCATTGCACAAGCAGTTCACTAGAACTGCTTGTGCAATGTTAAATGCTGACAGCGTATGCTGTCGGTATTCAGCGATGTCCACCAGACTTTGATAAATCGGCCCCAATGTCTTCACTCTCACTAATCTCTATGGCCTCTTTTACCTTTCTAGTTTTGCTAGTAGCTATGTTTATTATAATAAGCTCATTTGCTCTTTCTTATCTCGCTTTTCTTTTTTTTCATTTTTGACGTAGAATAACTCTACAATTAGAATACAAACTACTATGAAAAAGAAAATAGTAGAGGTATATAATGAAGCAGTGACTGCATTACTATCAAAAACGGATTTGTAGCAAACTTAAAAAAACAATGAAATCAAGCAATATTATATGTCATGATTTTGAGACAATTAGAACTCATTTTTTTATATATTTTTTTTTTTTAATCTGTTGCATCCTCATTTTGTTATAGAAATTGTATTTTGTGTATGTCTCAGTGTTTGTGTGCTGTTAAATCCACAAAGGTAAACCTACCCAACAAAGAGTTAACTGTAGCTGCATTTCTGCTAACCGACGTCCAATACACATCCTCTTTCCAATACCAAATGGAACATGAGCAAAAGGACTAATGGAATTCTTTTCCTGAAGCCATCTCTCAGGTCTGAACTGATTACAGTCATCAAAACATTCTTCATTGGACCCCAACACATGACTGTTTATAGTGAGTACGGTCTAAGTGGAAAAAAATA
The DNA here is from genome assembly GCF_027579735.1 of Bombina bombina. Classification (NCBI taxonomy): domain Eukaryota; kingdom Metazoa; phylum Chordata; class Amphibia; order Anura; family Bombinatoridae; genus Bombina; species Bombina bombina. Next base: position 1,088,015,660 of record NC_069499.1, read on the forward strand.
TATATACTGTTATTTTCTTAGCAACACACAACTGACAATGTAAGGCTTATGATAGATCATTTACCTCTAATAAACTTTGTTCGCTTTCAAAGATATTAGAGAACCTCCTAATGTCTCAAAGGACTAGTATATTGAACAAACTTACATGTTCCAATTCATAGAGCATGTAATTGTATCACTAGTCACGCTTTCAATCTATGTGTAACTAGTGCTGCTGAATGAATCGAAGGAAGTGTCTGCTGGGCACCAGCAGTGCACTGCAGCTCTCAGACAGTACTTTACCGGTTGATAGTGATAAAATGTCCTGCTTTTAAGGATTAGAGCATGCCATTTTTTTACAGTATAATGACCCTTTGATGAGTAACATGACTACTTATATTTATAGTATAAGTCTCTTTTTAAAATATATTATTTCAAAATATCCCATTACATGAAATCTTTGAATTATTACGCAATGGGGTCTATGCTGTGCAAGTCGACAGTCCTCTTGACTTTTTGGTTGAAAAATCAGCTGAAATTATTTGAGCTCTGAAGTCAATTTCTGATAGCAAGTTAGCTATTTTTATTTATTTGCCAATTTGAGCTAACTTGTGCTAGGGTGACTTACATAAAGCAAGTAAACAACAAATAACCTCATAAGATATCCCATATATTATGCCCATTAAATAAACAAACAATTTGACACACTGTGGTGAAAAGTTGGTTACTTTGATAAGACAAAAATTAAAGATATATATGAAAACTGGTTAATATTTTGCAGAATTTATTATTCAAATAATTTGGTATTTAAATAAATCAATTCATAAGCTTCCAATAAAAAATGACTTTACAGGAAGTTATATTTGTTATTTTTAGTTTTTTTCTTATTTTTTTCCCAACTAAAAACTTTTGATTGTTATACAAACATATTTGTCCTAACTAGCAGTCCTAATTGACAGATGACTCATTTTATGAAAGATTAGGAAGAAAATATTTTTGAAACAAAAAAAACATGCACAAGTTTTCTGGAAAATAGAAAATGCACATGTTTATCACATTACAGAAGAGCAAATGTATTATTTTTTTTTAAATTGTATTGTTAAATAATTCCAATAATAAAAAATGAATAAAAAATAATATATGCTATTCTTGATATGTATATAAAGTGTAGTAAATGAATACAATCCTTGCAATTGTGTAGTTTATTTAATTACATTAATAATTCAAGTACAAATGTTTTGTTAATAAGTTTTACAATCGATATTTTTTTAAGATGTAGAGTTTTAGATATTTTGAAAAACAGGAGGTAAGGAAAGTAGAGTATTGATATATAGGTGCCGATTTAAGAAGCTGCTCCTAACTTGTCTGCCACCTCTGAGATTGCGGATAGGGATGATTGACACCCCCTGCTAGCAGCAGATTGGCTGCAAATGTGCAGGGGGGGGGGGTTGCACAAGCATTTCACACAAAATGCTTGTGCAATGATAAATGCTGACAGCGTATGCTATGGCGGATCATGTCGGCCCCATAGAGCTAACTTTACATCACATATTTCTGCTAGGAAACTGTCTCAAGTGCTTATAATTATTCCTGAATATTTCTATTATGTGAATATTCAACATTACCATAACTCTAAATAAGAGAGAATTGATAGGACTTATTTTTAAGCTGGTTTGGCTAGTAGAGGATTGGTGAATGTTTAATCATATTCCTAAAAAACAATTCTATATGAGTTTTAAATGTCTGCCAAAAACTGTAACATTTGAATATTAAAACATTAAAGGGACATGGAAGCTGAAATTAAACTTTCATATCTCATCATTTAAAAAAATGATTATAATTATTCCTGAATATTTCTATTATGTGAATATTCAACATTACTATAACTCTAAATAAGAGAGAATTGATAGGACTTATTTTTAAGCTGGTTTGGCTAGTAGAGGATTGGTGAATGTTTAATCATATTCCTAAAAAACGATTCTATATGAGTTTTAAATGTCTGCCAAAAACTGTAACATTTGAATATTAAAACATTAAAGGGACATGGAAGCTGAAATTAAACTTTCATATCTCATCATTTAAAAAAATGATTCACATTAATTATGTTATCTGGGTACAGTAGCATTGCACTAGCTGGTGATTGGTGGCCATATGTCTTGTGTCATTGGTTCACCAGATGTGTAAAGCAAGGTCCCAGTATTGCTGCTCTGGAGCTAACTTTAACTATGTGTTTAGCCTATAGGTAGGTGTTAAACACATAGTTATAAGCAAGCAACAGTGCAATAATAAAATGATGTTACCCATCTGAGCGTTTCCTTTTTGCACTTTATTACCTTTAACATTTGATTGTTGATTATTTCAATCAAATGTTAGTTTTAAATAAAGAAACCCAACATCTTCAGACCATAACACAACTGTGTACTATTTCTAACCAGATCATATATTTTTGCAGAATATGGTTTTTGTCTCATATAACTCCAACATAAAAACAACGTGAAAACTGCTACTAAAGAAATAAAAATACCATGAAGAGAAAAAAATCACATTATAAAAGCTTCTATTCATAACAATGTTTTCTCAACACTCCCTAAATGCCATAGCAGCAAAGACAAATATAATAAGTGGTGTTAATTTAATCCTAAAATTGCCAGTGTACACTCACCAAGTTTGCAATTATAATTGAACTGCTCTGTACAAACTATTTGACTTGTAATGGCAGGAATGACTTGTAATAACATTTCTGCTTCTCCATATTTTTTTCACCCTTTGTTTCCTTACTATCTGAAAAAAACACCTCTTTCCCTTCCTCAATGCATTGCCCACAGAAAACATTTCTCAGTACTATTCTTTATCCACTACATTTATTTTACTTGCTATCTCTGTTTAAAACCTATTTTTCATGTCAACAACCTTTAGATCCCCAGAATATACTTTGTTTTCCTCATCTCAATATATATGTGATAAACAAAAGCCCATTCATAAGCGCAGTGCATGCTGTTATCTTTGATTTTAATATGCATACAAAGCATTTTTAACAAATAGACAACTGATCATAGTGTTTGATTTGTATTATTATTTACTATTACATTGTTTTACTTACTCCTTTTGGCAACACATATTCTCCAAGAACTGTTTCCTTGTCAAGGGTTCGAGTGGTAAATGGCACAGATGGGGTTATCCTGCAAGCCACAAAATACATTTTTGCTATAAAATAATCCTCCTCTGAGATTTTGATCATAATGAACACACACAAATATACAGAAACAGTTCCTTTGGCTTTATATTACTGTGCCAAAACAAATTAATCCACTGAAACCTTTTTAGCCCTTCTAACGTATTTACTGAAGCGCAGCTTGAACTGCACTGGCAGCTGTGGTAAACTGGCAAATGTCTATCAGATAGTAAGTAACTTCCATATATCGCTGGCTGGGGTTTATCCTTAATTATCTTTTACATCACTGAGTGGCTAAAGGAAAATGTTTTAATATAAAACAATCCATAATTAACAGAGATTGTGTCAAGCTTACCACACAATAATAGAACATTATTCATAAGTGGCTTTTAATTGAGCACTTTATTTTAAAGAGAAGTCTTATAGAAGTTTTATTGTAAGGTATGGGTTGAGTTCCAAAGTTACAGCTAACTTTTGGCTGTTTAATTTTGGACTTTTTAGACATTTAAATAATACTTCACTTTATCAAAGGGAAAGTAACATCAAATATAAATTCATGATTCAGATACATCATACAATTTTAAACAATGTTATACTCTACTTCTGTTATCAAATGTGCTTTGTTCTCTTGGTATCCTCTGTTGAAAAGCATACCTCAGTAGGTAAGGAGCAGCAATGCACTGCTAGGTTCTAGCTGCTGATTGGTGGATGCACATACTGTATATGAATCTTCCAGTAGGGCTCTGCTGCTCCTCTTTCATTAGGTTTCATTAATATTGCCAAGGGAATTTGGAGGAATGTATCATTATGTGAAACATTGTTGCTTATCACATTGTTGCACTTTCAAAGATTCAACCTTTGATCACTGTTAAATTATTACAATTCACAAACTTACATAGATACTATTGATCACACAGGAATTTCACAAGATTAGGGTATTCTTTTCTGTTATACCATTAACTATTTTTGTATCACAATTTATTGCTGGGAAGAAATATATAGCCTCCTTATATGAAATACTAATGCCTGCATCTTCTGCAGACCCACACAGTCTCTGTAATACCTTAAAGGGATAGTAAAGTCAATATTAAACTTTTGTGATTCAGATAGAGCATTCCATGTTAAACAACTTTCCAATTTACTTCTATTACCTAATTTTCTTCCTTGTCTTGGTATAGTTTGTTGAAATGCATACCTAGGTAGGATCAGCAATGCACTACTGAGATCAAGTTGCTGATTGGTATCTGCGCATATTTGATTATTGGTATTAGATCACCAGGTGTGTTTAGCTAGCTCTCAATAGTGCATTGCTGTTCTTTCAACAAAGATACCAAGTGAATGAAGCAAATTGAAAAACAAAAGAAAATTGGAAAGTTATTTAGAATTGTGTGCATTATCTGAATCATGAAAGAACAAATGTGGGGTTTGGTCACTTTAATACTATGGGGTAGATTTATCATAGTGCGAGCAGACATGATGCAATGTAGCGTATCATGTCCGCTGCACATTGATAAATGCCGACAGCATATGCTGTGAACTGCTGGTTCAATGCCGCCCCCTGCAGATTCGTGGCCAGTCGGCCGCTAGCAGGGGTGTCAATATTTCTGTCCGCGGCCTCAAAATAGGCGGACAAGTTATGGAGCAGCAGTCTTTAGACCGCTGCTTCATAACTTCTGTTTCCAGTGAGCCTGAAGGCTGCGTGGAAACAGGGGCATCAAGCTACATACGGAGCTTGATAAATTGGCCACTATATCTTAGATCAGGGTTCTTCAAACCATATGTCAGGACCCATTAATGGGTCGCAACAGCATGTTTACTAGTCACGACTTGTGCATGTTGTAGAAGAGTGTATGTGTGGTGTGTGTCTGTTGTAGGAGAGTGTGTGGTGTGTGTGCTATATGAGAGTGTGTGGTGTATGTGTGTTGTATGAGTGTGTGTTGTATGAGAGTGTGTTGTGTGTTGCATGAGAGTGCAGTCTGTGTAGTTTTAGTGTAGAGCGTGTTGTGTGTGTGTTGTATGAGAGTGTGTGTGTGTGTTGTATGAGTATGTTGTGTGTGTGTGTGTTGCATGATAGTGCATGGTGTGTGTGTTGTATGAGAGTGTGTGTGTGTGTTGTATGAGTATGTTGTGTGTGTGTGTGTTGCATGATAGTGCATGGTGTGTGTTGTATGAGAGTGTGTGTGTGTGTTGTATGAGTATGTTGTGTGTGTGTGTGTTGCATGATAGTGCATGGTGTGTGTTGTATGAGAGTGTGTGTGTGTGTGTTGTATGAGTATGTTGTGTGTGTGTTGCATGATAGTGCATGGTGTGTGTGTTGTATGAGAGTGTGTGTGTGTAGCAAAGGTCTCCAACCTTGTATAGCTTCAGAGGCTCCTTGATAACCCACCTATTTAGAGAGGCTTACCATTTCTCCTCTGTTTTTCATCCTAAAAAAAATAATTCTTGAATTGCTTGATTTACTGCTGCAACTACAATCCATGTGACAAGCTACGCCAAACCTTATGTCTCTGCACCCTCAACCTGTAGGTCTCTGGAGCAGGGCCCTTTTGCTCCTGTACTAGATTTGTTTAGTCTGTTTTGTTTTGTATCTTATTACAAATCCTTGTTATTCTATAACCCTATCTCTTTACTCAGCGCTACAGAATTTTACAGCGCTATATAAATAAATGATAATAAATACCTCATTGATTCTTTCAGGCATGCCTTGAGATATGGCATATTTCTTATGTCTTCTGCACGTGGTACTTGGTCTGGTAATAGCACTTGTTGGATCTCCTGCAGAAGCTTTTCTTGGACACGAGGGTTGCGAGAAACATTAAAAATAGCCCAAAGTAAGCTGTTGGCTGTCTAAAAAGACAAAGAATTTTAGGATGATTTAGCAGTGGTTGTGCAAGGAAAACTAATGAAGTTTGCACCTTCAGGGGGCTAATACACTCTATTCTATTATACTATTAGAAATAGCCAATAAAACAATGCTCTTTCCTATGTTTAAAGAGACAGTAAAATATTTGTTATTATATATATAGCACATATTTGCATAAATGGCACATGAAACTTTTTCTTTCATGAGTCAGATAGAACATGTATTTGTTAACAACTTTCTAATTTACTTCTATTATCTATTTTGCTTTATTCTCTTGGTATCTTTTCTTGAAGGAGCAGCAGTGCATTACTACCGGGAACTAGCTGAACACATCAGTGCAGCCATCAATCAGTAGCTAGCTCCCAGTTCCTGAGCCTACCTAGTTTGATTTTCAACAAAAGATACCACGAGAATGAAGTAAGTTAGATAAAAGAAGTACCTTGAAAAGTTGTTGGAAATAGTATGCTCTTTCTGAGTCATGAAAGAAAAATGTTGTTTCATGACCCTTTAAACATGGCGCTGTAAAATATCTGCATACAAGTGAGGAGCAAAAATGCAAGGGGTATGTAGTGACAACATCGCTGGAAGACAACCCATGCTTCTTGCTGTATTACAAGCCAATGGTTAATATATATTGTGCAGTTAAAGTGATGGTAAATTCAGCCCAACTGCTCAACATATTTTAAAAGCTCTTATCCTATCTAGCATTTCAATATGCTTTTTTTATCAATAAAAACATCAGTATACTGAATAACTTCAATTTTTGTCTTGTAACGTTACACTTTTATATTCAGCCTCTCTATTAAATTTTCGAAGGTACTGCTTTGAGTGACATACGTTCTATCCAATCATAGCCTCACCATGCGCCCCATGTAAAACTGAACCTGCACACTCCCATGCTCTGAACTCACTAATCTTGATACAGTGTGCATGCACAACTCTTATGCTACTTGTGCAAGTGAAAAAGACAATCCTCAGCTCCGCTTTCAGTAAACAGTGCATCTGATGTAAGTAAACAGTAAATCATTTCCTTTCGTACTGATTCACTGTTTACTGACATTTTTGACAGCATCAAGTTTTTTTTTTCTCTGCGAGTACTCCGTTATAAGAAAAATGTAACCAGCAACTGACGCATTGTCTTTATCACTTGCGCAAGTAGCGTAAGAGCAGGGCTGGACTGGAAATAAAAAGCAGCCCTGAAAAAATATGAAGACCAGCCCTATTTTCCGTTGAGTCGATAGAATGCATTTTTCTCAAAGGGGATTGCTGGGACACTCCTTCCCCAATATTTTTTCATAAATAAATTATATTACTTTGTATTAAATACAAATGTCAGACTGATGTTATATAGCAGCCCTACAACCCAATTGCATCCATTAATCTCCCCTTTCAATTGTAGCTTTCCAGCCCCAGCTGCTGCAGCCCACCGGGAAATCTCCTGGTATCCTGGTAGGCTAATCCGGCCCTGCGTAAGAGTTGCGCATGCGCATTGCATCAAGATTAGTGAGTTCAGAGCATGGGAGCGTGCAGGTTCAGTTTTACATGGAGCGCATGGTGAGGCTGTGATTGGATAGAATGTGTGTCACTCAAAGCAGTACCTTCGAAAATTTAAGGGAGAGGCTGAATATAAAAGTGTAACGTTACAGGACAAAAATTGAAGTTATTCAGTATACTGATGTTTTTATTAATAAAAAAGCATATCGCTATGCTAGATAGGATAAGAGCTTTTAAATATGTTGAGCAGTTGGGCTGAATTTACCATCACTTTAATATCATTTTCAAAGCTGGCAAATTTAAAAGTGGTATTTTAGAGTTGACTATTTATTCACTATGTGGACACCTGACTATCACACCTATTTAAGCTTGATGGACATTCCTTTCCAAAACCATGGGCATTTATATGGAGTTATCCCCCCTTTGTGGCCACAGCATTTTTATAAGAGATTTAGCTTTAAAGGGATATAAAACAAACAAACAAAAATACAAAACTATTGTATTTCCAACACATATACATGATGCTCCTTTTAGGCATGGTAGGAAGTTTTTGCACACAATTTAAGCTTTCAAAAGCTTTAAACTTTATTGAAAATGTGAAATGTATCACTAGCTACATTATTTACATATAGACAATATTAATATTCTAAATTCACATGATAACCTAACAGGTAGTACAACTATATAGATACAAATAGTATAACATACAAACATGAGGTAAAGGTGATTATATAGGATATCTTTGTAGTGTCTGTGTGCTGAGCCACTGTTAATCCCTTCCTGCACACTTAGAACAATACATGATGACATCATTAGTAAACTAAAATGTATAATATTTTAAAATGTAATTCCTCATAGATGTGAACCATTTTTGCAATAAAAGTATTATTGGGGAAAACCCAGACCCTCCTACATGTTGCTCAACAATGGCTTAAAGGGACATTAACCCCCCCCCCCCCCCCCAAATATTTCATGATTCAGATAGAGAATACAGTTTTAAACAACATTCCAATTTACTTCTATTATTATTATTATTATTATTATTATTATTATTATCAGGTATTTGTAGAGCGCCAACAGATTCCGCAGCATAGTTATATAATTTGCTTCATTCTTTAGATATCCTTTGAGAAGAAATATAAATGCACATGAGTGAGCAAATCATACGAAGGAGCTATGTGCCACCACCAATCAGCAGCTACTGAGGATATCTAGATATGCTTTTCAGTAAAGGATATCAAGAGAATGAAGCAAATTAGATAATAGAAGTAAATTAAAAAGTTGTTTAAAATTGCATGCTCTTTCTAAATAATGACAGAAAAATTTTGAGTTTCATTTCCCTTTAACCCCTTAATGATGTACGGCATACGACGTACATCCTAAAAAAAATACAGTTAATGCCTGAGGACGTATGGCGTATGTCTTCGTCTAAACTGAGCACTGGAAGCGATCGAGATCGCTTCCAGCCGCTCTTACAGTATTGCAGTGATGCCTCAATGTCGAGGCATCCTGCAATACTGTTCCCGAGTGCCGGGACTGGATTAATCACTCCCCCACGAGTGATCACTTCCGGTTTTGCTCCACGTGGAGCCCGGCAGTGCAGCAGAGCATCGGAAGTGATCGGATACGCTTCCGATGCTCTGCTTGTGTGCTAAGTGCCTCGGTGGGCCGTGGCACTTAGTTACTTATAAAATAAAATAATAAAAAAAAATGTTAATACATAAAATAAAAACTCCTATATAGCCCCCCTCCCTTACAAGGCTTCCAAGATGGCGATGCCCAGTGCATCATGGGGCCTCTTGGGGTGTCCCTAGCCTGCCTCATCATAGGGGCAAGCTAGGGTCATCCAATCTGAGCCTCCCACACAAAAAAAAAATCAGAATAAAATATCCCATTTGTCTGATCATGTCAATATTTGTAAATATTAACTCTGATCAGTGTAGATCTCCCTCCTTCTCCTCACTTGCGATTGAAGAGAGAGGGAGACCTGTGTTTAGGAGAGAGATATTTATTTATTTTATTTGCTAAAAATTTAGAGATCCAAAGGCATTAACCCCTAGCTTGCCAGTGATCGCTATAAATCACAGGCAGTAGCATAGCTGTACTTTTCTTGCTGTCTGTGCATTTTTTTAGGGGTTAATTTTTTTGTTGTAATAATTTTAAAAACCCAAAGGCTATTTTCAGAGCCATTTAGCTAATTTAATTTAATTTCCAGAGTCATTAACGCCTAGCTTGCCAATGATGGCTATAAATCACTGGCAGTAGCATAGCTGTACTTTTGTGCTGTCTGCATTTTTTAGGGGTTAATTTTTTTGTTGTCATTTTTTAAAAACCAAAGGCTCTTTTCAGAGCCATTTAGTTAATTTAATTTAATTTTCAGAGCCATTAAATAATTGGAATTGAAGAGACGCCATTTTGGATGACGTCACTTAAAGGAACCTTCATTCTTCAGTCGCCGTCAGATGGAAAAGGATGCTCCGCGTCGGGTGTCTTCAAGATGGACCCGCTCCGCTCCGGATCAAAGAAGATAGAAGATGCCACCTGGATAAAGACTTCTGCCGCTTGGAGGACCTCTTCTGGCTGATCGGATGAAGACTTCTGCCCCTCTGGACGTCCACTTGTGCCCAGCTGGGTGAAGATGGCTCAAGGTAGGGTGATCTTCAAGGGGGTAGCGTTAGGTTTTTTTAAGGGGGGATTGGGTGGGTTTTAGAGTACGGTTGGGTGTGTGGATGGTGGGTTTTAATGTTGGGGGCGGTATTGTATTTTTTTTTACAGGTAAAAGAGCTGATTACTGTCATGCATCAAGCACTGTCTCTTTAAAGACATAACATCTAGCCCTTTATAAGGCCCCTCCTATATAGACACATTGCTAGGTAATGAAGTCTATTCAGGAAGTGTAACTTCCGTTTCTAGCCGATGAGGTGAACGCCTACTCCCTGCTCTCCCTGAGCACTACCCAGAAACTCCTGTCTCTCTATCCTAGAGACATTTGAAATAAGAAAGAAGGCGCCACCATTGTGCAAGATCAGTGGTATAAACAAACTTCAAATGCGCAAGTATAGCTGGTACTTACAAGCTCCCAGACACTTGAGAAGTGTCACAAATGCCTTCTGGAACCTTTAGAGTCGTCCAGCTGACTCCCACTCTCGCAGTTGTTAATCCACTCTTAGGGGCACATGGATGGAAACCGAATGTTTTGCTTTCCCCACAGGATCACAGATCGTAGATGTGGTCTTAGCTCTAGCAGGATTAGAACTGTGATAGAGGTGGCCTAACCCGGTAGGCAAATTAGCACAGTGGTGCAGGTGTAAATCACACACTGTGTATAAGAACCTCAAAGCAGAATAAAAACTGTTTAAAAACAAGTTCGTGGAAACAACGTCTTAGTAAAAATAAAAATGCTTTATTTTACAAACACAACGTTTCTCAGTCTTAGGTGACCATTTCATCAGGTGTAACACATTTCAGTGTTTTATGAATGAGATTTTTAGAGATCTTTTAGATGTCTGTATGGTAATATATTTAGAGGACATCCACATTTACTCCGACGGTCTAGAAAATCATATTCAACAAATCCGTTTAGTCCTCTCTAGGTTAAGGAAACATTAACTCTATGCCAAAGGTGAAAAGTGTTTATTCAATACTGATTCCATCTCCTTCTTATGCTATAGTATCTCACCCTCTGGAATACAGATGGAAACCAAGAAAGTAGAGGTTATCCTTAACTGGCCTGTTCCAACTTCTAAGAAAGAGGTTCAGACTTGGTTTCGCCAACTTCTACAGGAAATTTATTAAAGGTTTTTCCTCCATAGTGAAACCTCTTACCTCCCTCACGAACCACTCTTATAAATATAAATGGACTCCTGAAGCTGGACAGGCTTTTAACCTACTGAAGTCTCGGTTCACCTCAGCTCCTATCTTGCAGTTCCCAGATCCACAACTCCAATACCATCTGGAAGTTGATGCTTCGGACTATGCGTTAGGTGCAATCCTCTCTCAAAAGAAGTCTTCATCTGAACCTCTACACCCGATATCCTTCTTTTCCAGGCTTATGTCAAAAGCAAAGTACAACTACTCAATAGGAGAAAAGGAACTATTGGCAAATAAGGCCTCCCTGGAATTCTGGAGACACTTATTAGAGGGAACACATCAACATATCATAATCTATATGGACCACAGGAATTTACAATACCTGAAGACGAATAAAACTCTCAGTTCCAGACAAGTACGTTGGAGCCTTTTCCTATCCAGGTTCAATTTTCTCATCATGTACAGACCAGGTAGTAAGAACATGAAGGCAGATGCCCTATCCAGGAGAGAACCAAAACCGACATACGATCTTCTACCGACTTCCATAATACCCCAAGACCGATTCATAGTTCTCCTATCTCATTCGTCGGATTACTTAATGTCTCATCTGAAAAATGATTCATCAACCTCCACGTTACCTCTAACAAAACGTTCTGATGGTCTTTTATACTTCAAGGAATGCTTGTATATACCACCATCTCTCAGAGATGAAGCAATTAAGGCAGCCCATGACTAGCTGTTAGCTGGACACCCTGGTGTAAAGAAGACTTTACAGATTCTACAAAGAGATTTTTGGTGGCCTAAAATGTCTCACTTTGTTTCTGATTACATTAGATCTTGTTCTAAATGTTGTACTTCCAAACATCAGAAAACACATCAATATGGCCTTCTCCTAGCCATACCTATAGCTCAGAGACTCTGGTAGACCATAGCCATGGATTTTATTGTTGAACTGCCACCTTCCCACAATCATGACACAATAATAGTAGTAATTGATCTGTTCTCAAAAATGTCACATTTCATCCCAGTCCTGGGATTGTCCACTGCAGCAGAGACAGCCCAACTCTTCCTCAACCATATTGTGAAACTCCATGGTCTCCCCGAGTCTATAATCACTGATAGGGGGACCCAGTTCACATCCAAGATCTGGTCCCAACTCTGTCTCTTATTACAAATAGACAGAAGGCTGTCAACAGCTTACCACCCTCAGACTAATGGGCAGACTGAGCGTGCTAACCAGACCCCAGAGCAATACCTCCGTTGTTTCTGCACTATTTAACAAGATAACTGGCTCACCTTACTACCAACAGTGGAATTCTCCTTCAACAATACTGTCAATGCATTCACCAAACTCACTCCCTCTTATGTGAATTATGGATTCCATCCTTCTTACCAATTATCGCTTCGCACCTACTCCTCATCTCCTCTTGTTGATGACACCGTCAATACTATAGCTGATGCTTTTACCACTCTAAAGATGTACTCCAGGATGCCCAGTCCAAACAAAAAGCATATTATGACCTTAGGAGAACTCCAGCTCCCAACTACAAACCTGGAGATCTCGTTTGGCTGTCCACCAAGTATCTAAAACTACAAATACCCAGTAAGAAACTTGGTCCTCTCTTTGTCAGACCTTTCCCAATTAAGACAGTCATAAATTCCATTGCAGTTAGTCTACAACTTCCTCCTTCTTATCGGTGTCATCACACTTTTCATGTGTCGTGTCTCTCCTCAAACCATACCATCAAGTAAGAACAACGCTTCTTCCCACTCCTCTCTCCGTTCTCCCCTCTGAAGACTTGGATTACGAGGTTGATTCTATTCTGGACTCACGTTATGTCAATTCCTCATTACAGTATCTAGTTCACTGGAAGGGGTTTAGTGCTGATGAAGACTCGTGGGAACCATCTATCAACTTGAAGGCCCCTCGTTTGGTCTCCCAATACCATAGGTGGCATCCTGACCGCCCCAGACCTTGATCCTCAGAGCGGATCCTTGAGGGGGGGTGTACTGTCATACATCAAGCACTGTCTCTTTAAAGACATAAGATCTAGCCCTTTATAAGGCCCCTCCTATCTAGACACATTGCTAGGTAATGAAGTCTATTCAGGAAGTGTAACTTCCGTTTCTAGCCGATGAGGTGAACGCCTACTCCCTGCTCTCCATGAGCACTACGCTGAAACTCCTGTTTCCCTATCCTAGAGACCCCTGCAAGCCCTCAGTCTCTCTCACTCCGGACACACTCCCTCCAGCCACCTACATGTGGATGCAGTAACCGCTGTATCACAGCATTGATTATTCATAGCAAATCTACCTATCATTTATTGTTGCTACTTACCAAATAAGCCTTATTTGCATATGAACTGCTATTACTAACTCTTTGCCTGCAATCTGTATATAAATCAACTGCTTGGCTGCATATGAACTGCTGTGATTAACTCTTTGCCTGGAATCTGTATATAAATCAACTGCTTGGCTGCATATGAACTGCTGTGATTAACTCTTTGCCTGCAATCTGTATATAAATCAACTGCTGCATCACACATTAAGCTTGGCTGCATATGAACTGCTGTGATTAACTCTTTGCCTGCAATCTGTATATAAATCAACTGCTGCATCACACATTAAGCTTGGCTGCATATGAACTGCTGTGATTAACTCTTTGCCTGCAATCTGTATATAAATCAACTGCTGCATCACACATTAAGCTTGGCTGCATATGAACTTCTGTGTTTAACTCATTATCTGCAATCTGTATAGAAATGAACTGTCATTTCCCACTGATCACTAGGCTGCTTAAGATCTGTTACTATTTACTCTGAAGTCTGCATTGTATATATAAGATCTACTGCAGCTTCCCTCTTAAAGCTAGCCTACTAATGATCTGTGTGCTTCTAACTGACAAGCATACATGTGTATATATATCAACTGCTACATTCCACTTTAAGATAAGCAGCATATGAACTGATACTGCTATTTCATTACTCATCATTGTGTATATCTATAGTCTGCTGCTATATACTTTAGTCAACCAGTATTTGAACTCCCCCCTTCTCACGTTTCATCCACTAGGGGGTGTTAATATTGTTAATTATATTCTCGTTCTATTGGAGTATAATTTTATTTGCTTACCAATTGCCAAGTAAATATGACTATATTGTCATCCCACAGTCTATGAGCATAACCGAATTCTGATATCAACATCTATAGAATTCAGGTCTGGTGTGAGACTGTGTGGCATATGTAAGCCTAAATTGGGTATCAGGCTTTAAGTAAAAGAGGGAATACCCTTTCTTCTGACATAGTGGTAACAGCCTCACAATTACTTTGGGGCAATCCCCGCAAAAGGCCCTTTTAAGAGCTATTTGTTATTTAGTATAGGGTGGGGAATTTTATTATTTTGGGGGGGCTTTTTTATTTTATTAGGGGGATTAGATTAGGTGTAATTAGTTTAAAAAAAATTGTAATTCTTTTTTATTTTCTGTAATTTAGTGGGGGTTTTTTGTACTTTAGTTTATTTTATGTAATTGTAGTTAATTGTTGGTAATTTATTTAATTAATGATAGTGTAGTGTTAGGTGTAATTGTAATTTAGGTTAGGATTTATTTTACAGGTAAATTTGTACTTATTTTAACTAGGAAGTTATTAAATAGTTAATAACTATTTAATAACTATTGTACCTAGTTAAAATAAATGCAAAGTTGCCTGTAAAATAAAAATAAACCCTAAGATAGATACAAATGTAACTATTAGTTATATTGTATCTAGCTTAGGGTTTATTTTATCGGTAAGTATTTAGTTTTAAATAGGATTAATTTATTTAATAGTAGTAAATTTATTTTGTTTTATTTAAATTATATTTGTTAGGGGGTGTTAGGGTTAGACTTAGGTTTAGGGGTTAATAAATGTAATATAGTAGCGGCGATGTTGGGGGTTAATAAATGTAGGTAGGTGTCGGCGATGTTAGGGATGGCAGATTAGGGGTTAATAAAATTTAACTAGTGTTTGCGAGGCGAGAGTGCGGCGGTTTAGGGGTTAATAAATTTATTAAAGTGGCGGCAACTTCCGGTCAGCAGATTAGGGGTTAAACATTTTAGTTAAGTGTTTCCGATGTGGGGGGGGGGGGCTCGGTTTAGGGGTAGATAGGTAGTTTATGGGTGTTAGTGTACTTTTTAGCACTTTAGTTAAGAGCTTTATGTTACGGCGTTAGCCCATAAAACTCTTAACTACTAACTTTTAAATGCAGTAGGAGTCTTGCCAGGAGAGGTTCTACCACTCACTTTTTCAGGCGATCGTAATACCGGCGTTAGAAAAATCCCATTAAAAAGATAGGATACGCAATTGACGTAAGGGGATTTGTGGTATGCTAAAATCGCGGGAAAAAAGTAAGCGGTAGACCCTCTTCTGCCTTACTCGTAATACCAGCGGGCATTAAAAAGCAGCGTTGGGACCCCTCAACGCTGCTTTTTAAGGCTAACGCAAGACTCGTAATCTAGCCAAAAGGATGTTAATGTCTCTATATCCATTGCCAGGTTAAAAAAAAAAAGAGGTTTCATGATCAGTTATTACAGGTGTAAATGTAGGTAGTTATTAGTGTGAGGTATCCTAGAAGCATGTTTCAGTCAAACAGAATAATTTATTGAAAAAAATTGTCATTGTCAAATGGGGTTTCTCTCTTTTCAATATTTGACAAAATCATTTTTTTAGTCTTACATCTCTGTAGGACGCACAAATATGATGCTACCCACAGGGCATAATCTTTTTAATTTCTTCTCAAAATAAAAAGCTATATTTTTCATACCGTTTCCACTGCCCCAATCTGCATTTCTGTGATAGCAGCATACATCTCTTTCTTTGACACTTTGCTGTCTTGGTAAATAGAACATAGAAAATCTTCTGTGAGTTTGGCAGATGTTTTCATCAGTCGCCTGTCTATGTGACATTTCGCTGCAACAAATGACAGGTAATATTTTAAAAACAAATTTCAATTGAACAAATACAATACTTTGATATTATATACACACAGATGAAAGGGTAGATTTCTGGTAAGAGCCTGAAGATAAAGTGGATGAACCAAATTTAAAGAGACATAAAGGAACAATAATTTAATGTTGTAATGTGTTGAACAGAATTCTCTGTGTTCAAAAATTCCCTCCCACCACAAAGGGGTTAGAGCATACTGTAGTTAAAGTCAGCTCTGGACCAGCATGCACCTGATTGGCTCAGCAGCTGTGTTCAGCTCAGGACCAGTACTACTTTGCTTGCCTGGAGCTTATTTTAGCTATGTGCTTAACCCCATTTTCTAGGAGGTGAAACATAATTCTGTTCAAACAATTTTGCAATAAGCGGTAAAATATACTGGTTTCATTTTAGCAAATATGGTGGCTTATTATCTGGGGAAACATAATATGCAGACACAAAGTTATCTTTTTTGTTCTTCCTTCTTTTTTTAGGAATAGCTTTCCCTCTATAATAAAGAGTTGTTTTGCATAACTCCTTTTGATTGGTGGTAATGGTGGTGGGTGCTACAGGCTATTCTTTGCCAAGCCCTTTTATAAGGGCATCCTAGGAATACTGTGTATAATGGATCTGGATACAAAATAAAAGAGGACAATATAAACTTTTAAAATTCTTCTACCAAAGTTTTGGCAACCATATTTACTTTTATATAATTGTTAGTACTGGTAAATATCTGACTTAACTGAGTAAACTGACCCTTTAAAGAACAGAAATACTCCTGAATGCAAGACAGTCAGACTGAGAGAGGGGGGGGGGGGTGTGGGTCATTTTGTGAGGCTCATAAATGCATTTTTTAAGTAATCATTTGTTCAGCTACTGTGTTTTAGGATTCTCAAAGGTTGATTAGGACATTAGGTATGACATCTAAGTATGTTCTTTAGCCATTGAAAGAGCCATTTCTTGCAAAATATAATTAAATATTTTGTGTGGGTTAAGCATGCAATTAAATGATATTAAGAACACTCAATAATTCTGAAGTTATCATTATACAAAGGAGTATACTATTTACACAAATCTAAAAAAACATTTTGCAACTTCATACAAGAAGTGATATAGCTGCCTTTACAACAGAGTTCTTTAAAACAAAGGGTGCTCAATTTGCTTGTTTACAGGACCCTTTAAGGGTAAATAATCTCTAAAACCTTGTCTAAACCAATTTATATGAGTTTTCTTAGTTCTGGAGTGGATTAGAGCCAACTGAACACAAAACTGTTTTTACCTGTTTTGAATATGTGATCCCATGCATGAGTGTGGTCTTTCCATATTTTTGTATTTAAGCTTTTGTGTAACTCAACTGGTGTCACCATCATCAATCCAAAAGTACCCATCATCTGAAAAAAATTAGGGGGAAATAAAAGGCGAGTTTAAAATCCTCCACTACGCACAAAATATAGAAAAATAACTCATTGTGTAGTTCATTAACAAATCTAGATAGGCCAAGAGGCTTGTTTTCCCACAGAAAACCTCTGAATTACATTGTTTCCAATGCAGCAAAGGATTCTGGGTAAGATATGCAAATTAAGTACACAATGACACACCTTTTTACTTCAGTCTGCTTTTCAGCAGGTTCCCTTTACGCCAAAGTATCGCTGTTCACACAGCTTATAAACTTAGCTAGGGTTAGTACAGTGAGTCCTAACCATCCCAGGATAGACTGTTTCGTGGTTTTTGCCACTCATACGCTGGGAGAAGGTTAGAATCACCACTGGGTGAAGTTGATTGCAGGCAGAATACAACATTTTAAATTAGGGGAGATAAAAGGCGAGTTTAAAATCCTTTACTACGCACAAAATATAGAAAAATAACTCATTGTGTAGTTCATTAACACATCTAGACAGGCCCAGAGGCTTGTTTTCCCACAGAAAACCTCTGAATTACATTGTTTCCAATGCAGCAAAGGATTCTGGGTAAGATATGCAAATTAAGTACACAATGACACACCTTTTTACTTCAGTCTGCTTTTCAGCAGGTTCCCTTTACGCCAAAGTATCGCTGTTCACACAGCTTATAAACTTAGCTAGGGTTAGTACAGTGATTAGTACAGTGATTCAGGTGTGTCATTGTGCACTTAATTTGCATATCTTACCCAGAATCCTTTGCTGCATTGAAAACAATGTAATTCAGATGATTTCTGTGGGAAAACAAGCCTCTGGGCCTGTCTAGATTTGTTAATGAACTACACAATGAGTTATTTATATATATATATATATACAGGGAGTGCAGAATTATTAGGCAAGTTGTATTTTTGAGGATTAATTTTATTATTGAACAACAACCATGTTCTCAATGAACCCAAAAAACTCATTAATATCAAAGCTGAATATTTTTGGAAGTAGTTTTTAGTTTGTTTTTAGTTTTAGCTATTTTAGGGGGATATCTGTGTGTGCAGGTGACTATTACTGTGCATAATTATTAGGCAACTTAACAAAAAACAAATATATACCCATTTCAATTATTTATTTTTACCAGTGAAACCAATATAACATCTCAACATTCACAAATATACATTTCTGACATTCAAAAATAAAACAAAAACAAATCAGTGACCAATATAGCCACCTTTCTTTGCAAGGACACTCAAAAGCCTGCCATCCATGGATTCTGTCAGTGTTTTGATCTGTTTACCATCAACATTGCGTGCAGCAGCAACCACAGCCTCCCAGACACTGTTCAGAGAGGTGTACTGTTTTCCCTCCTTGTAAATCTCACATTTGATGATGGACCACAGGTTCTCAATGGGGTTCAGATCAGGTGAACAAGGAGGCCATGTCATTAGATTTTCTTCTTTTATACCCTTTCTTGCCAGCCACGCTGTGGAGTACTTGTACGCGTGTGATGGAGCATTGTCCTGCATGAAAATCATGTTTTTCTTGAAGGATGCAGACTTCTTCCTGTACCACTGCTTGAAGAAGGTGTCTTCTAGAAACTGGCAGTAGGACTGGGAGTTGAGCTTGACTCCATCTTCAACCTGAAAAGGCCCCACAAGCTCATCTTTGATGATACCAGCCCAAACCAGTACTCCACCTCCACCTTGCTGGCATCTGAGTCGGACTGGAGCTCTCTGCCCTTTACCAATCCAGCCATGGGCCCATCCATCTGGCCCATCAAGACTCACTCTCATTTCATCAGTCCATAAAACCTTAGAAAAATCAGTCTTGAGATATTTCTTGGCCCAGTCTTGACGTTTCAGCTTGTGTGTCTTGTTCAGTGGTGGTCGTCTTTCAGCCTTTCTTACCTTGGCCATGTCTCTGAGTATTGCACACCTTGTGCTTTTGGGCACTCCAGTGATGTTGCAGCTCTGAAATATGGCCAAACTGGTGGCAAGTGGCATCTTGGCAGCTGCACGCTTGACTTTTCTCAGTTCATGGGCAGTTATTTTGCGCCTTGGTTTTTCCACACGCTTCTTGCGACCCTGTTGACTATTTTGAATGAAACGCTTGATTGTTCGATGATCACGCTTCAGAAGCTTTGCAATTTTAAGAGTGCTGCATCCCTCTGCAAGATATCTCACTATTTTTTACTTTTCTGAGCCTGTCAAGTCCTTCTTTTGACCCATTTTGCCAAAGGAAAGGAAGTTGCCTAATAATTATGCACACCTGATATAGGGTGTTGATGTCATTAGACCACACCCCTTCTCATTACAGAGATGCACATCACCTAATATGCTTAATTGGTAGTAGGCTTTCGAGCCTATACAGCTTGGAGTAAGACAACATGCATAAAGAGGATGATGTGGTCAAAATACTAATTTGCCTAATAATTCTGCACTCCCTGTATATATATATATATATATATATATATATATATACACACACACACATTTATATAAAAAAAGGTTTAGCATATCACACAGCTTAAGGTAACATAAAATATGACCCAATATACCATTATGTCCTTTTAAGTAGACATAAAAAGATACCTGTATAAAATAATGTATAATTTCTTTATTTGACTCCTATATGTAGAACACTGTTTGTAAAGCTTTATGTGACATACATATCATCAATTTTTGAAACAACTGTCATTTAATACTGTTTCTTAAATATATCTTATTTTGAACAAAAACATGTCATCGGGTCTGCCCTTTGGGGAGGTCGCGAGGGGGCCCACAAAATCTGACATGAGGAAATGGAAAGGTTTAATGAACATTCTGTATATAGTTTATAAAGAAGTGTTTATGGCATCAGGAGGAGTTATATATAGTGATTTTATTTATATAGGTAATACTGAATGTCAAGATAGGTTTGGGCCCTACAGGGGACAGGATATACAGGCGGCCGTGGAAGCGAATTAAGGGCACTGGGCTGAGGTGCCACACAAATTTGTCTTGCTCAGGGCCATGCAAATGCTAAAAGCGGCCCTTGCTACATAATATACATTCAATAATATAGGGCAGAATTCTTGATATAAAGTGCAGTGAGAAAATGTCCTTAAAATAGGCCCTGAACTCAATGCATCTATAATAATGTAAATTCAGTTCTTACTGTTTTGATAGCTGTTATGAAGTTATGAGCTTCTTCTCCTAAATTGGGCTGCAAAAATCCAAACCTTTTTTCATAGAGAACAAGACAGATACCTGAAATCCAGAGATGAGTCAAGTATTACCACTTTTATACCATATAAGGAAAATGTGAAAAGGAATACATTTGTACATAAAAATGCAAATATAAAATACATTGTATTGGGTATGCTATCTACATACTTATTATTTATGTGCTTGAATCCATGTATATTCTAAATTACACCAAGCAAGGGTTATAGCTTTGTTTACCTAGCAATACTGGTGTAATAAACAAAAAATATAGAAGAATATGTTTGCAATACACATTATTATATGTAGTGTTTTGATAATTTTTGGTGTTGTACAGGATTAAAGCGGAATACACTCAGGCATTTCTAAAAATACAGAGGTAAAAGTCAGCAGAAGTCAGTCAAACTCAGAAAGTCACCATGTTTAAAAACATAAACAACTATTATTGTTTGTAAAAGTATAAAGTTTAACTGACTTGTAAATAAAGATTTTTTGTTGCTTTTAACCAAGTTTGCTCTGACTACAAACAGTGCAAAGGTTAAAAATGACTTCAAGCAAAACAAACTACTTTTAACTGGCTTTGTATTTTATTTTTAAAATTCTTAACTAAAAATAAATAAGTAAATGGTCTTTAAAATGTGCATGATTATTTTTTTAAATAACTGTACAGTATAACTGTATGTAAATTGGAATAAATTTAAAAAAAAAAATATGTAAAAAAATATATTTAGTTATCTCATTCTCTTTATGTAAATTGCTGTATATAATGATTGTCAACTGTATTTGCTAAATACTCTATAGTTAGGTGTGCTACTTGAAATACCTGACTTGAAATTAAACTGAAGTTGGCGGCAAATTGAAATTGAACTGACTTGAAGTTGGCCGCATGTTTGTTGCATATGGATAGTTGACTTTTCAGAAATATTTTTTAAAACTGGTCTGAGATATGCAAGTTGGTAGCAAAGGAAGACTTTACATCTGACATGTATTTAAAGAACAGTCAACTTTCAGATTTTGTACCACTGTTAATATACCCAAGTTACCCAACATACTTGCATTTTCTAAAGTAAAAAGATGGGTGAATATGTACTAGGTTTTCATTTAGTTGAAGTGTTTTATATATTTCAGTAATTTTTGAGTCATTTTTTAATTTGAACCATTATTGTGTTATTTCTGTTGGAAATTCATAAAGCAAATAGTCTCAAAAGTGTTAATATAAGTAATATAATCATGCCTTCAGAGTCTTCTCTGCATGACCTAAGACAATTTGCTCTCATTCTCTCTGGAGATACACAGAAAAGCATTGATCCATGTGAGCTCTTTGTTCTATGTAAAATACTTCTTGAAAGAAGACCTTTACTAATAATGGCAGTTCCTTCTTCCAGTAAAATAAATTTAGCCATTAGAATTGTTTTCAGCACAGTTCCTATTATGGTAAATAAATCCTGGCTAAACCCTTAAAATATATATATTTTACTTTAGTTTGTCTCTGTGTATTTGTGCATGCTGTGTTTGCATATCTGTATTTACCTACCTGTGTATATGTGTAGGTGTATTTATCTCTATAATATTTGTACAGTTTATCTATAGTTGTACTGTATTTGTGTTTATCTTTGTATCAACATATATGTTTGTGCCTGTGTATCTGTGTAGGTGTGTCTATCTCTATATCTCTATGTCACTGCAGTGTGTATATTTATGAGTGTCTGTGTGTGTAGATATGTGTAGGAGTGCAGGTGAATAGGTGAGTGTAGATGCTTGTAGCTGTTTGTGTGTGTGTGTAGGAGTGTATAGGGGTGCAGGCATGTAGGGTGTGTGTGTTTATGTGTGGGTGTGGGTGTATGTATATATATATATATATATATATATATATATATATATATATATAGGTTTGTGTGTGAATATGTGTGTAAATGTTTGTAGGAGTGTGTGTATAGGGATGTGTATGTGTGTAGGGGTGTGTGTGAGTAGATGTGTGTAGGTTTGTGTGTGTAGAGATGTGTGTAGGAGTATGTGTGTGTTTAGGTGTGTGTGTGTAGATGTGTGTAGGTTTGTGTGTTTAGAGATGTGTGTAGGAGTATGTATGTGTGTAGGGATGTGTGTGAGTAGATGTGTGTAGGTTTGTGTGTGTAAAGATGTGTGTAGGAGTTTGTGTGTGTTTAGGGTGTGTGTGTGTGTGTGTGTAGATATGTGTAGGTTTGTGTGTGTAGAGATGTATGTAGGAGTATGTGTGTGTGTGTAGATGTGTGTCACTTGTCAGCACAAAGTACAAGCTACACTGTAAAAGACACTGACATTACAAAAAACTTACAGAACAAACTAATTTAAAAAAAGTATCTACCTCCATAAAATAATTCACACTAACATAGGCAAAAAACAAACTTAAAACCAGCTGAAGAGAATAAACCAATAAAAATGACACAGCTTTGTCAGCTTTGAAATAATGAGACACAACTGAGACACAAGATACTTTGCAATGGTAATAGAGACTGTGAATTACACTTGCTGGGCCAAAGCCTAGGTGGAAAAACACAGTCACGTTTGGAACGCTCACGGCCAGCTCCTAGAGACACCTTTTGTTTTATTCAGGCTATTTTACCCTAACAATACAGACGTGCAAATATTTTACAATTACAGACATTTACATAAACCCTTTGCAACATTTTTCTGAAGCATTGTGATTGTAATTTTTTTTCCCAGCATTGCTTGCAGCTCATATTTCATATGTCAGATATCATGTATTAAACACCTCATACAACTACAGGTTAAGTGACGCTCAATGAATTTTTAACATGATCTAGGCCAGTTTGTACACCTATAGCTTTCATTTCTAACACCAGGGGGTAGATTTATTAAAGGGTGAGCGGACATGATTCACTGTAGCATACGCTGTCGGGATTTAACATTGCACAAGCATTTCTGATGAAATGCTTGTGCAATGCCGCCCCCTGCTCACTGGTGGCCAATTGGCCGCTAGCAGGGGCCCTCAATCATCCCTTTAAGGTGGCGGAGAAGTCTTACGACCGCTGCTTCTTAACTTCTGTTTCAGGCGGACCTGAAACAATGGGGTTCCGAAGCCGCATCCGCTGCTTAATAAATGGAGCCCTAAATGTTCTCGCTTATTTACAATCTGCATATACAGAATATACTTTATAACATTGTCATGAGGGATTTTCTTTCTTAATGTGAATACAAAGAGGCCGAATTATCAAGCTCCGAATGGACCTTGATGCCCCTATTTCCGCTGCTCCATAACTGGTCCGCCTGCTCTGAGGCTGCAGACATCAATCCGCCCGATCCTATACGAACGGGCTCATTGACACCCCCGGCTAACGGCCGATTGGACGCGAATCTGCAGGGGGCGGCATTTGCACAAGAACTGCTTGTGCAAATGATAAATGCTGACAGCGTATGCTGTCTGCATTTATCGATGTACGGCGGACATGTGCTTTTAATAAATGTACTTTTCATAAAACATATTTTCTTCATGAGCTATATGTCTTTTTTTCCATAAATGTTCCAAAATCTTTAGAATCTTACTTTCTAGTGACCATTTATTCAGCTCACAATACAGATCTTCAATTTTTCCATTTTTGTCACAGATGCTGTCAAGTCGCTTCATAAAATCAACCAAAACCTGAAAAAAAAACCAATATGAGTAAATATTATAGTTAGAATATTTTATTGTAGCATTAACATTTTCCACAGTTTGCAAAATATTTTCTCTAGTGAAGTTCTTTAGTATATGATAACCAACGGCACTGCATGAACTGTTACTAAAAACAAACACAAAAAGTTCTAGACATCCTGCAACCGAAGAAGCAGTAACTAAGTAATCCAAATTTTGGCAGAGCAATTTCTTCAGTTTCCATATAAATGTATGCATGTTTTTGTTTTTTGCCAGAATGTCTTTTCAGAAAGGTATTGTGTGAATGAGACAAAACATACCGATCCTCTGATCAATTCAGATTTCCAGTCCACTAAGTACTCACCATTTCAAAAACAAGCTCCACGTAGAGTTATTTTGTGCTGTATTATATCTTAAAGGGACAAAATAGGCAAAATTAAATATTCATGATTTAGATAGAGCATTGATTTTTAAGCAACTTTTACATTTTCTTCTATAAATACATTTGCTTTGTTCAATTGGTATCCTTTGTTAAAGAATAGACTCAGGAATATCAATGCGTATATGGGAGCTAGCTGAACAGATTGGTGAACCCATAACAAGAGGCATATATGTGCAGCCACTAATCAGCAGCTAGCTCCCACTAATGCATTGCTGCTCCGATGTATGCCTACTGATGTATGCTTTCCAAAAAGGATACCAAGAGAATGAAGAAACTGTAGTGATAGAAGTAAATTGGAAAGTTGTTTAAAAATGCGTGCTCTATCTGAATCTTGAAAGTTTGCCCCCTCTCTGAGAAATGGCTCTGAGCTGGTCAAATTATAAAAGATTCTTCTCCATTCCCAATTATTTGATTTATTTATTTTGCATCTTTGGCTACTGATGATAGCGAGACTGTAGAGACAGATGAATAGGCTCTTGTTTAGGTGACTTATGTTTGTGAGCTGGGAATGGACTGTGTACAAAGAGGGAATCAGTGATTTGTGAAGGCATGAAAACTCTGATTAGTCAATGCCTAGGGTGTTGGCATTGGGAATCACGCTCTGGTCATCATCTATAGTATTTTGTTTCTGCTGTTTGGGTGTATAAAATGTGCAGCACTTGCATACCTAGTTCTGTCTTTATCTGTTGTACATTTAGTTGTGTAGCTATGCTATCAAATAATAAGTTTGTCCATAATTGGCAGTGCTCTTGGACAATAACATTGATAAATTAGAGGAAGAGCACATTTAGTATGTCAATGTAATTACCTCATTGATTTTTGTATCTAATTTTCCAACTTCTGTTGGCTTCATTAGCTTCTGTTGAAATGCACTTCTAACCCTCTGCCAGTCCTTTCCTTCTCTAGATATAAATGAGGAGAAAAGGGAAAATTAAGCACTTTTTGTTTGAAGCTTTGTTTGAAATGCGATGGCTGCTGATAACAAACGCTGGTAGATTCTCATACACTTGTCCTTAAATGACTAGTATAGGAAAACATAAAGTACTTTAGTTAACCAGGCAATTTAACAATATATATATATATATATATATATATATATATATATATATATAATAGATAGATATACAGTTTATAACGCGCCCGCAAACAGGTAAATTATGTATACAGTATATATATATATATATATATATAAAATATATATATACATGTCAGCAGAGACATTTAGGCAAAAGGGCTACAAGGAAAGGACAATATCTAAAAAAATAAAATCTGCCCTAAAAACACCACGGGTAAGGCTCCTACAATACAAAGAAAAGGAAAAAAGGAAAACCAAACCAAGTCACGTACAACTCTACTCTGGAAGGAGTACGCAAGATTATAAAAGAGCTCCAACCACTAATTTCAGAGGACCCCACACTCAAAAAAATATTTCCTGAACCCCCCCCATACTAGCATTCAAACAACCGCCTAACCTGAGACAGAGATTGGTCCGCAGCAAATTAACCACAGAACAGAAGCTTACACAGAATGGCACTGTACAATGCAACAAATCACTCTGCAAACTGTGTCAACATATATGTGACAACAACACAGCCAGACACAATAACACATCATAAAATATTAAAGGATCATATAATTGTTAATATTTACACATCTTTATTGCTAGATAGTTCAAATTAAACCACCAATCCCTCTTGATATATGGTCATGACTTTCCCAGATTAGCATTTACAACAGTGTGGAAGTTTTAGCAATATCTCTTTGCATAGCACCATAGAACTATAGGCATAACCATATACTCAGAAAGCAAGACTAATAGACAAGAGAAATGTAAATCAATTATTTTTTTTGGATCCACTAAATCTGCTATATACTTATTAAGGGCTAGATTACAAATGGAGCACTAATTTATCACATGCCTGCAAACGGGCAAATTCGCCCATTTGCAGGTGCACGATAAATAACCAGCTATTACAAGTGGCTGGTTATTGCTACTACGAGTTTGAGGTAGCAATTAGCGCTTCTAAAATTAACCAGAGGTCTGACCTCTGGTTAATTTTCTAGCATCTTTATTTTTTAATAAAGTAACTGCATGAAGCAGTTATAAGGGGCTAAAATTGTCGTGTGTGGGTTGTTTGACATATTATTAAATAAATATAATATGTTGGATATTCCTGTGTGCGCTGGTATTCTGTGCAAATATCGATTTTGCCGAAGCGATATTTTGAGCTCAACTTGTAATCTGGCCCTAATTGTTTACCCAACCTCTACAATTAAAAACTGCCTGCACTACCTACATACAACACAATTTGATAAAAAATGTTCACCTAATACGGTATATGACTATTTTACAATTATACTTTTAACTTTGTATTGTGATTAACTATAACAGCTTGGCTGGTGTTGCAAGACTACAGTAATGTAATTCCATACATTATTAAATTAAGTTAGATTGTTTTATGTTTTCCTTATTTAAAATATTTTTAAAACTGACTTTCTCATCTATCACTTGAAACAATACTGTTAGTCCGGGGCTTGTGTTATTAACAAATGACTAATGGCTCTCAAAGGAATTTACTACAGTTCATTTAATAATCTAGGGAAATATCAAGCTAATGCAATTTATAAATACGGTAACAAAAATAAAATCCTTTTCAATTAATACTGCAAAACGGTTTGACCTGTATTACCTTAAACGAGTTTAATAAAAATAAAAAGACTTTCCATTAATAAAAGTAAATAAATAACAAGATTGTTTTTCAGTAAATCATATTTTTGGTCCCTCTGACATTTGCATGTATTTGAATATTTCCCAGCGGGATGCACTTGATTGATGTCTGTGAAATAAATTCCATTTATTTATCTTATGACTAAGAAGGGAAGAAATGATTCAATGAAGCATCATCTGAAACAGTTTTATTAGGCTCTTGCTTGTCATAACATATTTAATGTTTCATAAGACTTGAGTGCCAACCAGCAGATGTTGATGGAAATCTCAAACAGAAGAGTTCGCCCCTACCCATCTCATAAAATATTTAGGATCATAAGCTGATATTATGAGCATTTTCAAAGTTATAGGTTTTATTAAAAAAACAGGAAAAAAATGGTGGCTTATACACAAACCATTTGCAAACTAGATGCTGTCTGCAGAAATAAATAACCTCCAACTTAACTTGGTTAAAGGAAAACTGTTGTGACTATGGCATCGTTTTTCATTAATATCACCTTCTACACAGCATATTTTTAGACTTGGTAAACTGTCTAGTTTTTCATAAAATGCCTCTTTGTGAAACAATACCCTATACTGTACACAATTTTTATTTTCTTTGGTCAAACTAAAAGGGGATACAGTATTTTAATATGTGTTAAATTAATTTGAAAAAATATGCTGAATAAACTGACTTTTTTTCTTGTGAGGTTTTTGAAGACCTGTTTCTAGTTACCAAAAAAGCTTTAGGAGTTTTCCATATTATTCACTGAGCATTTCCTGCTTTCTTAACTTATTTTCATGGTAAAACATTTTAATATATTAAAGGGACAGTAAACACCTTGAGACTTTAATATAAAGGGCTAGATTACAAGTGGAGCGCAAATTTATTGTGCACCCGCAAATGGCCAAATTCGCCCTTTTGCGGGCGTGCAATAAATAACCAGCCATTACAGGCATGAGAATAAGGCTCCCATGCGAGTCTATGGAAGCACACTCTATTGAGCGCATAGCTTCTAGCAATGCGAAAGCGAGGTTATGTTCGTTTTGTGGGCCACTTAAAATACCAGTGTACAATTGGGTATGCTGGTATTTTGAATGGATCGCAAATATCGCATTTGCGAAAGTGCAATTTTGTGCTCCACTTGTAATCTGGCCCAAAATGTTTATTTATGTGTGGCAAAATAATTTTGTACAATACTTTCAGCATTTTGCACTTTTTGAAGTAATTAATTCTCACAGCTGGAAGTGCACCCTGTAGACTTTTCAAGGCTAACCCTTCTACATATATTTCACTAATTGGCTTTAGCAGATAAGAACTGCAAAACAATATGCGTTATACTAAAATAACGGCTGTGCCTAGCCTTGTCAGATACAGACTAAAGCCTGGATTGACTCCAAATAAGGCAAATGGTGAGTGGATTTTGGTAAGTGAAAAATAATTGCAGCAAACAATATGTTAAAATGTTTTAAAAATGTTTAGACCTAGCTGATTTTTTATTCTATAGAAAGTCAAGGAAAATTACTTATAATTACAAGGTGTTGAGTGCCCTTTTAAATTGCTCCTCTTCCATATGCATAGTGCACAGCATCCTTTTTAACATTAAAGGGACAGTCTACTCCAGAATTGTTATTGTTTAAAAAGATAGATGATCCCTTTATTACCAATTCCCCAGTTTTGCATAACCATCACTGTTATATTAATATACTTTTTACCTCTGTGATTACCTTGTATCTAAGGCTCTTCTGACAGTCCCCTAATCACATTACTTTTTTTATTTATTTGCATTTTAGAGAATTAGTGCAGTTCATGCACAACTCCATGGGAAAGAGCACAATGTTATCTAAATGGCCCACATCAACTAGCAGTCTCCCGTTGTGAAAAGCTAATAAAAAAGCATGTGATAAGAGGTTGTCTGTAGTGGCTTAGAAACAGGCAGAAATTTAAAGGTTACATTTTATAAAGTATATTAATATAACAATGTTGGTTGTGCAAAGCTAGGGAATGGGTAGTAAAGGTGTTATCCATCTTCTTAAATAATAATAATTTTGGTGTTGACTGGCCCTTTAAACTGCTATTTTCAACAAGATATACTGAGTATAAGTATTGTATCTGCACATTTTACTTACAATATCAGGAGTCCATATGCCTCATTCCTAAAATCTCTGTAAGCTTTCCATGGTTTGATCTCGAGTCTCTTTGGATAATTACTTTCTTCTCTATAGAGAGCTTCTAGAAGAGAGGGTGCCCCAATATGGACAGAGTCAAATGAACCAAGCTTCATGCGAAATATCTTCCCAAACTGCTTGTGGTAACCAGCCTTAGAAAATATTGAAGAAATACAAGTTGCATTCCATTAAATCTGATTCATATTTATACATAAATAATTTCTCCCTGACATTCATCATATACAGTATATTTAGCAATTCACGTAGAGTAAATCTGTGCTGTAAAGTTAGCAAACTGTTGTTAGCCTAAGGGCGCCCTAACGTGTAACGATGCCTGTCTGAGAGAGGCAGATACGTTTACTGCTTATGTTTTAAGTGAGAAAATCTATTTGAGATTATAATAAGGATTTGTTGCTATAGGTTAAAGAGATACTAAACTTATTTTTTTTCTTTTATGATTCAGATAGATCATACAATTTTAAGCAACTTTCTAATTTACTCCTATTATCATTTTTACTTTGTTCTTTTGCTATCTTTATTTGTAAAGCAGGAATGTAAAGTTAAAGGGACACTGAACCCAAATTTTTTCTTTCGTGATTCAGATAGAGCATGCAATTTTAAGCAACTTTCTAATTTACTCCTATTATCAATTTTTTTTTTCTTTTTTCTTAGTTATTTATATTTTATTGAGGATAAGTAGTATTTACAAAGAAAAATAAAGCATAGTACATTTAGCTCACATTATTAACAGTGTAAGTATAGTATGTTATAACATATATAACATAAGCCATTTATACATGTGTGCTATACAAAGGTATCAAGATAAACACAATACATGTATTACTCACCCTAAAGATATTACACCTAAGATGTTAAATATAGTAGACCTACTACACTATCCTCCTTTTATTTATATAAGAACTTAGTTATTTTTCCATTGGATATAGTTATATTAGATAAAGAAAAATGTATTCCGCATCCTAGTCTCAAGTAGATGGACAAAACAAGAAACAATATCATATTTTAAATATACAATATAAATGTGCAATATATTTACATTTCATTTTCAAGGGGTCCCTCCTTATCATTTTTTCTTTGTTTTTTTGCTATCTTTATTTGAAAAACAGGAATGTAAAGTTAAAGGGACACTGAACCCAATTTTTTTCTTTTGTGATTCAGATAGAGGCCTCTAGTTATCAAGCTCCGTACGTACCTGCCATCGCCGGCCCCAATACGCCCGCCTAAGCTCGCCTCACATCGCCACTGCGGACCTGAATACGCTCGCCAAAGTTATCAAAAAAGCTGTCAAAAAGCTGTGCACCAAGTACGGGGCGATGAGCAGCGGACTGTGATAGTTATCACTCATCCGATCTCGCTGCTCTTTGGCTTTTTCACAGCTTTATTGATAAGCTGTCACTAAGCACTTACACTATACTATACGGTTCTACCCCCTATACCGCCACCCCTGGAGCCCCCTGGAAATAAATAAAGTTATTAACCCTAAACCGCCGCTCCTAGAGCCCGCCGCAACTATATTAAACATGTTAACCCCTAAACCACCGCTCCCGGAGCCCACCGCCACTCTAATAAACTTATTAACCCCTAAACCGCCGCTCCCGGACCCAGCCGCCACCTACATAATACCTATTAACCCCTATCCTGCCCCCCTATACCGCCGCCACCTATAATAAATTTATTAACCCCTATCCTGCCGATCCCGTACCCCGCCGCAACTAAATAAATTGTTTAACCCCTAAACCGCCGCTCCCGGACCCCGCCGCCACCTATATTAAACTTATTAACCCCTAATCTGCCCCCCCTATACCGCCGCCATCTATATTAAACTAATTAACCCCGAAATCAGCCAATCAGATTTTTCAGAAATCATCTGATCAGCCAATCAGATTTTTCCTACCTTAATTCCTATTGGCTGATAGAATCCTATCAGCCAATCGGAATTTGAGGGACGCCATCTTGGATGACATCACTTAAAGGAATATTCATTCGGCGAGTAGGCGTCGGTAAAGAAGGATGGCTCCGCGTCGGCTGCTTTGAAGATGGCTCCGCTCCGGATGGATGAAGATTGAAGACGCCGCCTGGATGAAGACTTCTATCGGATGGAAGACATCTTCAGCGCCCCTTGGATGATGACTTCGGCCCGGCTGGGTGAACACGACTCAAGGTAGGGAGATCTTCAGGGGGGTAGTGTTAGGTTTATTTAAGGGGGGTTTGGTTTAGAGTAGGGGTATGTGGGTGGTGGGTTTTAATGTTGGGGGGGTTGTATTTTTTTTTACATGCAAAAGAGCTGATAACTTTGGGGCATGCCCCGCAAAAAGCCCTTTTAAGGGCTGGTAAAAGAGCTGGTTACTTTGTAATTTAGTATAGGGTAGGGACTTTTATTATTTTTTATTATTATTTTATTAGGGGGCTTAGATTAGGTGTAATTAGTTTAAAATTCTTGTAATCTTTTTTTATTTTCTGTAATTTAGTGGGGGGGTTTTGTACTTTAGTTTAGTTTATTTAATTGTATTTAATTGTAGCTACTTGTAGTTAATTAATTTAAATAATTTAATGATAGTGTAGTGTTAGGTTTAATTGTAACTTAGGTTAGGATTTATTTTACAGGTAATTTTGGATTTATTTTAGCTAGGTGGTTATTAAATAGTTAATAACTATTTAATAACTATTTTACCTAGTTAAAATAAATACAAAGTTGCCTGTAAAATAAATATAAATCCTAGTATTTAGTTTTAAATAGGATTAATTTAGTTAATAAGATTAATTTTTATTTAGATTTATTAAAATAATATTTAAGTTAGGGGGGTGTTAGGGTTAGTGTTAGATATAGGTTTAGGGGTTAATTAGTTTAATATAGATGGCGGCGGTATAGGAGGGGCAGGATAGGGGGTTAATAAATTTATTATAGGTGGCGACGGTGTAGGGGGGGCAGATTAGGGGTTAATAAGTTTAATATAGGTGGCGGCCGGGAGCGGCGGTTTAGGAGTTAAACAATTGATTTAGTTGCGGCGGGGTATGGGATCGGCAGGATAGGGGTTAATAAATTTATTATAGGTGGCGGCGGTATAGGGGGGCAGGATAGGGGTTAATAGGTATTATGTAGGTGTCGGTGGGGTCCGGGAGCGGCGGTTTAGGTGTTAACATATTTATTATAGTTGCGGCGGGGTCCGGGAGCGGCAGTTTAGGGGGTAATAACTTTATTTAGTTGCGGCGGTGTAGGGGGGCAGATTAGGGGTGTTTAGACTTGGGGTACATGTTAGGGTGTTAGGTGTAGACAGCTCCCATAGGAATCAATAGGATATCGGGCAGCAGCGAACATAAACTTTCTCTATTGTCAGACTCCCATTGATTCCTATGGGATCCACTGCCTCGAGGGCGGCGGATTGAAAACCAGGTACGCTGGGCCGGAAAAGTGCCGAGCGTACCTGGTAGTCATTTGATAACTTCCAAAAGTAGTCAGATTGTGCCGAACTTGCATTCAGAACATCTGGAGTGACGTAAGAATCGATCTGTGTCGGACTGAGTCCGGCGGATCGAAGCTTACGTCACTATATTCTACTTTTGCCGGTCTGTAGGGCTTGATAACTTAGGCGAATCAGCCTTGCCACAAATACGCTGCGGAATTCCAGCGTATTTGAGGTTGATGGCTTGATAACTAGAGGCCAGACCATGCAATTTTAAGCAACTTTCTAATTTACTCCTATTATCAAATTTTCTTCATTCTCTTGGTATCTTTATTTGAAATGCAAGAATGTAAGTTTAGATGCCGGCCTATTTTTGGGGAACAACCTGGGTTGTTCTTGCTGATTGGTGGATAAATTCATCCACCAATACAAAAGTGCTGTCCAGAGTCTGAAAAAAAAAAGCTTAAATGCCTTCTTTTTAAATAAAGATAGCAAGAGAACGAAGAAAAATTGATAATAGGAGTAAATTACAAAGTTGCTTAAAATAGCATGCTCTATCTGAATCACAGATAGATTGGGTTCAGTGTCCCTTTAAGGAGCAGGCCCATTTTTGGATCAGAACCTGGGTTATGCTTGCTTATTGGTGGCTAAATTTATCCCTTTAATTTTGTTTTAATTAAGTGATTAATTGTACATTTTTTTTCTTTTATTTAAACAGTAATCAATATGTTAAGGTGTCATTTGAGTTAAATAATCTGGGATGTCATCAAGTAAGAAAGGTGGAGGTCCACTAGTTTAGTAACTATAATTCACAGCTTTTAAATAATACACACAATGCCTTTTCTACTATTTATTTTCTTTTACTAGATTTCCTCACTGAGCAGTGCTAAAAATAGCACCATCAAAAAAGTGCATTTGAAATAAAGTTTTGTTAATGGGGTTAAAGGCAGTATTCAAGTGACTAACTCTAACCTGACCTTGCAAATAAAATCCCACACAAGGTCATGCGTGAGATTGGGTAAAATGCCAAAATAATATGGGCAATGAAATTGTTACAATATTTTGACTATGACAGTATGACACTGTTTTAAATGCAGCATTTCCATAATGTGTTCTTACTAATTTGACATTAACTGTACATGATAATCCCTATGTTATTTTATGAAGTGTAATAATGTTAGCATATCTCTGTTTATTTTGTACTAAGCATCTTCTGACCGCCCCTAATCACATGACTTTTAGTTATTATCTATTGACTTGCAGTTTAGCCAATTAGTGCAGTGTCTGCCACAACTCACGGGTGTGATCACAATGCTATCTATATGGTTTACCTGAACTACTCTCCCCTGCTGTGAAAAGCAAATACAAAAGCATGTGATTAGAGGCGGCCTTCAAGGGCTTAGAAATTATCATATGAGCCTTTCTAGGTTTGCTCTCAACTAGAATACCAAGAGAACAAAGCAAAATTGGTGATAAAAGTAAATTGGAAAGTTGTTTAAAATTACATGCCCTATTTGAAAAATAAAAGTTTTTTTGGGCCTTGACTGTCCCTTTAAGAGCAATGATCTGCATGGAGCATCATATACTTAATACCTGAAAAACCTACCCGGAAAGGAAAAGATAAAAGGTGATTTATGATATTTCCATGCAGTAGATACATTTATTGTAGTACAGCAGAAAATTACCCCAATGATTATTTTTTAATAACTAATAGGACGCTTGTCAAATATGTTTTACAGGTAAGTGGTGTATTTAATCTTTAGAGGGAAGTGTAGGAGTCTTATATAATCCTACACTATAAGAGAACATATAGAATAGATGTTAATGGACCTAAAAGTCTGCATACATTTCCTTCTAATGTATAAACTATATCAATTCTAAGAATAGCCTTATGCATATTCCAGACATTGTTGAATCCTTTAGAGTATTTATCCCTACCTCATCTACTGCAAGCTAATTCTAGGAATCAACCACCCTTTCGGTAAATAAAAATCACTCCTAAACCTACCTCCTGTTCAACTTGAGAGAATGACCCCATGTTCTTGTTGTGTGTGCATGTGTAGGTGTGTGTGTGAAGGTTTGTGTGTTTATGTGTAGGTGCTAGTGTGCATTTGTGTGTGTGCAAGTGCAGGCAGTGTTCTCCCCATCAGGTGCACTACCCAGATGATTTTACTGACCACCTGGCTAAAAATTTTGCCAATATTAAGCAAAAATTAGCCAATAATAAAAATCTTCAATTTTTATTGCACAAATTATCATTAAATACATTTATGTTAAATTATGCAAGTAATGTGTGCTTTGCATAGCACAAAATCATATAATATTAGAAAACATTACACTGCCCCCACCCAACTTCTTCATAATGCCACCCGGCTTGCAAAATTTTCTTTGGGGAACACTGGTATGTGTGCATGTGTAGGTGTTGTGTGTGTGTGCATGTGTTGTGTGTGTGTGCATGTGTAGGTGTTGTGTGTGTGTGCATGTGTAGGTGTTGTGTGTGTGTGCATGTGTAGGTGTTGTGTGTGTGTGCATGTGTAGGTGTTGTGTGTGTGCATGTGTAGGTGTTGTGTGTGTGTGCATGTGTAGGTGTTGTGTGTGTGTGCATGTGTAGGTGTTGTGTGTTGTGTGTGTGTGCATGTGTAGGTGTTGTATGTGTGTGCATGTGTAGGTGTTGTGTGTGTGTGCATGTGTAGGTGTTGTGTGTGTGCATATATCGGTATGTGTGCAGGTGTGTGTGTGCGCATGTATGTGTGTAAATATAATATAATAGTAAGCACATAATTCATATATTAAGTGTACCACTGACTTTTGAACACAAAATTAATACATTATTACAAATTATATATATTAATATATATATATATATATATATATATATATATATATATATATATATATATATATATATATATATATATATATATATATATATATATATATATATATATTGCTAGGAGTGTGTAAAAGAGTTAGAATCTGCTTGTATTTACCAGTGCTTCATGCTGCCTTTTCAGACCTCCTTTCCTTAAGATGTCAAGCAAGCTTCCCAGAATGGGCAAGTTTGTTGGTCCAGGTAGGGCAGACAGAGAAAGAGGGCAGGTGAGATGTGCCCCTTTAGTTTTTAGGTCGCATACTGCAGGGGTAGGGATGCTGTGCTGGACACTTATATTTCTCTTTTTCAGCAACATCCACATCCAGCTGTCTTTGATTTTTGATGCCATGATACAGGGTGGTTAAATACCTCTCAGCAAAAGAGATTCCAAGCTTTGCAAAAGGTAGCATTTTTAAATGATGTGTATTTATATATATATTCCCTGGGTGTTTGAAATGTTTGCTGGAAAATAATCTTCAACCAATCAGAAGCCACAATTAGCTGGTGTGTATCCAACGTAAAAAAAAAAGAAAAAAAAAAGTGCAATGGTACTTTGAGTTCATTAAAGAGCTGTTTTCCTGGCATGGGAATATCAGGCTGCAGCCAAAGTCTTAGATAAAAGCGGTTCCAAAGTAAACTCTTTAACTGCGTCCTGATTACTCACTTTGCCCTCAAAGGCTGGCTTTGCTATTTTGTACAATTGTCATTCTTCTGTTTTGTGTTAGTAATCTCAATTGTAAAAAAAGAAAACCCTGGCATTTAGTGTGTGTATAATTAGCTCATTCTGCACTCTCTCACCTAATGTGCAGCTTCTATTTCATAATACTGCTGAATTCCTTTCATGTTATGTTTCATGCTAACACCTTTTTTTTTCTTTTTTCTCATGTTGTTGCAATTTGAGCAAATAATGTATTTATTTACACTGAATTGGACAGGCAAATAACTTTTAAATTAAAGTGAAAACAATTATTTTCTTAAAAAAAGAAAAAAGTATTTTTATATAGAAGTTAGGAAAAAAAACAATGCCTTATTATTATATTTTTGCATTAAATCTTAGTGACGTTTCTGTGCTTTTATATATATATATATAGAATCCAAACAAAGTACACTCCTGAAATACCACCGTTAATGCCCTGGGTGCTGCTCATAAATTCAAATACGCGAAACAGAAGAGCACTCCAGGACTTAGTAAAGATAGTCACTTTTTAATGTGAACGTTTTCGGAATGATGCGACCCATTAAAGCTCTTCTGTTTGGCGATATATATATATATATATATATATACACACACAAACAAAAAGGAATTGGCGCACATATATATAGGCCAAAAGTTCAAAGGGAATATGCACTCTCACCACCATCAAACATCTGCCAGGGTGCTCTGCAGGAATAACAGTATTTGTGATGTTTCAGTGCCTTACATGTCCCTTCCTCTGACCCAGAGGAAGGGACGTTTAAGGTCCCGAAACGTCACAAATAAATACATTTTTTGGTTCACAAATTGCTGAAGTCCAGTGAGTGCTTAAATTCATCTACTTTACTATATATATATATATATATATATATATATATATATATATATATATATATATATATACATATAAGGCAAAGTCCTGTGTAGGAATGCACCCCATATATTTAGTAGCAGCTGCCAGGGTGCAATGTCAAAACAGTATGTACTATGCAAAAAAGGCAGCACTCACTGGTCATTTGTAAGTAAAATTTAGCTTTTAATAATACAAAAAGTTAAAATCTTGGGAAAAACATGACGTTTCGATGCCTAACTGGCATCTTTTTCAAATGTCCCAAAAGGTAAATCCAAAGTGGTCACACCAGCTATGTGGTGTTCCCCATGAGAGCATAAAACTACTGGCTGAATGTGTTATATTTATACAAGTCATAGCTGACATCGAGGCTGTGTTCAGCTGTGGTTAATCACTTGCAAAATCTGATCAGCTGGTTCCGTTCCCACCCACAAGCTTTATACTTCATTGCGCTGTTAGTTGAGCAACTGCATGACTAATTTGCATATGTGGGAGTAATCTGCACTGGAGTAGTGTCCAATGATCTTGCGATGTTTTCAAGCGTCATCATACACACCCACTTGTCTCTGCTGTGAGCGAAACTTCCCCAAACAAAGGGATATTAGCCTGTGACTTATGAACTGTTTCTGGCACAACAATGCCGTATGTTTCACACAGGTTGGTGAGGGGTCACCTTTGTCAATCAACGTAGAAGCTGCATGTTCACCTTGGCTCATGATGTACTGAACATTGTACTGGGATGTAATAGGCATTCAAAAGTTGTAGTGAGGAGATCAAATGTCCCACATATAGCGGGTACACCCTCACATTTATTCATAGAGCAACAGCTAATGCAGGAATATCAGGAAATATCGATGGGGTGTAATATACATTCGATCTATTCAAATCAGACAACACGAATGCCCCACTTGTAGCGGGTACATCCCCATTGGTTAATATGAAGCTCCCATGCAAGATTAGCAGAAAATGCTTGATAGAGCACACAATCCAGCAACATGTGGGGGGTGGTGATGTTGAATAAATGACATCTAATAACACATTAGCCAAGTAGCAAAGGAAGAGAAAAAATGTAGAAAAAAAAAAAAAAAAAAAAAAAAAAAAGTTAAAAACATAGTAGAAGCTGGAACAATGAGCAAGTTAAAAAAGTGTCCATTTTGTAATCCAATGATAGAAACATTTTGTGCATTTGTATTCATTCATTAGTGGATCATTTTTATCCAATGAACGGCCCAAAGTCCAATTTAATGTTTAATCCTTTAGGAGAGACGGTGTCCAACATGTAGATCCATCTGGACTCTAGTCTAAGTAACATATTGTTGCGGTCTCCCCCCCTTTTTGGAATAGGTAGATGATCAATAATCATGCAGCGTAGACTGGAGATGCTATGTTTCTATGTAGCAAAGTGTCGGGCAACTGTGAGATCAGATGTTCCATTCTTCAGTGCCTCCCTAATGGAGCATCTGTGGTTCGCCATTCTATCTTTGAAAGGGGTGGTTGTTTTCCCCACATAGACCAGAGACCAGGGGCAAATTAGGATATATATGACATATGAGCTGTTACAATTCAGACGGTAACGAATGGTATATCTTTTATTCTTGTGTGGATGTTGAAAAGAATCTCCAACTTGCATGGAATTACAGTAAACGCAATCACCGCATTTGTAGCAACCACTTTTTCGCGATTTTAACCACGTATCACCTTGATGGGAACTTTTGGGCTAATTTTTTACCAGTAGGTCCCTGATACTCCTCGCCCGTCTGTAAACCACTCTTGGAGTGTTAGTTTTCCAGGATGCCAGGCTCTTGTCAGTCTCAAGTAAGTCCCATCTATTGTGAATGGAATCCCTTATGGTCTCATGTGATGGAGAGAATGTGGTAATGAAGTTTAACTTTTCTTCAGTCGTATTTTTTCTTTCTTTATGTTTTAGGAGCGAATCTTGGTTACACATGTGGAGTTTCTGTCTCGCCATATTAATATCCTTAATGTCATATAGCCTTTCCTCCAATTTCTTACACGTAGCATCCAATTGCTCACTGCAGATTTCTGGTTCGGAATTATTCCTGATTACTCACGTGAGTTGAGAGAAGATAATGCCTAACTTTTGGTGTCGTGGGTGATAGCTAGAAGCCAGCAGCAGCGAGTTTCTGTCAGTGCTCTTAGTGTAGATGTACCAAATCTAATGTGTTGTTCAGTTCTGACTTTAAAAATATTTAAATCCAAAAAGTGTACTTGTTCATGATCACATTCCATTTTGAACCTAATAGGGCCTTTGATCTGATTCAGATGTTCTACCCATAGTATCAAGTCCTGTTAACTGCCACGCCAAATCAAAAACAAGTCATCTATGTATCTAGTGTACATCAGGATGTTGGGATGTGTGTAGGGTTGCATAATATGATGCTCATACCAGAGCATAAAGATATTGGCATAGACAGGGGCCATGTTCGAGCCCATGGCTGTCCCTGCTATCTGCAAATAAAAATTACTTTCAAAAGAGAAATAATTTTTAGTTAAGCAATGTTCCATAAGTTCCAAAAGGAACTCTAATGGAGGACCCCTATAGTCTGGGTTCCCCGTGGCCATGGATCTAACAGCCTCCAAGCCATCCAAGTGGGGGATGACAGTATAGAGGCTGTCAACGTCCATGGTCACGAGGATATCCCCATCAGTCAATAAATGAAAAGTTTGTAGTTTACGTATCATCGCAGATGAATCTTGTAAATATGATCTCAAATTAGTAACTAGGGGTTGAAAGTGATGGTCAATGTACTTCACTAATCCTGAGCATATAGAGTCCCTGGCGGACACAATAGGTCGCCCAGGTAGGTGTGTCAGTGACTTATGTATTTTGGGTAATAGGTATAGTATTGGTGTTTTTGGAAAGTCTATGGATAGAAAGTCACTTTCTTGTGTGGTAAGATATCCCATATGGAGTCCAAAATCAATGGATTTATCAACAAGTTTTTTAGAAGACAATGTGGGGTTAAAAGATAACCTTTTATAAGTTGAGGCATCGGAAAGTTGGCGGAGTGCCTCAAGCTTATAGTCATCGTAGTTTTGAATCACGATGGCACCCCCCTTATCAGCAGGGTGTATGGTGATTGTCGGGTCATGCATCAGTGTATCAAGGGCCACCTGTTCTGTTTTAGTTATATTTGAATAAATTGGTTTAGATTTCTTTTTTAAGTCAGTTCTAATCATCCTTGTAAAACTGCGTATGGAGGGATTTAAAGTAGGTCAAAAGTTGATGGTTTCTTAAAGCTGTAATTACAGTCAGTTTTCTTTTGATCCTTGAAAAATTCTCTGATATTTAACTGTCTTTGGAAACGGTAAATGTCAACCTCAGTCTGGAAATTATCCTGCTTAGGTGTGGGTATAAAAGACAAACCCTTGTTCAATACTTTGTTTTCATCAATGGACAAGGGTCTAATGCTCAAATTATACACTATGTCAGTTTTTTGTGAGTGATTTTTCTTCTTGTACCCCCCTCGTCTGATATGTCTCCTTCCAAGTTTTTTGACTGACTAGTGTTAAATGAGTTTTTATTTGCTGATCTAGTGGTAACCGTACCCCCTTGGGGTTGTGTGGTCCCTATCTTAGTTTTACCAGAATTAGAATCACTGCCTGAGCTTTCGCAACTGCTGGTGTCTATGGTGTCAACAGTGTTCTTGTTAACTCTTGTTTGTGTGCGTCGCCTAGGGAAGTGTTCCCTACGTCTATCGTCACTCCCATAAAGCCATTTGTACAACCTTTTTTCTCTGTAGTCTGTCTCTACTGTGCAGAGTTTTCTATTTTTAAAAGCCAGCAATTCACTATTATATTTCTTGACTAGTGTATCTAATTTGGTGACGTTTAAGGTCCCGAAACGTCACAAATAAATACATTTTTTGGTTCACAAATTGCTGAAGTCCAGTGAGTGCTTAAATTCATCTACTTTACTATATATATATATATATATATATATATATATATATATATATATATATATATATATATATATATATATATATATATATATATATATATATATATATATATATATACATATAAGGCAAAGTCCTGTGTAGGAATGCACCCCATATATTTAGTAGCAGCTGCCAGGGTGCAATGTCAAAACAGTATGTACTATGCAAAAAAGGCAGCACTCACTGGTCATTTGTAAGTAAAATTTAGCTTTTAATAATACAAAAAGTTAAAATCTTGGGAAAAACATGACGTTTTGATGCCTAACTGGCATCTTTTTCAAATGTCCCAAAAGGTAAATCCAAAGTGGTCACACCAGCTATGTGGTGTTCCCCATGAGAGCATAAAACTACTGGCTGAATGTGTTATATTTATACAAGTCATAGCTGACATCGAGGCTGTGTTCAGCTGTGGTTAATCACTTGCAAAATCTGATCAGCTGGTTCCGTTCCCACCCACAAGCTTTATACTTCATTGCGCTGTTAGTTGAGCAACTGCATGACTAATTTGCATATGTGGGAGTAATCTGCACTGGAGTAGTGTCCAATGATCTTGCGATGTTTTCAAGCGTCATCATACACACCCACTTGTCTCTGCTGTGAGCGAAACTTCCCCAAACAAAGGGATATTAGCCTGTGACTTATGAACTGTTTCTGGCACAACAATGCCGTATGTTTCACACAGGTTGGTGAGGGGTCACCTTTGTCAATCAACGTAGAAGCTGCATGTTCACCTTGGCTCATGATGTACTGAACATTGTACTGGGATGTAATAGGCATTCAAAAGTTGTAGTGAGGAGATCAAATGTCCCACATATAGCGGGTACACCCTCACATTTATTCATAGAGCAACAGCTAATGCAGGAATATCAGGAAATATCGATGGGGTGTAATATACATTCGATCTATTCAAATCAGACAACACGAATGCCCCACTTGTAGCGGGTACATCCCCATTGGTTAATATGAAGCTCCCATGCAAGATTAGCAGAAAATGCTTGATAGAGCACACAATCCAGCAACATGTGGGGGGTGGTGATGTTGAATAAATGACATCTAATAACACATTAGCCAAGTAGCAAAGGAAGAGAAAAAATGTAGAAAAAAAAAAAAAAAAAAAAAAAAAAAAAAAGTTAAAAACATAGTAGAAGCTGGAACAATGAGCAAGTTAAAAAAGTGTCCATTTTGTAATCCAATGATAGAAACATTTTGTGCATTTGTATTCATTCATTAGTGGATCATTTTTATCCAATGAACGGCCCAAAGTCCAATTTAATGTTTAATCCTTTAGGAGAGACGGTGTCCAACATGTAGATCCATCTGGACTCTAGTCTAAGTAACATATTGTTGCGGTCTCCCCCCCTTTTTGGAATAGGTAGATGATCAATAATCATGCAGCGTAGACTGGAGATGCTATGTTTCTATGTAGCAAAGTGTCGGGCAACTGTGAGATCAGATGTTCCATTCTTCAGTGCCTCCCTAATGGAGCATCTGTGGTTCGCCATTCTATCTTTGAAAGGGGTGGTTGTTTTCCCCACATAGACCAGAGACCAGGGGCAAATTAGGATATATATGACATATGAGCTGTTACAATTCAGACGGTAACGAATGGTATATCTTTTATTCTTGTGTGGATGTTGAAAAGAATCTCCAACTTGCATGGAATTACAGTAAACGCAATCACCGCATTTGTAGCAACCACTTTTTCGCGATTTTAACCACGTATCACCTTGATGGGAACTTTTGGGCTAATTTTTTACCAGTAGGTCCCTGATACTCCTCGCCCGTCTGTAAACCACTCTTGGAGTGTTAGTTTTCCAGGATGCCAGGCTCTTGTCAGTCTCAAGTAAGTCCCATCTATTGTGAATGGAATCCCTTATGGTCTCATGTGATGGAGAGAATGTGGTAATGAAGTTTAACTTTTCTTCAGTCGTATTTTTTCTTTCTTTATGTTTTAGGAG
The DNA here is from genome assembly GCF_027579735.1 of Bombina bombina. Classification (NCBI taxonomy): domain Eukaryota; kingdom Metazoa; phylum Chordata; class Amphibia; order Anura; family Bombinatoridae; genus Bombina; species Bombina bombina. The sequence continues at coordinate 1,088,059,235 of NC_069499.1, forward strand.
CGAATCTTGGTTACACATGTGGAGTTTCTGTCTCGCCATATTAATATCCTTAATGTCATATAGCCTTTCCTCCAATTTCTTACACGTAGCATCCAATTGCTCACTGCAGATTTCTGGTTCGGAATTATTCCTGATTACTCACGTGAGTTGAGAGAAGATAATGCCTAACTTTTGGTGTCGTGGGTGATAGCTAGAAGCCAGCAGCAGCGAGTTTCTGTCAGTGCTCTTAGTGTAGATGTACCAAATCTAATGTGTTGTTCAGTTCTGACTTTAAAAATATTTAAATCCAAAAAGTGTACTTGTTCATGATCACATTCCATTTTGAACCTAATAGGGCCTTTGATCTGATTCAGATGTTCTACCCATAGTATCAAGTCCTGTTAACTGCCACGCCAAATCAAAAACAAGTCATCTATGTATCTAGTGTACATCAGGATGTTGGGATGTGTGTAGGGTTGCATAATATGATGCTCATACCAGAGCATAAAGATATTGGCATAGACAGGGGCCATGTTCGAGCCCATGGCTGTCCCTGCTATCTGCAAATAAAAATTACTTTCAAAAGAGAAATAATTTTTAGTTAAGCAATGTTCCATAAGTTCCAAAAGGAACTCTAATGGAGGACCCCTATAGTCTGGGTTCCCCGTGGCCATGGATCTAACAGCCTCCAAGCCATCCAAGTGGGGGATGACAGTATAGAGGCTGTCAACGTCCATGGTCACGAGGATATCCCCATCAGTCAATAAATGAAAAGTTTGTAGTTTACGTATCATCGCAGATGAATCTTGTAAATATGATCTCAAATTAGTAACTAGGGGTTGAAAGTGATGGTCAATGTACTTCACTAATCCTGAGCATATAGAGTCCCTGGCGGACACAATAGGTCGCCCAGGTAGGTGTGTCAGTGACTTATGTATTTTGGGTAATAGGTATAGTATTGGTGTTTTTGGAAAGTCTATGGATAGAAAGTCACTTTCTTGTGTGGTAAGATATCCCATATGGAGTCCAAAATCAATGGATTTATCAACAAGTTTTTTAGAAGACAATGTGGGGTTAAAAGATAACCTTTTATAAGTTGAGGCATCGGAAAGTTGGCGGAGTGCCTCAAGCTTATAGTCATCGTAGTTTTGAATCACGATGGCACCCCCCTTATCAGCAGGGTGTATGGTGATTGTCGGGTCATGCATCAGTGTATCAAGGGCCACCTGTTCTGTTTTAGTTATATTTGAATAAATTGGTTTAGATTTCTTTTTTAAGTCAGTTCTAATCATCCTTGTAAAACTGCGTATGGAGGGATTTAAAGTAGGTCAAAAGTTGATGGTTTCTTAAAGCTGTAATTACAGTCAGTTTTCTTTTGATCCTTGAAAAATTCTCTGATATTTAACTGTCTTTGGAAACGGTAAATGTCAACCTCAGTCTGGAAATTATCCTGCTTAGGTGTGGGTATAAAAGACAAACCCTTGTTCAATACTTTGTTTTCATCAATGGACAAGGGTCTAATGCTCAAATTATACACTATGTCAGTTTTTTGTGAGTGATTTTTCTTCTTGTACCCCCCTCGTCTGATATGTCTCCTTCCAAGTTTTTTGACTGACTAGTGTTAAATGAGTTTTTATTTGCTGATCTAGTGGTAACCGTACCCCCTTGGGGTTGTGTGGTCCCTATCTTAGTTTTACCAGAATTAGAATCACTGCCTGAGCTTTCGCAACTGCTGGTGTCTATGGTGTCAACAGTGTTCTTGTTAACTCTTGTTTGTGTGCGTCGCCTAGGGAAGTGTTCCCTACGTCTATCGTCACTCCCATAAAGCCATTTGTACAACCTTTTTTCTCTGTAGTCTGTCTCTACTGTGCAGAGTTTTCTATTTTTAAAAGCCAGCAATTCACTATTATATTTCTTGACTAGTGTATCTAATTTGGTGATCCATATCACCAAATTAGATACACTAGTCAAGAAATATAATATATAATTAGATTTGGTACATCTTTATACACTAAGAGCACTGACAGAAACTCGCTGCTGCTGGCTTCTAGCTATCACCCACGACACCAAAAGTTAGGTATTATCTCCTCTCAACTCACGTGAGTAATCAGGAATAATTCCGAACCAGAAATCTGCAGTGAACAATTGGATGCTATGTGTAAGAAATTGGAGGAAAGGCTATATGACATAAAGGATATTAATATGGCAAGACAGAAACTCCACATGTGTAACCAAGATTCGCTCCTAAAACATAAGAAAGAAAAAACACGACTGAAGAAAAGTTAAACTTCATTACCACATTCCCATCACATGAGACCATAAGGGATTCCATTCACAATAGATGGCACTTACTTGAGACTGACAAGAGCCTGGCATCCTGGAAAACTAACACTCCTAGAGTGGTTTACAGACGGGCAAGGAGTATCAGGGACCTACTGGTAAAAAATGAGCCCAAAAGTTCCCATCAAGGTGATACGTGGTTAAAATCGTGAAAAAGTGGTTGCTACAAATGCAGTGATTGTGTTAACTGTAATTCCATGCAAGTTGGAGATTCTTTTCAACATCCACACAAGAATAAAAGATATACCATTCGTTACCGTCTGAATTGTAACAGCTCATATGTCATATATTGTAATGATACGTGTTGTGTGTTAGAACAGATGGTGTAATAAAGTTCTGGTACCTAGTATCCTCTATTGTAGGACCACTCAGCCTCACACCAAACCTTGGATTCACACAGATCTAACTTATAGGAATCCGGTTTTGCTCATTGAACTGATTGAACTGAGGGTCACTACTGCAGGGTACAGAGTGAAAACGGAGCTGTCCCGCAACCAAATATAAGATAGATAGATATCACCAGATAAATATGATAGAGATGTATCTAATGATATATAAGAATATGTCACAAGGGTACAAATGTATGTAAATATGATAGAAGAAACATACAATATATAGTAGGCAAGTTATATATGTAAAAGACACACACATTCAGTTATGCAATTACTTAAGTGCAGCATAGGCATAGAATAGAAACCCCAAGTAATTTGAGAATTGCCAGACTAGTAATGTATTTAAGGAGTAGTGAGTAAGGAGACAAACTTGAATAATTAAGCACAAGCACAGTATGAGTTTGTTGAAGCTGACATCAAAACAGAGTCTAAAGTTTGTTAATGAAATTACAGTATGTAGCTGCAACACTTGAGGTAATGGCAATAAACAGGTAGTTAAATTGGGATATGCAGATATTATTTGATATGGCAGTCTGAAGTGATAATAAACAAGAACAGTCACTTTGATTAAATGAAATGAAACAGCATGCGTGACAATGATATGCAGAGATCCTTAGAAGTATGCAATGAATATGGCAGGTTAAGATATTATTCAGTTATGGAGGTAGCAAACAGTCAATTAGCGTAGCAGTGATAGAATAACAAACATGAGAGTCAATCTAATATCCAGCAAAGATAGGAGGTATATACAGACCAAATCCAAGTTGTACTTCAGGAACAGCGTGGGAGCAAATGCTGTTGATACTATTACCCTTGAAGGAGAGAGAGAGAGAGCGCGGTACACGCGCTGCAGGAACTCTGAGATGCCGGGTGTGATGTCATACACACCCAGAGTAGCAAAAGTAAGGAAACTGCAGCTAGACTTTTGGTTCTGGTTTGAATCCGGTAAGACTGCAGGAGCCGTTTCGGTTATTCCAGTAGAGAGAAGCTGAGATGGTAGTACTCAGCAGAGTTCCACAGAAGTAGGTAAGTAATCCCCTTAGTCAGAGGAAAGGGCTGGGTTTCTTAGGCAGGAGTCACGTATAGTAACTGAAACAAATTACCAAGCAGGGAGCATAGAGAGGAGGGGCCTTAAATAGGGTACAAGGAGTAAGATTTAAAGGGATAGGCTTGTAATGATCAAATCCCTGACAGAACAAACCCCCATCAAGGAGCTGCTCAGCGGATCAAGGACCTGGACGGTGGGGATTCCTCCGATGGAATAAAGAAAGAAGGCGCGGAGCCGTGACATTTGCAGCAGGCTCCCAGGAATCTTCTTCAGGACCATAACCCTTCCAACTAACCAGGTACTGGAGGTGCTTCCGAAAGTATCAAGAATCCTGGATGGACTCAATCTCATACTCCATCTCATCAGCCACATGAGTTTGGGAAGCAGCCGTGGTAGAAGTAGCCCTAAGAGAAGCGTAGGGTTTGAGAAGTGAGACGTTAAACGTTGGATGTATTCTCATGGAAGAAGGTAGCAGGAGCGTCACTGCATTAACATTAACAACCTTCTTAATCTCGAAAGGACCCAAATAGAGAGAAGCAAGTTTCTTGGATGGAACCTGTAATCTTAAATTCTTAGTGCTCAACCAAACTTTGTCACCTACCCTATATTCAGGAGGTTTGGAACGTCGTAGATCATAATGACGTTTTTGAGCAGCTTGAGCATCATGTGGTATTTGTTTTACATTAGCGAAGCCATTAACCAGGGTGTTGATTTTGTCATTAACAATTGGTATGGGTGAGTTTTTAGAACTGTGAATATCGTAAGAAGGATGAAATCCATAGTTAAGAAAAAATGGAGTCATTTTAGTAGAGGAATTCAACATGTTGTTGTGAGCGAATTCAGCAGTAGAGAGGAGTGAATGCCAATTGTCTTGTTCTAGGGAACAATAACAACAGAGATACTGCTCCAAAGCTTGATTTGTTCTCTCAGTCTGCCCGTTGGTTTGAGGGTGGAAAGCTGTACTAAGCTTTCTAGAGATGTTAAGGGATTGACAAAGATGATTCCAAAACCTAGAAGTAAACTGTGAATCTCTGTCTGTAGTAATGGAATTTGGTAAACCATGTAGTTTGACCACATGATCTATGAAAAGAGTAGCTGTTTCAGAAGCTGTAGGTAGACCTCTATGTGGCAAGAAATGGGCCATTTTAGAGAAGAGATCAACGACCACCAAAATAGTGTTGAAGTTTGCGGAAGGTGGGAGATCAACAATATAATCCATGGCAACGTCCGCCCAAGGTCTTTCAGGTATGGGAAGAGAGAGAAGATATCCATAGGGACGTTTATGTTGATGTTTTTTAGTAGTGCAAAGAAAACAAGAGTTGATATATTGAGTAACAGTATCAGACATCTTGGGCCACCAATAGTTCCTTGAAAGAACATGAAAAGTCCTATGTACCCCAGGATGACCTGCTAATGTTGAGTCATGAGCTGCTGCCAACACCTGATTCCTAAGGGCCATAGGTATATAAAGTAGATTTTGATGATAGAACAGCCCATCAGAATGTTTATCTAAATCACAGCGGCAGGAGCCAGCTGATTTTGTGGTTTAGAAGGTATACGAGAGAGAGTATCAGCCTTGAGATTTTTTGAGCCAGGACGGTAAGTGATCACATAATCGAAACATGAGAAGAAAAGGCTCCAACGAACTTGGCAAGAAGTTAGGGTCTTATTTGTCTTCAAGAACTCCAAGTTACGATGATCAGTATAAATAGTAATGGGATATTTTGTACCTTCTAAAATGTGCCTCCAGAATTCTAATGCAGATTTGATGGCAAGCAATTCCTTATCTCCAATGCCATAGTTAATCTCAGCTGAACTCATGACACGGGAATAGAAGGAAACTGGATGTAAAGGCTCTTTTTGGGAGACCCTCTGGGACAGAACAGCCCCAATTGCAAATTCAGAAGCATCAACCTCAAGCGTAAAATGACAACTGGGATCTGGGAATTGCAGTATGGGGGCTGAAGTAAATTTATTCTTCAGGGTAGTAAAAGAATCTTCAGCTTTACTATCCCATGAAAACTTCACATGTTTTCTAGTTAGACTAGTTAGAGGTCTAACAATGTGTGAGAAATCTTTAATGAATTTTCTATAAAAATTTGCAAATCCAAGGAATCTCTGGACATCTTTTTTGCAACTGGGTGCTGGCCATTTGAGAATGGCTTCTACTTTACTGGTTTCCATGGTTATTCCAGAGGGGGAGATAGAATAACCCAAAAAGGATATAGTGTTGGTATTAAATATACACTTCTCTAGTTTGGCGTAAAGATGATGAAGCCTTAAACGAGATAGGACTAGTTTTACATGTGATAGACGGTTAGCATAAGTGCCTGAATAAACAAGAATGTCATCCAAGTAGATAACAATACAGACATCCAAAAGGTCATGAAAAACATCATTTATAAAGCACTGGAAAGTGGCTGGGGCGTTACACAGCCCAAACGGCATTACTGTATATTCATACAGACCGTAACGTGTACGGAAAGCCGTTAACCACTCATCCCCTGCTCTCATCCTGATCAAATTGTAAGCGCCTCTAAGATCAAGCTTGGTGTAGATGGTGGCACCTTGCAAACGTTCAATTAGTTCAGGAATGAGAGGCAGGGGGTATCTGTTTTTCTTGTCTGTAGTCTATGATGGGGTGTAAACTGCCATCCTTGTTTTTCACAAAAAAATAGCAGTGCCCGCTGATGAAGTAGATGGTCGTATAAACCCTTTTTTCAGATTTTCATCTAGATATTCCTTAAGATGAGCCAATTCAGGCTGAGATAGAGGATATATATGACCATAGGGAATGGAACTATTAGGAATCAGATCAATAGGGCAGTCGTAACTTCTGTGTGGTGGAAGTGTGGCTGCCTCAGCTACATCAAAAACATCTGCATATTCCTTATAACAATCTGGTAGTGTGCCTACAGTTATATGACAGAGTGTATGAGAGTCAGAACAAGATTGTTTACAAAACGGAGAATCAAAAACTACTGTCGCTTCTGTCCAGGATATACTCAGATTTTGTTTAGACAACCACTGAATACCAAGTATCATAGGGTAGACAGAACTTGGCAATACATCAAAAGACATCTGTTCTGTATGCCCAGAAGCTGAGGTAACAGTAGGTGGAACTGTGTGGTGTGAAATAGGGCCTGAACTATAAAAAGAACCGTCCACCAAACGAATGTCTATTGCAGCACTCTTTTTTATTAGTGGTATTTTGTGCTTAACAACAAAAACTAAATCTATGAAATTCCCAGATGCTCCAGAGTCAATTACGGCCTGTACGTCTGTCTTCTGGTGATCCCACTGCAATGAGAGAGGGATTGATAAATGGGGTGAACTATTGTTAACCAAATTCACTGTGTGATTGTTACTTGATCTCTTACCCTTCTTTTGATGAAGGAGAGATGGGCAATCCCTTACGCCATGATCTTTCTCAGCGCAATACAGGCACAGGTTTAGCAGTTTGCGTCAAGCTTTCTCTTCGGCCTTTAGTGGCCCTCTAATCACAGCAACATCCATGGGTTCATCAACACTCCAGGCAGAATGGGAAGGGAGATTGGAGTGATACGGGGTGTATTTCTTAGATATATTATCTGCTGTGGACTTCTCAAACTTCCGTTCCCTGAGTCTTCGGTCAATACCAATACACAGAGTCATTAGAGCCTCGAGGTCGTCTAGAATTATACCTCTGGCTAGTTCGTCTTTTAAAGAATCACTCAGACCCAAATTGATTCTTCAAGGCCGGATTGTTCCACAAGGTGTCAGGAGCCCACCTCTTGAAGTCCGTTATGTACTCCTCTACCATCCTTTTTCCTTGGCGTAAGGATCTTAGAGCTGTTTCAGCAGTATTCTGCTTGTTATGATCCTCATATAGAAGGGACATTGCGGTGAAGAAAGAATCAAGGGAGTTTAATATGGGGTCATCAGTTTCATAGAAGGCGTTGGCCCAGGATCTAGCTTCTCCATGCAAGAAAGAAATTACAGTCAGGACACGTATTCTGTCAGTGGGATAAGATTTTGGTTTCAAAGTAAACATGAGAGTGCAAGAATTTCTAAAGTCTCTGAACATAGACCTGTCGCCAGAGAATTTCTCAGGGGGGCTTACGATAGGCTCAGGTGTGGTCCCAGAAGTGGAAGATTTATTTGCCATGTGTTGATTAATAAATTTCCTGATATTTTGGTTCTCAATCTGTATCTCTCTTAAGCCTTGTAACATATTGTCCATACATGGGCAAGAGAAGCTCACTTAGCTCCATGATAGAGGATAGAGGTACTATAAGAGGCTTGGTAATATGTAATGATACGTGTTGTGTGTTAGAATAGATGGTGTAATAAAGTTCTGGTACCTAGTATCCACTATTGTAGGACCACTCAGCCTCACACCAAACCTTGGATTCACACAGATCTAACTTATAGGAATCCGGTTTTGCTCATTGAACTGAGGGTCACTACTGCAGGGTACAGAGTGAAAACGGAGCTGTCACGCAACCAAATATAAGATAGATAGATATCACCAGATAAATATGATAGAGATGTATCTAATGATAGATAAGAATATGTCACAAGGGTACAAATGTATGTAAATATGATAGAAGAAACATACAATATATAGTAGGCAAGTTATATATATAAAAGACACACACACTCAGTTATGCAATTACTTAAGTGCAGCATAGGCATAGAATAGAAACCCCAAGTAATTTGAGAATTGCCAGACTAGTAATGTATTTAAGGAGTAGTGAGTAAGGAGACAAACTTGAATAATTAAGCACAAGCACAGTATGAGTTTGTTGGAGCTGACATCAAAACAGAGTCTAAAGTTTGTTAATGAAATTACAGTATGTAGCTGCAACACTTGAGGTGATGGCAATAAACAGGTAGTTAAATTGGGATATGCAGATATTATTTGATATGGCAGTCTGAAGTGATAATGAACAAGAACAGTCACTTTGATTAAATGAAATGAAACAGCATGCGTGACAATGATATGCAGAGATCCTTAGAAGTATACAATGAATATGGCAGGTTAAGATATTATTCAGTTATGGAGGTAGCAAACAGTCAATTAGCGTAGCAGTGATAGAATAACAAACATGAGAGTCAATCTAATATCCAGCAAAGATAGGAGGTATATACAGACCAAATCCAAGTTGTACTTCAGGAACAGCGTGGGAGCAAATGCTGTTGATACTATTACCCTTGAAGGAGAGAGAGAGCGCGGTACACACACTGCAGGAACGCTGAGATGCCGGGTGTGATGTCATACACACCCGGAGTAGCAAAAGTAAGGAAACTGCAGCTAGACTTTTGGTTCCGGTTTGAATCCGGTAAGACTGCAGGAGCCGTTTCGGTTATTCCAGTAGAGAGAAGCTGAGATGGTAGTACTCAGCAGAGTTCCACAGAAGTAGGTAAGTAATCCCCTTAGTCAGAGGAAAGGGCTAGGTTTCTTAGGCAGGAGTCACGTATAGTAACTGAAACAAATTACCAAGCAGGGAGCATAGAGAGGAGGGGCCTTAAATAGGGTACAAGGAGTAAGATTTAAAGGGATAGGCTTGTAATGATCAAATCCCTGACATATATATCCTAATTTGCCCCTGTTCTCTGGTCTATGTGGGGAAAATGACCACCCCTTTTAAAGATAGAATGGCGAACCACAGATGCTCCATTAGGGAGGCACTGCAGAATGGAACATCTGATTTCCCAGTTGCCCGACACTTTGCTACACAGAAACATAGCATCTCCAGTCTACGCTGCATGATTATTGATCATCTACCTATTCCAAAAAGAGGGGGAGACCGCAACAATATGTTACTTAGACTAGAGTCCAGATGGATCTACATGTTGGACACCGTCTCTCCTAAAGGATTAAACATTAAATTGGACTTTGGGCCGTTCATTGGATAAAAATGATCCACTAATGAATGAATACAAATGCACAAAATGTTTCTATCATTGGATTACAAAATGGAAACTTTTTGAATTTGCTCATTGTTCCAGCTTCTACTATGTTTTTAACTTTTTTCATTTTTATTATTTTTTCATTTTTTCTTCTCTTAATTTTTTCTCTTCCTTTGCTACTTGACTAATGTGTTATTAGATGTAATTTATTCAACATCACCACCCCCCACATGTTGCTGGATTGTGTGCTCTATCAAGCATTTTCTGCTAATCTTGCATGGGAGCTTCATATTAACCAATGGGGATGTACCCGCTACAAGTGGGGCATTCGTGTTGTCTGATTTGAATAGATTGTGTATTACACCCCATCGATATTTCCTGATATTCCTGCATTAGCTGTTGCTTTATAAATAAATGCGAGGGTGTACCCGCTATAGGTGGGACATTTGATCTCCTCACTACAACTTTTGAATGTGTATTACATTCCAGTACAATATTCAGTACATCATGCGCCAAGGTGAACATGCAGCTTCTAGGTTGATTGACAAAGGTGACCCCTCACCAACTTGTGTGATACATACGGCATCGTTGTGCCAGAAGCAGTTCATAAGTCACAGGCTAATATCCCTTTGTTTGGGGAAGTTTTGCTCACAGCAGAGACAAGTGGGTGTGTATGATGACGCTTGAAAACATCGCAAGATCATTGGACACTACTCCAGTGCAGATTACTCCCACATATGCAAATTAGTCATGCAGTTGCTCAACTAACAGCGCAATGAAGTATAAAGCTTGTGGGTGGGAACGGAACCAGCTGATCAGATTTGCAAGTGATTAACCACAGCTGAACACAGCCTCGATGTCGGCTATGACTTGTATAAATATAACACATTCAGCCAGTAGTTTTATGGGGAACACCACATAGCTGGTGTGACCACTTTGGATTTACCTTTTGGGATATTTGAAAAAGATGCCAGTTAGGCATTGAAATGTCATGTTTTTCCCAAGATTTTAACTTTTTGTATTATTAAAAGCTACATTTTACTTACAAATGACCAGTGAGTGCTGCCTTTTTTGCATAGTATATATATATATAAATATATACACTGTATATATAGCCTAGTATATGCTTTTTCCAAAACCATAAACATTAATATGGAGCTGCCGCAACTCTTCCGGGAAAGTTTTTGACAAGATTTTGGAGGGCGTCTGTGGGAATTTGTGCCCATTCAACAAAAAGAGTAATGGGGGGGTCAGGCACTGATGTTGGACGAGAAGGTCTGGTTTGTAGTCTGCGTTCCAATTCGTTTTATATCATGATTCAGATAGAGCATGCACTCTTAACCAACTTTCTATTTTACTTCTATTATCTTGTTGAAAAAAAGCTCAGGAGCATGCACGTTTCAGGAATACTATATGGCAGCAGTTTTATAAAAAAAAGATATCTATTTGCAATAGCCCTATTTTGCAGAGCTATTTCCTGCAATGCAGTGCTCCAGGCGCCTACTTAGGGATCTCTTCAACATAGAATACTATGGGAACAAAGCAAATTTGATCATAGAAGTAAATTTGAAACCTTTTTAAAAGTGTGTGCTCTGTCTGAACCACATAAGAAAATATTTGGGTTTCATAAAATATATTAAATTCCATTAAAAATAAGTGTAGATTACATTGTCTTCAAAAACATTTTTCACTTATCACAAACCATTTCAGGGCACAATGACATTGTATTTAGCGTTTCTACTTAGTTCATAGTGCTTAATAAGGGTTTCTACTTAGTTCATAGTGCTTAATAAGGGTTTCTACTTAGTTCATAGTGCTTAATAAGGGTCTAGTGTATTTGCTCTGTATTTAGTCGTATTAGTCGTTTGACCCATAATCACAACACACAAACATTACTAACTTAAAAAAAATACAAACTTAAGATACGTGAGGTTTAACACACTCTTCCACATGCAATATGAACAAAAATATAGCAGACAGATATATTTAACTTTTCGCAGAGTACCAAGCTTGGGTGCACTGGTAACTTTAATAACCACACAAAGGGCCAGATTACAAGTGGGGTGCTAAATGCCGCTCAAAGTAAACTTTTAATGTAAGCGGGTTAGTGTTAGTGTTTTTTGTGCAACTTTTTTGTGTCGTGTAACAGTCAATCAGAGCTCTGAATTCACGCTAATCCGACGCGCGTTTAATTTGATTGTGCTAAAGTGAACGTGTTTACTTTCAGCTCATAATATGCGCGCTACTTCATAATGCACACAAAGAACTGCAAAATACCCCTTATCACTTGCATGCAACAGTTAGAGCGCCTCTTGTAATCTAGCCCTGAAATTGCACGGAGATACTGTTGAAAAGTTGTCTTGGTACTACACCAGTATTGTCCTATTTGTCTGTGTGGCTTATGGGGTGTGAAATTTGAAAGGAAGAATAAATCAAAGAATTCATATATACAATATATATATATATATATATATATATATATATATATATATATATACACATCTGTATGTAAATACAATTATTACATAAGTACCTAAATACTGCATTTAAGGGGCCTATACATCTTACATTTCAACATGTATTGAAAATAAAATATTTGAAATGTTAGAAAAATGTTCTTTTTTTGGGAAAAAATTGTGATCTGAAGTCTAAAAAACCTTGTATACTCCTACAGCATTTGCAATTATGAGTAACAATGTTCCAGCTGAATTGGGCATATGTCCCAATCTTTTAGAAACTGCCATATAAAAACATTAATTATGTAGTTTTTCCATTATAATGTCCCTATAAGTAATACAATTAATATTGCTTTGTTACCTAACATTAATATTACTAGAAGTAAATGAGGCTGCAGATCAATAGAGATACATTGTTATTTCAATTATACATCAACACAGTGACACAAATCCCTTTGGTGCTAAAAACATGCACCACTTTCTGTTTCCTAGACTAATAACTTGTAACAGAACAGTTTGTTCTCATACTGTAGTTCCCCTGCATTTCCCTGCTGTATTTGTCTCTCACAACACAAAGCCAAGCCAAGATTGATGTAATTCTGCTCCACTGAATCAGACACAGTGGAATATGAAAAGTATTTGTTACATATTAAACAGCCCTTTAACCCTCATAATTAAAATTCCAAAAAAAATGAATACATTTTTTAAATGTTTTCAATTTTCAAATGTACCTTTTCATTTGGTCGTCTTGGTTGAAAGTTTGTTCCTTTACCTGAAAACATACTGAGGTAATCTCAGGAATCTGTATATGTTTTGAGCACTATGGGCTCCATCTATCATGCTGTGGAAGCAGTTCTGGAACCCTTGCAGTACATGAGCAAGCCATGCAAACCTGCCAAAGGTTAGTTGAGAAGCAATGATCATAAAACATGGCATCCTCTCCGCCACCTCCAAATCATACTAAATTAATTTGTTCAAGGTGATTGAAAGGCCCTTCTCTTGTGTGATTAGTAGCATGAGAGCAGAAGGCAGTACTGCACAAGCATAATATGCAAATGCACTCAGACAGGTTATCTAGCTGGGAACTTTGTACCCTCTGCCATATGATAAGCAGGCCATTGTTAAAAACCTTGTTATAAACAGAGCAGTCATATTTTTTTATTTTTTTTTAATTATACACTCTGGGCCCGATATTCAAAACCTCGCTGGCATCTAGAGAAATCAGTCAGAACCTTTGGAATTTTTATTAGATCTTGTATTGTAATGTAGGAGTCTCCATTTCACATAAAGAACACTACAATCCCTTAATATATATGACAATCCCTTAATATCTCAAGGAAGGGATGACTTAAGAAATGTCACATTAGAAAATATAGAGGAAAGCACACCGAGTAGCAGCAGAAAGCACATGAAAATTAAATGTATGACAACAAATGCAAGAAGCATGACAGGTAAAATGGGGGAGCTGACGCTCTTAGTTGCAGAAGAGGACTATGATGTTATTAGTATAACTGAAACTTGGTGGGATGATTCACATGACTGGGCAGTTAACTTAGAGGGGTATACATTATTTAGGAGGGACAGGAATAATAAAAGGGGTGGAGGAATCTGCATGTATATTAAACCTAACCTTAAACCTACAATAAGGGAAGATATTTATGATACAAGTGACAATGTAGAGACCCTGTGGGTTGAAATAAAGAGTGGGGGGAAAAATCCTAAAAAAATATTACTAGGAACATGCTACAAGCCTCCCAACATTAGTGACCCGGAGGAAACTCAACTACTTATCCAAATAGGTAAGGCTGCTAATAACAGTGCTGTAATTATGGGAGATTTTAACTACCCTGATATAAACTGGGCCAATGAAACTAGTAATTCAGCTAAGGGGGATAGATTTTTAAATGTTCTCAGGGATAACTTCTTGTCACAATTAATAGAGGAGCCAACTAGGAGTAAAGCTATATTGGATTTAGTGCTATCAAACAATACAGATATAATATCAAACATAGAAGTTAAAGAACATTTGGGTAACAGTGATCATAACATGGTCACATTTGAAATCTATTTTCAAATGCAGTGTTTTAAAGGCTTAACTAAGACTTTTAATTTCAAGAAAGCAAAATTCAACGATTTAAGGAAATCATTAAATAATATAAATTGGGACAATGTATTTTCTAATAAAAATACAGAGAATAAATGGATAATATTTAAAAATGTGTTAAATAAATATACATATCAACACATACCATATGGTTATAAAAGTAAAAATAAAAAAACAAAGCCATTATGGCTAAATAAAAATGTGTTAAGAGAAATTAGGAAAAAACGTAGGGCATTTAAATTATTAAAAGAAAATAGTACAGACTCAGCATACAATATTTATAAGGAATGTAACAAAGCATGCACAAAAGCAATCAAATTAGCCAAAATTGAAAATGAAAAATTAATTGCTAAGGATTCTAAGTCTAACCCTAAAAGGTTCTTTAAGTACATAAATAGCAAAAAATCTAAGAAGGATAATATAGGTACATTAAAATGTGTGGAGGGTAGCATGATAAATAATGACAGGGAGAAGGCTGAGGTACTAAACCAGTTTTTTTCTTCAGTATACACAAGAGAAGAACCATTGAATGATACTTTTGAACATAATAGAACATGCCAGTCCATACCACTAACTGGGTTTTGTTTAGAGGATATCAGGAAAAAACTGGAAAATATTAAGGTAAATAAAACTCCAGGCCCAGATGGAATACACCCAAGGGTGTTGAGGGAACTTAGCACTGTTATAGACAAACCTTTACTCTTAATTTTTCAAGACTCATTATCCTCAGGCATGGTACCCCAGGATTGGCGTAAAGCTGATGTGGTGCCACTCTTCAAAAAGGGAAGCAGGGATGATCCAGGAAGCTATAGACCAGTTAGTCTGACATCAATAGTGGGGAAGATATTTGAAGGGATTATAAGGGATTATATTGATGAGCATATTCGTGTAAACAAGATTATGAGTTCTAATCAGCATGGCTTTAGGAGAAATAGATCATGTCAAACTAATCTGATTAGATTCTACGAGGAAGTAAGTCAAAATATAGATAAAGGGGAATCAGTGGATGTGATATACTTAGATTTTGCAAAGGCATTTGATACAGTGCCACATGAGAGATTAATGCACAAAATTAAGGGACTGGGAATAGCTGAAAATGTTAGCTCATGGATAAATAACTGGATAAAAGATAGGGAGCAACGAGTAGTAGTAAATGGATCATACTCAGATTGGACAAAGGTAATCAGTGGCGTCCCCCAGGGATCAGTACTGGGCCCTGTTCTTTTTAATATTTTTATAAATGACTTGGAGCAAGGATTAAATAGCGACATCTCTATTTTTGCAGATGATACTAAGTTAAGTAAGGTCATAAGGTCAGAGCAGGACGAACTGTCTTTACAAAGGGATTTGCTAAAATTAGAACTATGGGCAAGTGAATGGAAAATGAGATTTAATACGGAAAAATGCAAGGTTCTACATTTTGGAAGTAAAAATAAGCAGGCTACGTATTTTTTAAATGGGACAAGACTTAGCCAAACACAGGAGGAAAGGGATTTGGGAGTAGTAATAGATAACAAGCTAAAGATGGGTGCACAATGCAGGGCAGCGGCTTCAAAGGCTAATAAGATACTAGCATGTATTAAAAGAGGTATTGATTCAAGGGAGGAAAGCATAATTCTGTCATTATATAAAGCCCTGGTAAGACCTCACCTTGAGTTTGGAGTGCAGTTCTGGGGACCAATTGCTAAAAAAGATATTGCAGAACTAGAAAAAGTTCAGAGAAGGGCCACAAAGCTAATAAGGGGATTGGAGAAATTAACCTATGAGGAGAGGCTAGCCAAACTGGGTCTGTTTTCTTTAGAAAAAAGGCGCTTGAGAGGTGACATGATTACTTTATATAAATATATTCAAGGCCCATATACAGAGATGGCAGAAGCTCTGTTTATTCCAAGAAAATTGTTTCTGACAAGAGGTCATAATTTAAGGTTGGAGGAAAGGAGATTTAATCTCCTGCAACGGAAACGTTTTTTCACTGTGAGAGCAATAAAATTGTGGAACTCATTACCAAAGGAGGTAGTGAATGCCAATACCATAGATACATTTAAAAATAGTCTGGATAAGTTTCTGTATACTAACAAAATTCATGGATATGATTGCTAGTATTAAATGGGTCACATTTTAATGGGGTTATTTAAGCTTAACTGGAGCTTTTTGTAAGTATTTTAGATTTGTATAGGTTGAACTCGATGGACTTCAGTCTTTTTTTAAACCTTATCTACTATGTTACTATGTTACATAGTAAGATAGACATTTCTCAAGATACAATTTGTGTCTCAAATTTTTTTTAAGGGACTCGCCGTACCAACAAGACATCTGAGAATATTTCGCCTGAGTTGTGAGGTTTTGAATATCAGGCCCTTTGTCTAAGTCAGGAATGGGGAACCTTGGCCCACCAGATGTTTCAGAAATACATTACCCATGATGCTTAGGCACTCTGAAGTCCAGTTGAGGATCATGGGAAATGTAGTTCTGAAACATCTGGAGGGCCAAAGTTCCCCATCCCTGGTCTAAATCATTAAAGTTTAATTTTGACTTCAACGTCCCTTTAATTTTTCAGTATAAATTCCTTTCCTCAGTTCTTGTAAAATGCATTGATCATTGTTCCCTCTTTGCTAAAGATACTAACAATCTGTACTAACAAATTGTAATTCATTTAAAAAAAAAACAAAAAAAAAAACATATTTTATTAAAATACCATAAACACAAACATAAACGCATTACCATAGCTATAAAGCTCTCAGTTTCTTGTCAGCAATGTCACCCTGACAACAATATCACAGATTAAAAATGTCTTATTTAGTTCGGTAGGTAACTAATAACAAGCTGGCAACGTATCAGTACAAACTATCTTAGAGAAAGCTGCATTCTTACCTTATGGAAGCTCTCGAAAATGAGTTTCGAACCTCAAACCATTTTAAAGGTACAGTAAAGTCAAAATTAAACTTTCATGATTCAGATAGAGCATGCAATTTTAAACAACTTTCCAATTTACTTATGCTATCAAATTTGCTTTTTTCTCTTGGTATCTCTTATTGAACAGTAAAACTAGGTAAGCTTATAAGAGCTCAGGAGTGTGCACATGTCTTTAGTACTCTATGGCAGCAGTGTTTTGCAAAATGGTATAACAAGCTACAAATAATGTTGCAAAACACTGCTGCCAGTACTAAAGACACATGCACACTCTTGAACTCTTTTTTTTTTTTTTAAATTTTATTTTATTAATCTCCACAAGATAAATATTATATCTAGAACATGAGCCTGCAACACATTCCAACCATATTTATACATATACAAAAAGGAAATAAAATTTCATGCATTTTGCAGTAATCAACTTAATCTTGTTGGAATTTTCATTAATCATAAAACAACACAGAAAACAACACACACAAAAAAAAAAAGGGGAAGACGTTGACCTCCACCGCCGGGCCCTTTCCAAACGCCCTTACCCATCATCGGATGACTTGTAGTCCTACACTAGCCATGAGGCGGGAAGTTTATTCAAAAGTACTAATTCCGCAAAACTAATGGACGAACGGAATGGGCATAGGATCTGTCTTTGCACCAGGAGAGGATAGGACTTAATAATTGGAAGCCATCCAAGGAGAAAATCTTCGATTCTCTTCTCAGAGGCGTCCTGTAGATGATATGATTCGAATATAATTTGTTCTTGTATTTCTTTTTGAACCACCAAAAAACTTGGTACTCTGCTTGCCTTCCAATTCTTAAGAATGAGATGGCGAACCGCAAGGATAATCGTATTAAAAATACAGGGATAGCTACTATTAAATGAGGTAAACAATAAGACTACATCTTGTAACATGATAGAAACATTTAGATCATAGAGAGCATTAAACCAAAAACAAATTTTGAGCCATAACTGATTTATTTTGGGACACCACCAAAACATATGAAATAGGTCTGCGTGGACAGTTGCCTAAGCTAGAAGGAAAAAACTTTTGAATTTTAAATGGATGTAAATAGAAATTATTCAAGAGCTTCACGTGTGACTCTTTCCAGCTCATAGATACCTTACATTTATTTAACATATTAAAACTCTGAATGATCCTCTCATTATCAATCCCCGGAATAACTGGACACAACCAATTACTTATCCTATCCAGGTATTTTTCACTTTGCTTTGACAACATGATGTCGTACATCAAAGAAATAGATGTACTTCCGGAATTAAACTTTTTAATTAGAGTTCTGATATCTGACCATGCTGCCATCCTCCCGACTTGCCAATTCTGGCCGTGTATATAGTGTCGTATTTGAAAATAAGCATACATATCTGGTCTGGGAAGCTCATAAGATTGGAATATAGATTCGGCTGTACATACCTGATAATTTTTGTCCATCAATTGCTTTACAAAAATTAGACCTTTATTTGCCCAAGATTTAAATATCTTTTGATGAATACCCGGAATAAATTGAGGGTTACCCTGAATAGGGAGAAAGTCTGAAAAAGAGGAATCTATTCCTAGCCTGCCACAGAACTTATACCAAGCTAAAACAATATTTTTAAATGATATCATTCTGCATATATTAGAAGGAAGTTGTCTGGGATTACAATGTAAAATTGCTTTTAATGAAAAAGGGCGCATATAGAATGCCTCTTCCTGACCCACCGCTATTATATTAGTTTCAGTAATCTAGTCTAGGGCAAATTTTACCATAGCCACTATGTTGTACAGCTTGATATCGGGCAGAGCCAGACCCCCAGAACTCCTCTTCTGCATAAGCCTGGCCAGGGCTATTCTAGGTTTTTTATCCTTCCAGATAAATTTGGAGAAATAACCATGTAGCTTCTTAATATCGAAATTAGATATGAAAATAGGTAAATTTTGCACAACATAGAGAAGACGCGGAAAGATAATAATTTTTATTAAATTTACCTTCGCTGAAATCGACAAAGGATAAGACACCCAGAGCTGGAGATCCCATTTAATTTTTTCAAATAAAGAGGAGTAATTTGCCACGTACCATAACTTCAGATTTCTATGCAGCTCTAACCCCAAATATTTAACTATATTTACTACTTTGAATGGGATAATCCCTGTACAGGGAAGACTTTTACCCACATACATGAGTTCGCTTTTCTCCAAATTAACCAAGTAGCCCAAAAATGAGCTGAACTCAGCAAGAAGTTGTACAATTACTGGAATAGTTTGATGAACATTTTCTACAAATAACAAAATATCATCTGCGTATAGCAGGGACTTTAAGCGGTATGACCCAAGTGGAATACTGGTTAAAGTATCTCGAAATCGAACTGCTAAAGGTTCTAGCGCTGCATTGAAAAGGAGGGGGGATAACGGGCAACCTTGCCTAGTACCGTGTTGTAGAATAATCTCTTGTGACCGGATACCATTTACCAACAAATATAATATAGGTTTTGAGTAAATTTTACAGATGTATTGAAAAAAATTACCAGAAAGCCCAAAATTTTCTAAAGACCGAAATAGATGCTCCCAAACAATAGAATCAAACGCCTTGACTGCATCTAAAGTCAAAACCGCTGAATCAAAGGTTACCGGATTATTTAACTCCTGATCTGAATTCCACTCATAGTCCAAAAGAGCAATCACCTTACGAATATTCTTGCATGAGTTTCTTGATGACATAAACCCTGTCTGATCTGGGTCAATCAGATTCTGTAAACACCGGCTAAACCTAGCTGCAATGATACCAGCCATTATTTTGTAATCCGTATTAAGCACTTAAATCGGCCTATAAGAGGCCAGATCTTCCGGGTTTTTACCTTTTTTAAGTATAAGTGAGATGTTCACAGCGGCGAAACAGCCCGAAATAGTATTATCAGACAAATAATAATTATTATATAATTCCTCTAGAAAAGGCACCAATTCATCCTTTATAGATTTATAAAATTCAGCAGGAAGCCCATCTGGGCCTGAACTCTTATGAGCCTACCTAGTTTTATTCTTCAATAAAGGATACCAAAAGAACAAAACACATTTCATAACAGAAATATATATGTATATGCTTATATACATACATATATATATATATTTATATTTATGTGTTTATATGTGTATATAAACATATTAACACATAAGTATATATGTATATATTCATATACATATATGTTTACAATCTGCTGCCCATCGCTGCATGACATAACCCCTTTGCTGCGCTAGTTCTATTGAGACATGACACCAGAACCTATGGAAGCTCGCTCTATTGAGAACAAAGCTTCTACGCAATGCGAACGCAACCCACTTGAAATACCAGCGAACAATGCGTGCATTGGTATTATGAGTGGAGCGCAAATATCGTGCTCACGAAAGTACTATTTCGCACTCCACTCGGAATCTGGACCTATATAAACAGAAAATGCATTTTTTGTGTGCACCAAATTTATTAATGTTCACTGAGCCCACATCTGTATTGGAGCTTAAAAACACATTTTAGAGTCATGAAAATAAAATAACTGGCACTCACTAGCGGTTTGATAACCAAAAACTAGTTGACATGTAGAGAAATCCAAAGTCTTTGAGATTATTTTTAGACGTTATATTGTAATGTAGGAGTCTCTGCTTTGCATCCAGAACCCTACAAAGGGATAGATTACAAGTGGAACGCTACCTGTTGCATGCGAGCGATGAGGGATATATTGTGGCTCTATAACGAGTTGAAAGTAAAAAGCTTGAGCACAATTGAATTTAGCACAATTTTAGAGCTCTGGTTAATTGTTATGCTTGACTAAAAAGTGGCACAAAGAACATCAAAAGTATATTTAAAAGTACAGTTACACTCATAATAACACTGTCTAATAAACATTATTAAAAAAATATTGCATACAAAAGTGCTCAAAGGTATGAGGCAGGGGCGCATTATGGCCTAGGCCAACAAGGCCGTTGCATAGGACAGCAGATTTAGGAGGGGCAGCAGATCTGCCCTATCCTCTCTCTAAAAACCAGCACACAGTACAGTGAGCAATAAAGTGCAGGCTTTTACAGAGAAGACAAGGCACATGCGCTGATTAAGGTCGCTCTTCACAGGCAGTGCTCCTTTAAAGCGTTGCTTCATTTAGAGCTGCCGGCATTTTTGCAGTGGCAGCTTTCTTGGTGAGAAACTTGCCCAGGGATATGCCTACAAGGTGAGGCTGGAGGAGAAGACCTTGTGCCAATATGCTGCCTCCCCTTGTCTGCTGTGGTGGATCTGCGAGCGCAGTGCTTATAGCAGGTCTTACTAACTAACAGACTGGATGCGTCTGTGCACTGCTTAGATCAGCTTGTGACGTCTAATCATAAACTCTAATAGCTAGCTTTCTCTGCATTCATGAACCCACGGAGTAAATAGTAAATGGACACTTAAAAAGTTTCATTACTTGAATGATGGTAATTACTGTATGTTGTTGCATGTTAAGGGCAGTGATTGTTTCAAAGTGTATTCTTCTTTTCCTCCCTTCCTCTTCTCTCTCTTCTTTCCCTTTATTCCTCCCTCAACTCACTCCCTCCCTCAACTCCCTACCTTCTTTCTTTCCCTCCGTCGCTCCCTCCCTCCCTTCTTTCTCTCAACTCCCTCCCTTGCCCCCTTCTTTCACTCCTTTCTTTCCCTCACTTCTTTCCCTCCCCCTTTTCTCCTCTCCCTCCCCACTTTTCTCTTCTCTCTCTCTCTCCCTCCCTTCCTTCTTTCCTTTCACTCGCTTTTCTCCCCACCCCTTCTTTTCTCTCCCTTCTCTCAGGGAGAAAATTGTATGAGATGCATGCAATTCAACCCACCTGTATGCAAGTGTTTTGCTAGGCCATTTTCTTTTGAATTGTTATGGAAAAAAAAAAAAAAAAAATAAAAAAAAAAAAAAAAAAAAATATATATATATATATATATATATATATATATATATATATATATATATATTAAGGGGAAAAAGGCCTAAAACCTTTTTTTTTTGGGGGGGGGGGGGGGCAGCAGAATTTTGAGTGCCTAGGGCAGCACAAAACCTAAATATGCCACTGGTATGAGGTATCAGGTGCAGGCATGCAAAGGGCTTTAACATAGCTATACATGTATACATATATATGTGTATATACAGTATATATATATATATATATATATATATATATATATATATATATATATATATATATATATATATATATATATATAATAGAAATAATAGAAATCAGCTCTAGAAGTTTATGAGTATGCTGC
The DNA here is from genome assembly GCF_027579735.1 of Bombina bombina. NCBI lineage: Eukaryota > Metazoa > Chordata > Amphibia > Anura > Bombinatoridae > Bombina > Bombina bombina. The sequence continues at coordinate 1,088,081,624 of NC_069499.1, forward strand.
TGGTCTTACTATATCTTCCCATCCACTACTGGAAAATATATATATATATATATATATACACGCAAGACACTTGCTAATTAGGCAGCAAACAGTCTCATTCAGCCAAGTGTGGCAAGTCTATGGATGTGTATTATTCATTAATATCCACAATGCTAGTTCCTGTGTGCTGTGGAGGAGTAGGCTGCTCGTCTGAGAGAAGAAGAATGATCCCCCGCAGGGCAAAGTTCCTCTTAGTGATCTACAAGAGTGTGAGACAAAACAAGCGCGAAGTGTGCCTCTGGGCGCTTGTTTTGTCTCACACTCTTCCATATATATATATATATATATATATATATATATATATATATATATATATATATATATATTTGTGTGTACATATGTATTTATATGTATGCATTGAAGATCTTTGTAGTCAAGTAGCTGAAAAAATTTAAAATCATATTTATGCAATATTCATATTTAATAAAGTATTTAACTGTTTATTTACTGTAAATATTTCATAATCCAACGTTCTAAGTATTATTAAATAGATATTCCTATATACATCTCTATATATCTATACCTTTATATAATATTTTCATAGCACACATTGAAGATGGCAATTCTTCATGTGCGATAACCCAACTGCGTTAGACCTAACTTGCAAACCCCAATGCGCATTAAGGATATTTTACATTCCAATGTTCTTCACATAGAAAATAATGTACTTTTTATTATTAAAAATGTATCACCCATGGAGTGCAGCATTGATCTTTATAACAGATCATTAATAGGGATGGGTGAATGTGTTTATATCCGAATTCGAATGTTAGAACGAATGTTATTGTAGAAATTCGATTTACATAATAGAATGTTGATAAGAACGATTATTCTTAAAAATTCGATTTTCGAATGTTATTTACAGTTTTCGAATGTCACATTCGAATTCAAATGTCACATTCAAATTCGAATGTCACATTCAAATTCGAATGTTACATTTGAATATCACATTCGAATTCGAATATTACATTTATATAACGCAATTGTAGACTAGAAACACTATTTCGAATGTCACATTCAAATCGAATATCACATTCGAATCGTATGTCACATTCGAATTTGAATATTACATTTATAAAACTGTATTAGACTAGAAATACTATTTCAAATTCGAATGTCACATTCGAATTCGAATGTCACATTCAAATTCGAATATTACATTTCGAAATTGAATGAATACATAGCTAAACATTCTATTATTCGAACGAATATTTTCAAATTTTATTGAAAAATTCGAAAACGAAAATTCAAAAATAGAATGTTAGAATGTTATATAAACATTTGAAATTCAATTCGAACGAACGAATGTATCAAAATTTGTTTTAAATTTCGAATTTTTAGAAACATTCGCCCATACCTAATTAACTCTACTAAGTTATCATTACATAAACGTTTGATCCTCAAAGCTTGTATCTCAAAGTATGTTGTAACATGTATTTGTATGCTTGTGGCAGCCTATAGATAGATAGATAGATAGATAGATAGATAGATAGATAGATAGATAGATAGATAGATGATAGATAGATAGATGATAGATAGATAGAAAGATCGATAGATATACACACAACTATTTATAGCTATACAACTAGTTAAAAGAAAAGAAGGTTTTACTACGTTCTTACTAAGTACTGCAATTTTGTTATTAGTGCAGTCACCTTCTTTGGTGTTTCAGAGAGTCAGAAGTGCCAGGTGTAACAGGGAGAGTGGGTCAGTGCAGCAGATTGAACCCTACTCTGTATACACTTTGTATCCTATGTTTGCTACAGTAAAGGCACTGGCATTTATGTGTCTTGTTGATTTTGTGATTATTCCTTTTTCCTTGCCCGATTTTTAATTAAAGTATGAACTCCGGCTTGCTATATGATGTATCTTATTGCATGGCATTAAGTATACCTAAGGGATCTATTATACATAATTATTCCAGGGTGACAGCAACAGTTAGGTTTAACAACACACTTATTTACAGACTAGGAAGAGCATAATCATGCCAAGGAATATATTTACTGCAGAATGTTTATATGGAAGCACAAAAACTTAATGAAATTAATATATTGTTAAGGTGAAAAATGTTCTTGGAAGCAAAGATTATAAATGAGAAAGAATAGATTTTGCTATTAAATGTGAAATGTTTAATAAATATCATGTCTGAAAACATACGGAATTATTAGACCATGTCACGTTATTACCTTGTTTCCTGCCATTTTCATTTTTTGCTTTGCACATTCCATGCTATACCTTTAAATTTCAATTACTTTTTCCACTCATTCATATAAATGTCCCATCAACCCTCACTACTTTGCTTGGTATTGAATTAGGTTAAGTCCTACTGAGCTACTGATATCCCCTGTGCTTTTTACTGGACACCGGAACTCTCTCTGAAAGTGACATACTGTGACTTTGTTCTCTGTCACTTTCTATCTGTTTGTTTTGCCAAACTACCGCTATACTACATACCTTGTAGTAACTCTATCTCGAATCTCCTCTGTTAACGCTACCCGGACTCGGCTCTCAGTAGCTGCCTCTCAACGGATCATTCCGCGGTGACGTCACACGCCAGCTTCACGGAGCTACCCTCAATTCAGCAAACAGCCTGCACCGCGGCACTCCACGCTGAAGACCCTCTCTGCCTACAAACCACACCGGTTCAGCCTGAAAGGTTTCACTTCTCTCAAAGGTATAAAGCTTGCTAAATACTTATGCTGTCAAAGTTCTTACATATTATTTGCAGTTCGTATGTCGAGTTTAACTCTGTACCTCTGTCTAGTTTTCTACTTAATTTGTTTTATGCAATTCAGCTTAGCATATTGTTTTGATTTCCTTACTAAAACAGTTTATTACTAACATCCAGATTTACAAGAGCTCTGCTGCAGGTTTTAGTGTTTAAGATAGCACAGGTGGCAACAATAGAGTGCTTCCTTTTCTTAAACCTTCTCATTAAACTGCTGAATAGTTACATGAGGCCAGCACACTACCCTCTAGGTAGTTTATTTGCTTACCTCACACTCCTCAGCAAAATTACCACATATTTAAATCTCAGCAGCTGCGGTCCTAACCAAAGTAAAATTTTTATCTTCTAAGAAATTCTGACTTGCCTGACAGAATACCAAGCCATCCTTAACATGGACCCAGCTGAGATAACTGCACTAATACAGACTCTCAGCAACAGAGTTGATTTGCTCACTGACGGTCTCAATACACTCAAAGCTGAAAATGTTGCCTTAAAAGCTTACATAAAAGATTACTTAGAAACCAAGCTACATACACCAGAACCTCAAGTTAGTTTGCCTGAAAAGTTTTATGGTGATAGGGCACACTACAGGGACTTTAAAAATGCTTGCCTGCTTCTCTTCACGCTCAAACCACAGTCTTATCCTAATGATAGGATTAGAGTTTTGACCACTATTTCATTTCTTAGGGGGGAACCACGTAGCTGGGCAAACACTTTTTTTGAATCCAATGAGACTATTCTAAACTCCTTGGAAAAATTTTTCACTGCCATGGGTCAGTTATACGAAGACCCATTCAAACAACAGACTGCAGAAACAGCTCTTAGGGCTCTAAAACAAAAAAAAAGGTTGGTAGAAGATTATATTACAGACTTCAAGAGGTGGGCAAAGGATTCAGAGTGGAACAACTTATCCTTAAGGAATCAGTTTCGTCTGGGTCTCTCAGACGCGGTTAAGGATGAGTTGTCCCGAACTGAGCTTCCCACAACCTTAGAGGGTTTAATGAACCTCTGCATTACTATAGACAGACGTTTAAGAGAGAGGCAAAATGAAAGATCTTACCCAGAGGCTTATACAAAGAGACACACTACTACTACACCCTCCACTTGTAAACATCAAGCTGAGCCTATGGAGATTGGCTTCCTTAAGGGGCCCCTGACTGCTCAGGAAAAGACCAGGAGAAGAGAGAATAATCTATGCCTTTATTGTGCCTCTGACGAACACTCCGAAAAGGAATGTCCATCTCTTCTGAAAACTAGTAAGGGTGAGTCCCATAACCCTTTAACTTGTTGCAACACTATTGATTTAAGAAACCCCTACTGTAAACTCTCCCTTTCTTTTCAGTGGGATCTCCACTGCCTCCAGGTTCCCGCAATTATTGATTCAGGAGCTACTGCCTGTTATGTAGATAAGGAATTTACACATGTAAATAAAATCCCACTCATGCAAAAGAAATCTCTTGTTTTATTGAGAGGTATTGACGGTAGACCTATTTCATCCGGTCCTGTTCAGTACCAAACTATACCTCTCCTAGTTACTACCCAAGAACATCATACTGAATATCTTACATTTGATGTTATTTAATCTCCTGTGTCCCCAGTTATCCTGGGATTAAATTGGTTAATGTTACATAACCCATGTATTTCCTGGAACACACTTTCTCTCTCATTCAATTCAAAGTTTTGTACCACTACTTGTTTTCCAGTAAATATCATGCACACAGTCTTATCAAAACCAGATTTACACTTACCTGATGAGTACAAAGATTTTGCTGACATTTTTAGTAAGACTGAATCCGAAAATTTACCTCCCCATAGGAAATATGACTGCCCTATCGACCTCATACCGGGAGCACAAATTCCATATGGGCACATATTTCCCCTTTCCAAACCTGAACTCGCCCACTTAAAGGTTTATCTAGAAGATAACCTAAGAAAAGGCTTTATACGCCCATCCACTTCGCCAGCAGGAGCCGGCATTTTCTTTGTTAAGAATAAGGACGGCTCCTTACGGCCTATTGTGGATTACAGGCAGTTAAACAAAGTCACAATAAAGAACAGGTACCCTCTACCACTAATTCCGGAATTGATAGAAAGGTTGGAAGGGGCAAATTATTTTACTAAATTAGATCTTAGGGGAGCATATAATCTTATCCGTGTTAGAAGTGGCGATGAGTGGCTGACGGCGTTTCGTACTAGGTACGGACTATATGAATACACCGTCATGCCTTTTGGCCTGTGCAACGCCCCTGCCACTTTTCAACACCTAATCAATGACCTTTTTCGGGATTTCCTTGATGTTTTTCTTGTCATTTATTTGGATGACATATTGATTTATTCCAGAAATTTGGCTGAACATACTCTACATGTTAGACAGGTCCTTTCTAGGTTACGCAGTAACTTCTTATATGCTAAAGCTGAAAAGTGCATTTTCAATTCCCAAAACATTACTTTCCTAGGGTATGAAATAAATTCAACTGGCATCCGTATGGAAGATGCAAAAATCAGGGCGATTGTAGATTGGCCTACTCCCAAGTCTAGAAAAGAGGTTCAGAGTTTTCTTGGCTTTGCGAACTTCTATCGCAAATTTATAAAGAATGTTTCCATTATAACCAAACCACTAACTAATCTCACGAAAACTACTACTGTTTTTCATTGGGATGAAACAACCCAGAAGGTTTTTAACCATCTTAAAATGAGATTCACCACTGCACCTATTCTAAGGTTTCCAAACCCCAACCTACCTTACACTCTGGAGGTAGATGCTTCAGATGTTGCGGTAGGCGCAGTTCTTTCACAACGCCAAGGTATCGATAAACCATTACATCCAGTCGCTTTCTACTCCCACGGTTTATCTACCTCGGAACAAAATTATCCCATCGGCAATCAAGAATTGCTGGCAATCAAGATGGCACTTGAGCACTGGTGACACCTACTTGAGGGCACAACCGTTCCAACGGTTATTTATACGGATTATCGAAACCTTCAGTACCTTAAAACAACAAAAATTCTATCCTCTAGACAGGTTAGATGGAGTCTTTTCTTTTCTAGGTTCAATTTTCAAATCGTGTACCATCCTGCAAATAGAAACCATAAGGCTGATGCTTTATCTAGATTGCCCACTTACACCCGTTCCAAGACTCCTGAGAACACTGTTATTCCTTTGCAGAACTTTCTATCTTTTGCTATTGACTCCAAGTCGTATCTCCAACAGGAACAAAACAATGATTTATCCAAACCTTTGTCTCAATTACAGAAGAAACAGGATGGTTTTTTCTATTTCCAAGACAAATTGAATATTCCTCCTAGCCTAAGAAAGATGGTACTCTCATCCTCTCATGATTCTCTACTCGCAGGACACCCAGGTCTTAAGAAAACCCAAGAACTTATTGGACGTACTTACTGGTGGCCTGGTATAACACATGACATCAGCACTCATATCACCTCTTGTGCACAATGTACCACTTCTAAAAAGGCAAAACATTCCCCCTATGGATTACTTATACCTCTACCGACTCCTACTCGGCCTTGGTTGGAAATCGCAGTAGATTTCATCGTAGATCTGCCAAAATCCGATAACAAGACTACTATTCTTGTAGTTGTTGATCTGTTCAGTAAAATGTCCCATTTCATTCCCTACCATAAGCTCCCAACAGCCTCAGAAACTATCCATCTGCTCATTTCCCACGTTTTCAAACATCATGGTATTCCTAACAGCATACTAAGCGACCGGGGTACCCAATTTTCTAGTAGGCTATGGACTGAATTCTGCAAAATCTTCTCCATCGACAAGAAACTGAGCACCGCTTACCATCCTCAGACAAACGGGCAAACTGAGAGGACGAATCAATGGCTCGAGCAATTTCTCAGAACCTATTGTTCCTCACAGCCTCTCACTTGGTCCTCTCATCTCCCTTATGCAGAATTCTGTTTCAACAATACCGTCCACTCAACTACCAATAAAACCCCATTTTTTGTGAACTATGGTTTCCACCCCAGGGTTCAGATTCTTCCAGATAATCAATGCACTTCGCTCAATGTAAGTGAACTCTCGGATCTCATTTCTTCTAACTTTGCTCTCATACAGGCAGCTATAGACGAGGCGAAGAAAACTCAAAAGTTCTATTACGATAAGAAGAGGTTACCTTCACCTAAATACGCTATCGGAGACCTAGTGTGGTTATCCACAAGAAATCTCAAACTCAATACTCCGAGGAAACTATCACCTTTATTCATTGGACCGTATCCTGTTTCTCAACTCATCAACCCCAATGCTGTTCGCCTCAAGCTGCCAGAAACCATGAGAATTCATCCTACTTTCCACGTCTCCCTGTTGAAACCCTACAGGGCACTCAGGGATTCTTTTCCCCCCACTCCAGATCCTTCCATACTTGCGGATCCTAACATGGAATATTTGGTGCATTCGATCTTGGATTCCAGACGTGCCCGGGGTTCTCTCCAGTATCTGATCCGTTGGAAGGACTTCTCTCCCGATGATGACTCTTGGGAGCCTGCCACTAACATCTCGGCTCCCCGGTTGGTTGCCCTGTTTCATCGTCGGAACCCGGACCGTCCAAGACCCTGAGCACCGGGGTTGCTCCTTGAGGGGGGGGGGGGGTCCTGTCACGTTATTACCTTGTTTCCTGCCATTTTCATTTTTTGCTTTGCACATTCCATGCTATACCTTTAAATTTCAATTACTTTTTCCACTCATTCATTTAAATGTCCCATCAACCCTCACTACTTTGCTTGGTATTGAATTAGGTTAAGTCCTACTGAGCTACTGATATCCCCTGTGCTTTTTACTGGACACCGGAACTCTCTCTGAAAGTGACATACTGTGACTTTGTTCTCTGTCACTTTCTATCTGTTTGTTTTGCCAAACTACCGCTATACTACATACCTTGTAGTAACTCTATCTCGAATCTCCTCTGTTAACGCTATCCGGACTCGGCTCTCAGTAGCTGCCTCTCAACGGATCATTCCGCGGTGACGTCACACGCCAGCTTCACGGAGCTACCCTCAATTCAGCAAACAGCCTGCACCGCGGCACTCCACGCTCAAGACCCTCTCTGCCTACAAACCACACCGGTTCAGCCTGAAAGGTTTCACTTCTCTCAAAGGTATAAAGCTTGCTAAATACTTATGCTGTCAAAGTTCTTACATATTATTTGCAGTTCGTATGTCGAGTTTAACTCTGTACCTCTGTCTAGTTTTCTACTTAATTTGTTTTATGCAATTCAGCTTAGCATATTGTTTTGATTTCCTTACTAAAACAGTTTATTACTAACATCCAGATTTACAAGAGCTCTGCTGCAGGTTTTAGTGTTTAAGATAGCACAGGTGGCAACAATAGAGTGCTTCCTTTTCTTAAACCTTCTCATTAAACTGCTGAATAGTTACATGAGGCCAGCACACTACCCTCTAGGTAGTTTATTTGCTTACCTCACACTCCTCAGCAACATTACCACATATTTAAATCTCAGCAGCTGCGGTCCTAACCAAAGTAAAATTTTTATCTTCTTAGAAATTCTGACTTGCCTGACAGACCATGAGGCTATGCATTCAGGTTATGAAAAATACAACACAGTAAATTAAACAAATATGGGGGAGGAGGCAAACACCTGTAAAAACTGTAAAACTATTTAAATTAACAGATCAAGGGGTCTATTTATGAAGCAGCGGATGCTGCTTCCGACCCTCTCTGATCGGGTTGATTGACACCCCCTGCTAGCGACCGCAAATCTGCAGGGGGTGGTATTGCACCAGCAGTTCCCCAGAACGTACAAGTAATTGTATATATTGTATAAGAAACAAGTCTTTCTGCAAAAGTGTCCAATGTAAGGTACCACTCTCTACCACAGTAAGAGTTAATGGTACCTTAATTATTAATGTTTAGATATATGCCCTTAAAGGATAACCATTTAGCCCATCATACTGTGCCTGAAGTTTCCGCAGGGACAACTGGAGGAAGCGTTGTACAAAAACCACTGGATGATTGTGTTAATGCAAAGCATTCAGAGGCTGCCAGTCCAAACCCAACTAGGACCCCAAGCTTATGGCTGAAACACATTCACATGTATCCTGGCATGGTGCAAATGGATATATACATGACTTGCACCATATGCACTTGTGTCATACAATGATAGAAGTGCACTCCACTGGCAGATCTCTTTGGATATTGCTTTTAGGCATTGGGGCAGAATTATCATTATGCGGACAGACATCGAAAAATGCCAACAGCATACGCTGTCGGCATTTATCATTGCACAAGCATTTCTAGTGAAATGCTTGTGCAATGCCACCCCCTGCACATTCATGGCCAATCGGCCACTAGCAGGGGGTGTCAATCAACCCGAACATTAAGGAGCGGCGGTCTTAGGACCGCTGCTTCTTAACTCCTGATTCCAGCGAACCCAATTTGCAACATTGATGATTTGATAAATCGACTCCACAATGTGAAAAGGACATACTTTAGAGAAAGTGTGGTTGATACATAGTGTTGCGCCGCTCTAGCTGTTGCTAGGGACGTAGCGCCTGCTGTCTGCTCGTTTCCCAGGGGGGAGTTGGCTCCTCTCTGCGTGCGGCGGTGACGTCATCGCTGCGCGCTTCCTCCTGCAGAAGCCGGTCTGGATCTCCTGTGGCGCGAATCCTGCACCTATGTAAGTAACGTCAGTCCTACCTATCACTGCCCAAGTATAGATGTTACTTACTGTTCTCCTGGGTGTTATTGATTTGTATGCTGGATTGCTGTTTTGTTGGTGACCCCTGCTTGTCTGACCACTCTGCCTCTTTAACCCTTAACTGCTGGATTGATACTGCTGCTGAACTTTGCTTGTCTGACCACTCTGCCTCTTTAACACTTAACTGCTGGATTGATACTGCAGCTGAACCCCTGCCTGCCTGACCTTCCTAGTGGTTTACCCCTGGACTACCTTACTGTTGTCGAACCCTGCCTGCCTGTCTATCCTAGTGGTTTACCCCTGGACTACCTCACTGTTGCCTAACCCTGCCTGCCTGACCACCCTAGTGGTTTGTCCCTGGTTTCCTGCCTGTTGCTGCCAAGGACTGTCCTGCCTGTGGTGAGTGCCATTTATCTCATCTTGCAAACCTACTCTGTTCTGGGATATTCCCTATCATTCCGGCTCAACGCCAGGATAACAAGACTACTGGCCGAGTTCGGTCAGATAGAGGAGTATCCCACGAGTATTACACATAGGGGCCGATATATCATTGTGCGGACGGACATGATCCACTGTAGCGGATCATGTCCGCTGCACATCGATAAATGCCGACAGCATACACTGTCAGCATTAATCATTGCACAAGCATTTCTAGTGAAATGCTTGTGCAATGCTGCCCCCCACAGATTTGCGGCCAATCGGCCCCTAGCAGGGGGTGTCAATCATCCCGATCATATCTGATCAGGATGATTGCTGTCCGCTAACTCAGAGGTGGCGGACGATTTAAGGAGCAGCGGTCTTATGACTGCTGCTTCTTAACTCCTGTGTCCAGAGATCTGGAAACTACAGGGGTAGATTGCAGCATCTGCTGCTTGTTAAATCTACTCCATAGAATTATCTGTCACAGAGGGGATAGCAAAAAACACAAAGTTATCCTGAAGATAAATCATGGCCATATAAGATTTAAAGGGTCACTCAATGCAGTAGAATTGCATAATTAATAAGTGCATAATAAAAAGACAATAATTTAACATCTACTATGAATTTCAAATAAGCAGTAGATTTTTTTTCTGACAATTCCCCCCCCCCCCCCCCCCCATTTTCTGGGCTCCTGTATCATGTGACAGACATTAGCCATTCCCAGACTAGTATACGTATACCCTGTGAGCTTGTGCACATGCTCAGTAGGAGATTGTTCCTCAGAAAGTAGGAATATAAAAAGACTGTGCAAAATTTGATAATGGAAGTAAATTGGAAAGGGTCTTAAAACGGCATGCTCTATCTGAATCATAAAGTTTATTTTGACTTTAGTGTCCCTTTAAGAATTTTAGTAGTTGGAAAATAAGCAAGCATGAGGGTTAATTGAATCCATAATCTATTACAATCTATTTGCAATGAAATAGGGAACAAGGTAAAAAAATATATAATTCTGTGTAACAGTTAAACTGAATTCTTAATGCTAAAGTGTGTTCTGCTAAGGAATGTGACTGATGTGCTGTCAGTACAATACTATGAGTCAAACTTTCAGACAAGCGTGCTGTGCTATTACTAAAAACCTCCCTTAGGGAGACAGAACAATGGTTCAATGAGTTCAACATTTGAAAAACACACGGTTTCTTTGGTCTCATTCACATCTAAAACTAGTTATAATATGTTAAAACATTTAACGGATCTCTTGGCTGCTGTTTCATATTTATGCAGAGTGACATTTTTATCTTGATTATAAAAGATCAACAATTAAGCTTCTTTTGCGTGGCAAATATTTAAAGGGACACAGGAGGGCGAACATGTCTGAAGCACTATATAGAAGCAGTTTTGCAACAATGTTCATAACAATATTATAGATTGTGTAAACACTGCTGCCATCTAGTGCTCAAAAGTGTACAATATTGTAAAAAGGATAGCTCCCAACCCTCCACATTTTACAGTATTGTCATGTTTTGGGACCCCCAAGTGAAGTTGTTGGAATACTGTTTGAAATATAATTATTTCAAATTTCAGAATATGTAATACCTACATTTAACACAAGCAAACATATCCCTGAATTCTGTTTTTAGCCAGAAATATATCTAAGCCATTTTTAAAGTTATTTAACGTATTTGCAGTCACTACCTTCTTAGGCAAGATGTTCCACAAGTTTACTGCTCTTACTGTGAAAAAAATGTTTATGTTGCTGAAAATTAAATCTCCCTTCCCTCTAACCTTAGAGGGATAAAAAAGCCAAAATTAAAGGGACAGGGGTCTATTTATCAAGCCGTCAACTTTCTTGCATTTGCCGGCACCAATACACTCGCCTAAGATCGCCTAACATCGCTGCCACAGACCTGAATACACTCTCCAAAATTAATAAAAATGCTGTCAAAAAGCCGCGCACCAAGTACGGGGCGATGAGCAGCGGACTGTTGTTAACTAACAGTCATCGATCTCACTGCTCTTCTGCTTTTTTCCAGCTTTATTGGTATACTGTCACTAAACACAGCCACTATACTAAACTGTTTTACCCCTATCCCGCTGCTCACGGACACCGCCGCAACTAAATAAAGTTATTAACCCCTAAACTGCCGCTCCCGGAGCCTACCACAACTCGAATAAAGTTATTAACCCCTAAACCGCCGCTCCCGGACCCCACTGCAACAAAATAAGCATATTAACCCCTAAACCGCCACTCCCGGAGCCCACCGCCACCTACATTACATTTATTAACCCCTAATCTGCCGCCCCCAACGTCGCCGCCACTATTCTAAATGTATTAACCCCTAAACCTAAGTCTAACCCTAACCCTAACATCTCCTAACTAAAATATTATTTAAATAAATCTAAATAAAATTACTATCATTAACTAAATTATTCCTATTTAAAACTAAATACTTACCTATAAATTAAACCCTAAGCTAGCTACAATATAACTAATAGTTACATTGTAGCTAGCTTAGGGTTTATTTTTATTTTACAGGCAAGTTTGTATTTATTTGAACTAGGTAGACTAGTTAGTAAATAGTTATTAACTATTTAATAACTACCTAGCTAAAATAAATACAAATTTACCTGTAAAATAAAACCTAGCCTAAGTTACAATAACACCTAACACTACACTACAATTAAATAAATTAACCAAATTAACAACAATTAAAAAAATTAAATTATCTAAAGTAAAAAAAACCCCCACTAAATTACAGAAAATAAAAAACAAATTAGATATTTAAACTAATTACACCTAATCTAATAGCCCTATCAAAATAAAAAAAGCCACCCCAAAATAAAAAAAACCCTAGCCTAAACTACCAATAGCCCTTAAAAGGGCCATTTGCGGGGCATTGCTCCAAAGTAATCGGCTCTTTTACCTGTAAAAAAAAATACAAATAACTGCCCCAACAGTAAAACCCACCACCCACACAACCAACCCCCCAAATAAATTACTAACTAAAAAAACCTAAGTTCCGCATTGCCTTGAAAAGGGCATTTGGATGGGCATTGCCTTTAAAAGGGCATTTAGCTCTTTTGCAGGCCTAAAGCCCTAATCTAAAAAATAAACCCACCCAATACACCCTTAAAAAAATCCTAACACTAACCCCATGAAGATTCACTTACCGGGAGACGTCTTTATCCAAGTGGCAAGATGTCCTCAATGAATCCAGCAGAAGTAGTCCTCCAGACGGGCAGAAGTGGTCCTCCAGACGGGCAGAAGTCTTCATCCAGATGGCATCTTCTGTCTTCATCCTTCCGGCGTGGAGCGGGTCCATCTTCAAGACATTTGACGCGGAGCATCCTCTTCCAACGACGTCTTCTTGCTGAATGAATATCACTTTAAGTGATGTCATCCAAGATGGCGTCCCTTCGATTCCAATTGGCTGAAAGAATTCTATCAGCCATCGGAATTAAGGTAGAAAAAATCCTATTGACAGATGCAATCAGCCAATAGGATTGAGCTGGCATTCTATTGGCTGCTCCAATCAGCCAATAGAATGCAAGCTCAATCCTATTGACTGATTGGATCAGCCAATAGGATTGAAGTTCAATCCTATTGACTGATTGCATCAGCCAATAGGATTTTTTCTACCTTAATTCCGATTGGCTAATAGAATTCTATCAGCCAATCGGAATCAAAGGGACGCCATCTTGGATGACGTGAATTAAAGTGATATTCATTCAGCAAGAAGATGTCGTTGGAAGAGGATGCTCTGTATCGGATGTCTTGAAGATGGACCTGCTTCCCGATGGACTACCGATGAATGAAGGCTCCTTTAAGGGACGTCATCCAAGATGGCGTCCCTTCAATTCCGATTGGCTGATAGGATCCAATCAGCCAATCAGATTGAGCTCGCATTCTATTGGCTGATCCGATCAGCCAATAGAATGTGAGCTCAATCTGATTGGCTGATTCAATCAGCCAATCAGATTTTTCCTACCTTAATTCCGATTGGCTGATAGAATCCTATCAGCCAATCGGAATCGAAGGGACGCCATCTTGGATGACGTCAATTAAAGTGATATTCATTCAGCAAGAAGATGTCGTTGGAAGAGGATGCTCTGCCTTGAAGATGGACCTGCTCCGCGCCGGAAGGATGAAGATAGAAGATGACGTCTGAATGAAGACTTCTGCCCGTCTGGAGGACTCCCATTGATTCCTATGGCAGCCCTGGAGGCGGTGGATTGAAAAATGTTATAACTAGCAAAAGTAGTCAGATAGTGCCGATTTTGCATTCGCAACATCTTTAATGACGTAAGCATCGATCTGTGTCAGACTGAGACCGGCGGATCGTACGTTACGTCACAAAATTCTACTTTTGCCAGTCTGTAGGCTTTGATAAATAAGGGGAATCAGGCTCGCCATAATTTCGCTGCGGAATTCCAGCGTATTTGCGGTTGACGGCTTGATAAATAGGGGCCACAGTCTCCACCAGAATTTTTATTGTTTAAAAAGATAGATAATCTCTTTATTACCCATTTTCTAGTTTTGCACAACCAACACAGTTATATAAATACACTTTTTACCTCTGTGATTATCTTGTATCTAAGCCTTTGCAAACTGCCCCCTTATTTCAGTTCTTTTGACAGACTTGCTTTTTAGCCAATCAGAGCTGGCTCACTGGAACTCCATGTGCATGAGCACAGTGTTATCTATATGACACACATGAGCTAACATCCTATAGTGGTGAAAAACTGTCAAAATGCCCTGAGAGAAGAGGCGGCCTTCAAGGGCTTAGAAATTAGCATATGTACCTTCTAGGTTTAGCTTTCAACTAAGAATACCAATAGAACAAAGCAAAATTGGTAATAAAAGTAAATTGGAAAATTGTTTAAAATGACATTCTCTATCTGAATAATGAAAATTTATTTTAGACTAGACTGTCCCTTTAAACTCACATGATACAGATAGAGCATGTAACTTTAAGACACTTTTAAATTCACTTCTATTTTCAAATGTGCTTCATTCTCCCTTGTTGAAAAATAATACATGCATATCCTACAGTAATGGGAGCTAGCGGCTGATTGGTGCCTGCACACATTTGTCTCTTTTGATTAGCTAACTAGATGTGTTTAGCTAGCTGCCAGTAGTGCAATGCTGTTCCTTCAGCAAAGGATAACAAGATAATCAAGTCAATTTGATAATAGAAGTAAACTGTAAAGTTGTTTAAAATCGTATGTTCTATCCAAAGCATGAAAGAAAATCTTGAGGTTTCATGTCCCTTTAAATTGTGACCTTGGGGCCGATATATTAGAGCTCAAATGGGGCCATATACACCTGTTTCCACGCAAGACTTCAGGCTCGCTGGCAACAGGAGTTAAGAAGCAGCAGTCTTAAGACCGCTGCTCCTTAACTCATCCACCACATCAGTGGACAGCAATCAGCCCGATTCACTAAAAATGCTTGTGCAATGATAAATGCCTACAGCGTATGATGTGCGGCAGACATGATCCGATACAGCGGATCATGTCCGCTGCACTTTGATAAATAGGCCCCCATGTGTCACAAACAACTGCATTGGAATAAACAGCAATTCTGATAACTCTGTATAATCCTCCATTCTCCTTTTTATTTTTGTGGCTCTTCTCTGAACTTTTTCTAATTCTGCAATTTCCATTTTTAAAACTGGTCTTCATAACTGCACTCCATGCTAAAGGTGAGGTCTTACAGAAATAGGCTTTCTTTCCTTATCTATACGTACACCTAAATCCTCCTCTGTTTTGCTAAGTCTAATCCATTTAAAAAAAAAAGGTAGCTTGCATATTTTTATATCTAAGTAGTAGAGCCTTACCAATATTAAATCTAATTTAACGCCAAAAAAGTTGCGTTATGTCATTCTCCATAGCACTGCCATTACGAGTTACTGAAAAGACTCCTTCTGCTGTGCATTATGATGTGTTAAGCTCCATACCACACAAAAACCGAGGGCTGAGTTGATGTGCTCGTGCACGCTTTCACCCATAGACATCAATGCGGAATGGCGATCTCTATAACGCAACCCCATTGATGTCTATGGCGGAAAGTTTTGTTTAATCTTAACACCCTAACATAAACCCCTATTATTATTATTATTCTTTATTTATAAAGCGCCGTCAGATTCCGCAGCGCTGCCCATTGGTACATGGATAACAGTACAGTGGAGAAACAATACGATAAGATACAAAATTTACAGACAGATACAGGGGGAATTGAGGGCCCTATTCCCGTGGGAACTTACAATCTAGACGGGTAGGAGGATGGGTAACAGGAGGTGGGGACTGCAGTGGTGAGAATGATATTAGTCAGGAGATAGAAGGCAACTGTTAGTTAAGTGAAGTTAGTTTGTTAAGTTGGGTGATAAGCTTCCCTGAACAGAAAGGTCTTTAGGGAACATTTAAAGGAGGAGTGGTTAGGGGCAAGTCTGACATCTCGAGAAAATGTTTTCCAGAGGGTTGGTGCTGCAAGAGAGAAGCCCTGTAGTCTAGCATGAGAGGAGGTGATGGAGGGGATGCAAGAAGCAGGTCGTTGTTGGATATTAGGCGATGGGCAAGAGTATATTTGTTGATGAGTGAGGACAGGTAGGGTGGGGCAGCATTGGTGAGGGCTTTGTAGGTCAGGGTGAGAATTTTGAATTTAACTCTGTTGTGAAGGGGGAGCCAGTGAAGGGACTCACAGAGAGGTGCAGCAGAAACAGAGCGTTGAGAGAGGTGGATTAGCCTGGCAGATGCATTAAGGATGGATTGGAGGGGAGAGAGGCGGGAGAGAGGGAGGCCAGTTAGTAAGTTGTTACAGTAGTCAAGTTGGGAAATTACCAGGGAGTGGATGAGCTGTTTGGTAGTTTTAGCACTCAGTAACGGACGAATTTTGGAGATATTGCGTAGGTGGTTGCGGCACCTACGCAATATCTCTAGTCTAAACGCACCTAATCCGCTGCCCCCTGACATCGCCAACACTAATGAAACTATTAACCCCTAAACCACCACTCCCCAACATCGCTGCCACTAAATACAATTATTAACCCCTAAAACGCCGCTCCCCGACATCACAGCCACTAAATAAAATTATTAACCCCTAAACCTCAGGCCTCCCATATCGCAGCCACTAAATAAATGTATTAATCCCTAAACCTCCAGCCTTGTACATAGCTGCCACTAAATAACCTATTAACCCTTAAACCTCCGGCCTCCTACATCGCCGCCACTTAATAAACCTATTAACCCCTAAACATCCGGCCTCCCACATCGCTGCAACTAAATAAACCTATTAACCCCTAAACATCCAGCCTCCCACATCGCAAAACACTAATTTAAACTATTAACCCCTAAACTTAACACCCCTCTAACTTTAAATTAAAATTACAATATAACTATATTTAAATAAATAAAACTTAGCTGTGAAATAAAAATAAACTAACATTAAACTATAAATTAACATAACTTTACAAATCTAATAAAGTTAAAAAATTACCAATTAAAAATCTTAAATTACAAATTTTAAAAAAAACTAATCCTATGAAAAAATTTAAAAGATTACAAAAAATAATAAACACATTTATCAAAAATAAAAACAATTACACCTAATCTAATAGCCCTAAAAAAAGCCCCCCAAAAATAAAAACACCCCCTAGCCTACAATAAACTACCAATAGCCCTTAAAAGGGCATTTTGCAGGGCATTGCCCTGAGTTAAAAAGCTCTTTTACCTGGAAAAAAATACAAAGTCCCCCCAACAGTAAAACCCACCAAAACCTAACTCTAAAAAAAAACCGGCCTGACAAAGCCCCGTCCTTTCCAATAGACGAAGGGGTGAAACGCGCATCAGCATCAGCTGACCTGTCCGATAGAATACGGAGCGGCATTTTCAGCATGAAACTTGCTAAGCATTTGTATGTCTTGTACTTTGGATGCCTGTGGTAGCAGCGGCTCTGAAAGGAAGGTATAATATACCTGTATTACACACTGTCTGCAGTCTCAAATAATTGGCCAATTCCTAAGCATGACATTTCAAGTGTTCACATTTAAAGTGCCTATGCCAACACTTAACAATTGCTCCCTGGAGACGCCTGACGAGGTGTCATTATGGAACAAATACTTTGCACTAAAGTTTAAACGAGAACGTTGTGTGCCTAACTGGTGGCTCTTATCTGCATGACAAACTGCATGAAATTTGTTCTATATGTCCACTGGACTTTTCTCACTAAAAACGCTCGGTTATGCATGCTAGAGCATACTAACAGTATGTGCAAAGCTTGTTGTTTTCTTTCTGCATATTTCATCTGCTTTGCAAAGAGTGACTGATCCGACAATTTAGATCCCACAGTATTCAACCTGCTCAGGTCATAACCCTATGATTCTACAGAGATTCTGTGTGCAGCAGGGTGTAGTTGTCTGGATTTTCACTCTACCATATTATATGTCCAACGCTTTTTTCATGCTTTGTACACATGCTTCATACTATTTTAGTATTGTTCACATGCTGCATATTTCTATATGCTTATACTATGCCTCAATAAGAGTGTATTACTGATAACTTAGATCCCGACACTTATACCTGCCCAGGTTATACCTCCTGTTGGGTTCTGAGTGCAGTTGGGTGTAGTTATATAGAATACAACTATTTGCTACAATTGTCTTTTGTTGCATGTGTATATATATACAGGTACCTTGATTCACCTTGACCAGTCAGGTTCATTCAGTCTATATATTTATTTTTTGCTAGTTTTGCAAACTATTTGTACATTAACATTTGTTTGGCCATCTCCTTAAGATACATGTGATAGTTGCACATTCTTATCGTGAGGGATGTGGTGTGTCTAGAAATCGAATTGTTACACTAATAAATTGCTACTACTTTCACTTTAACTATGGAGCTGAGTTTTTTTTGTTGCAAAAGAGTACTGTAATCCCTGTCTTTTTTTAAACAAGTATCTTCTTGTTTCTTTCTTCCTTAAGTAATTCTTGACATACTATTATAAAGGGTCTGCACCACTAGCCGTATTTGGCTTTTTCAAGGGTGGATGTTTATCATATACTCTCACCCTCTTTGGCTCCTGTAACTAACATTTGCTTCCCACTTTGTTGTTTGCTTGATCTAAAAAAAAAACCTAAGCTACCTAATTGCCTCTAAAGGGGGATTTGCATGGGAATTACCCTTAAAAAGGCATTCAGCTCTTTTTCACTGCACTTAAAATGGCATTCAGCACTTTTACAATTTGCCCAAAGCCCTAAACTGAAAAAAAAAACACCCCAAAAAAAGATAACACTAACCGCAGAATATCTACTCACAGTTCCTGAAGTTCGGACATTCATATCCATCCAGGCAGCGAGAAGTCTTTATCCAGGCAGCGACATTTTCATCCATCCCGGGGGCGTCTTCTATCTTCATCATTGGCTAATTTGAAAAGCCAATAGGATTTCAGTAGCTCTCATCCTATTGGCTGATTTGAATGTAAAGAATCAAATCAGCCAATAGGAATGCAAAGTACGCCATTTTGAAACGGGTACCTCCCATTGAAGCTTCAGTGTACGGACGTATGAAGAGGACGCTCCGTGCTGGATGGCATCGGCTTCCAGGATAGCTCTGCTCCTTGCGCCACCGGGATGAAGATAGAAGACGCCATACAAAAGTCTCTTTTAAGGGCTATTGGTAGTTTATTGTAGGCTAGGGCTAAGGGGTGTTTTAATTTTGGGGGGATTTTTTTATTTTTTTAGGGCTATTAGATTAGGTGTAATTGAATTTTGATAATTTTGTTTATTATTTTTTGTAATCTTAGTGTTTTTATTTTTCGTAATTTAAAGGGCCATAATACCTAAATGTTTAAACACTTGAAAGTGATGCAGTATAGCTGTTAAAAGCTGACTAGAAAATATCACCTGAAAATCTCTATGTAAAAAAGAAAGATATTTTACCTCAAAAGTTCCTCACTAGCCACATCCCATTGTAAAGGACTTCTAAGCAGCATATAAGTATGTCTGTCCCGGGACAGCCGAAGGGATGAACCTCGTGCACTCTCATGTTATTTCCCTATTCAGTGTAAGGAAGTTTACAATGAAATCTCATGAGAGTTAAGTCAAATCTCATGAGATCACAGTAAAAGAGTTCATGACCCCTGCACTGCTGATTGGCTGCTGTTCATTTCTTCATATATTTTTTTCCTGCAGCTGGGCTGCAGCTGAGTATACATTTTTACACAGAACTTACTCTGCTGAGCAGAGGAAATTGTGAGGTAAAATATCTTCCTTTTTTACATAGAGAGGCTCAGGTGATATTTTCCTGTCAGCTTTTTACAGTTATACTGCATCAGTTTCAAGTGATTTAGCATATGAGTATTATGTCCCTTTAAGTGTTTATTTTTTTTGTAATGTTAGATTATTTTTTTTATAGGATTAGTTTTTTAAATTTGTAATTTAGGATTTTGAATTGGTATTTTTTTTTTTTAAATTTTATTAGAATAGTAAGGTTAGGTTAATTTATAGTTTAATGTTAAGTTTATTTTTATTTCACAGGTAAGTTTTTATTTATTTAAATATAGTTATATTGTAATGTAAATTTAAATTTAGGGGGTGTTAGGTTTAGGGGTTAATAGTTTAATTTAGTGTTTTGCGATGTGGGAGGCTGGAGGTTTAGGGGTTAATAGGTTTATTTAGTGGTGGGTATGTGGGAGGCCAGAGGTTTATGGGGTTAATAACTTTATTATAGTGGCAGCGAAATCGGGGAGCAGCGATTTAGGAGTTAATATATTTAAATAGTGTTGGTGATGTGGGTGGGCGGCAGATTAGGGGTTAATAAATGTATTTAATAGTCGCGATGTGGGTGGGTGGCAGATAAGGGGTTAAAAAGTTTTAAATAGTGTTTGCGATGCGGGAGGGCAGCGGTTTAGGGGTTAATAGGTAGTTAATGGGTGTTAGAGTACTTTGTAACATTTTAGTTATGAGTTTTGTGAAACATTTTTGTTACACAAAATCCATAACTACTGCTCTCCGATGGCGGTATGGATCATGTCGGTATAGAGCATAACACCAGCATTATAGCTGGAACGCACAACCTGTAATATCGGCGCTATAAAAAACCTGCACTCAAATGTAATTTTTTTGAGCGTGGAATGGACGTTGCGTTAAAGGCTAAAATGCTTGCGGTATAACTATACCGCCGCGAATCGTAACATGCATTCCACGCGCAATGGCAAATTTTTCAGTGGTATAGCTGTACCGCAAAACTTGTAATCTAAGTGAATGAGATTTATTTAAAAGACAATGGCACACTCACACTCTAAAACCCTCAAATAATGATCAGTAAAAATATAAAAGCATAACATGGTGATTGACAGTTCCACAGAAGAGCCTTTGACGAAGTTGTGGCTTCCCCTACGAAACGCATAAAGCCACGCCCACCATCTAAATGCTGCATCGGTTTTCAAGTCCCTGCAGCCGGCTTTTGAGGGAGTGGACTGGCATTTTTTCCTGCTAACAACAGTTTATCCACTGATTTGAAGCGGTAGGAGAGATGACATCCAGCACCTGATCTGGGTAACAGTGTGCTCTAGTGTATGAATCGTAACCACTGGGTCTCCCTACTGGACTCATCTGTGGAACTGTCTATCACCATTTTGTGCTTATAAGCTTTTACCATATCTCATAATCTTTTGAGGTTTTAGAGTGTGAGTGATCCATTGTCTTCTACATAAATCTTATTTTTGTAATACTGCACTTAGAAGAGTCTCTGCTTATTTTTTCTATTCTATGTTTCTAGTTTGATCCAGCTTCCAGGGCTGCGTTATTTTATTGGCAGCGACACAGGCAGATGGTCTGATAGTCATCAGCTGATGTGCATTGTCTGATATCCTTTTCTGTTTTTTTTTTCATTTTTTTAAAGCTTTATATTATCTGCAAAAATAGAGATGTTGCTATTCATTCCTTCCTATAAGTAATTTATAGAAAATATTAAAATGAACAGGGCCCAACCTGCAATGCCAACTGTCTTTTCTAAATCCTTCTGGACTTTGACGGGGTGATTGACAGCCCCTACTTGCGCAATCGGCCGCTTGTGAGTAGGAAGCGGCATTGCACAACTGTTGGTTTGTGCAATGATAAATGTGGACAGCGTATTACGTGCATCCCTTAGATCTGTAAAGAAAATTAAGAAAAAAAAATGGATTGTGGTTTTGATTTTAACCCAAAATGGAAGAGCATTTGCAGTCAATATCGAGTTACTACACCAAGAACTGACAGAACAATCCAAGATATCTGCACTTAAAATAGAAAACTGCTTGTAAGAGGATTAAACACCTTCAGGATACAGGCATCAAGGTATCAAAGAGAACTGTTCAGTAACGAGTAGCTAGGGTTGCCACCCGTCCCTTAAAATACAGAACACTTATAAGTTACACATGCTGCAGGGTGTGCAGGGAGGAATATGAATAGTGCTGTCCAGAAACACAATACATGTTCCTCCCTGCACACCCTGCAGCATGTGTAACTCATAAGTGTCCAGGAAAACATGGCTGAGGTGGCAACCCTACGAGTAGCTGAAGAGGGCCTGTTAACCTGCTCTGAAACCATCCCCACAATCCATTTTTTTCTTAATATTCATTACAGAACTACATAATACACCTACAATTGCAGCAATTTTGTACTAAGACATGTTTTTTGCCTTCAACAGGCAGACAATTTGACAAACTTTCTTTAACGACAAGTCACTTTGTTTAGCCATCTTTAAAAACATATACATTTTTTAATTTACAAAATATTTTAATAACATTACATCAATTTACACGTAAATATGTATTGCAGATGTTGCCAATTAAACATGGAATAATAAATGGTTACAATATAGTAACACAAGGCAGTGATTAAACTATATACGCATTACTTATATTTGCTTTTCAGATAAGGTATTAATAGCATGCAACAGAGCTGAGAGTCATCACATATTTGAAGTAAATTAAAAAGAACAATAGATATTGAAGGCTATACCAAATAAATATAAATGCAAATGCAATGTTTCCCAACGGCCCCTCAACTCTCAAGCGCACACCTAAAATAAACACTTCATGCAAGTTACAATAAAAAGCTGTAAAAAAACACAGCAATGTATACTATACACCCTGTTACAATAGAGTCTCACAGATACGGTGTTTCAGTGAAGATAACATTTTAAACCACAAGCACTATCCTAGAGTCCGGCTGCTCCCACTGGTCTGACAGCCAAATCAGGTGAAAAACATATCTTAAAAGAGATGGGAAGAAAGAAAGTGCAAAAAAGACTCTAAGTGCCGTACTTTTATTAAGAAATTCCACAAACACAAGTGCGAGCCCAATCCCCTATTCTGGAACTACTCACGAGAAATTACCTCAAACATGTGCGGTATGTATTGGCAACAAGCAAGCGGGATTCACCCGGATTCAGCAGACCACAAGAAGATGTCCTTTTGACAGTTCCAATAAACCTTTCATCTGTGAGATCCTGGAAATCTGCTGTAGTTGCAAATGACCGCTACTAGATGTTCCTAAATGCGTGATAATGTCGTGACGTGAATGGGACATTATCACGCATTGGCAGACAACACTGAGCGGCTGTTTCAAGTGATTGGTGTACACTGACTGCTGAATCCGGGTAAATTCTGTTTGCTTGTTGCCAATACATACCTCACATGTTTGAGGTAATTTCTCATGAGTAGTTCCAGAATAGGGGATTGGTCTCACGCTTGTGTTTGTGGAATTTCTTATTAAAAGTACTGCACTTAGAGTCTTTTGTGCGCTCTCTTTCTTCCCTTCTCTTTTTAGATATATTTTAAGTAAGTTCATTACATAAATAAGCATCTTTTTAACTTTTGCCGTTCTTTTCATTTTAGGATCAAAATTTTGTAAGACAGTGGTGTTTTGCTCCTTGCACGCTTTCCCCATAGACATCAATCGGGAGAGCTGGCAAAAAAAAGTCTAACACCTGCGATCGCGGAAACAAAATCTCCGTAACGCAGCCCCATTAATGTCTATGGGGAAAAAGAAAAGACAGTTTAAACCTAACACCCTAACATAAACCCCATGGGGCCTATCTATCAAGCTCTGGATGGAGCTTGACGGCCCGTGTTTCTGGTTGAATCTTCAGACTCGCCAGAAACAGCAGTTATGAAGCAGCAGTCACAAAGACCCCTGCTCCATAACCTAATAATATAACCCTAACCCTAACGTAAGCCTAAACCTAACGTAACCTTAACCCTAACACCCCCTAACTTTAACATAATTAAACTAGATCTAAATTAAACTTACAATTATTAACTAAATAAATCTTATTAACCCTAAACTGCCAGCCCCCCACATTGTAAAAACCTAAATTAAACTATTAACCCCTAACCCTCAACCTACCCCTAACACTATCACCCAATAATTTTAAAATAATTAAACTAAATCGAAATTAAATTTACAATTATTAACAAAATAATACCTAGTTAAAACTAAATACATACCTGTGAAATAAAACCTAAGATAGCTACAATATAACTAATAGTTATATTGTACCTATCTTAGGTTTTATTTTTATTTCACAGGTAAGTTTGTATTTATTTTAACTAGGTAGACTAGTTAGTAAATAGTTATTAACTATTTACTAACCACCTAGTTAAAATAAATACAGACTTACCTGTGAAATAAAACCTAACCTGCCTTACATTAAAACCTAACATTACAAAAAATAAAAAAATTTCCATTACTAAAAATAAAAAACTACCATTACAAAAAAAAAAATATCCAAAAGAAAATAAAGATTATTCCTATTCTAATACCCTTTAAAAAAAAAAAAAAAACACCCCAAAATAAAAAAGCCTAATCTAGAATAAACTACCAAGGGCCCTTAAAGGGGCCATTTGGGGGGCCCTTAAAAGGGCCTTTTGTAGGGTATTGCCCTGAGATAAACAGCTCTTTTGCTCCAAAAAAATACAAACACCCCTAACACTATACAAACCCCCACTCCCCAAACTTCAAAGGGCCCTTAAAAGGGCATTTTTGGGGGGGGGCCCTTTAAAGGGCCTTTTGTAGGGCATTTCCCTGAGATAAACAGCTCTTTTGCTCAAAAAAAATGCAAACACCCCTAACACTATACAAACCCCCACTCCCCAAACTACCAAGGGCCCGTAAAAAGCTCTTTTGCAACCAAAAAAAAAAAAAAAACAACTAAAAATATACATTACACAAAATAAAAATAAAAATTATCCAAAATAAAAAAGAATTACACCTAATCTAACAGCCCTATCAAAATAAAAAAAGCCCACCCAAAATAAAAAAAAAACCCTAGTCTACAATAAACTGCCAATGGCCCTTAAAAGGGCCTTTTGTGGGGCATTGCCCCAAAAATATCAGCTCTTTTACCTGTAAAAAAACCCACAAAAACCCCCACCAACAGTAAAGCCTCCACCCAACCAACCCCCCAAAATAAAAAACCTAATTTTAAAAAAACCTAAGCTACCCATTGCCCTGAAAAGGGCATTTGTATGGGCATTGCCTTTAAAAAGGGCATTTAGCTCTTTTAGTGCCCAGACCCTAAACTAAAAAATAAAAAATAAAACTCACCCAACAAACCCTTAAAAAAGCCTAACACTAACCCCCTGACGATCCACTTACAGTTGTTGAAGTCCCGCTTGAATGATC
Source organism: Bombina bombina (assembly GCF_027579735.1). Lineage (NCBI taxonomy): Eukaryota > Metazoa > Chordata > Amphibia > Anura > Bombinatoridae > Bombina > Bombina bombina. The sequence goes on from NC_069499.1 coordinate 1,088,107,153, forward strand.
TTCATCCCAGAGTTGAAGTCCTAATCCAGGCGGCGAGAAGTCTTCATCCAGGTGGCCTCTTCAATCTTTATCCCGGCGGCGACGTCCTGATCCAAGCGGTGAGAAGTCTTCATCCAGACGGCCTCTTCAATCTTCATCCAGATGGCATCTTCTATTTTGATCCCGGAGCCGCGGAGCAGGTCCATCCTGAAGACATCCAACGCAGAGCATCCTCTTCATGTGGTTGCCGCCGTACACTGAATCTTCAACGCAAGGAACGCAATCCAAGATAGTGTCCCTTCAATTCCTATTGGCTGAAAAATTTGAATCAACCAATAGGAATTAGAGCTGCTAAAATCCTATTGGCTGTTCAAATCAGCCAATAGGATTTAAGCAGCTCTAATTCTATTGGATGATGAATCAGCCAATAGAATGAGAGCTGTTTAAATCCGATTGGCTGATTTGAACAGCCAATAGGATTTAAGCAGCTATCATTCTATTGGCTGATTCATCATCCAATAGAATTAGAGCTGCTAAAATCCTATTGGCTGATTTGAACAGTCAATAGAATTTTAGCAGCTCTAATTCCTATTGACTGATTTAAATTTTTCAGCCAATAGGAATGCAAGGGACTTCATCTTGGATCACATCCCTTGCATTGAAGATTAAGTGTACGGCGGCGACCGTATGAAGAGGATGCTCCACGCAGGATGTCTTCAGGATGGACCCACTCAGCACCTCCGGGATCAAGATAGAGGATGCTGTCTGGATGAAGATTGAAGAGGTCGCCTGCATGAAGTCTTCTCGCCGCTTGAATCAGGACTTTGCCGCCGGGATGAAGATTGAAGAGGCCGTCTGGATGAAGACTTCTCGCCACCTGGATCAGGACTTCAACTCCGGGATGAAGATTCAATCGGGACTTCAAAAACTGTAAAAGGATTGTCAGGGGGTTAGTGTTAGGGTTTTTTAAAAAATGTTTAGGGTTTTTTTTTTTTAGTTTAGGGTCTGGGCAGTAAAAGAGCTAAATGCCCTTTTAAGGGCAATGCCCATATAAATACCCTTTTCAGGGCAATGGGTAGTTTATTTAGATGTGGGGGGCTTTCGGTTTAGGGGTTAATAGTTTAGTTTAGTATATTTCATTGTGGGGGCTTGCGGTTTAGGGGTTAACAGGATTATTATAGTGGCGGCGGTGTAGGGCTTAATAACTTTAGTATAGTGGGGGCGATGTGGGCGGACGGCAGATTAGGGGTTAATAATATTTAAATAGTGTTTGCAATGCGGGAGGGTGGAGGTTTAGGGGTTAATAACTTTAGTATAGTGGTGAGGATGTCAGCGAGTGGCGGAATAGGGGTTAATATTTTTTAAAGTGGCAGCAATATCGGGAGCGGCAGATTAAGGGTTAATATATTTAATTTAGTGTTTGCAATGTGGGAGGGCCTCGGTTTAGGGGTTAATAGGTAGTTTATGGGTGTTAGTGTACTTTTTAACACTTTAGTTATGAGTTTTATGTTACAGCTTTGTAGTGTAACACTCATAACTACTGACTTTAGATGGTGTAACGGATCTTGTTGTTTTAGGCTGTAATGCTCGCTTTTTAGCTTGACCGCAAAACTCGTAATACCGGCTCTATGGGAATACCATTAAAAAAGTTCATTTTTAAGATTGCGGTACTGACGTTGCGTTACAGGCTAAAAGGCTTGCCGTACACCTTGCGGTATACCTATACCGACAAGACTTGTAATGGCTTAGTTAGGGAAAATCATGCGTTAAGGGCCACAACGTTGCTATTTGACTCATAACACAAAATTCGTAATCTAGCTGTTTACTAATTATGTGAATTTAATTTACTAATATTGCAATTGCAATTGCACTATACCAAATGTGTTATTCAAACATTTAATAATGTGTTTGGAATAGTGCGATTGCAAAACACATGAATGAACACAAGAAAACTGTCACTGGAGTCTGTTTGGGTCTTGGGTACAACCTTCTGTCCTCTTAAATGTAACTCTTCTCCCTTCCCTCCTCTTCAAGTTTTTGTGTGTAGTGCAGTATATAGAACAGCACAAATGAAGGTAGTAAGAATTATACATGTGTACTTTTTGTATTTGTCGAGGATCAAAAATGATGCTGTATAGCCCTTAAAAGGGGAATATACTTAGACAATAGAGAGAAGGAATAGGGCAGTTTAAATAATTCAACTGTCCTACATAAAGCAAGGGAATTTAGTATTACTGAGCATGTGCAATAATTTACAGAATATACATATATGCATTTGTGATTGGCTGATAGCTGTCACATGATACAGGGGGAATGGAAATAGACACAACTTGGAAATTTGTCAGAAAAAAAATCTACTACTCTTTTGAAGTTCAGACATATGGCTTCATTTATTAAGCAGATGATGCTGCTTCGGAGGCCCATTGTTTCAGGCTCGCCTGAAACAGAAGTTAAGAAGCAGCGGTCATAAGACTGCTGCTCCTTAACCTGTCCACCACCTCTTAGGTGGTGGATTTAAATCATCCCAATCCGATATGATCGGATGGTAGTGGCCTATTGGTCGCCTGTGAGAAGGGGGTGGCATTGCACAAGCATTTCACCAGAATTTCACCAGAATGGAGGACACCCCACAATTTGTACAACTCATTGTACCACCCAAAGACCACAATTGCTTTATCATGCTAAAAAAAAAAACCCACTAGTATTTCAGGCCATTTGTTTTAAATGGCTTTAATTTGTTTATGTCACCATTAGTAAAAGAATCAGTTTTCTAATTGTAGATTTTAAATGTTAAGAATATTCAATTGTTTCATGTATACGTGCATTCATTTTATGCTTCTCAGTAAAGATTACAGTAGTTTTACAATAAAGTAATTATTTACAATACAATTGCTGACTTAGCTATTTATTTTACTACTTCATTACTGTTATCTGGAAAAAGTTTCACAAAAGGTAATGTTTAAAACCGTAAAAATGGTAATTTACATGGGAAGTGGGGAGGAGCCCGCAAAACGCATAAGGCCACACCCACAACTTGTTGAAGGAGAAGTGAGTGTGAACATAGCATGGATCGGACTGCAGCCGGCATATACAGTTCATTCTGTGCAGCGCTATCACACGATCTCCATACATTTGAGTGTTTATTTTTACACTTATGTCCCTGGTAGCTACGTAATAATCAGTTCCCCCTATATATACGACTTAAACAGAGTCAAGACTATCTACTGACACAGGGTGGAAACTGAACTGAATCATACAGATGGAGTGGGACTGTTACTATTTTTCAAGGCAGACACATATCTCATATGTTTGAGGGCACCTTTGGGAGTGTAACATTGTTTAATGTTTTATAATAAAGTGTTACTTTTCATTACTGCACTTAGATTGTGGATGCGCTCCCTTTATTCTCTGTTACAGAGTCATTTGTTGCAAATATTCTTAAATCCTGTAGGATTCGTATAATCTGTAAGTGATTACTACTAGTAAGCTGTTTGTTTAACATTCATACAACTTTTAACTTGGAAGCGTCATATGATATAGAATGAGAAAGTACTATGTTGTCAGTGATAGCCAACTGTAATCAGCAGTCAAGGTTGGTAAATACTATCTCTGCCAAAGTCAATGAAACTTGAACCGTGTCATTAACACAAAATGCATACACTTCCCGCCAATGGGATGAATTGTTTCGAGTTTATACATGTAAATATCTACTAAAGGATTAAGTACGGGGTTTTCCAAAATATATAAATGTTTAATTATCCAAACCACTTGGGCCTAGATCCCATAAAACCTGTTTTTGATAGTGACAATTGTGCAGTTTTATAGATAACTATCATGGCTTGCAAGTGATCAAATATCTACTAGACATTTGCAAAACAGCTGAATATTGTAACAGTTATTATTTCCTCTGGCAGTTGCTAGAACATAACAGTGACACCAGGGGTGTAACTAGTCCTCAATGGGACCAAGCACATAGGCTGTGGCGGTACCCCCCATTCCTAGAGTCCCCGGAAATCAGCAGAAGTGGAGTTGACAGCCACATAGAAAGAGGAGCAGATTCTGTGTTACTTTGAGTCATCCCTTTGTATACAAAAAACAAAAAGTGGGTGCCCCAACAACAGGAGTGGAAACAAATATACTACCCCATAATATAACTTGAATCTGAATGCAAAATATTTCTTGAAAGATGAATGGCTATAACCCTGGGGTGTGCTACTGCAAATGACTAAGGGCTAGATTACAACTGGTGTGCTATTGTTAGTGCGGGATGCAAGAAACAATATCGCAATCACACTAACTAGCGCAATACTACAAGTTCAAAGTAAATGGTTGCGCTCAAGCAAAAACAAAATTTGCGCTCAATGGGTTAGCGCAAGTAAAGACCTAACGTTGAAGGTTTAAAAAAGTTGCACCAAACACAAGATAAATAGATTAAAATAAATTATTACAGTGATATTTACACTTTCTGATAAAAAATAAATAAATCATGTAAATATTAATAAAACATTTTTATAAGGGTTAAAAGGTATATTGTATATGAAAAGGTATTTGAATTGGAAGGGCTACAATGTGTGTGTATATACATATATATACTATATATATATATATATATATATATATATTCCAATGTTCTTCATTTTAAAGATGTTCTTTTTATATATATATATATTCCAATGTTCTTCATTTTAAAGATGTTCTTTTTATATATATATATATATTCCAATGTTCTTCATTTTAAAGATGTTCTTTTTATATATATATATATATTCCAATGTTCTTCATTTTAAAGATGTTCTTTTTATATATATATTCCAATGTTCTTCATTTTAAAGATGTTCTTTGTATATATATATATATATATATCCAAACAAATTGCACTCCTGAACTCCTAATGTTAGAGCCCTGGGTGCTGCTCAAAATATCAACATATCACCGCCTCCAATTTTTTATTTTTGAAGTCAATGTGGTCTGATTCGTATTTTCCTATCTTGTCCTGTAACTTGGTTAACCAATTTTCTGTTGTATACACCTGTAATTTAGGTAAGTTGGAGTGTTCATACCCGGTGTATCTATTCCCTGAAGTTGTTAGCCATATACTACGCCCGAGTGCGTTTTCCTGTTATTATGAATATTTTGTGCTCACCCAGAAGGAAGTGTACTCCTCCGGGTCTCATTTCTAATTTAGGGTATTCTATTGTCAGTTCTAAATTTCTAACATTTGCCTGTCTATTTTGTTAAATTTAGTTATTGCCTGTATTTTTCTCAGGTTCTATGACTAATCATATATGACGTTTCAGTTGCCTAGCAACAGCCCGACCACTTAAGACCCAATACTTCCGGTTTTGGTTGCGGTCTATTGACATTGGTCACCATGGAAACCTTGTAATATTTATTACTTGATACTAGGGCTACAAATATTGTTGCTATTTTGTATAGTAAATGTAATGTGTCTTTTACTTTGCCATGCTGTTTCTAAGATTTATGTTTCAGTATCCTTTTGACTCACGCTGCCTCTGATGACTTCCCCCGTGTTGGGGGTGGGTCTACAGTGGACAACGTGACGTCGAGCTAAATGGTGTTTAAATGTACTGGTCGAGGGTAAGTAATTAGGTTCTTTGTATGTCTGAGGATGGATCGTTTTGATCCGCAAACGTTCACAGAATAAAAGTGATCTTCTTTTCAACAAGACCCTTGGAGTGCTCTTCTGTTTGGATATATATATATATATATATATATATATATATATATATATATATATATATATATATATATATATATATATATATATATATATTAAAGGGACAGTCTAGGCCAAAATAAACTTTCATGATTCAGATAGAGCATATAATTTTAAACAGTTTTCCAATTTACTTTTATCACCAATTTTGCTTTGTTCTCTTGGTATTCTTAGTTGAAAGCGTAACCTAGGAGGTTCATATGCTAATTTCTTAGACCTTGAAGCCCACCTCTTTCAGATTGCATTTTAACAGTTTTTCACCACTAGAGGGTGTTAGTACACATATTTCATATAGATAACACTGTGCTCGTGCACGTGAAGTAAGCTGGGAGCAGGCACTGATTGGCTAGACTGCAAATCTGTCAAAAGAACTGAAAAAAGGGGCAGTTTGCAGAGGCTTAGATACAAGATAATCACAGAGGTTAAAAGTATATTATTATAACTGTGTTGGTTATGCAAAACTGGGAAATGGGTAATAAAGGGATTATCTATCTTTTAAAACAATAAAAATTCTGGTGTACACTGTCCCTTTAATATATATATCTTTATATATTGAAATCGATATACAGTATAGGTATATATATATATATATATATATATATATATATATAAAATTTTAAAAAAATGAATATTTCTTCTATGCAAATAATTTTGGAATATAAAATATACAAATTACCTTTGGGTTTAGCACTGTAGGTCTAAAGTGGTGTTGGGTTAGCCAGCGAGCGCAAAGATTTTTTTTTTTTTTTTTAACAGTACCCTCCGTTGAAGTCTAAATAAATGATTAAAAATGTATAAACATACTGTAAAATATATAGATATATTTTATGGATTATTTAGAATATTTTAATAATTTTTAATCATTTATATTAATTTTTTAAAAATATTTTATATGTAATATTTTAATAACGCGCCATAAGAATACTAAGTTCTCATGTGCGCTAACCCAACTGTGTTAAGGTCTAAATTGAGAAATGCAATATACAAAACGCATATTTTATATTCCTATGTTCACAATCGATAAATAGAAAAGTGTTTTTTTTAGCGTGCTTCATAGAAGTCTATAAGGAGAAGGAGTTAGCAAGTCTGCAATACCTGACGTTCCGAAGTTAGCACGCCTGAGTATTTTGCTCTCAGGCTAACCTTTCACTTTCAACATGTAATATGCGTGCTAATCCGGCCACACTAATTGTTACTTTGAGTGCAGTTAGCTCTTGAGCAGAAAAAAAATTCAATGCCACTTGTACTCTAGTCTCTTATTATATTTTAGTTTTGTACTAGTTTCAAAGTTGAAAACTATGGCCTAGATTTAGAGTTCGGCGGTAGCCGTCAAAACCAGCGTTAGAGGCTCCTAACGCTGGTTTTGGCCGCCCGCTGGTATTTGGAGTCAGTGATTAAAGGGTCTAACGCTCACTTTCCAGCCGCGACTTTTCCATACCGCAGATCCCCCTACGCCATTTGCGTAGCCTATCTTTTCAATGGGATCTTTCTAACGCCGGTATTTAGAGTCGTTTCTGCAGTGAGCGTTAGAGCTCTAACGACAAGATTCCAGCCGCCTGAAAAAAGCAGGAGTTAAGAGCTTTCTGGCTAACGCCGGTTTATAAAGCTCTTAACTACTGTACCCTAAAGTACACTAACACCCATAAACTACCTATGTACCCCTAAACCGAGGTCCCCCCACATCGCCGCCACTCGATTAAAATTTTAAACCCCTAATCTGCCGACCGCCACCTACGTTATACTTATGTACCCCTAATCTGCTGCCCCTAACCCCGCCGACCCCTATATTATATTTATTAACCCCTAACTTGCCCCCCACAACGTCGCCGCAAGCTACTTAAAATAATTAACCCCTAATCTTCCGACCGCAAATCGCCGCCACCTACGTTATCCCTATGTACCCCTAATCTGCTGCCCCTAACATCGCCGACCCCTATGTTATATTTATTAACCCCTAATCTGCCCCCCACAACGTCGCCGACACCTGCCTACACTTATTAACCCTAATCTGCCGAGCGGACCTGAGCGCTACTATAATAAAGTTATTAACCCCTAATCCGCCTCACTAACCCTATCATAAATAGTATTAACCCCTAATCTGCCCTCCCTAACATCGCCGACACCTACCTTCAATTATTAACCCCTAATCTGCCGACCGGAGCTCACCGCTATTCTAATAAATGTATTAACCCCTAAAGCTAAGTCTAACCCTAACACTAACACCCCCCTAAGTTAAATATAATTTTTATCTAACGAAATAAATTAACTCTTATTAAATAAATGATTCCTATTTAAAGCTAAATACTTACCTGTAAAATAAATCCTAATATAGCTACAATATAAATTACATTTATATTATAGCTATTTTAGGATTAATATTTATTTTACAGGCAACTTTGTAATTATTTTAACCAGGTACAATAGCTATTAAATAGTTAAGAACTATTTAATAGTTACCTAGTTAAAATAATTACAAATTTACCTGTAAAATAAATCCTAACCTAAGATATAATTAAACCTAACACTACCATATCAATAAAATAATTAAATAAACTACCTACAATTACCTACAATTAACCTAACACTACACTATCAATAAATTAATTAAAAACAATTGCTACAAATAAATACAATTAAATAAACTATCTAAAGTACAAAAAATAAAAAAGAACTAAGTTACAGAAAATAAAAAAATATTTACAAACATAAGAAAAATATTACAACAATTTTAAACTAATTACACCTACTCTAAGCCCCCTAATAAAATAACAAAGACCCCCAAAATAAAAAATTCCCTACCCTATTCTAAAATACAAAAATTACAAGCTCTTTTACCTTACCAGCCCTGAACAGGGCCCTTTGCGGGGCATGCCCCAAGAATTTCAGCTCTTTTGCCTGTAAAAAAAAACATACAATACCCCCCCCCCAACATTACAACCCACCACCCACATACCCCTAATCTAACCCAAACCCCCTTAAATAAACCTAACACTAATCCCCTGAAGATCTTCCTACCTTGTCTTCACCATCCAGGTATACACGATCCGTCCTGGCTCCAAGATCTTCATCCAACCCAAGCGGGGGTTGGCGATCCATAATCCGGTGCTCCAAAGTCTTCCTCCTATCCGGCAAGAAGAGGACATCCGGACCGGCAAACATCTTCTCCAAGCGGCATCTTCTATGTTCTTCCATCCGATGACGACCGGCTCCATCTTGAAGACCTCCAGCGCGGATCCATCCTCTTCTTCCGACGACTAGACGACGAATGACGGTTCCTTTAAGGGACGTCATCCAAGATGGCGTCCCTCGAATTCCGATTGGCTGATAGGATTCTATCAGCCAATCGGAATTAAGGTAGGAATTTTCTGATTGGCTGATGGAATCAGCCAATCAGAATCAAGTTCAATCCGATTGGCTGATCCAATCAGCCAATCAGATTGAGCTCGCATTCTATTGGCTGTTCCGATCAGCCAATAGAATGCAAGCTCAATCTGATTGGCTGATTGGATCAGCCAATCGGATTGAACTTGATTCTGATTGGCTGATTCCATCAGCCAATCAGAATATTCCTACCTTAATTCCGATTGGCTGATAGAATCCTATCAGCCAATCGGAATTCGAGGGACGCCATCTTGGATGACGTCCCTTAAAGGAACCGTCATTCGTCGTCTAGTCGTCGGAAGAAGAGGATGGATCCGCGCTGGAGGTCTTCAAGATGGAGCCGGTCGTCATCGGATGGAAGAACATAGAAGATGCCGCTTGGAGAAGATGTTTGCCGGTCCGGAGGTCCTCTTCTTGCCGGATAGGAGGAAGACTTTGGAGCACCGGATTATGGATCGCCAACCCCCGCTTGGGTTGGATGAAGATCTTGGAGCCAGGACGGATCGGTGATACCTGGATGGTGAAGACAAGGTAGGAAGATCTTCAGGGGATTAGTGTTAGGTTTATTTAAGGGGGTTTGGGTTAGATTAGGGGTATGTGGGTGGGGGGTTGTAATGTTGGGGGGGGGGTATTGTATGTTTTTTTTTACAGGCAAAAGAGCTGAAATTCTTGGGGCATGCCCCGCAAAGGGCCCTGTTCAGGGCTGGTAAGGTAAAAGAGCTTGTAATTTTTGTATTTTAGAATAGGGTAGGGAATTTTTTATTTTGGGGGTCTTTGTTATTTTATTAGGGGGCTTAGAGTAGGTGTAATTAGTTTAAAATTGTTGTAATATTTTTCTTATGTTTGTAAATATTTTTTTATTTTCTGTAACTTAGTTCTTTTTTATTTTTTGTACTTTAGATAGTTTATTTAATTGTATTTATTTGTAGCAATTGTTTTTAATTAATTTATTGATAGTGTAGTGTTAGGTTAATTGTAGGTAATTGTAGGTAGTTTATTTAATTATTTTATTGATAGGGTAGTGTTAGGTTTAATTATATCTTAGGTTAGGATTTATTTTACAGGTAAATTTGTAATTATTTTAACTAGGTAACTATTAAATAGTTCTTAACTATTTAATAGCTATTGTACCTGGTTAAAATAATTACAAAGTTGCCTGTAAAATAAATATTAATCCTAAAATAGCTATAATATAAATGTAATTTATATTGTAGCTATATTAGGATTTATTTTACAGGTAAGTATTTAGCTTTAAATAGGAATCATTTATTTAATAAGAGTTAATTTATTTCGTTAGATAAAAATTATATTTAACTTAGGGGGGTGTTAGTGTTAGGGTTAGACTTAGCTTTAGGGGTTAATACATTTATTAGAATAGCGGTGAGCTCCGGTCGGCAGATTAGGGGTTAATAATTGAAGGTAGGTGTCGGCGATGTTAGGGAGGGCAGATTAGGGGTTAATACTATTTATGATAGGGTTAGTGAGGCGGATTAGGGGTTAATAACTTTATTATAGTAGCGCTCAGGTCCGCTCGGCAGATTAGGGGTTAATAAGTGTAGGTAGGTGTCGGCGACGTTGTGGGGGGCAGATTAGGGGTTAATAAATATAATATAGGGGTCGGCGATGTTAGGGCAGCAGATTAGGGGTACATAGGGATAACGTAGGTGGCGGCGGTTTACGGAGCGGCAGATTAGGGGTTAAAAGTGTAATGCAGGGGTCAGCGATAGCGGGGGCGGCAGATTAGGGGTTAATAAGTGTAAGGTTAGGGGTGTTTAGACTCGGGGTACATGTTAGAGTGTTAGGTGCAGACGTAGGAAGTGTTTCCCCATAGGAAACAATGGGGCTGCGTTAGGAGCTGAACGCTGCTTTTTTGCAGGTGTTAGGTTTTTTTTCAGCTCAAACAGCCCCATTGTTTCCTATGGGAGAATCGTGCACGAGCACGTTTTTGAGGCCGGCCGCGTCCGTAAGCAACTCTGGTATCGAGAGTTGCATTTGCGGTAAATATGCTCTACGCTCCTTTTTTGGAGCCTAACGCAGCATTTGTTTGAACTCTCGATACCAGAGTTAAATTTATGGTGCGGCCAGAAAAAAAACCGCGGAGCGTTAACAGCCCTTTTACCGCCAAACTCCAAATCTAGCCGTTAGATTTTAGTTATATATTTAACCTTAATTGCACTACAAAACAATTAATATGTAAAATGAGCATGCACGGATTTAAACATTTGAAAAATCCTTCCAAATAGGCTGAAATGGAAATGTGGAGAATGCTCTTGACCAATGTATATACAAAATCATTCAAAAAACACTTTCAAAATATATTTTCTGATACATTGGGATACCATTAGTGTAACATAGTAACATAGTAACATAGTAGATAAGGTTGAAAAAAAGACTGAAGTCCATCGAGTTCAACCTATACAAATCTAAAATACTTACAAAAAGCTCCAGTTAAGCTTAAATAACCCCATTAAAATGTGACCCATTTAATACTAGCAATCATATCCATGAATTTTGTTAGTATACAGAAACTTATCCAGACTATTTTTAAATGTATCTATGGTATTGGCATTCACTACCTCCTTTGGTAATGAGTTCCACAATTTTATTGCTCTCACAATGAAAAAACGTTTCCGTTGCAGGAGATTAAATCTCCTTTCCTCCAACCTTAAATTATGACCTCTTGTCAGAAACAATTTTCTTGGAATAAACAGAGCTTCTGCCATCTCTGTATATGGGCCTTGAATATATTTATATAAAGTAATCATGTCACCTCTCAAGCGCCTTTTTTCTAAAGAAAACAGACCCAGTTTGGCTAGCCTCTCCTCATAGGTTAATTTCTCCAATCCCCTTATTAGCTTTGTGGCCCTTCTCTGAACTTTTTCTAGTTCTGCAATATCTTTTTTAGCAATTGGTCCCCAGAACTGCACTCCAAACTCAAGGTGAGGTCTTACCAGGGCTTTATATAATGACAGAATTATGCTTTCCTCCCTTGAATCAATACCTCTTTTAATACATGCTAGTATCTTATTAGCCTTTGAAGCCGCTGCCCTGCATTGTGCACCCATCTTTAGCTTGTTATCTATTACTACTCCCAAATCCCTTTCCTCCTGTGTTTGGCTAAGTCTTGTCCCATTTAAAAAATACGTAGCCTGCTTATTTTTACTTCCAAAATGTAGAACCTTGCATTTTTCCGTATTAAATCTCATTTTCCATTCACTTGCCCATAGTTCTAATTTTAGCAAATCCCTTTGTAAAGACAGTTCGTCCTGCTCTGACCTTATGACCTTACTTAACTTAGTATCATCTGCAAAAATAGAGATGTCGCTATTTAATCCTTGCTCCAAGTCATTTATAAAAATATTAAAAAGAACAGGGCCCAGTACTGATCCCTGGGGGACGCCACTGATTACCTTTGTCCAATCTGAGTATGATCCATTTACTACTACTCGTTGCTCCCTATCTTTTATCCAGTTATTTATCCATGAGCTAACATTTTCAGCTATTCCCAGTCCCTTAATTTTGTGCATTAATCTCTCATGTGGCACTGTATCAAATGCCTTTGCAAAATCTAAGTATATCACATCCACTGATTCCCCTTTATCTATATTTTGACTTACTTCCTCGTAGAATCTAATCAGATTAGTTTGACATGATCTATTTCTCCTAAAGCCATGCTGATTAGAACTCATAATCTTGTTTACACGAATATGCTCATCAATATAATCCCTTATAATCCCTTCAAATATCTTCCCCACTATTGATGTCAGACTAACTGGTCTATAGCTTCCTGGATCATCCCTGCTTCCCTTTTTGAAGAGTGGCACCACATCAGCTTTACGCCAATCCTGGGGTACCATGCCTGAGGATAATGAGTCTTGAAAAATTAAGAGTAAAGGTTTGTCTATAACAGTGCTAAGTTCCCTCAACACCCTTGGGTGTATTCCATCTGGGCCTGGAGTTTTATTTACCTTAATATTTTCCAGTTTTTTCCTGATATCCTCTAAACAAAACCCAGTTAGTGGTATGGACTGGCATGTTCTATTATGTTCAAAAGTATCATTCAATGGTTCTTCTCTTGTGTATACTGAAGAAAAAAACTGGTTTAGTACCTCAGCCTTCTCCCTGTCATTATTTATCATGCTACCCTCCACACATTTTAATGTACCTATATTATCCTTCTTAGATTTTTTGCTATTTATGTACTTAAAGAACCTTTTAGGGTTAGACTTAGAATCCTTAGCAATTAATTTTTCATTTTCAATTTTGGCTAATTTGATTGCTTTTTTGCATGCTTTGTTACATTCCTTATAAATATTGTATGCTGAGTCTGTACTATTTTCTTTTAATAATTTAAATGCCCTACGTTTTTTCCTAATTTCTCTTAACACATTTTTATTTAGCCATAATGGCTTTGTTTTTTTATTTTTACTTTTATAACCGTATGGTATGTGTTGATATGTATATTTATTTAACACATTTTTAAATATTATCCATTTATTCTCTGTATTTTTATTAGAAAATACATTGTCCCAATTTATATTATTTAATGATTTCCTTAAATCGTTGAATTTTGCTTTCTTGAAATTAAAAGTCTTAGTTAAGCCTTTAAAACACTGCATTTGAAAATAGATTTCAAATGTGACCATGTTATGATCACTGTTACCCAAATGTTCTTTAACTTCTATGTTTGATATTATATCTGTATTGTTTGATAGCACTAAATCCAATATAGCTTTACTCCTAGTTGGCTCCTCTATTAATTGTGACAAGAAGTTATCCCTGAGAACATTTAAAAATCTATCCCCCTTAGCTGAATTACTAGTTTCATTGGCCCAGTTTATATCAGGGTAGTTAAAATCTCCCATAATTACAGCACTGTTATTAGCAGCCTTACCTATTTGGATAAGTAGTTGAGTTTCTTCCGGGTCACTAATGTTGGGAGGCTTGTAGCATGTTCCTAGTAATATTTTTTTAGGATTTTTCCCCCCACTCTTTATTTCAACCCACAGGGTCTCTACATTGTCACTTGTATCATAAATATCTTCCCTTATTGTAGGTTTAAGGTTAGGTTTAATATACATGCAGATTCCTCCACCCCTTTTATTATTCCTGTCTCTCCTAAATAATGTATACCCCTCTAAGTTAACTGCCCAGTCATGTGAATCATCCCACCAAGTTTCAGTTATACTGATAACATCATAGTCCTCTTCTGCAACTAAGAGCGTCAGCTCCCCCATTTTACCTGTCATGCTTCTTGCATTTGTTGTCATACATTTAATTTTCATGTGCTTTCTGCTGCTACTCAGTGTGCTTTCCTCTATATTTTCTAATGTGACATTTCTTAAGTCATCCCTTCCTTGAGATATTAAGGGATTGTCATATTCACAGACTGATCTCTCTGTTCTATTTTGTTCTAACTGACCCTCCCCCCCTTTGCCTAGTTTAAAAGGTTCTCTAAACGTGCTACCATCCTTTCCCCCAACACACCTGCACCCATGTCATTCAGGTGCAATCCATCCTTACTGTACAAATTGTACCCTAGTGAAAAATCAGCCCAGTGTTCTAAAAAGTCAAACCCCTCATTTTTACACCATGTCTTTAGCCATGAATTAACAGACCTTAACTCCTTCTGCCTTACTGAATTAGCACACGGCACTGGTAATATCTCAGAAAATATTACTTTGGAGGTCCTTGCTTTAAGCTTGCTACCTAACTCCCTGAAGTCATTTTTTAGGACTCTCCATCTCCCACCGATTCCTTCATTAGTACCAATATGCACCATGACTGCAGGATCAGACCCACATCCCTCTAACAATCTATCAATACGCTCCACAATATGCCTAACACGAGCCCCTGGAAGACAGCAAACTGTTCTATGTAAAGGGTCTGGATGACAAATTACCCTATCAACCTTCCTAATAATAGAGTCTCCTACCACCAACATCTGCCTCTGGCCCTGACTTGTATGCCCCTCTTCCATGACTGAAGGAATGCCCACCATAGTATGCTCCTCTTCCACAGCTAAAGGACTGTTCACTATACTAGGCAACACAGCCCTCTCTGACACTGCCACCCCTGAACTGATATCCCCAACATCTTCACTTAATCTTGCAAATCTAATGGGGTGTACCAGCTCAGAACTGGCCTGTCTCTTCCGCTTACTTCGCCCTCTTACTGTGACCCAGCTACATCCTGGAGTCTCCTCATCTGAATCCTCCCCATTCCCACTGTTGGAACCATTAACAACCAGCTCAGTCCTATCCATTTCCCTTTCAAGTGTCTGAATTTCATGTAGTGTTGCAATTCGTTCCTCCAGATCCCCAATACGAGTTTCTAAAGAGACAATATGCTCGCACTTGCCACAAACATATAATCCCAGAAGCGGCTGCTCCAGTGATGCAAACATGTGGCAAGCTGTACACTGAATGAGATTCTCACACATTCTTAATAAAAGGTTTAACTTAAAAGTATAAAAAAAAAAAAAAACATGGCTTTTCTTATGAAATGGAATTACCTAAAGTCTGAAATCCGCACAAACCTGTGCACTTTACACGGCACTTCTAATGGACTTGAACAGACCTGCCATGTTGCATAATCTATTTATTTCCAAAGTGTAAGATATGAGGAAGCTAAACCTACGCTTTTAACCTGAATGTAACCTTACAACTTTATTTACTGAATAAAGGATACCTGGAATGTGTTTATGAGTAGGAGCTGGTTTGCATTTAGATAAAGCCAACTGAAAAACAGTGAGCACTTCTGAAAAGGAAAACAAGAAAGGGAATTTCACATTTGACAGCATAAGGCAAGCATTAGTTATGATGTGATATTCTGAGATATTTATATGAAATGGTTTTTGATATAATAAATAACCCATATATATACTGTATATATATATATATATATATATATATATATATATATATATATATATATATATATATATATATATATATATATACACAGGTAGCCCTCAGTTTACGCTGGGGTTAGGTTCCAGAAGGAATGGTTGTAAATCAAAACCGTTGTAAATTGAAACCCAGTTTATAATGTAAGTCAATGGGAAGTGAGGGAGATAGGTTCCAGGCCCCTCTCAAAATTGTCATAAGTAACATCTAATACATTATTTTTTAAGCTTTGAAATGAAGACTTTAAATGCTAAACAGCATTATAAACCTATTAAAATAATCACACAACACAGACTTCACTTGCATTTTTCTGCAAACAGTTCTTTCTATGCATTCCAATCTGGACTGATTTATAGACAGGAAGATCTTGTTCCTTTGAAATCTGCTCGATAGCTCCGGTCTGGTTAAACTGATTAATTTCAGCTTGCTTGGCTTTGCTGCAACACAAGCGGACAGCTCCACCTACTGGCTATTTTAATAAATGCACTGCTTCTCAATGCTTTTCAATAGTAGTCATATGACTGGAAAAAAAGGTTGTTATTCTGAAACGGTGTAAATTGAACCGTTGTAAAACGAGGGCCACCTGTATATATATATATATATATATATATATATATATATATATATATATATACACCCCAGTCACTGGTGTCTATATTACATGGATAGTATTATATATTTTAGCCCTAGCTGTGACCTCTTCCATCACATATAAAGCTACACTGCTGTTGTCCCAGCAACTTAACTCAAAATTAACCCTATCTTTTACCTTTTCAGCCTCCCCAAATAGAAATTAACACTAGCCTCCATTGTTCTTCCAAACCACATGTACATCTAATTGCAAATGTCCCCATCCCCAAAGTGCAATTAATTCTACTTGTAAACCTATCCCCATCAAATTGCACCCAAAAAACAAACTTAGCCATCCATTCCACCCTTCCTCTTAAAGTCCTCCTCATCCCCAATACTCCTAATAAATGTAGCCATTTTGTAACCTCCTATATATGATCCCCTCCTATTGTAAATATTCCTAATACCTGAATACCTTCTAAAATCTAAGTCCTACCTCCAATAAAATGCCCTATTTATAAATGATCTCTCAATTGTCCTTACCTGAAGTATAGTTAAAGGGACACTGAACCCAAATTTTTTCTTTTGTGATTCAGCTAAAGCATGCAATTTTAAGCAACTTTCTAATGTACTCCTATTAACAATTTTTATTTATTCTCTTGGTGTCTTTATTTGAAAAGCAAGAATGTAAGTTTAGATGCCGGCTCATTTTGGTGAACAACCTGGGTTGTTCTTGCTGATTGGTGGATAAATTCATCCACCAATAAACAAGTGCTATCAAAGGTTCTGGACTTTCTTTTCAAATAAAGATAGCAAGAGAACAAAGAAAAATTGATAATAGGAGTAAATTAGAAAGTTGCTTAAAATTGCCTGCTCTATCTGAATCACGAAAGAAAACATTTGGGTTAAGTGTCCCTTTAAAGAAGCCTAATTCAGTTTAATAAGTGCTATAAAATATAGTTTTTAATAGTATTTTTTTAAATAAACTGTGCAATATATTAAGGTTTTGTTGAAATAAAAGGTTATAAATCAGGCTGTTGGGCAAATGGAAACAAGGGAATGGCAATCCATGAGTGAACTAAAGATATGTCTGCTCATTGAAGTCTTCTCAAGATATAAAGCCTTGAAAACTTCCTGTAAATCTAGGATTAGCTTATCCAACTCAGGCATGTCAGCTCAGGCAAATTAGTATGTGTCTTCAAAAATGTTTTATTTAAAATGTTTATGACGTTAGACAAGATCATAGGTCTTTTTTTTTCTTCAATAAATGAAGTCTATTGCATTGAATTCTGGTAATTTCTCACTCAGTGCTGGAACACATTGAGGAACAGAACTGTGAATTACACTTATTGAAGTGGTTTTGAAAAAAAAAAAAATCTGTCTGGATTCAAGGAATGTTAAACTTGGTAAACGCCAGGACTAATCTAAATTGGCCTATTTACAGTTCCAAAACTACATAAATCAACTGATGTGCAAATAAGGTCAGCTAAAATTATGTTTTGACTGCTTTATAATATTTTTAAGAAAATAATCTTCAAGGAACATTTGACATTGCATACTGCAGATACAGACCTGGTTTTGCAAGGACATGCACAAATAAAATGTTATTAATTAAAGGGGCATCAAAGTTATACACAGCGTATTATCTGTGTACAAAATAAATATTTTAAAAACATTAAAACTATACACCTAGATTACGAGCTTTGCGTTAACAGGGGTGCAGTGCTAACAAGCAGTTTATGCTCACCGCTCACTTGCAGACAGCACTGGTATTACGGGTTTTTACAAACCCGGCGTTAGCCGCAAAAAAGTGAGCGAAGAGCAAAATTTTGCTCCACATCTCACCTCAATACCAGCGCTGCTTACGTTAGCGGTAAGCAGGTAAAATGTGCTCATGCACAATTTCCCCATAGGAAT
This sequence comes from Bombina bombina, assembly GCF_027579735.1. NCBI lineage: Eukaryota > Metazoa > Chordata > Amphibia > Anura > Bombinatoridae > Bombina > Bombina bombina. The sequence goes on from NC_069499.1 coordinate 1,088,125,645, forward strand.
CAATGGGGGAGAGCCGGCTGAAAAAAAACCTAACACCTGCAAAAAAAGCAGCGTAAAGCTCCTAACGCAACCCCATTGATTCCTATGGGGAAATAAAATTTATGTCTACACCAAACACTTTAACATGAACCCCAAATCTAAACTCCCCTAATCTTATACTTATTAACCCCTAATCTTCCACCCCCGACATCGCCGACACCTGCATTATATTATTAACCCCTAATCTGTCGCTCCAGACACCACCACCACCAAATTTATACTTATGAACCCCTAATCTGCTGCTCCCAACATCGCCGACACCTACATTTTATTTATTAACCCCTAATCAGCCGCCCCCTATGTCGCCGAAAACCTACCTACATTTATTAACCCCTAATCTGCCTCCCCCAATGTCGCAGCCACTATAATAAAGTTATTAACCCCTAAATCTAATTCTAACCCTAACACCCCCCTAACTTAAATATAATTTAAATAAATCTAAATAAAATTACTAGAATTAACTAAATAATTCCTATTTTTAAACTAAATACTTACCTATAAAATAAACCCTAAGATGGCTACAATATAACTAATAGTTACATTGTAGCTAGCTTAGAGTTTATTTTTATTTTACAGGCAACTTTGTATTTATTTTAACTAGGTAGAATAGTTATTAAATAGTTATTAACTATTTAATAACTACCTAGTTAAAATAAAGACAAAAGTACCTGTAAAATAAAACCTAACCTAAGTTACACTAACACCTAACACTACACTACAATTAAATTAATTACCTAAACTAAATACAATTAATTACAATTAAACAAAATTATCTAAAGTATGAAAAAAACCACACTAAATTACAGAAAAAACTAAAATAATTACAAGATTTTTAAACTAATTACACCTACTCTAATCCCCCTAACAAAGTAAAAAAGCCCCCCAAAATAAAAAAGCCCTACCCTACACTAAATTACAAATAGCCCTTAAAAGGGCCTTTTGTGGGGCATTGCCCAAAAGTAATCAGCTCTTTTACCTGTAAAAAAAGTACAAATACTCCCCCAACATTAAAACCCACCACCCACACAACCAACCCTACTCTAAAACCCACCCTATCCCCATTTAAAAAAAAAAACTAACGCTAACCCCTTGAAGATTACCTTACCTTGAGAAGTCTTCACCCAACCGGGCAGAAGTGGACCTCCAGACGGGCAGAAGTCTTCACCCAACTGGGCAGAAGTGGACCTCCAGATGGGCAGAAGTCTTCATCCAGACGGCATCTTCTATCTTCATCCATAAGGTGCGGAGCGGGTCCATCTTCAAGACATCCGATGAGGAGCATCCTCTTCAAACGACGGCCGACGACTAAATGAAGGTTCCTTTAAATAACATCATCCAAGATGGCGTCCCTTCAATTCCGATTGGCTGATAGAATTCAGCCAACCGGAATTAAGGTAGAAAAAATCCTATTGGCTGATGCAATCAGCCAATAGGATTGACCTTCAATCCTATTGGCTGATCCAATCAGTCAATAGGATTGAGGTTGCATTCTATTGGCTGTTCCAATCAGCCAATAGAATGCGAGCTCAATGCTATTGGCTGATTGCATCAGCCTATAGGATTTTTTCTACCTTAATTCCGATTGGCTGATAGAATTCTATCAGCCAATCGGAATTGATGGGACGTCATTTAACCCCTTAACGACCAAGGACGTACGCCACACGTCCTCAAAAAAAAATACAGTTAATGACCGAGGACGTGTGGCGTACGTCCTTGGTCTGGAAAGCAGCTGGAAGCGATCCTGCTCGCTTCCAGCTGCTTTCCGGTTATTGCAGTGATGCCTCGATATCGAGGCATCCTGCAATAACCCCCCTTGGCCATCCGATGCAGAGAGAGACACTCTGTGGCCCTCTCTGCACCGGACATCGGTGGCAGGTATCGTTGTTGGGTGGGAGCAAGTCTGGGAGGCGGGTGGGCGGCCATCGATGTGCCGAGTGGAGTGGAGGGGGACGGGATCGGGGGCGGGAGAGACGGGGGCACGCACGGGAGCGCACGCATGCACTGAGGGCGGCGGGCGGACGCGTGCACGGGGTGGGAGCGGGAGGGAACCGCTACACTGCAGAAAAAAAAGTTAAGAAACGGTAAAAAAATAATAATATATTTAACAAAATAAATGATGATCTAAGGGTTCTGGAAGGGGTTGGGGTTGGTCTGGGGGGGGAGCTACACTACAGAAAAGGGCAATAAAAAAGCCAATAAACATACTTTTTGTTACTAAACTGGGTACTGGCAGACAGCTGCCAGTACCCAAGATGGCGCCCATTAAGGCAGAGGGGGAGGGTTAGAAAGCTGTTTGGTTGGGGATCAGTGAGGTTGGGGGCTAAGGGGGGATCCTACACAGCAGCATATGTAAATATGCCAAAAAAAAACAAAAAGCCCAATATAGCTTTTATTTTAGTACTGGCAGAGTTTCTGCCAGTACTTAAGATGGCGGGGACAATTGTGGGGTGGGGGAGGGAAGAGAGCTGTTTGGGAGGGATCAGGGGGTCTGATGTTTTAGGTGGGAGGCTAAGCTCTACACTAAAGCTAAAATTAACCCTGCAAGCTCCCTACAAGCTACATAATTAACCCCATCACTGCTAGCCATAATACACGTGTGATGCGCAGCAGCATTTGGCAGCCTTCTAATTACCACAAAGCAACGCCAAAGCCATATATGTCTGCTATTTCTGAATAAAGGGGATCCCAGAGAAGCATTTACAACCATTTGTGCCATAATTGCACAAGCTGTTTGTAAATGATTTCAGTGAGAAACCTAAAATTGTGAAAAATGTAACGTTTTTTTTAATTTGATCACATTTGGCGGTGAAATGGTGGCATTAAATATACCAAAATTGGCCTAGATCAATACTTGGGGTTGTCTACTACACTACACTAAAGCTAAAATTACCCCTAAAAGCTCCCTACATGCTCCCTAATTAACCCCTTCACTGCTGGGCATAATACACGTGTAGTGCGCAGTGGCATTTAGCAGCCTTCTAATTACCAAAAAGCAACGCCAAAGCCATATATGTCTGCTATTTCAGAACAAAAGGGATCCCAGAGAATAATTTACAATAATTTAAGCCATAATTGCATAAGCTGTTTGTAAATAATTTCAGTGAGAAACCAAAAGTTTGTGAAAAAATTAGTGAAAAAGTGAACAATTTTTTGTATTTAATCGCATTTGGCGGTGAAATGGTGGCATGAAATATACCAAAATGGGCCTAGATCAATACTTTGGGATGTCTACTAAAAAAAAATATATACATGTCAATGGATATTCAGAGATTCCTGAAAGATATTAGTGTTCTAATGTAACTAGCGCTAATTTTGAAAAATAATGGTTTGGAAATAGCAAAGTGCTACTTGTATTTATGGCCCTATAACTTACAAAAAAAGCAAAGAAGATGTAAACATTGGGTATTTCTAAACTCAGGACAAAATTTAGAAACTATTTAGCATGGGTGTTTTTTGGTGGTTGTAGATGTGTAACAGATTTTGGGGGTCAAAGTTAGAAAAAGTGTGTTTTTTTCCATTTTTTCCTCATATTTTATAAAAAAATTTAAAGTAAATTATAAGATATGATGAAAATAATGGTATTTTTAGAAAGCCCATTTAATGGCGAGAAAAACGGTATATAATATGTGTGGGTACAGTAAATGAGTAAGAGGAAAATTACAGCTAAACACAAACACTGCAGAAATGTAAAAATAGCCTTGGTCCCAAACGGACAAAAAATGGAAAAGTGCTGTGGTCATTAAGGGGTTAAAGGAACCTTCATTCAGTAATTGGCCGCCATTTGAAGAGGATGCTCCATGTCGGATGTCTTGAAGACGGACCCGCTCCGCGCCGGATGAATGAAGATAAAAGATTCCATCTGGATGAAGACTTCTGCCTGTCTGGAGGACCACTTCTGCCCGGTTGGGTGAAGACTTCTGCCCGTCTGGAGGTCCACTTCTGCCCGTCTGGAGGTCCACTTCTGCCTGGTTGGGTGAAGACTTCTGCCCGTCTGGAGGTTCACTTCTGCCCGGTTGGGTGAAGACTTCTGCCCGTCTGGAGGTCCACTTTTGCCTGGTTGGGTGAAAACTTCTGCCCGTCTGGAGGTTCACTTCTGCCCGGTTGGGTGAAGACTTCTGCCCGTCTGGAGGTCCACTTCTGCCCGGTTGGGTGAAGACTTCTGCCCGTCTGGAGGTCCACTTCTGCCCAGTTGGGTGAAGACTTCTGCCCGTCTGGAGGTCCACTTCTGCCTGGTTGGGTGAAGACGTCTCAAGGTAGGGTGATCTTCAAGGAGTTAGTGTTAGGTTTTTTTAAGGGGGGATTGGGTGGGTTTTAGAGCTGATTACTTTGGGGCAATGCCCTGCAAAAAGGCCCTTTTAAGGGCTATTTGTAATTTAGTGTAGGGTAGGGCTTTTTTTATTTTGGGGGGCTTTTTTATTTTGTTAAGGGGATTAGAGTAGGTGTAATTAGTTTACATATCTTGTAATTATTTTATTATTTTCTGTAATTTAGTGTTGTTTTTTTACGTACTTTAGATAATTTTATTTAATTGTAATTAATTGTATTTAATTTATTTAATTTATTTAATTATAGTGTAGTGTTAGGTGTAATTGTAACTTAGGTTAGGTTTTATTTTACAGGTAAATTTGTCTTTACTTTAACTAGGTAGTTATTAAATAGTTAATAACTATTTAATAACTATTGTACCTAGTTAAAATAAATACTAACTTGCCTGTAAAATAAAAATAAACCCTAAGCTAGGTACAATATAACTATTAGTTATATTGTAGCTATCTTAGGGTTTATTTTATCGGTAAGTATTTAGTTTTAAATAGGAATTATTTAGTTAATTGTAGTCATTTTATTTAGATTTATTTAAATTATATTTGAGTTAGGGGGTGTTAGGGTTAGACTTAGGTTTAGGGGTTAATATCTTTATTATAGTGGCGGCGACGTTGGGGTCGGCAGATTAGGGGTTAATAAATGTAGGTAGGTGTCGGCGATGTTAGGGCCGGCAGATTAGGGGTTAATAATTTTTAATTAGTGTTTGCGATGCGGAAGTGCGGCGATTTAGGGGTTACTATATTTATTATAGTGGCGACGATGTCCGGTTCGGCAGATTAGGGGTTAAAATATTTATTTTAGTGTTTGCGATGTGGGGGGGCCTCGGTTTAGGGGTTAATAGGTAGTTTATGGGTGTTAGTGTACTTTTTAGCACTGTAGTTAAGTTTTATGCTACGGCGTTGTAGTGTAAAACTCTTAACTACTGACTTTAAAATGCGGTATCAGTCTTGACAGGAGAGGCTGTACCGCTCACTTTTTGGAAGACTCGTAATACCGGCGCTATGCAAGTCCCATTGAAAATATAGGATACGCGATTGACGTAAGTGGATTTGCGGTATTTCCAAGTCTGGCCAAAAAAGTGAGCGGTACACCTGTACCTTCAAAACTCGTAATACCAGTGGGCGTTAAAAAGCAGCGTTGGGACCTCTCAACGCTGCTTTTTAACCCTAACGTAAGACTCGTAATCTAGCCGATAGTTTGGCAGCACAAATTTATTTATTTTAGCTCAAGGACATACCCTTTGAAAACGTTTTTGAATATTTTTTATCTTTTCTAATTTTCTGTGTATAATTAAAGAGGCACTTAATGTTCATATTTTTTTTTCATAATTTCCTCTACAGCCTGTATTTGTGTCTCATAACCAAACCTCTACTGCTTCAGTTCATGCTTGAGGAAGGATCACTACACTGCAGAAAAAAAGCCCTAAACTGCATAATGGCAGACTTTCTGCCAGTACCTAAGATGGTGGTGAAAAGTGTGGGGGGGGGGAGGGAGGGAAGAGCTTTGTTTGGGGAGGATCAGGTATAGGGATCAGGGAGTGGGAGGTGTCAGTTGGAAGGGTAATCTCTACTCTGCATCAAACATTAACCTTACAAACTAACGGCTAGATTACGAGTTGTGCGTTAAGGTAAAAAAGCAGCGTTAAGCGGTCCTAACGCTGCTTTTTTACGCCCGCTGCTATTACGAGTCTTGCAGGTATAGGTGTACTGCACACTTCTTTGGCCTTACTGCAAAACTACTTATGTAAACATCGTAAAGTCTTTTTTCTATGGGACTTCCATAGCACCGGTATTACGAGTCTGTCCTGGGAGGCCAAAAAGTGAGCGGTACACCTAGGGTTACCACCTCGGCTATGTTTTCCTGGACACTTATGAGTTACACATGCTGCAGGGTGTGCAGGGAGGAACTTGTATTGTTTTTCTAGTCAGCACTATTCCTATTCCTCCATGCACAACCTGCAGCATGTGTAACTTTTAAGTTTTCTGTATTTTAAGGGACGGGTGGCAACCCTAGGTACACCCTACCCTGTCAATAGTCCTAATACATTTAAAAGTCAGTAGTTAATGCTGTAACGCATGCAATCAGCCAGTAGGATTGAAGTTCAATCCTATTGGCTGATCCAATCAGCCAATAGGATTGAGCTTGCATTCTATTGGCTGTTCCAATCAGCCAATAGGATTTTTTCTACCTTAATTCCGATTGGCTAATAGAATTCTATCAGCCAATTGGAATCTAAGGGACGCCATCTTGGATGACGTCACTTAAAGGAACAGTCATTCAGTAAGAAGCCGTCGTTTGAAGAGGATGCTCTGCGCCGGATGTCTTGAAGATGGAGCCGCTCCACGTCTGATGGATGAAGATAGAAGATGCCGTCTGGATGAAGACTTCTGCCCGTCTGGAGGACCACTTCGCCCGGCTTGGATGAAGACTTCTCCCGGCTTCGTTGAGGACTTCGGCCCGGTTGGATGAAGACTTCTGCCACTTCCTTGAGGATGGATGTCCGGTTTTCAGAACTGTAAGTAAATCTTCAGGGGGTTAGTGTTAGGTTTATCTTCAGGGGGTTAGTGTTAGGTTTTTTAAGGGTGTATTGGGTGGGTTTTATTTTTTAGATTAGGGTTTGGGCCGCAAAAGAGCTAACTGCCCTATTAAGGACAATGCCCATCCAAATGCCCTTTTCAGGGCAATGGGGAGCTTAGGTTTTTTTAGATAGTATTTTATTTGGGGGGTTGGTTGTGTGGGTGGTGGGTTTTACTGTTGGGGGGTTGTTTGTATTTTTTTTTACAGGTAAAAGAGCTGATTACTTTGGGGCAATGCCCCGCAAAAGGCCCTTTTAAGGGCTTTTGGTAGTTTAGTTTAGGCTAGGTTTTTTTTTTATTTTGGGGGGGCTATTAGATTAGGTGTAATTAGTTTATTATTTTCTGTAATTTAGTGGGGTTTTTTGTACATTAGCTAATTTTATTTAATTTAGGTAATTGTATTTAATTTAGTTAATTTAATTATAGTGTAGTGTTATTGTAACTTAGGTTAGGTTTTATTTTACAGGTACTTTTGTATTTATTTTAGCTAGGTAGTTATTAAATAGTTAATAACTATTTAATAACTATTCTACCTAGTTAAAATAAATACAAACTTGCCTTTAAAATAAAAATAAACCCTAAGCTAGCTACAATGTAACTATTAGTTATATTGTAGCTAGCTTAGGGTTTATTTTATAGGTAAGTATTTAGTTTTAAATAGGAATAATTTAGTTAATTATAGTAATTTTATTTAGATTTATTGTAATTATATTTAAGTTAGGAGGTGTTAGGGTTAGGGTTAGACTTAGGTTTAGGGGTTAATACATTTAGTATAGTGGCGGCGACGTTGGGGGTGGCAGATTAGGGATTAATAAATGTAGGTAGGTGTTGGCGATGTTAGGGACGGCAGATTAGGGTTTAATAATATTTAACTAATGTTTGCGAGGCGGGAGTGCGGCGGTTTAGGGGTTAATATGTTTATTATAGTGGTGGCAATGTTGGGGGTGGCAGATTAGGGGTTAATAAGTGTAGGCAGGTGGCGGCGACATTGGGGGCAGCAGATTAGGGGTTAATAAATATAATGTAGGTGGTGGCGATGTTGGGGGCAGCAGATTAGGGGTTTCCTGAATGATATTGCAGTCTTAAACCACCTTAGGTGGAAATCCCAATTTGGAATGAAGGACCACCTTATCTGCATGTAAAAAAAGATAAAGGGGATCACACTGTAGAGCCGGAAGTTCTGAGACTCTACGAGCAGAAGATATAGCCAACAAGAACAAAACTTTCCAAGATAACAGTTTAATATCAACAGACTTCATAGGCTCAAACGGAGCCTGCTGTAAAACCAGAAGAACAAGATTAAGGCTCCACACAGGCCTGATTTTGACCAGGGCTTGAACGAAAGATTGAATATCCGCTCTCGGCCAAACGTTTATGCAATAGAACCAATAGGGCAGAGATCTGACCCTTCAGAGAACTAGCTAACAAGCCCTTCTCCAGACCCTCCTGGAGAAAAGATAAAATATGGGGAACTCTCACCTTTACGCCAAGGAAAATCCAGAGATTTGCACCAGTATAAGTATGTGCGCCAAACCCTAGGATATATTTTGTGAGTTACCGGCTTACAAGCCTGGATCAAAGTCTCAATAACCTTTTCAGAATATCCTTGTCTAGACAAGACTAGGCATTCAATCTCCATGCAGTCAGCTTCAGAGAATCTAGATTTTGATGAAGAAATGGACCCTGAAGTAGAAGGTAATCTCCATGGAGGAGAGGACGACATCTTTACCAGGTCCGCAAACCAAATTCTGCAAGGCCAAGCTGGAGCAATTAGAATCACCGAAGCTAGCTCCTGTTTGATTCAGGCTATCACCCGAGGAAGGAGAACAAACAGGGGAAACAGGTAAATCAGACCGAAATCCCATGGAATCGCTAGAGCATCCACCAGAACTGCATGCGGCTCCCTTGATCTGGACCCGTATCTGGGAAGTTTGGTGTTTAGACAAGACACCATCAGGTCCAATTCTGGAACCCCCCACCTGATGGTTATCATTATAAATACCTCTGGATGAAGAGCCCACCCCCCAGAGTGCTGCCTGCTCAGGTAATCTGCTTCCCAGTTGTCCACACCTGGGATCTGAATGGCTGAAATGTGGCAGTTGTGAGACTCTGCTCACAGAAGGATGCGAGAAACCTCCTTCATCGCTAAGGAACTCTTTGTTCCTCCATGATGGTTGATATAAGCCACTGATGTGATGTTGTCCGATTGAAATCTGATAAACCAGACCGAACTCAGTAGAGGCTATGCTATTAGGTAATTGAAAATTGCTCTCAGTTCCAAAATATTTATTAGGAGGACGGACTCCTCCTGAGTCCAGGTCTCCATGAGCTCTTAAAGAACACCAAAATGCTTCCCAGCCAGAAAGGCTGGCATCCGTAGTCACAATCTCCCAAGATGGTCTCAAGAAGCACGTGCATTGAGACAGCTAATCCTGATAGAGCCACCAGGAGAAAAAGTCTCTCACCAGGTTTTCTAGGACTATCCTTTGAGAGAGGTCGGAGTGGTCTCCATTCCATTGTCTGAGAATGCATAACCATAGAGGTCTCAGATGGAAGCGAGCAAAAGGAATAATGTCCATGGAGGCCACCATGAGACCAATTACTTCCATACACTGAGCAACTAAGGGTCGAACAGAGGACTGAAGAGAAAGGCAAGTGGAAAGAAGTTTGGACATTATTGCCTCTGTTAAGAAAATCCTCATCAAGATCGAAACTATGATTGTCCCCAAAAAACAGACCCTGGTACTTGGAACCAGGGAACTATTGTCTAGATTCACCATCCACCCGTGAGAGTGGAGAGTGAACAGCAGAGAATCCGTATGAAAAGATGGCACCTGAACCAAGATATTGTCCAGGTAAGGTGCCACCGCAATTCCTTGAGACCTGGTCACTGCCAAAAGAACCCCCAGAACCTTCGTAAAGATCTGGGGGCTGTGGCTAGACCAAAAGGGAGGGCTACAAACAGAAAATGTTTGTCCAGAAAGGCAAACCGAAGGAATTTAAAATGATCTTTGTGGATAGGAACATGAAGGTAAGCGTCCTTAAGGTCGATGGTGGTCACCTGAGAGGAAGAGGGCTCTGGAGGGTTAAATATTTTAGTGCAAGCAGGATCTTTATTATTAGACTGCAAAACATTTGATACACACGTGGAGCAAAAGTGCAATGGAGGAATCACTTGGTCTTGTAAACAATATAAACATTTGTCAAAATTGAGAGATAAATCTTTATCCTTTTCCATAGTGTAAAAGCCTCTATTATGGGAAAAAACACAGATTCACAGAAAAAAAGGTTTAAATAAACTGGATTTAATACAGCAAAAAAATTAAACAGAGAAATGATTACAGCTTGCAACTCTCACTAATAAAAAGAGAAGCACTATGCTGCAAAGAACAAAAAACGGCCCCTCTATACTCACAGCCGTAGCTGGAGCAAACTCACCAACTCCTGATAAGATCACCAGCATTGCTACACAACCCTGTTATGAAATGTCCGCTAACAAGCCCTCAGAGAGTTATGGAAATAGTTGCTGCTCCAACCACTTCAGTCAGAGGAAGGAGATGTGGTGTTGTCATGTGACCGCATAGAAAAAATAACACAACAGAGGAAGAAAGCAGGCAAAATTACGCTGCACTGAACAAACTGTCAAACACAATAAAAATGTAACATCGTCAGAGATAATATAATAAAGCCCTCACAAAATAAGCATTTGTCATGCAAGCCTCATATGTGTCACTGACAGCCTCAGTCCCAGAAACAAAATGTAAAAAACAAATAACATAACATCGTTTTCTTAATACCAGTGCCCTGCATATACTGCCCAAATCAAATCCCCAAATTTAAGAGATTTATTTTCAATATCCCCAGTCTCCATTATCCTTGAAAAGAGGTATTAACACCCAGAGTGCTTGACAATTCTTACCTAAGAAGAAAAAAAAAAACTTACCTTTGGAGCTTCAGCTGTCGGGCAGACACAGCATCCCAGGTCTGACAGATCCAGATGACTTCTGACAGGGCCCTTGAGATAAAGGAAAAGCAGAATAACCAACCCTGTTATCCATATGGGGGTTAGCACAAATTGTTGGAGGAGAAGCAAAGACTACCCTGACGTTAGTTAAGACATATAAATCAATGTCTCTTCTAAAATTGAGACCATGGGGAATAGAAGTATTAAGGGTGAAGATCCAAAACACTTCTCCTAGATTTAACTTATTCTCTCTATTTTCCCCTCTTCTCCAAATAAGAACATGGTGAATACCTTGTACTGATAAAAGTGTAGAGTCAGAGCTATGAAAATCTCTGAAGTGTTTGGCTATTGGTGTATCAGATTCTAGGTCATCTATAGATCTTTTTTTTTTTTGATAATATTTTTTTTGGTTTTCATGAAAATATATAGAATTGCGCCTCTCGGTGCTCCACAATTCATAGAAAACTTACAAACAGGAAAATATAAGTTTAACACACACCTGGGTTAAGTCGATATCGTTAACACAGGAAATTAAATAATAAAGAGAACATGAAATAACATACCATCTTGTGATAATAACCACAGCAACAAAGGTCCACAGCACCAAATCACGAGGAAAAAGATTCTTGTCTTTATGTCATTTATTGAACTTTTAGCTTACACAAAGCATATAGGCACACAGCAGCAAAAAAGCAACGTTTCGGGTTATTCACCCTTAATCATATTAATACAGAACACCTGTATGCTGTTACTAATAAAAATTCGAATCAATTCGTTTCAGATTCGTTTCGGATTCATTCGGTTCGATTCGACTCGGTTCGGAAATTTGGAATTTCGGTAAGTGTTAGGTGGGATGTGCTCTGTATTAGACTAATATTATGTACTACATATTAGGTGTAACCCATAGCAGAGTGATATAACCTAATATACTGTACAATACCAGTGTAATCCATGGCCATACGAATCTACCGAATAAATCCGAACTAATTCGGATTTATTCGGTAAACTCAGCACTATTTTAATTCAGAAATCCGAATCGATCCAAATCCCGAATTTTACGAATTTGGCTGAATTTCCGAATTGATCCGAAACGAATTGCACATGTCTAACGTTTTCTTTCTCACTCATTTGCAGCAGCCTCACACATCAACAAAGTACAAAAATAATTGAGAATTATTAACTGATTAAATATTCATTGTTATTTTTCAATACAAAAATGGAATTATTTAAGGTACGACAGAATTTATTGTCTGAAATACACACTAGTAACAATACCCCTATAATTGGAGAAAACACTAATTTAACAGAAATAATGCACGAATTAGAAAATATACTCATAAAGGAACTAAAACAAAAAACTGAATTAGCCTATTTAGATAGATATATTAGTTTATAAATAGTACCACAAGGACTTAGACTAGATAAAGAATGCACTTTTGAATTAAATGGAGAATTAAAAAAAGAATGGCAAACGGCTTTAGAAAAAGCATCTTTTGAACTAATCACTGAGATCAAAAATGCACTAGAAATTCACCAAGATGATACATTTTGTAAGGATAGACAGATTGAAATTATTGAAACACTGAGAAGCAAAAAAATGGAATTGATTTGTAATAAAAGTAAAAAAATGGCTAGAGATCAAAATGATTACAAAGATATGATAGTAGGGATGCACCGAAATTTCGGCCGCAGAAAGTTTCGGCCGAAAATGGCATTTTTGGCTATTTCGGTTTTCGTTTTTTTAGCCTGTTATTTTTGGTAAAATTATTGTGTAGCATGTTTCAAATTTGATGCTAGCCTAGCTGCTGTTTAAGTTTATTACTTGACTTTCTGTTCTGCATATAATGAGTTTTCTAGGACTATACTTTATTTGGATAATTATAAAAAAAAAAAACCCAGTTAAATATGATTCTGTTACGTAGAACTAAATGAAGAATAATACATTATATTGATATTTATAATTGTTTTAAGTAGGGATGCACCAAAATTTTGGTCGCAGAAACATTTTGGCCGAAAATGGCATTATTGTTTGCCTGGTTTTTTTTTTTTCTTGGTAAAATTATTGTGTAACATATTATTGTTTTAAGATATTTTTGTCCAATTTTAGTGTGTTACTTTCAATAAAAGTGTGGGACTTTTTTATTGGCTCTAATTATGCAAAAAAAAAACTAAAAAAAAATTAATTTGAAAAAATACATTTTCGGTATCAGTTTCGGTTTTTCGGCCAAGTGCATCCCGGATTTTCGGATTCGGTTTCGGTCCAGAATTTCCATTTCGGTGCATCACTATATGATAGCATTAGAAAACACTAATATGGACACTGGTGCAAATGACAATAAAATAACTACAGATAATTCTTGGAACACTGTAACAAAAAAACAAACAAAAAAAGAAACATTTAATAAAAACAACACAATCAGATATGGATGATACACATAATTATCAAGAAAAATATTATAGACACCCCAATCAAAATTGGCATCGGGACACTGATATTCAAAGAGGTAACTGTAGGAGAGATAATTCATTTAGAAAGGATTTTAACCCAAATTATAGAGGAAATAATTTCTTTAGAAACAGTTTCAGAAACAATTATGATGAAACAAGAAATGTTAATGGATATAGAACAAACTATACAAATAATTATAATGGACAAGATTGGAATAATTACTCTAATGGATATAGGAGTGGGTATAACAGATATCATTATAACCATGATGAATTTAGATACAATAGAGAACCAAGAGGATGGTTTAAATAACCCCCCTCTGAGAATAGACATGAATCATATACAAATAATAGAACAAAAGATTGGAGAGTACCTCTAAGTAATAGATACACACAATTAAAAAAACATGAAGAAGAAGGGGTACATACACTGAATGATGATACTAATACTCTAAATTCCCCACTTCAAGGTACATCAGTTGATTTTTTAGGGTTAGGCCCAGTATCCAAGACACCAAGGTTAAACAGAAAAAGAAATATAGAGGAACCAGAGGAGGAGTACAAACAAAATACAAAAAGATGGAGGTAGATGATAAAGGTATCTTTAACTTAATCAAAATAAAATTATCACAAGGTGAAAGAAAGGTGCTTAAAAAAGGCCTAACCTTTGCACCTACACAAAGACTTAATAAGTTTGAAACCCATATCCATATTAAGCAATTCATCGTAAACTGACATTAAAACGTTATTTTTTTAAAAATCCTATTGAAAGAAATATAACAACTATTATAAGTAACCATACTCCTACAAATACTAGTGAAATACAACCAGGTATTATACATACTTCACTAAAACCAAAATCTTCATTTTACCCACTCCATGAAAAAGGAAGCCACATTGAAATTTTTGAGAAAATGCTCCAAAAAGATCTAGGGAAATTTGAACATACAAAACAAAAAATAAAATACAACCTAAATAAAAATGAAAAATTAACATTAGAAAATTTGAAAAATAATAAAAATATAACGATAAAACCTGCCGATAAAGGAGGAGGAATCGTTATAATGGACACTAAATATTATTTTGAAGAATCAAATAGGATATTAAATGATACAACAACGTATCAGGAACTCAAACTAAATCCAATAAATAAGATAGCAGGGAAACTAAAATTACTATTAACTGAGGCTAAAAATGACCAAATATTATCTAATAAAGAATTTAATTTTCTCAATCAAGAACATCCTAAAATGGCATTTTTTTATTTTCTGCCAAAGATTCATAAAACCCTAACAGCACCTCCTGGTAGACCTATCATATCTGGGATAGGTTCAATAACAACAAACCTGTCCCAGTATATAGATATCCTGCTACAAAAATATGTAAAACAACTACCCACCTTCCTAAAAGATATGGGTGATGTATTATCCATATTAAAAAATGTAGAATGGAGTGACAGTTACATATTGGCAACATGTGACGTCACTGCCTTATATACCAGCATTATACACAATAAAGGTTTGGAAGCCATAAGATATTTTCTGGACAATGATAATATTATGTCACAAAATCAGAAAAACTTCATTTTAAAAGGAGTAGAATTTATATTGACAAACAATGTATTTGTTTTCAACAAGAAAATGTATAAACAAACTAAAGGAACAGCAATGGGCACGAGATTTGCGCCCAGCTACGCTAACCTATTCATGGGTCTTTGGGAACAGAGGTTCCTGGAGTCACATGAGCTGGGCGCGAGTCTCGTGCTTTTCAAACGATACATAGACAATGTGCTGATTATATGGCGTGGAGACGAACAAGATCTCCTGAAATTATTCAATGACATGAATGCAAATACTGATGGTCTACAGTTTATGTATGAAATAAATAAGAAAAATATAACATTTTTAGATCTGGATATCTTTATAGAAAATACAACTCTACACACAAAAAACATTTTAAAAAAGTAGATGCGAGCGGATATATACACTCAGAGAGCTGCCACCTTCCAAGGTGGATCAATAATATTCCGAAGGGACAAGTCTGAGCATTAGCAGAAACTGCTCCAGGGTAACAGATTACGAAACACAAATAAAAATCCTAGAGGAAAGATTTTTAGAAAGGGGGTACAATCATGAAGTAGTCAAATCAGCCATTAAATCTGAAAGAGACCAACATGAGAATAGTATACAAAAAACAGAGAGAAAGGAAGATGATGCAGACAGGTTAAAAGTACCCTTTATCACAAATTTCAACAGTGATCATAAAATCATGGAGAAAATAGTCAAGAAACACTGGCATTTGTTGAAAGTTATAGGCAAAAAATTGACATTAAACCCGAATTTTATATATAGGAAAGCTAGAAACATGAGAAGCCTACTAGCTCCCAGTGAGTTCATACAGAAAGATAGAAAGGTAGATAAGGATCTAAAGGGTAAGCAGCTAACAGGTTTTTACCCATGTTATAGCTGTAAAGCGTGCAAGCACAGCAAAAATAGAAAAGAGGTTAAATCTACAAGTAATAATTATATAGCAAAAATTAATGAGACCATTAGATGCAGTGACCATATTGTTATATATATACTACAATGTAGCTGCAAACTACAGTATTTAGGCGAAACCACTAGATGTCTCCGCACACGAATTCGTGAACATTTATGGAATATAGAAAAAGGTCATCAGGAAACACACCTATACGAACACTTTAGAACAGTACACAACAACAGTGTTAAAGGTTTACTATATTGGGGTATAAAAAAAGTAACAAAACCCTGGAGAGGGGGTAATTTTGAAAAAGTTATACTAAGGAAGGAGGCAGAATATATTTATAATATGGGTACTCTATACCCAAAAGGACTTAATTCTGAATTGGACCTTAACCCATTTGTAATAGAGTAAAATTAATTAGACCCACAGATGCTATAAGTAGGATTTAAATATGCTTAATGCACTAAACATCAAATATTCTATATAGTCGAATAAGGACTCATTGAAAGGTCAATTTTTTAGTATTTTTTATAATTCATATGAAGTTTTTTATGCTATATCTCCATTGAATTAATTGTTTTTTTATGCTATATCTCCATTGAATTAATTGCTAATTTTTCATATATTTTTATATACATTGTTTTTATTATCTTATTCTATTTATTATTATATAGGTAGAACCTAGTTTATATATATATATATATATATATATATATATATATATAATATATATATATATATATATATATATATATATATGGGATAATTTTTATAGTATTCATATTAGTGTTTTAGATAATATATCAAAATGAGTCTAGAATTATATTCCAGATATTAGAATGTGTTGCAAATACCATAAATACAGAAACTTAACCAACATTTGAAAAATAACCAAACTTGACCTTCTATAAGTAATACCACCTTTAGTAACAGATCAGGGATTACCACCTTTAAAATGATCCTACTACTAATTGTGAGAAAAAATTCAAGCCAATGAAAACCTAAGGCGGGGTATTTAAATTTTGGCAATTATTCCCCTGAATATCAGTCTTGACAAAGCCTACACTTAGGTGAAACGCGTAGTCATTTATTCATGGGCAAAAGAAAATAACTTTCATTTTTTAAAACAATCCACCTGGCAGTGTTAGCCAGCACCGATACTCTGCGCAGAGTTTCATACAAAGACAAGGATTAATCTCCTTTATGGAAGCGGAACGATATACAAGTGGAAGTGGATAAAGAACCGGTAACCCCAGAAGACACACCTGTAGAGACTGGAGCGGTAAACTATTCACGCTGAAGCCTATATATAAAGGCGAACTGATACTTTTTGACACAGGCCGACACTGATTTTAAGTTATATAATCACAAGTGGATCCACTTTACTTGAACATTGTTTCATTTGACAAGCACTTGAAAAACACTGTACCTGATTAAGGTGGTTCAGAAATATTGGTCAAGTGGTATTTTCATATACAGTTGCGGAGGAGACGTCCTCATATTCAATCATTTTAATTTCATTTATGAATATTGCTATACGCATATTTTATTAACTACATCTATATTTTACCATATCTTGAGTTTGTATATCAATAAATTGTACTATATTTTTTATATATAATGCAGTTTCCTTCTTCTTTATTGTATCGTTGATTGATGTACACCCTTAGCTAACCTGTACCTAGATACAGATTAAGCGCAGTTTATTTCCTTTTGTATTTGTATCCCATCAGCAGCTCACAAGAGCTGCTGGTGCAATTCTGAATACGGAGAGCGTATTGCTCTCCGCATTCAGTGAGGTCTGGCGGACCTGATCTGCTCTGTTAAATCAGGTCCGCCAGACCTTTGATAAATATCCCCCTATGAGTATAACAGCTCATTTAATGTTCTTTTTACTTTTAAATGCTTACAACTCACTTAGTCTCCCATACTACATATATATAGGAAAACCCTACTACATACTGCATCTATATAGGCAAATCCTAATATAGCCACACTCGCATAAGTCTGGCCAAGCTTTCTACGTCACATCCTGGAGTAAATGTATACACACAATATTTCTATATTGTACCTATAACCCCCCCCTCCCCCCCCAAAGACTTTAGTTGAGTTTTTATTTATTGTTTTTAAGCTAGTGTGTTTAAAAAAAAATAAAAAATAAAAAAAAATCACAACAATGTGGTACATACATATCAATGCCGGTAGGTTTTACAACATGTGGAAGATCCTTATAATCAGTATTTTAATTGCAGCTACTGTATTAACATTTATTCAACAGTATATGTTGCATGTAATCTCAAATAGTTTTAGTGTTTGGTTTTTGTTTTGTTTAGTTTTGTTAATATTATAAACATTTAGAGACATGGGTACAGCACAAGATGACAATTGAATAGGTTTTATGTACCTCTCAATGCATAAACTTTTTTTGTATAGTATTAATGGCTTATACTCGAATCTTGTATAATTATGAATATTTTTTTTATATTTTTTTGTGTTGCCAACTTTTTCAAACATATGTTAATATATAGATGCTTAGAATGTAGCACCTAATTTGGAACTCTGATTGTAACTTTTTTTTGTGACTTTACCATGTGTGCATGTATATGTATTGTCTTGTACCTGTGTCTCTTCAATAAAAATAATTAAAAAAATAAATAAAAAAAAATAACATACTTTTTGACATGATTTTAACTTTGTATTTTAAAATTACATTGTACATTAAATGCTACTGTGTACATTAAATCTGTCTTTTTTCTGGTGTACTTGAAACAATATTTTTACTACATAATTTAACATTTGCATTGTGCTACATACTTGTAATATGGTTTTAAATGTGTAGTTCAATTACCAATGCATGTTTTTTATTACAATTTTTACTTTGCACTTACAATGCACTTTTTAAACTGCTTAATTTATTTAGCACCATATTGTAATATATGTGTCTCTATTGCCCAAACATAAATGTTGGGTATACACATTAGGGAGATACTTAAAATTTGCATTTTCGGAATCCTGACAAGGCTCTTTTAGCACTGACAAATCTGACAAAACCAGAGCAGAGAGCTTTAGAGAATGGAGCTGCTATTATCCAATCTATACATACAGTATATAAATGTGATGTGTTTCATTATACATTCTTAGACTTTGAACAGTTTGCATTTTATTTATGTCCTCCAGGAGAAATGCTAAAACTGTATATAGCATTGAACATCAGGCTTAGTGATTTCTATGGAAGCATAACTGTCTAACTCTCAACTATCCTGCATTTTGTGGGATGGTTTTGTTTAACTGTCCATCCTTAATCTATTTTACAGAGACAGAGTGAAATGTGTGACCATCTAATCATAGCCCATCAAATGCCCAACTCCACCCATGGCCTACCTAGCTTTCCCCCCTGTGTTGTTTGTCATTACATGTTGTTATGAGGATATCAGAAGGGCTGAGTCTCTGAGTAAGTGGACGGAGATAGCTCCAGTCAGTGAGTCTCTGAGGGAATCAGTTCCTGTGTAGATGGCTGCCTGAGCTAGTAACAAAGTACAGTGTGCACAGGGATGTTTGCCTGAGGTAAATTTTATCAGCACCAACAAGGACTGTGGTTGCCCCTCTTAAAAAAAAAAAAATCTGAACATAAGATGCAGTGTATGTGCATTATACCTGTTTGTCAGTAACCAATAGAGACTGTGCAGCCCAACTTGTGTGATCACACTGCTTTTCTCTTCCGAGAGACTTTGTTCTATAGAATAGTGTCCAGTCATTATTTTATGTAAGGTATATATGAAGATAAACTTTTTTTTTTTTTTAAATAGATAAATTATTTCATCTAACACTATCTGAAGTTGTAAATATACAATCTCACCAATAACATTAGCTGAAACGCTACAGCCCACTACATAGCCCTCTTAGCTGTGTCCCTTGGTTGCTAAGCCCCATCTTTGTAGTGTTGAGACCCCATCACTGGTCTCCCAGTTTCCATTGCACTATAAAGGGTTTTGCACGAGATCCCAAAACAAAAAACTGCTGTAGTAAGCCATTGCACTTATTGTCAGTTTCCGATGGCGTGTTTTCCATCACTACCAGTAGCTGGGGGAAAAAAGTATGTGACCGATAGAATATAATAGAAGCTGAAAACATGCAAAAATACACTCATTTTCCATTGAACACACAAACAGGTAAAACACGTCTGGAAGTTGTCGATAAAGCCTCAAACATTATGGCAGGCTCAGAGAGTAAAATAGGAAAATAAGCTTTTTGAGGCCTTGTCCCATTGAAATATTAAAGTTTACAAACATTACAAGTGTTTCACTTTATAAATGTATTGTTATATGTAATATTTATTGCTGGCTCAGGTATAGGACAGGTTGGAGTTATGTTACTATTTAAATACCAATATGTATTTACACATAAAAAATATAATCAAGCACATACAGTATCTCACAAAAGTGAGTACACCCCTCACATTTTTGTAAATATTTTATTATATCTTTTCATGTGACAACACTGAAGAAATTACACTTGCTACAATGTAAAGAAGTGAGTGTACAGCCTGTACAGGGAGTGCAGAATTATTAGGCAAATGAGTATTTTGACCACATCATCCTCTTTATGCATGTTGTCTTACTCCAAGCTGTATAGACTCGAAAGCCTACTACCAATTAAGCATATTAGGTGATGTGCATCTCTGTAATGAGAAGGGGTGTGGTCTAATGACATCAACACCCTATATCAGGTGTGCATAATTATTAGGCAACTTCCTTTCCTTTGGCAAAATGGGTCAAAAGAAGGACTTGACAGGCTCAGAAAAGTCAAAAATAGTGAGATATCTTGCAGAGGGATGCAGCACTCTTAAAATTGCTAAGCTTCTGAAGCGTGATCATCGAACAATCAAGCGTTTCATTCAAAATAGTCCACAGGGTCGCAAGAAGCGTGTGGAAAAACCAAGGCGCAAAATAACTGCCCATGAACTGAGAAAAGTCAAGCGTGCAGCTGCCAAGATGCCACTTGCCACCAGTTTGGCCATATTTCAGAGCTGCAACATCACTGGAGTGCCCAAAAGCACAAGTTGTGCAATACTCAGAGACATGGCCAAGGTAAGAAAGGCTGAAAGACGACCACCACTGAACAAGACACACAAGCTGAAACGTCAAGACTGGGCCAAGAAATATCTCAAGACTGATTTTTCTAAGGTTTTATGGACTGATGAAATGAGAGTGAGTCTTGATGGGCCAGATGGATGGGCCCGTGGCTGGATTGGTAAAGGGCAGAGAGTTCCAGTCTGACTCAGACGCCAGCAAGGTGGAGGTGGAGTACTGGTTTGGGCTGGTATCATCAAAGATGAGCTTGTGGGGCCTTTCGGGTTGAGGATGGAGTCAAGCTCAACTCCCAGTCCTACTTCCAGTTTCTGGAAGACACCTTCTTCAAGCAGTGGTACAGGAAGAAGTCTGCATCCTTCAAGAAAAACATGATTTTCATGCAGGACAATGCTCCATCACATGCGTCCAAGTACTCCACAGCGTGGCTGGCAAGAAAGGGTATAAAAGAAGAAAATCTAATGACATGGCCTCCTTGTTCACCTGATCTGAACCCCATTGAGAACCTGTGGTCCATCATCAAATGTGAGATTTACAAGGAGGGAAAACAGTACACCTCTCTGAACAGTGTCTGGGAGGCTGTGGTTGCTGCTGCACGCAATGTTGATGGTGAACAGATCAAAACACTGACAGAATCCATGGATGGCAGGCTTTTGAGTGTCCTTGCAAAGAAAGGTGGCTATATTGGTCACTGATTTGTTTTTGTTTTGTTTTTGAATGTCAGAAATGTATATTTGTGAATGTTGAGATGTTATATTGGTTTCACTGGTAAAAATAAATACTTGAAATGGGTATATATTTGTTTTTTGTTAAGTTGCCTAATAATTATGACCAGTAATAGTCACCTTCACACACAGATATCCCCCCAAAATAGCTATAACTAAAAACAAACTAAAAACTACTTCCAAAACTATTCAGCTTTGATATTAATGAGTTTTTTGGGTTCATTGAGAACATGATTGTTGTTCAATAATAAAATTAATCCTCAAAAATACAACTTGCCTAATAATTCTGCACTCCCTGTATAACAGTGTAAATTTGCTGTCCCCTCAAAATAACTCAATACACAGCCATTCATTTCTAAACCATTGGCAACAAAAGTGAGTACACCCCTAAGTGGAAATGTCCAAATTGGGCCCAATTAGCCATCTTCCCTCCCCTGTGTCATGTGACTCGTTAGTGTTACAAGGTCTCTGGTGTGAATGGTGAGCAGGTGTGTTAAATTTGGTGTTATCGCTCTCACACTCTCTCATACTGGTCACTGGAAGTTCAATATGGCACCTCATGGCAAAGAACTCTCTAAAGTTCTAAAAAAAAAGGATTGTTGCTCTACATAAAGATGGCCTAGGCTATGAGAAGATTGCCAAGACCCTGAAACTGAGATGCAGCACGGTGGGCAAGACCATACACCGGTTCTACAGGACAGGTTCCACTCAGAACAGGCCTCTCCATGGTCGACCAAAGAAGTTGAGTGCACATGTTCAGCGTCATATCCAGAGGTTGTCTTTGAGAACTAGACATATGACTGCTGCCAGCATTGCTGTAGAGGTTGAAGGGGTGGGGGGTCAGACTGTCAGTGCTCAGACCATACGCCGCACACTGCCTCAAATTGGTCTGCATGGCTGTCATCCCAGAAGGAAGCCTCTTCTAAAGATGATGCACAAGAAAGTCCGCAAACAGAAGACAAGCAGACTAAGGACATGGATTACTGTAACTATGTCCTGTGGGCCGATGAGATCAAGATAAATGTATTTGGTTTAGATGGTGTCAAGCGTGCATGGCGGCAAGCAGGCAAGGAGTACAAAGACAAATGTGTTTTGCCTACAGTCAAGCATGGTGGTGGGAGTTTCATGGTCTGGGCCTGCATGAGTGCTGCCGGCACTGGGGAACTACAGTTCATTGAGGGAACCATGAATGCCAACATGTACTGTGACATACTGAAGCAGAGCATGATAACCTCCCTTCAGAGACTGGGCCGCAGGGCAGTATTATTTATTCAATATTGTAACCTTGTACTCTTATTTAGTTAATAATTTTTATGTATCTGGCAGATTTAAGAAACTACTGTATAATTTGTTGATTTCTTACATTAAATTAGTTGATTCCTCAGTATCCCTTAAAAAAAGTTGTCAACCCTAGTGAGGAATGATGCACTCACATCACCTATCAGGGAGGTTTACCATTGTTTTACAGTGGTCAATGGTGCACATTGTTTCTTTATTACTTTTGAGTAATTTGCTGCTTCCCATTGTTATAGAAGACAAATAGGTTTTACGTGTTTGTTACCTCACTTTATACTTAACAGATGTTATGAAAGCAGTAATAATGAAATTATACATGAATTTCATATATACACAAGCACACAATCAGACCTTTTTTAAGATCTAAAGTTTCCCTGTAATAAAAGCTTAAGAAACAAAGAATTGAATTGAAAGAAACAGCTTAGAAAAAATCCCTGATAATTAGTATAAGAATCTGTAGAGATTAAATAATCACGTGGTTTAATTCTTATGAGGTTAAAGAGTGTAGATGAACTGAAGAGTTCACAGGGCACATTTCAAAATGGGAACATTCGGAATCAGATAAACGTGAGACTCAAAAGAAACCCAAAACAAATAAACAAAATAACTTAAATATATACTTTAAAAAAAACACACAATTTGTGCAGATTTATGAAATGTCTTTAGGCTTTAACCATCAGTTGCATAACAATTAATACTGCTACTGGTTAAATACTCCATAAATCTGTAACAAAAATTATGAATATTTTACTTATTTATGATTAATTATGGCTATTATTAAATAATCTGTCAAAAATGTTAACAGTTTGGCCATCCTTTCATATCTTAAAAAGAAAAACATGTTTTTAAGTTTTGTAATGCCATTGCTCACCAGTAACACCGTAAGAGAGAGATCAGCTTATCCACCTGTCAGCATTTAATTTAAAGTGACATGTCTCCTCTTTAATGTGTTCCCAATTACCAATTTTACCTGCTGGAGTATATTACAAATAACTTTTTTAGATTTATTTTGTCATTTGAAATAGCTGCTTTTGCCTGTTGTATCTCTACCTATTCTGAAGATTTCAATACTTAAGTATTCGGTATGTAAAAGCTCAAATATTCATTTTCAGTTGTTCTTTCTAAGTATACAGACATTAATAACATAAGGAGGCTTTGTGTGTGTGTACAGAAAGTGATAATGTAAGGAGAATTGATATACCTGCAAGTGCTTTGGTTCCAAAGCGCAAAACCAGCTAGCTCATAGTCAAAAATAAATTGAAAAGAACAGTTTAAGGTTGATTTTATAGTCTGCAGCTGGTATAACAAGTCACCAGAAAACCATTAAGGGGAATGCAGTTTTAAAGTATTACAGTCCCTATAAAGGTACAGTGTACAGTAGGGCTGCACGATTTGGCTGTACTGCATTGATTTGTATGTGATTTCTTGTAAACCAGCTCCATCTAGTGGTTGCTTTTAGCAGACATTTATAAAATGGCTGTTTTACTTTCACTTTCTGTTCAGTAGCAGCCGATCAATCTAGAAGTCTAAAAGCAGAGCCCATGCAAGAATGAAGTGGAGAGACTGTACATACTGTACATACACACACGTGTGGTTTGTATTTTTTTGCTCCTAGAGTGTATTGGACATTGAGAAACATGTACATTAAGATTCTGTAGTCTTAAATATTTTTTTATTGAAAAATTAAGGTGTTATAGTAATTTATAAGAAAATCGCGATTAAATTGCGGATTTTTTTTTCCCCATATCGCCCAGCCCTAGTGTACAGTATGTTTTTTCCTCCAAGACATGTGCCTGATCACTCCGTATACAGTGTATAAAATGTATGCTGCAGTTTTAGCCCATTGAAATGTGTACATAGCTTGCTGCAGATAATTAAAGTCAGGGATTTGAATTCCCTAGTTAATTCCTTGTTGTCATTTCCATCATTTTATAAGAAGTAGATTGCTCTGATTTTACCCAGTTTAGGTTAAAACAACAATAATTGACTACGGCATTTTATGTTTAACCTATATGACTGGGTTACTTGTGTGTGCAAGTGTGAATGTCTGTGTGCGACTTGTGTATTTGTGTTATGTAGGATAGTGTATACTCTGAAAAATAATTTTTGCTGGGCTGTATGTGGCAGAAGAGAGTTTGGATTTTATCCTGAAATAAAGGTGGCAACCCCAGAAGCAGCAAATGGGGACTAGGGAATATGGAGTCCCCAAAGTAGCAGCGGCACACAGAGGAGGAATCCTGAACTGCAGACTGCAGCTGACAACCACTCTCCTCAATTTGAGAGTAAGGTAGGCATTTTTTTTAAATGTAATAATCTGTTCCTGTTCCTTTCTAATGCATTGTGATTACAAGTGGTCTTTTATTGGTAGTCCACTATGGTGTGGGGGGAAGGCCCTGGTCAAAAGTTTAGTCAGGGGCCCCAAAATTTCTAGTGGTGGCCCTGAGCTACAATAAGACAAATTCTAAAATATATATACTGTATATATATATATATATATATATTTATTAAATATTCCTTATTTCATTCTTTTGCTTATCTTTTGTTTTTCAATTTTTTTTTTTTTTTTTCAATTATTATTTTTTATTTTTTTTTATTTGTTTGTAATTGTGAACGTCATTAACTAATTTGACTTATTATGTCTCATCAATTTTTTGCTATTTACTTCCTTCTTCTTTAGAAATAGTTAGGTTTGGTATGTATGTTACACATTGTTTAGCATCAAGATTAAGGTACATAATTGGTTAAAACTGGGAGGAGTCATTGTGGATATATTCCCTCCCAGCAGGGCTAAGATCCATCCGCCCTGAGGAAGCCCCGCCTATCATTTGGCATTGTGGGTGAAACGATCAGGATCATAGGCATTGGATCACGGACGCACATGTGACCAACCAGGAAGTAAGCACACAGTCCTACCACGCTGCAGTCTCAGCATGCAGCATTCAACTCGCTCAGCAAACTGTTTCATGGGACTCAATTACAAGGCAGTATTTCAGGAGGCAACCGGTAACAAACAGCGGACCTCTATTGTGGACACCTCCAGAATCAGATAAGTGCATGCTTACGGCTTAACATAGGAATATAGCTGCTCTCACATGCAATATGGGGGGTTAGCCTGGACTGACTCCCACTGCTCATTTGGCTTGTTTGCTGTTTTCACACAACATCTTCAGCAATAAGACATACTATGCTTTACTAACACGCCTTCAGCTTTGGCAGAACTTATCCCATTTCTGCATACCTTGGACTTATGCCAAGTTTGGCTGAAAACAATACCGCTATATGTGGAAAATCATCCTGGTATGATTTGGTTGTTTTCTTCAGCAATATACTCTTGTGAGAATTTTATCTCAACATATGCAGGCATCTCTATGTAAACTGCTGTGTCTCTATGTAACTGCTGTACTGAGGCAATTCATTATGGAGGATGTATTACTATGTTCCACTATCTATCTTATTGCTAATAACCATTGCAATAGTTATTCTTCATACTTGTATGTAACTCACTATCTATCTTATTGCTAATAACCATTGCAATACCTATTCTTCATACTTGTATGCAATTCTTTGTTATTGTTGCTATACTGCCTTATTGTTGTTCCTTAAATCTTTACAAAGCACCTATCACTACTTAGATCCCTAAAAATTTACCTGTCCGGTAATTATCCCTTGTATTGACTTGGGTACTGTGCACAGCTTGGGTGTAGCAGTGTACTAGGTGTCTTTGGATTTAATTTTTGCCAATATTATGATTATGATGTGCACATCTTCAGGGTTTTAATTGGCCACATGTACTATATTGTTTGTTCAACATACTTTACTTTGTGTTGCTAACATATACCCGAGGCCAGTGCACAACTGGCCTATTGCTATGTTTAGAAAGTTAGGATTTACTTCTTTCTGTACTATTAATAAATTATTTTTTGTTCTCTGTGATTGTACTGGTCAGAGATTCATTCCATTAGTTTAATTTAGTTATACTTTTGAGCTATTTTTATAAAAAAAGAGTGCTTGATTCCCTATCTATACAGGGCCTTAGGAAATTTTTATGGTCCTTGTTATCCTCTTGTAGTTTGTTGAAGAATATTTTTTTATAGGGTCTGCACCACATTAAAATTATAATCTAACATAACATTAATGTTTTCTAAATTTTGATAATTTTTTACATTGAAAAAGACACATTTATAGTAGCCATTTGTCCTGTACCCTTTTTGTTTATATATATATATATATATATATATATATATATATATATATATATATATATATATATATATATATATATAAATAACTTAATACACACCAGAGAGATTTACTTACAATAATAAGCCTGACTTAGAGATATGAAATACAAAAGACCTTTATCTAGCAAATGAAATTATTTGGCATTAATGTGACTAGTTAAGACTACACAGGACTATGGATATAGGCTTAAAATACAAAGTGCCCTTTTAAAATGACTAACTTCAATTAAACTGTAGCAACAATGAACATATTTGCTTTAAAATATTAAATTATAGTCACCGCCATACGTTACCACATAACCAAATGATTATTCAGTTTCCAGAATTTCTTGTGGCTTATCTAAAAAGGATTTATCCACCATGTGAAAAGTTGTACAGGCCTCAAAATTGTTAATTTTCCTTTGTTCAAGAAAGTGTCCCAAAATGGCAGAGAATATACTTGGCACAAAGCCTGTGTATTTTCCTCTCCAAAACTTATGCTTCTTTGAGTCTGTGTGTCCTTTGTCTACTGTGTGTGTGGGTCTTTATTCAAAAATAAAGAATCCCTCCTCCTTTTTGTTAATCATTCCCACAAGAGTTTAATAGGCCCTCCGGAGCTTGTCCCTGATTTGCCCTTGGATCTGAAGATATCATAGGCTATTTGGTTTGGCATATGTTTTAAACAGTCAACTCGTTTGGTTGTCATACCAGTTTTATTCCATGAGGGGGAAGCAGATAACCAGAAATGCAGTCTCACTATCAATACTGCTTTAGTAAATATAGTTATTATATAGATTTTTATCAAATGCCTATTTTAATATACTTTTAATCTCATAGTTTTAATAATTATGTGTTCCATATATGGTCCGTTTAATATAATTTATTCTGAGTATTTTCATAGCAACCTTGAGTATATATCTAGTACCACATTACAAAGTAGTTCTTATACATTTAAAATATAAGGGTATTTAAAAGGATTTTAATACTTTTATCATAGATCTAATTAATATCTCAGTTATCTTAATATCACATACATACCTTGAGATCAGCAATCAGATGTAGTTTCATATAATTATATCTATATTGGATTACTATCACATATTAATATAAATATTTCATATCTGTATATCTCTTGCTGAGTGTATAAAACATATGATATTATTTAAAGCACCAATTATATATGTACTTATTAGATGCCTAAAAAATATAAGAATATGTTATCCATTTTGAAACATGTTGATTAAACAATTTACATTGATTATATAGCTACTTATTAAGTTCAGCAAATACTTATCTAAAATGTAACTGTGAGGAATTTCTTCTTAGATCCACAAATATACCTTTATATACAATACTGGGGTATACCACTGGAAATTAAACATAAGTTGTACTTTAAAATGAATTTCAAAGTTACAATGCAAAACATGTGTTTCTGCTAGCCAGCCTAATGTGTATCTAGTCTTCAAAGGAAATCCAGTGAGTCATTGTGTTAAATTATCACATGTGTCTGTTAGCTCATAATATCTTGAAATTCGGTTAGCTTATCTGAAAATAGTGCAGAATGTTGTCTCCAACACCCCAGGATGCATATTGAGAATCTTCAAGGGGCTGTTTGTGATCTAACATTTGATTGCCAAGTAAGTGTTAATTACTATCTTTCTGGGCTTTATCCAGTTCCAAAGAGGTCATCACAGACAGCATGCCTGTATATCTCCACATGGGGTCACCACCTGATGACCTTTATTATACATTTTGGGCAGGAAACTCTATATATGGACGTTCAAACTTGAGAGTGTCATTCTATGACTTTACAGGTGTGAGTTTCTTTGTTCTCAGATGTTCTGTTAATCAGGAAAAGGCATCTCATGTCTGACTTCAGATTTGCAATACACAGAATCTATTCAGCGATAAAATAGGCATGCTCAAATTTAATATTTGATAGATTGTATACTTATTTTATCTTATTATATATATATATATATATATATATATATATATATATATATATATATATATATATATATATATATATATATATACAGGGAGTGCAGAATTATTAGGCAAGTTGTATTTTTGAGGATTAATTTTATTATTGAACAACAACCATGTTCTCAATGAACCCAAAAAACTCATTAATATCAAAGCTGAATAGTTTTGGAAGTAGTTTTTAGTTTGTTTTTAGTTTTAGCTATTTTACGGGGATATCTGTGTGTGCAGGTGACTATTACTGTGCATAATTATTAGGCAACTTAACAAAAAACAAATATATACCCATTTCAATTATTTATTTTTACCAGTGAAACCAATATAACATCTCAACATTCACAAATATACATTTCTGACATTCAAAAACAAAACAAAAACAAATCAGTGACCAATATAGCCACCTTTCTTTGCAAGGACACTCAAAAGCCTGCCATCCATGGATTCTGTCAGTGTTTTGATCTGTTCACCATCAACATTGCGTGCAGCAGCAACCACAGCCTCCCAGACACTGTTCAGAGAGGTGTACTGTTTTCCCTCCTTGTAAATCTCACATTTGACGATGGACCACAGGTTCTCAATGGGGTTCAGATCAGGTGAACAAGGAGGCCATGTCATTAGATTTTCTTCTTTTATACCCTTTCTTGCCAGCCACACTGTGGAGTACTTGGACGCGTGTGATGGAGCATTGTCCTGCATGAAAATCATGTTTTTCTTGAAGGAAGCAGACTTCTTCCTGTACCACTGCTTGAAGAAGGTGTCTTCCAGAAACTGGCAGTAGCACTGGGAGTTGAGCTTGCCTCCATCCTCAACCCGAAAAGGCCCCACAAGCTCATCTTTGCTGATACCAGCCCAAACCAGTACTCCACCTCCACCTTGCTGGCGTCTGAGTCTGACTGGAGCTCTCTGCCCTTTACCAATCCAGCCACGGGCCCATCCATCTGGCCCATCAAGACTCACTCTCATTTCATCAGTCCATAAAACCTTAGAAAAATCAGTCTTGAGATATTTCTTGGCCCAGTCTTGACGTTTCAGCTTGTGTGTCTTGTTCAGTGGTGGTCGTCTTTCAGCCTTTCTTACCTTGGCCATGTCTCTGAGTATTGTACACCTTGTGCTTTTGGGCACTCAGTGATGTTGCAGCTCTGAAATATGGCCAAACTGGTGGCAAGTGGCATCTTGGCAGCTGCACGCTTGACTTTTCTCAGTTCATGGGCAGTTATTTTGCGCCTTGGTTTTTTCCACACGCTTCTTGCGACCCTGTTGACTATTTTGAATGAAACGCTTGATTGTTCGATGATCACGCTTCAGAAGCTTTGCAATTTTAAGAGTGCTGCATCCCTCTGCAAGATATCTCACTATTTTTGACTTTTCTGAGCCTGTCAAGTCCTTCTTTTGACCCATTTTGCCAAAGGAAAGGAAGTTGCCTAATAATAATGCACACCTGATATAGGGTGTTGATGTCATTAGACCACACCCCTTCTCATTACAGAGATGCACATCACCTAATATGCTTAATTGGTAGTAGGCTTTCGAGCCTATACAGCTTGGAGTAAGACAACATGCATAAAGAGGATGATGTGGTCAAAATACTCATTTGCCTAATAATTCTGCACTCCCTGTATATATATATATATATATATATATATATGTGTGTGTGTGTTGTCTACTAACATTCACAGATACCCTGACAATGCTGCATATGTACAGTGTTGCCTCTATCTGAGGACATCTTGGAAAGGCTGCTGCCAGAATTGAATAACAAAAAGGTGTAGAGGCCTTTATGAGAACAAGGAAATAGACAGAATAACCGGAAAATGGGTGCATAGCTCCTAAATTCCAGTGTGGTTCCTTGTCATCAGAGGTCCAGAAATCCTGATTTTATCTTTTTTGACTGTTTGAATGTTCACTTATGCAATTAATTGCATAATGTTGTTATGGCCTAGCCTGTTATAGGGGCAGGGCTAGCAAGAAGCTGAGTAAGTGGAGTACAACATCTGAGAAGGACTGAGCAAGTGAGTGGTTCACTAATTTGGACTCAAGCCATGATTCCTTGACCAGTGTGAGAGGGGTGAGTGGGTTCAGCTTGTGAGAGGGTCCGAGATGTGATAGAGTACGAACAGTAAAAGTTAGGTGGGATCCACAAATACAGGTTACCCTCAAAAGGGTTTTTATAATATATTTATGTTTATGTGATATATTTGTAATTGTTATATTTACTATCATCTAATTTTCACCATCTCTATCTCACAATTAATGAAAAAACTAATATCATGGGCCTTTCCATTAACAGAAAACCAATTCAAATGTGGGATAGTAGAAATAAAGTTACTTTGTAACAGTTAATTTAAATTAATTTAAATAAAATTTAAATGTGGAGCCCTTCATTAGGGGAAAATAACCAACACTTTGGCCACATTATCATCAATCTGTAATAATTCCCAACTTTTCTTTTTTTTTTTTTTTTTTAGTGATTCCTAATCTCAAATGAACTGTTGAGTTAGATTGTTTCCTAGAGTATAATAAAAAAAAACCTATTAAAAAAAAAAAAAAAAAAACTACATGGATAGTTAGTATTTGTGGTAATAGATATGGGAGGATAGGAGGACAGGGACAAGGAAAATGATTAATTTAGGAATTGGTAATTGGTTTGATTTAAAAATTGTTGCTATTTTGGGGAAATTTGTTTTATGTGCTGATTATTGTTTTTTTTTTTTCTGTTGGTTGTATTTGTTTTTTTAATTTTTTTTGGATATAAAAAAAATATCATGATAATTTCTAACTTGTGATAAGATGTTTTTGAGTACCCATGAGCAATAAACCTCTGTTTCATTCATTATGCATGTTCTTCAGATTTCATACAAGAAGAACAATTGTACCAATTGGACATTAAACACTAAATAAATGCTAGATAGAATGATGCATTCAAAGAAAAAATTTGTCTGAAAATAAAATATAGATGAATTTTTTAAAGTTTCATTAGATGTTTAAATATTGACAAAATAATTGTAAAGTTGTAGTGTCTATAAAGCAACAGGAGTTGCTATGTTTTAACTTAGGTTACCTTCTTTGCTTCGGCTAATTAGAGACAGTTATAAATAGGCTACTAGAGTGTGCATCCAATGGCTGTGTTGGATATACCAGTGTACTTCCATTTCGAACAGGAACTGAAAAGCTCACAATTTCAGAATGTAGCCACCAATCAGCAAGTGCTACCCATGTTCTTAACGAAAAATGGGCCAGCTCCTAAGCTTAAATTACTGCTTTTTCAAATAAAGAGAGAACAAAGAAACAAAGACAAAATTATAATATGAGCAAATTGGAAAGTTGTTTAACATTGCATGCTCTATCTGAAAAATTAAATTTAAAAAAATGGGTTTCATATCCCTTTAATACCTAAAATAGGCTGTTTGTTGTATATTTTTTACAAAACAAAATCACTTTTTTTATTACCTGATATCCTTATTTTGATATTTAAAAGGATAATTCTAGTAATTCATAAGTTAGGAAAATGTTTAAAGTATTCCTATTCAACAGAAATACAAATTATTCTAATCTGTTTGTGAGGCCCTATCATAAAAGGAAGATGTAATCCATAATGGAACAAACTGATCTACAAACTCGCTATGTGTGCCAAAGACCTCCCATACTGGCACTCTGTACTTGTCTATACAAATATCCATCAAATTCAAATATATTATTATTCAATATGAATTTTAATAATTGAAGTACAAAATGTGAATGTTTTCCATAAGAGCCTCTTCCCACTGCGTGTGGAATAGAAGAAAAAAGACATCAAGTGACACTAATAAAAGACAAGAAGTGAAAAGACAAGAAGTGAGCGTTGAGCAAAATTTTGCTCATTATCGCACTCCAATACCAGCGCTGCTTAAATCAGCGGTGAGCTGGTGTAACGTGCTCGTGCACGATTTCCCCATAGGAATCAACGGGGAGAGCCGGCTGAAAAAAGTCTAACACCTGCAAAAAAGCAGCGTTTAGCTCC
The DNA here is from genome assembly GCF_027579735.1 of Bombina bombina. Classification (NCBI taxonomy): domain Eukaryota; kingdom Metazoa; phylum Chordata; class Amphibia; order Anura; family Bombinatoridae; genus Bombina; species Bombina bombina. Next base: position 1,088,158,790 of record NC_069499.1, read on the forward strand.
TAACGCAGCCCCATTGATTCCTATGGGGAAATAAAATTTATGTCTACACCTAACACCCTAACATGAACCCTGAGTCTAAACACCCCTAATCTTACACTTATTAACCCCTAATCTGCCGCCCCCAACATCACCGAAACCTACATTATATTATTAACCCCTAATCTGCCTCTCCGGACACCGCTGCCACCTACATTATACTTATGAACCCCTAATCTGCTGCCCCCAACATCGCCAACACCTGAATTATATTTATTAACCCCTAATCTGCCGCCCCCAAATGTCAACGCAACCTACCTACACTTATTAACCCCTAATCTGCCGCCACTATAATAAACATATTAACCCCTAAATCTAAGTCTACCCTAACCCTAACCCCCCCTAACTTAAATATAATTTAAATAAATCTAAATAAAATTACTATAATTAACTAAATTATTCCTAATTAAAACTAAATACTTACCTATAAAATAAACCCTAAGATAGCTACAATATAACTAATAATTACATTGTATCTAGCTTTGAGTTTATTTTTATTTTACAGGCAAGTTTATATTTATTTTAACTAGGTAGAATAGTTACTAAATAGTTATTAACTATTTAATAACTACCTAGCTGAAATAAATACAAAAGTACCTGTAAAATAAAACCTAACCTAAGTTACAATAACACCTAATACTACACTATAATTAAATTAATTCCCTAAATTAAATACAATTAAATACAATTAAATAAAATTAGCTAAAGTACAAAAAACCCCACCAAATTACAGAAAATAATAAACAAATTACAAGATTTTTAAACTAATTACACCTAATATAATCCCCCTAACAAAATAAAAAAAACCTTCCAAAATAAAAAAAATCCCTACCCTACACTAAATTACAAATAGACCTTAAAAGGGCCTTTTGCGGGGCATTGACCCAAAGTAATCAGCTCTTTTACCTGTAAAAAAAATTACAAGTCCCACCCAATACCCCCTTAAAAAAACCTAACACTAACCCCTTGAAGATCACCTTACCAGGAGAAGTCTTCATCCAACCGTGCCGAAGTCCTCAACGAATCCGGCAGAAGTGGTCCTCCAGACGGGCAGAAGTGGTCCTCCAGACGGGCATGAAGAATGAAGGTTCCTTTAAGTGACGTCATCCAAGATGGCGTCCCTTAGATTCCGATTGGCTGATAGAATTCTATCAGCCAATCGGAATTAAGGTAGGAAAAATCATATTGGCTGATGCAATCAGCCAATAGGATTGAACTTCCAATCAGCCAATAGAATGCCAGCTTAATCCTATTGGCTGATTGCATCAACCAATAGGATATTTTCTACCTTAATTCCGATTGGCTGATAGAATTCTATCAGCCAATCGGAATTGAAGGGACGCCATCTTGGATGATGTCACTTAAAGGTACCTTCATTCTTCAGTTAATAATATTTAACTAATGTTTGCGAGGCGGGATTGTGGCGGTTTAGGGGTTAATATATTTATTATAGTGGTGGCGATGTCCGGTTCGGCAGATTAGGGGTTAAAAATTTTCTTTTAGTGTTTGCGATGTGGGAGGGCCTCGGTTTAGGGGTTAATAGGTAGTTTATGGGTGTTAGTGTACTTTTTAGCACTTTAGTTAAGAGTTTTATGCTACAGCGTTGTAGTGTAAAACTCTTAACTACTGACTTTAAAATGCGGTACCAGTCTTGACAGGAGAGGGTGTACCGCTCACTTTTTGTCAGACTCGCAATACCGGCGCTATGCAAGTCCCATTGAAAAAAGAGGATACGCAATTGACGTAAGTGGATTTGCGGTATTTCCAAGTCTGGCCAAAAAAGTGAGCGGTACACGTGTACCTTCAAGACTCGTATTACCAGCGGGCGTTAAAAAGCAGCGTTGGGACCGGCCAACGCTGCTTTATAAGCCTAACGCAAAACTCGTAATCTAGGTGTATCAGTGGTATCCTGAATATAAGACTGAAAAGAGATCAGACATTGACTAATAAAGATAGCTACATAATGCCCAATGTGTCTGTTACACTATCTATACTAGCAATTATATAATTAGCTGTCTCATTACTTCTGCTTTATATTTACATTCATCCGTTAAAACTAAATTACCACCCTTGTCCGCATTATATAATCAAATTTGGTGCATTTTAAAAATATTTTAAAACATTCCTCACTGCTCTTGTCAGGTTATACTCTATCATTTCTGTAAATTACATGCATTCTATGTCTCTTTCTACTGCTTTTAGAAATGCATTCACTGAGGGAACCAAAGACAAAGATGCCATATATTTAGACTTTGAGTTTAAATTAGATTTAGGAATAGTAGATACAAATACAACACTTTCACAAGTTTCACAAGTTAGCAAAGGAAGACGAGCGGAATGCTTGTAAAAGTAAAAATTCTTTATTTCATCAAATTAAAAGAATCCATGGAGGAACCGGAACAACAAGCAAGTGAGCGTAGCACAGGTGGCTAACGTGTTTCGGCTGAGCGCCATAATCATAGTCTATAGTGCTATGCTTGACACAAAGTTTAAAAAGGCAAAACTGTCATATCATTGGTTAAAAGCAAAAAACGCCCATCATGCTATTGGCCTGTGAGCGGCACGGTAGTAACAACATAACAGGTGAAGGATAAAGATCAATTGAACACATATTGCATACAATATACTTACATCGCATCTACAATGTGTACAGTTCATGAACATAAGAGATTGCAACATTTTGAAGATGAGATATGGGAAAAAGGTGTAAATTGGTGGAAGATATAAACAATGTATATATTGGATATAAAGAGCACACTGCACACTCATAAAGATTGCACAGGGGAGAAAATAAAATTATTTATGTATTTTATTTTATTGCTGCAAAACTTAGTGGCTATAATATACCACATAGACGAAAAATATTATAAGTAAACAGCGTGCCCCAAGATATTAACATGAAGTTGTAGTATATATGAGAAGCTTGCACCCAATATGAACATACCAAAAATCTAAAGAATCAATTGGACAGGATCTTGAAGGAACTCATATAAACACAGACTTGAATTAAAATGTCAATAAGAGAACCCATAGTAAAAGAGAAAAAAACATGCAGAAGTTTATCAAATTGTATTTAGAGTGCAACCCATTGGGAATTCTAGTTCCCAATTGGAAGATCCAAAACATTTTGTGTTTGGCTGTTCCTGCTCAGTGCCTGTACCTGCTCCGCTCCTCCACTGTCTCCACTAACGTGACGTCAAGGATGATGGGTTACTCACAACACAAGGTAAACAATGGCACTATGATAGGCAGTCCCCACTGGCAGTGATTATAATAATATGTAGATTGCAGATTACTGCTATATTGCATAAAGTATGTATCTATACAGATATGTGGGGTGGTGCTTTGCATTAAGATTAATTAACAAGCAAAGGTAGTGGAAATGGAGAATTCCACAAAAAGAATGCAAATACAGAACTCTATGCCCAGACAAACATCAAAAGGACATTTCTGGTTGGAATTTAAAATATAACCTTTATTGTAATATGTTAAAATAGAGCTACGAAAACACACAAATGGTTAAAAACAACAATGTGAGGCAATTCCAAATAAAAAATTTGGTGTATTTATAAAATAATAATATTGTGCCATTATTGTGCAATATCAAAAATCACTATACACCTAATAATAGGTCTCCGAGCTTGGCCTCTGGAGTATGAAATGATTGGTCAGAGTGGGTTGAGAGCGAAAATTTGTGTGAGGTTTGAAATATTCCCTGGTGATTACACCATCTAGCGCAATACAATGATGGTTTGTGAATATGAGTAAATAGCAGATCACATTAAGACTAAAAAATGGATGCCATCTCCCCAGTTCCTGTGTTTGCATGTTAAAGTGTTATTAGGTGCATCCACATTACACTATCGACAGTCACTAATAGTAACTTAACTATCCAGTGCGGAGGCACCTAGCAGTAAAGTGACGTTTTTGTGTGAATTACCACAGTGTTTGCGTTATGTTATGCTTTTACACGTGTTGGTTAAGCTCTGATAGTTTCAACAGCAAGGTTGATTGCTGTCTTAAAATAAGTTCTTGCTAGGTTCAGTACTAATTGAACCAACTATAACAGCTTGTATGGGCTGGAAGCTACCTCTCATATAAGTAAGGTGGACACTGAGTAAAATATCTTGGCCGTATAAGGCCCCACAGGTAAATGAGGAAACACAATAGTTATGTAAACACTGCAACTATGTTGCCACTCTGTTCTTAGTAAGTATCAACAGACTAATACTGGTGATATTGCTATATAATGATTTGTACAATAGGTAAAATCAGCGTACACTATAGTATGCTTTAGACCACCTAGGGTCCCACCGTTAATATTAAATAATACTGGAGTGCTAGCGACTTTATCATCAATTCTTTAACATTATATTAAGCATTGTAGCTCATGTTGCCACATATGCATAATGGAGAGTCGGTGTAACACGGGCGTTATCAAATTATAATTCTCCATTGTCCCTTAGTTTGCATACATGCTACAGTTAAATTATGATAGACTCGCACTGAGATCTGTTGTTATACACATGCACTGATTGTGCCGTAAAATTACAACCATTGACACCTCTCATAAGTGTCCCACTCTGCGGCCCTGTTAGCGCTCTATATAATTATACTCATAGGGGTTAGCTCACAAGGTAAGTCTCAACAAAGTTAATTAAAAAGCGTCCTCTGATGCAGCTGACGCGTTTCACCCGTACGGGCTTTCTGAAAGGCAGCGATCGCCTGTGGTGCACAAATTTATGTTCCTCTTTCCGCAATTAGCGATTGGCTTACCGGTTTGTCAATCATGTTAGAACAGGGGATCATAGTTTTAAGGTAGTATATAGCTCCCATATATGACAATCATAGTAAAGTATGAAATACTGATGTAGATAATTCAGTTATGCGCTTTAGTATAGTATTGGTTTTACCACATTGATTCTCCTATATGTGGCTATTTAACTTTTGCACTGTATATATTGAATCCACTCCATAATAATTGATTACATTAATTTGCCTATCATATTATCAAATATTATAAGAGGTATTAACGGAGGGAAATTCAAACATATTGTTATGTTTCACTTTATATGTTTAGCCAAATAACGGATATTAGTGTATATACAAAAATATTTTTTGAAATGAACTATTTATTGTATCAGTTGTAATACCTATCTAATTTATGGTGAAAATAATATGTGTATCAGTGTAATTGTGTTTAAATTGTACAATTAAAAGTGTGTCACTTAGCGAAAGCAAATGTTTAATTCCCAAGAAGCCTTATGTGTTTACTTCAATTTTCTTGAAGGTGATACATTAATATCAATTATTATTTCTGGCCAGCAACTAATGTGATGTGTTGTCCATATCTTAATTGTGATGTGCCTTACAAACATGTGAGAATAAAAAAGGTGAAAATTCTATGCAAGAAAACGTGTAGACATTAAATAAAAATATTTTTGTGAATAGATTTGTGAATCACTGTGTTGAAGTTTACAGTGGTCTACCTAACTTATATAAGAGGCAGTTTCAAGCCCACACAAGCTGTTATAGTTGGTTCAATTAGTACTGAATGTACTCATTTTAAAAAACTTATTTTAAGACAGCAATCAACCTTGCTGGTGTTGAAACTATCAGAGCTTAACCAACACGTGTAAAAGCATAACATAACGCAAACACTGTGGTAATTCACACAAAAACGTCACTTTACTGCTAGGTGCCTCCGCATTGGATAGTTAAGCTACTATTAGTGACTGTCGATAGTGTAATGTGGATGCACCTAATAACACTTTAACATGCAAACACAGGAACTGGGGAGCTGGCATCCATTTTTGAGCCTTAGGCCTCTAGTTATCAACGTGTCTACTTACCTGCCATCGCCGGCCCCAATACGCCCGCCTAAGCTCGCCTACCATCGCCGCCGCGGACCTGAATACGCTCTCCAAGTTATCAATAAAGCTGTCAAAAAGCCACGCACCAAGTACGGGGCAATGAGCAGCGGACTGTGATAGTTATCACTCACCCGATCTCGCTGCTCTTCGGCTTTTTGACAGCTTTATTGACAAGCTGTCACTAAGCACCCACACTAAACTACACTGTTCTACCCCCTATACCGGCTCCCCCAGAGCCCCCGCAACTAAATAAAGTTATTAACCCCTAAAACGCCGCTCACGGACACCGCCGCAACTATAATAAATGTATTAACCCCTAAACCGCCGCTCCCGGAGCCCACCGCCACCGACATTATACTTAGTAACCCCTATCCTGCCCCCCTATACCGCCGCCACCTATATTAAATTTATTAACCCCTATCCTGCCGATCCCGGACCCGGACAACTAAATAAATTGTTTAACCCCTAAACCGCCGCTCCCGGACCCTGCCGCCACCTATATTAAACTTATTAACCCCTAATCTGCCCCCCCTACACCGTCGCCACCTATAACAAATTTATTAACCCCTATCCTGCCCCCCCATACCGCCGCCACTATAATAAAATTATTAACCCCTAAACCTAAGTCTAACCCTAACACCCCCTAACTTAAATATTAATTAAATACATCTAAATATTATAACTCTTATTAACTAAATTAATCCTATTTAAAACTAAATACTTACCTGTAAAATAAACCCTTACGCCTAGATTTAGAGTTTTGCGGCCAAAGGGGTGCGTTAGCTACGCGTGCTTTTTTCTGGCCGCACCTTTTAAATACCGCTGGTATTTAGAGTTCTCAGAAGGGCTGCGTTAGGCTCCAAAAAAGTAGCGTATAGCATATTTACCGCAACTTCAACTCTCGATACCAGCGGTGCTTACGGACGCGGCCAGCTTCAAAAACGTGCTCGTGCACGATTCCCCCATAGGAAACAATGGGGCTGTTTGAGCTGAAAAAAAACCTAACACCTGCAAAAAAGCAGCGTTCAGCTCCTAACGCGGCCCCATTGTTTCCTATGGGGAGACACTTCCTAAGTCTGCACCTAACACCCTAACATGAACCCCGAGTCTAAACACCCCTAACCTTACACTTATTAACCCCTAATCTGCCGACCCGCTATCGCTGACCCCTGCATATTATTTTTAACCCCTAATCTGCCGCTCCGTACAGCGCCGCCACCTACATTATCCCTATGTACCCCTAATCTGCTGCCCCTAACACCGCCAACCCCTATATTATATTTATTAACCCCTAATCTGCCGCCCCCAACGTCGCCGCTACCTACCTACACTTATTAACCCCTAATCTGCCGACCGCATCTCACCGCTACTATAATAAAGTTATTAACCCCTAATCCGCCTCACTCCCGCCTCACTAACCCTATAATAAATAGTATTAACCCCTAATCTGCCCTCCCTAACATCGCCGACACCTAACTTCAATTATTGACCCCTAATCTGCCGACCGGAGCTCGCCGCTACTATAATAAATGTATTAACCTCTAAAGCTAAGTCTAACCCTAACCCTAACACCCCCCTAAGTTAAATATAATTTAAATCTAACTAAATAAATTAACTCTTATTAAATAAATTATTCCTATTTAAAGCTAAATACTTACCTGTAAAATAAACCCTAATATAGCTACAATATAACGAATAATTATATTTTAGCTATTTTAGGATTTATATTTATTTTACAGGCAACTTTGTAATTATTTTAACCAGGTACAATAGCTATTAAATAGTTAAGAACTATTTAATAAATAAAATAGTTAAAATAATAACAAAATTACCTGTAAAATAAATCCTAACCTAAGTTACAATTAAACCTAACACTACACTATCATTAAATTAATTAAATAAAATACCTACAATTACCTACAATTAAACCTAACACTACACTATCAATAAATTAATTAAATACAATACCTACAAATAACTACAATGAAATAAACTAACTAAAGTACAAAAAATAAAAAAATATTTACAAACATTAGAAAAATATTACAACAATTTTAAACTAATTACACTACTACACTACTCTAAGCCCCCTAATAAAATAACAAAGCCCCCCAAAATAAAAAAAATGCCCTACCCTATTCTAAAATTAAAAAAGTTCAAAGCTCTTTTACCTTACCAGCCCTGAAAAGGGCCCTTTGCGGGGCATGCCCCAAAGAATTCAGCTCTTTTGCCTGTAAAAAAAAACATACAATACCCCCCCCAACATTACAACCCACCACCCAAATACCCCTAATCTAACCCAAACCACCCTTAAATAAACCTAACACTAAGCCCCTGAAAATCTTCCTACCTTATCTTCACCACGCCGGGTTCACCGATCGATCCAGAAGAGCTCCTCCGATGTCTTGATCCAAGCCCAAGCGGGGGGCTGAAGATGTCCATGATCCGACTGAAGTCTTCATCCAAGCGGGAGCTGAAGAGGTCCATGATCCGACTGAAGTCTTCTATCAAGCGGCATCTTCAATCTTCTTTCTTCCGGATCCATGTTCATCCCGCCGACGCGGAACATCCATCTTCACCGACGACTTCCCGACGAATGACGGTTCCTTTAAGGGACGTCATCCAAGATGGCGTCCCTCGAATTCCGATTGGCTGATAGGATTCTATCAGCCAATCGGAATTAAGGTAGGAAAATTCTGATTGGCTGATGGAATCAGCCAATCAGAATCAAGTTCAATCCAATTGGCTGATCCGATCAGCCAATCAGATTGAGCTCGCATTCTATTGGCTGTTCCGATCAGCCAATAGAATGCGAGCTCAATCTGATAGGCTGATCGGATCAGCCAATCGGATTGAACTTGATTCTAATTGGCTGATTCCATCAGCTAATCAGAATTTTCCTACCTTAATTCCGATTGGCTGATAGAATCCTATAAGCCAATTGGAATTCGAGGGACGCCATCTTGGATGACGTCCCTTAAAGGAACCGTCATTCGTCGGGAAGTCGTCGGTGAAGATGGATAGATCCGCGCTGGAGGTCTTGAAGATCAGCCGGTCGTCATCGGATTGAAGAACATAGAAGATGCGGCTTGGATGAAGATGTTTGCTGGTCCGGATGTCCTCTTCTGCCCGCTTGGATCAAGATGGTTGCCGGTCCGGGTCTACTCATCTTCCCGGATAGGATGAAGACTTTGGAGCCTCTTCTGGACCTCTTCAGCCGCCGTTTGATAGAAGACTTCAGCCGGATAATGGATCGCCAGCCCCCACTTGGGCTTGGATGAAGACTTCAGAGGACGGATCGGTGAACCTGGTATGGTGAAGATAAGGTAGGAAGATCTTCAGGGGCTTAGTGTTAGGTTTATTTAAGGGGGGTTTGGGTTAGATTAGGGGTATGTGGGTGGTGGGTTGTAATGTTGGGGGGGGGGTATTGTATGTTTTTTTTACAGGCAAAAGAGCTGAATTATTTGGGGCATGCCCCGCAAATGGCCCTTTTCAGGGCTGGTAAGGTAAAAGAGCTTTGAACTTTTTTAATTTAGAATAGGGTAGGGCATTTTTTTATTTTGGGGGTCTTTGTTATTTTATTAGGGGGCTTAGAGTAGGTGTAATTAGTTTAAAATTGTTGCAATATTTTTCTAATGTTTGTAAATATTTTTTTATTTTTTGTAACTTAGTTCTTTTTTATTTTTTGTACTTTAGTTAGTTTATTTAACTGTAGTTATTTGTAGGTATTGTATTTAATTTATTTATTGATAGTGTAGTGTTAGGTTTAATTGTAGATAATTGTAGGTAGTTTATTTAATTTATTTATTGATAGTGTAGTGTTAGATTTAATTGTAACTTAGGTTAGGATTTATTTTACAGGTAATTTGTAATTATTTTAACTCGGTAACTATTAAATAGTTCTTAACTATTTAATAGCTATTGTACCTGGTTAAAATAAATAGAAAGTTGCCTGTAAAATAAATATTAATCCTAAAATAGCTACAATGTAATTATTCGTTATATTGTAGCTATATTAGGGTTTATTTTACAGGTCAGTATTTATATTTAAATAGGATTAATTTATTTATTAAGAGTTAATTTATTTCGTTAGAATAAAATTATATTTAATTTAGGGGGGTGTTAGGGTTAGGGTTAGAATTAGCTTTAGGGGTTAAAACATTTATTATAGTAGCGGTGAGCTCCGGTCGGCAGATTAGGGGTTAATAATTGAAGTTAGGTGTCGGCAATGTTAGGGAGGGCAGATTAGGGGTTAATACTATTTCTTATAGGGTTATTGAGGCGGGAGTGAGGCGGATTAGGGGTTAATACATTTATTATAGTAGCGGTGAGATGCGGTCGGAAGATTAGGGGTTAATTATTGTAGGTAGCTGGCGGCGACGTTGTGGGGGGCAGATTAGGGGTTAATAAATATAATATAGGGGTCGGCGGTGTTAGGGGCAGCAGATTAGGGGTACATAGGGATAACGTAGCTGGCGGCGATGTGCGGTCGGCAGATTAGGGGTTAATAATAATATGCAGGGGTCAGCGATAGCGGGGGCGGCAGATTAGGGGTTAATAAATATAATATAGGGGTCGGCGGTGTTAGGGGCAGCAGATTAGGGGTTCATAGGAATAACGTAGATGGCGGCAGTATACGGAGCGGCAGATTAGGGGTTAAAAAATTTATTAGAGTGGTGGCGATGTGGGGGGGCCTCGGTTTAGGGGTGCATAGGTAGTTTATGGGTGTTAGTGTACTTTAGAGCACAGTAGTTAAGAGCTTTATGAACCGGCGTTAGCCCAGAAAGCTCTTAACTACTGACTTTTTTTTGCGGCTGGAGTTTTGTCGTTAGATTTCTAACGCTCACTTCAGCCACGACTCTAAATACCGGTGTTAGAAAGATCCCATTGAAAAGATAGGATACGCAAATGGCGTAGGGGGATCTGCGGTATGGAAAAGTCGTGGCTGGAAAGTGAGCGTTAGACCCTTTCCTGACTGACTCCAAATACCAGAGGGCGGTAAAAACCAGCGTTAGGAGCCTCTAAAGCTGGTTTTCACGGCTACCGCCCAACTCTAAATCTAGGCCTAAGATAGCTACAATGTAATTAATAATTACATTGTAGCTGTTTTAGGATTTATATTTATTTTACAGGTAACTTTGTATTTATTTTAGCTAGTTAGAATAGTTATTAAATAGTTATTAACTATTTAATAACTACCTAGCTAAAAGAAATACAAAATTACTACACTATCATTAAATTAATTGCCTACAAATAACTACAATTAAATACAATGGCGGCTGGAGTTTTGTCGTTAGATTTCTAACGCTCACTTCAGCCACGACTCTAAATACCGGCGTTAGAAAGATCCCATTGAAAAGATAGGATTCGCAAATGGCGTAGGGGGATCTGCGGTATGGAAAAGTCGTGGCTGGAAAGTGAGCGTTAGACCCTTTCCTGACTGACTCCAAATACCAGAGGGCGGTAAAAACCAGCGTTAGGAGCCTCTAAAGCTGGTTTTCACGGCTACCGCCCAACTCTAAATCTAGGCCTAAGATAGCTACAATGTAATTAATAATTACATTGTAGCTATTTTAGGATTTATATTTATTTTACAGGTAACTTTGTATTTATTTTAGCTAGTTAGAATAGTAACAGCTCTATCACCTTACCAGCCCTTAAAAGGACCTTTTGCGGGGCATGCCCCAAAGAAAATAGCTCTTTTGCCTGTAAAATAAAAATACACCCCCCCAACATTAAAACCCACCACCCACACACCCCTACTCTAACCCAAACCCCCCTTAAATAAACCTAATACTACCCCCTTTAAGATCATCCTACCTTTAGCCGTCTTCAGCCAGCCGACCACCGATGGAACAGAAGAGGACATCCGCAGCGGCCGAAGTCTTCATCCAAGGGGCGTTGAAGAAGTCTTCCATCCGATTGAAGTCATCATCCAAGGGGCGCTGAAGAAGTTTTCCATTTGATTGAAGTCATCATCCAGGCGGCGTCTTCAATCTTCATCCATCCGGAGCGGATCAGAGCCATCTTCAGACGAGCCGACGCGGAGCCATCCTCTTCTACCGACGGACTAACGACGAATGACGGTTCCTTTAAGTGACGTCATCCAAGATGGCATCCCTTGAATTCCGATTGGCTGATAGGATTCTATCAGCCAATCGGAATTAAGGTAGGAAAAATCTGATTGGCTGATTGAATCAGCCAATCAGATTGATCAGCCAATCAGATTGAAGTTCAATCCGATTGGCTGATCCAATCAGCCAATCAGATTGAGCTTGCATTCTATTGCCTGCTTCACTGCTGAATATTTGGATTCCTTGTGGTTGCTGCGTCGCCATCGGCCGAGATGACGCGGCACACTATATCAGTTTTTATTGGGGAGAAGAGGAAAGCTTATTTTCTACACACTTTTCTTTTATGGTATGGTAAAAGCAGGGAACCATATATCCTGAAAAGGAATTTTGCAACATAGACCCAAAGAAGTGTATGATTGACTATTGTATACATACATATCTCATAAAGGCGATTTTTGCACTATCAGGCTAGTCAAAATTTAGTTAACTGAAGAGATAATATGAGCTTTTATACTTTAAGCTATACTCCACTTTGCTAGGCCAGTTAATAATCAACTCCGTGGAGCTCAGGCTTAACTTTATCTGCCTCATTGGCCTTATTTTGCTGACAATATGGCCTGGTTGTTTTTAATACTCATGTCATTAACTCATGCTTCCTCACTAGCCTCATATAGGTTCACAGCAGGCTTTTTGTTATAAGATATTATTGATGGGCTACCTTATTAGCTCATAATTTTGTGGATATTGTGCCATGTATGATAGGTTCTGTCTGTGCTAGGTACTGGGTGTGTCGGGTTCCGTGAGGGATAGGTACTGTAGGTGCTGCGTGTGCGAGGTACCTTGATGTGCTGTGTATGTGCTAGGTACTGTATGTGCTAGGTACTGTATGTGCTAGGTGATGTGTGTGCTAGGTGCTGCTCGTGCCTGGGGTTGCTTGTACTAGGTACTGTGTGTGCTAGGTACTGTATGTGCTAGGTGATGTGTGTGCTAGGTGCTGCTCGTGCCTGGGGTTGCTTGTGCTAAGTACTATGTGTGTTAGGTACTGTGTGTGCTAGGTGCTGTGTGTGCTAGGTACGGCGTGTGCTTGGTGATGTTTGTGTTAGGTACTTTATGCGTTAGGTACTCCTGCTAATTTATAGTATACAGAGAGGATGTTGTCCAATTAAATATTGCCAACATAACTTAGGTTAGGTGTCATATGTACTAGGTATCTTGTGTGCTAGGTACCATGTGTGCTAGGTACCATGTGTGCTAGGTACCATGTGTGCTAGGTATCATGTGTGCTAGGTATCATGTGTGCTAGGTAACATGTGTGCTAGGTGTCATGTGTGCTAAGTACCATGTGTGCTAGGTTCAACGTGTGCTAGGTACTGTGTGTGCTAGGCAAAGGGGGGTGCTGGGTACGGTGTGTGCTAGGTATAGCGTGAGTGTCAGGTTAGGAAATATCCAGAAGTAGACCCAAATGCAAGGGCGAACTTAAACAACACCCTTGCACTCTGAGTTTAATCCAGGACGTGACCCCACGACAACCTCCAAAAAACAAAGTACTCACGATATGGAGCAGGGTTAGCCTGTGCCAAAGTAATTCTTGATATCAGCCGGATAGACTTCTGAATAAGGAACTGGTTTCAGGAAATGCCTTCCACAGAATCAGGAGAGCAGGGAAAGTCACTTATACTCAGACAGAAGAAGGGTAAAACAGGAAACAGTTAATAATGCAGGAGTAGGTCATTTGTTATCAGGCAGTCTGAAGGTTAACACTGTGTAGACAGTCTTTGCAGAGTATGCAACAGGTAATCAGGCAGTTTGAGGGTTAACACTGAGTAGACAGTCTTTGCAGAGTATGCAACAGGTAATCAGGCAGTTTGAGAGTTAACACTGTGTAGACAGTCTTTGCAGAGTATGCAACAGGTAATCAGGCAGTTTGAGGGTTAACACTGTGTAGACAGTCTTTGCAGAGTATGCAACAGGTAATCAGGCAGTTTGAGGGTAAACACTGTGTAGTCATAACTTGCAGAATTAACAACATGTAATCAGGTAGTTTGAAGGTTAACACTGTGTTGTCAGAACATGCAGTGATAGCAACAGGTAAGCTGGTAGTTTGAAGGTTAACACAGATTAATCAGTACTTGTGGAGACTGGCAACAGGATATCAAGCAGTTTGAAGGTTTACACTGAATAATTGTATTTGCAGAGTTTGGAAACAGGTAAACATGCAGATTGAAGGATTCACAGAAATAACAGTATTTGAATAGTTTGCACTACACAGAGTAGTCTGAATATGCAGGGATTGCAGCAGGTTAACAGGAAGATTGAAAGTTTCACAAAACAAACAGTACTTGCATTGTTTGGAGACAGGTATTCAGGAGGTTGAAGGTTAATCCAGCATAGTAAGTCCTTGAAGAGATTGGCATGGTAAGTCCTTGAACAGAAAAGCAGCAGTTAGAGAGATTCCTCAGCGAAATCCTAACAGAAGCCTCAAAGTTAACAAACAAATGGACACTGGAGAAACAGGAAGCCAGAATAAAAAGCCTGGTTGTGACATCATCAGGAAGGGGTGGCTCAGACACCTGTCAATCAAGCACACAGAGAGGACTGCAGAGCTTCCCAGCAGCTGAGCGTGCTACATACAATGTGTGCTAGAAACAATGTGTGCTAAATATAATGGGTGCTCGGTATAATGTGTGTTAGGCATAGTGTGTGCTAGGTACCGCGCGTGCTAGGCAAGGCGGGTGCTGGGTACAGCGTGTGCTAGGTATAGCATGAGCTAGGTACAGTGGGTGCTAGATATCATGTGTGCTAGGTATCATGTGTGCTAGGTATCATGTGTGCTAGGTGTCATGTGTGCTAGGTTCAACGTGTGCTAGGTACTGCGAGTGCTCGGCAAGGTGGGTGCTGGGTACGGCGTGTGCTAGGTATAGCGTGAGCCAGGTACAGTAGGTGCTAGGTACAATGTGAGCTAGGTACAATGTGTGCTAGGTGCAATGTGTGCTAGATACAATGTGTGCTAGGTATAATGGGTGCCAGGTATAATGTGTGTTAGGCACAGTGTTTGCAAGGCACAGCATGTGCTAAGTACAATGTGTGCTAGGTTCAATGTGTGCTAGGTACCACGTGTGCTAGGCATGGCGGGTGCTGGGTATGGCGTGTGCTAGGTATAGAGTGAGCCAGGTACAGTGGGTGCTAGGTATCATGTGTGCTAGGCATAGTGTGCTAGGCATAATGTGTGCTAGGTATAATGTGTGCTAGGCACATAGTGTGCTGGATACAGTGTGTGCTAGGTACAGTGTGTGCTAGATACAGTGTGTGCTAGGTGCAGTGTGTGCTAGGTGCAGTGTGTGCTAGGAACAGTGTGTGCTAGGCACAATGAGTGTTAGGTACAATGAGTGTTAGGTACAGTGAGTGCTAGGCATAATGTGTGCTGGGTACAGTGTGTGCCAGGTGCAATGAGTGTTAGGTGCAATGAGTGCTTGGTGCAATGAGTGCTGGGTTAAGTGTGTGCTAGGCATAGTGAGTGCTAGGTACAGTGGGTACTAATTACAGTATGTATCAGGTATAATGTGCATCTCACTTGTCTCTGTAATTTTGTTTCCAACCTGCTCCTCACTTTATATGGATAAATCGCATCCTGACTTGCTCTTTGGAGCATTAAACTTAATTTATAAGTAACACCCCCCCCCCTCTTCCCCCCCATATTTAGAGCCCACACCAGGGTTAAATTTTGGTGAATTATTTTCGCCACAAATCTCTGCAATTTACTTATTATGTATCAATGTTTCGACAGCTATTGCAACCGGACCTGCGTGTCTGATCCTTATGTTTGTGTATGTTTGAACAGGGGTCCTGCGTGTCCCCAAGTGTTACCTTTCATTTTAAAACTGAATAAAAGCTCATTATAAAAAAAAAAAAATACCATCAAAGTCTTGTATTTAACAGAATGTTAAAAAAATCACTCATGAATGTAAAGAACTTATGTGGCTGTTGGTTCATGTAAAACCCCTCTTGGTGAATAAATAAAGTTTTTTAAAAAAAAAAAATAAGTCCACATTCTTACCCAGAAATATTAATACACCCCAGCTAGATATTTTCAATGAGATGGTATGCAGTGATATAACCGCGTTGGAGATATCCCCGACACATCGAAATTTAACTTATATGGAACGAATGGCACTCCAAGATCTGAAGCAGAAGGAAGAAATAGTAATTTGTAATGCAGATAAGGGGGGCAACATAGTTATATGGCCCCTGGACATGTATCTCAAGGAAGCCCACAAACAACTAAGAAATCAAAGTTGCTATACCAAATTACTGCACAACCCGATGACGGGATATTGTAAGATCTATGACCACATGATAAATCAGGCGTTTGCTGAAGGAAAAATATCTGATAAGGAGAAAAAAAATCGTAACAGTATTGAACCCAGAGGTACATAAAAATCAACAAACACCACAAGGAAGACCCATAGTCTCTGGTATGGGTTGTCTAATGGAAAAAGCAAGCCAATATGTGGACTATTGGCTTAGGGAATATGTTCAGGGGTTATCCTCCTACTTAAGAGATACTATGCAAATTCTGCAAAGATTAGAAGATGTCAATTTAAGTGAAAGGACATGGTTAGTCACCACAGATGTGGAATCTCTGTACACATCAATTGACCACAGTATGGGCGTTAAAGCAGTGCAATATTTCTTTGAATTAAAGTCAGAGCAAGATGCAGATCATGATAAGTTTGTGTTAAAATTGTTAAACTTTATATTGAACTACAATTTTTTCATATTTGACAACAAATTATATTTGCAAACCCGTGGAACAGCCATGGGGACAGCCTGTGCCCCTAACTACGTCAATTTATTTCTAGGTTGGTGGGAGGCTGAACATGTCTTCACTGATACCAATACAGGCTATACCAACATGATCCCGCTGTGGCTGCGCTTCATCGATGATATTTTCTTTATCTGGGAAGGAACGAATAATCAACTACAAGAATTCCTTAATAGTTTAAACCAGAATAACTTAAATATTAAGTTAACGCATGAAGTGAGCCAAAACGCAATCAACTTTTAAGATTTAACTATATACAAAGAGCCTCAAGGAGATATTAAAACAGATCTGTACAGGAAGAAGACAGCGACTAACAGTATACTGTACAGCACCCGCGCTCACACCCCAGGAACCTTTCAGAGGTTTACCCACTGGTGAGTTCTTGAGAGTACAAAGAAACTGTTCGGATAAATATATGTTTAAACAGAGAGCTACTGAACTTGAACAGAGATTAATCAATCGTGGTTAAAGTAAAAGGAGCATAAAAACAGCAAGATATAGAGCATTACATACTAAAAGAAAGGAATTATTGCACAAGAAGATCAAAACTGACTCTAAAGCTCCTGGACTAATCTTAACCTATAACCACCAAACTTCTCAGATAACTGAGATTATCAAAAAGCACTGGGAAATCTTAATGACTGATCCTATCTTAAAGAGGAAGCTAGGGGATAAACCAGCAAAAGATTTAGTGAGCAGTAGTCATCTCTGCACCAAAAGGACAAAATCAGCATTCAATCCAGGCTCATTCAGATGTAGTAATTGCAGCACGTGCAACACATCATAAAAACCAGTCAAATTGAAGATAGATTTGGGGTTAAACATCTCATTAAGAGGTACATTAGTTGTAACACAGAGGGAGTGATATATGTACTATGCTACAGATACAATTTGCTCTATAATTATAAATAAAAAGAGAGAAGCGCTCAACCTAGGAACAAACAATAGCATAATAGCTTGTTCTATGGCTAGTTAACACCCAAGAAGCAGACTCTTTTTGCTCAACGTGTGCCTTTCACAGAGAAGAACTCTCCTGAAGCATATCAGTCCAGCCCCAAAATACCAGGCAATCCCTATCTGAACGAGAGAAACAGCAAAACCCCAGACGTACATTTCGGCCTATTGTGGGCCTAGTCAGTGAGGTGCAGCCAAATCCCTCTAGGCACACTGAGCAACGGGTCCATATCTGAATTCCCGCATAACACTTAGGGAGACTTCCCTAAGTGTCATAACTTGCATAAATAAAACCAGTTGCTCAATGTGCCTAGAGGGATATGGCTGCACCTCACTGACGAGGCCCACACTAGGCCAAAACGTACATCTGGGATTTTGCTGTTTCTCTCGGTAAGAGAGGGATTGCCTGGTATTTCGGGGCTGGACTGTACTGATAAGTCAGGATCAGACTGATATGCTTCAGGAGAGTTCTTCTCAGTGAAAGGCACATGTTGAGCAAAGAGAGGCTGCTTCTAGGGTGGTAACTAACCAAAGAACAAGCTATTATGCTATTGTTTGTTCCCAGGTTGAGCGCTTCTCTCTTTTTATTTATGCAAATTATGACACTTAGGGAAGTCTCCCTAAGTGTGATGTGGGAATCCAGATGTGGACCCGTTGCTCAGTGTGCCTAGAGGGATATGGCTGCACCTCACTGACGAGGCTCACACTAGGCCGAAACGTACGTCTGCAGTTTTGCTGTTTCTCTTGGTCAGAGAGGGATTGCCTGGTATTTCGGGGCTGGACTGTACTGTGAAGTCAGGATCAGACTGATATGCTTCAGGAAAGTTCTTCTCTGTGAAAGGCACATGTTGAGCAAAACGAAGCTGCTTCTAGGGTGGTAACTAGCCTCTATTATGTTGTTGTTCGTTCCCAGGTTGAGCGCTTCTCTCTTTTTATTTATGCAATTTGCTCTATGTAGAGATGACCACCCGTAATTTAAGACTAAGGCTGATGGAGCATTTACGTAATATAAAAAATGCAGACAAAGACATAGACAATGGGAAAGCCATAACTAGTGTAGCATCTCACTTTTTGACACACCATCACTCCAACAGAGATGAACTTCAATGCTGGGGCATTGAGAAAGTTCCCCTAGGGATTAGAGACAGAGATCTTAAAACAGCATTACTTAAAGCTGAGAGTAGGTGGATTTATTTATTAAACACTGTGCATCCAAATGGAATGAATGAACAGAATAATTATTATATATTCCTATGAACTATATGTGATCTGTTCATATATTGAACTTTCATCATTTTTAGTGTAATAAACAAGTACATACTATATATAGGTATTTACACCTAGGTATGTTACACATATATAACCTACATATTTAACCTCATGTATTCCCCTGACATTAAATAACCACATATATGGGCAGTACTGGACTGAAATATGTCATCGACCGATTATCCAGTTGCAATATGATCAACCACTGTAAACTTCAACATATTAGTGATTCACAAATCTATTCACAAAAATATTTTTATTTAATGTCTACACGTTTTCTTGCTTAGAATTTTCACCTTTTTTATTCTCACATGTTTGTAAGGCACAACACAATTTAGCTATGGACAACACATCACATTAGTTGCTGGCCAGAAATAATAATTAATATTAATGTATCACCTTCAAGAAAATTGAAGTAAACACATATGGCGTCGTGGGAATAAAACATTTGCTTTCGCTAAGTCAAACACTTTTAATTGTACAATTTAAACACAGTCACACTGATACACATATTATTTTCATGATAACTTAGATAGGTATAACAACTGATACAATAGATAGTTAATTTAAAAAAATATTTTTTGGATATTCACTAATGTCCATTATTTGGCAAAATAAACACATAAAGTGAAACAGAACAATATGTTTGAATTTCCCTTCATTAATACCTCTTATAATATTTGATAATATGATAGGCAAATTACCGTAATCTATTTTTATGGAGTGGATTCGATATATACGGTGCAAGAGTTAAATAGACACATATAAGAGAATTAATGTGGTAAAACCAATACTATACTAAAGCGCATAACTGAATTATCTACATCAGTATTTCATACTTTACTATGATTATAGGAAAAAAGAATAAAGGTGGCACACGGTTAAAAGGCTAAACCTTTATTGTGGAGCAACGTTTCGGGGCACCTGCCCCTTTCTCAAGCTAGTTTGTAAATGAAATACATCTGCCTCTTATAGGGCCAAAAATAAAACAGGTGACCAATTACAAAACATGGGAGTGTTTAACAGGTAATGACATCATCACATATCCTGTGGAAAAAACAACACATACCAAAAGCACACAATTTAACCCCTTACACCCCATTGAAAGTATTGGAAACCTATTAAAAACAAATGCAGCAAATTGCTAACCATACAATATAGGCAATGTCAATTGTCATATACCTTAGTTGATTGGCCTGGTGACCCATCTCAGCAAAATGTGCTGGGACTGGGAGATGTAACATCTTATCATTATGGATGGTCGACTTATGTTGACAGATGCAATCTCTTATCTTTTGTGTCGTCTCGCAAACATATAGTGGCACACATGGGCACTTGAGCGCATAAATAACATGTTGAGTCACACGTGTAATACCCTTTAATCTGGTATTTTCTCCCCGTGTGTGGATGGGAGATCACTCCCCCCTTGATGATATTGTTACATTGGGCACACTCCAGGCATGGGAATGTGCCCTCCTTCGGGGTCCCAAAGAATTGTCGTTGGGTACCACTATTAGGCTTTACTGATATAGCATGGACCAATTTTCTACCTATTGTATTACCCCTTCGATAGGAGGCTCTGGGAACTTCCTTAAATTATTTGATCTCTGGGCAAGCTTCCTGTATGAGGTACCAGTGTTGTATTTTGGTATTATAAACTTTCCTGCTCAAGGAATTATATGAGCTCACAAAATTCAATCTAGTCTGCTTAGATGTCTTTTTATTTTTAAGTATGTTTTGTCTGACTGGGCGATTTTTTAGAGAGTTCTCAATTAAATCCAATTCAAGAGCATCATAGCCCCTGCTAACAAATTTGCTCTTCATGTCTTCAGACCTGTCTTGTCTAATGAGAGGGTCTGACACTATTCTCTCTATTCTTAGTAATTTTGATGTGGGCACACTTTGAAAAACTCGTGGGGGATGGAAACTGCTCCTATGTAAAAGTGTGTTCCTATTTGTTGGCTTCACAAAAAGGTCTGTGGCAAGCCCGCCGTCCTTTTTATAGACCATAGTATCCAGGAATTCCACTTTCTGTAAGTCCATTTTGCTACTGAATTTCAAAAATGAGACAGCATTCTCAATGCTAAGTCTGAATTCAGTTAAAGTATCAGGGGGGCCCCGCCACACGATGAATAAATCATCAATGTAGCGAAACCACCCCTGACAGTATTTGGAGAATAATGGATTTGTGTATGCATGTCTTTCTTCAATGGCGTCCATTACCAAGCAGGCATATGATGGGGCCACATTGGACCCCATTGCTGTGCCTGTCTTTTGCATGTAGAATTGATTTTCAAATAAGAAAAAGTTATTAGTTAACACCAGGGTTAACAATTCAGTGAGCCATTCTTGTTGTATGCCATTATACAACTTACTTTTGGCTAAAGCTTCTCCTACACAGTCAATCCCCACATCATGGGGGATGACTGTGTAGAGGGAGGTCACATCCCAAGTGGCCAAGATGACATTGTCATCCATTTGTTTCAAGTAAACTATTTTCTCAATAAATTGAATCGTGTCCCAAATGTAAGATTTGCCCTGTGTGACCAAGGGTGCTAGAATTTTGTCTATAAATTGGGCAGTAGGGCTTAATAAGGAGCCTATGCCGGCCACTATAGGTCTACCAGGTGGATCTATAAGTTGCTTATGCACCTTGGGTACTACGTAAAACACTGGAATTAAGGGATGTGTGGGTGTCAAAAACTGGTACATTTTGTGTGTCAATAAATTATGATGTAAGCCTTTATCCAAAATTGTATGTAATTCTTTGCGTACACTCTCAGTGGGGTTTACAATCAATTTTTCATAAACTAGTACATCAGTTAACTGGCGTAAAATTTCCGCCCTATACTTGACAGTGTCCATCACGACCACCGCACCGCCCTTGTCCGTGGGCTTGATCATGATGGATGTATCCCTTTCTAGTTATTTTAAAACATTAAACTCTTGTTTAGTCAGGTTGTACCTATCTTTTTGTTTAGATTTTTTACTGTGCACAAGTATTTTATATTCAGTGTCCACAACCTTAATGAATGTCTCCACCGCCCCATTAGGCACAATCAAAGATGCAGGAGGACACCGGGAATGTGCATCCGGATCCCTATGTCAACTACACCTGATACCGCCCTTTTGTTCTTTGTTTCTTTCGTTGTGACTTCAACTCTCCATATCGGTGTGGGCCACCCCGCAGAATGGACTCCAAATGACTTGTGCCGTTCTTAGTAAAGACTCCGGTCTCCTATAATCTCCCGGCTCCAAAGTTTGTTGCTCACACAGGAACATTACCGCTCCATTCCGCCAAACAATCCAACGTGTCAGGTCAAATGTGAACGGTCAGCCAATGCCGACGCGCGTTTCACCCCCTCATCACAAGAGAGATGGGGCTTCCTGCATCTTTGATTGTGCCTTTTCTTACAGTTTACGTTTGTGCTTGATGTATGCAGTTATTTGCCCAAGTTTGGATGCAGTTGACAGAGGGATTCAGCTACTAATATGATATCCTCCTGCACCTTGCTTGCTTATTAACTTTTCTCCGCTGCATTATATCATCTTATGCTCTATGTGCCGCATGACTCTGTTTGTTTCTCCATCTACTGGCTCATATGCTATCTTCCACTAACACTTTACTGCTTACCACCAAAGTTTCTCACATACTATGTGAATTTATCCAACATTGGACAGAATATGCACATCATTTGGTCAAGTCATGACAGCCTATTTCTGGGATGATTGCTAAACTGCTACAGTGCTTCTAATATTTAACAGCTTAAATGAAGTAGCTATTTATACTGTTTCAAACCCAGTTATTTTTTATGAAATATACTGCATTGTATTCTATATGTATTAGATGTTCTATATGCATATATGGGAACACTCGGCTAACACAGTTTACTAAAACCTATGGTCTGTGTAGTATTAAATTTAAACTGTCGAGTTTTTTCCATATATGTTATATACCTTTATGAACAAGTATTATTTTGTCCTTTAAGGTGGTTTTTGCATGTATATATTTATTGGTTCCTCAAAAATGAGGCTGTGTTTGGTCACATGGACCGGTCCATTATTAGTACAGTGTATATAGGCACTGGTTTTATGTAACTATTTATATTCTATATTGTTGCAACTAAGCTGTCAATTTTGCTGAACCTGCACCCGGCGAGGTGCTTGAATAAAGCACCACCATTTTTAATTGCAAAACTTGTGTTGTTCTGATTTTTTATAAAAGAGTGCTGAATTCCCAGTCTTTCATGAGATTCTATTATAAATCTCTTTTCTTTTTTTATTGAATATATAAAACCAAATGTTTGTATCCTTCTCGTATATATTATATTAGAGTTGGAAAAATTAGTGTCCTGTAACCAGGAGCACTAATAGCAACACCATATATAGCAATTTTTCCATTCACAGTATTTCTTCTTTTTTCAAATATATATATATATATATATATATATATATATATATATATATATATAAGGCTACACCTTCCTACATCACAATGTCCTGTGAGACAGGAGTATTCGCTTACTCAGAGGATGAAGCAGCAAGGATTCCAACCCTGACATTCGGGGCTAGAGAGTTCCTTACAGCACCTGACAAAGAGTCACAGAGAAGAGATCTTGAATGGATTATGAAAAAACAAGCAAACTGCAAATTCACGCAGCAACCATAGCAGAGTACTATAAAACCAAATGGATCCCTAGAGGTTTAAGGTCCCCCCTCCAACCCATGTTCTTTTCGGATAACAGTGAATTTTGTACCATTTATCAACAAATTCTTAACAAGAGTTCAATGGACTTAATTATACTGAATATAGATTTTTCAAACCAGGAGCTGTTAACCCAGACAACGGAAATATAGGATCAAAAGCGTAAGTTACGTGAAATCTTGGGAGAGGAGGAATACCTCAAGACACTTGAAGATATAGAGAAAGCAGTCGGTACCTTTAAACTGGAGGTCGAGGAGCGGAAGCGGAGGAAGTTTAAATGAAATGAACATGACTATAATGTCGGCAGCGTGTATCGTTGGAACCACCCTCACAGAAGGATGGCCAGTAGAGGACCACTGTGGGTGGGTACACATAAATGAACCCATAAACACGCCGATGGCGGCGCAACTTCCAGCACAGACAGCTCCGGAGCAGAACGGATGACGACTCCGAAGACACAAAGTATACCAACGACAGGTACCAATACTTCTCTTTCCACCTCTGCTTCATCTTTTTTAGGGGAGCACAGACAGGAGTCCACAGATCGAGGAGGGGGACCAGACGTGGGCAAAAGCAAAGGTGGTGTGGGCACCATATTTAAAGTGAAGCCAACATGACGGAGGTAAATGTTATCAATTTATCTTCACAAAATTTAAACCAAAAAGAGATTGAGGTGCTAAATAAGGGACTTACATTTTGCCCAATGGAGCAGGCAGACACCTTTGCTCTCATAAAGGACCTGACACGTTTTTTCAGAGGGATCAGATTAAAAGCCTTTTTTTCCAGCAGAGATTGCCTTGTTCAAAATGGACAGGATAACAATGAAAGTGTGGCATTTGATACAAGCCCTTATGGACTTACCACAAGAAGCACATTTAACCCTTCGGGTGATAATGGGGCAGTGGAGACATTCATTAAGGTTGTGGACACTGAATATAAAAAACTTGTGCAAAATAAAAACTCTACAAAAAAAGATAGGTACAACCTGACTAAACAAGAGTTTAATGTTTTAAAAAAACTCGAAAGGGATACATCCATCACAATCAAGCCCGCAGACAAGGGCGGTGCGGTGGTCGTGATGGACACTGTCAAGTATAGGGTGGAAAATTTACGCCAGTTAACTGATGTACTAGTTTATGAAAAATTGATTGTAAACCCCACTGAGAGTGTACGCAAAGAATTACATAAACATTTGGATAAGGGCTTACATCATAATTTATGCCAACAGATAGGAACACACTTTTGCATAGGAGCAGTTTCCATCCCCCACGAGTTTTTCAAAGTGTGCCCACATCACAATTACTAAGAATAGAGAGAATAGTGTCAGACCCTCTCATTAGACAAGACAGGTCCGAAGACATGAAGAGCAAATTTGTTAGCAGGGGCTATGAAGCTCTTGAATTGGATTTAATTGAGAACTTTCTAAAAAATCGCCCAGTCAGACAAAACATACTTAAAAATAAAAAGACATCTAAGCAGACTAAATTGAATTTTGTTAGCTCATATAATTACTTGAGCAGGAAAGTTTATAATACCAATAAAAAACACTGGTACCTCCTACAGGAAGCTTGCCCAGAGATCAAAGAATTTAAGGAGGTTCCCAGAGCCTCTTATCAAAGGGGTAATACAATAGGTAGAAAATTGGTCCATTCCATATCTTTAAAGCATAATAGTGGTACCCAACGACAATTCTTTGGGACCCTGAAGGAGGACACATTCCCATGCCTGGGGTGTGCACAATGTAACAATATCATCAAGGGGGGAGTGATCTCCCATCCACACACGGGGAGAAAATAACAGATTAAAGGGTATTACACATGTGACTCGACTTCTGTTATTTATGCGCTCAAGTGCCCATGTGTGCCACTATATGTTTGGGAGACGACACAAAAGATAAGAGATTGCATCTCTCAACATAAGTCAACCATCCGTAATGATAAGATGTTACATCTCCCAGTCCCAGCACATTTTGCTGAGATGGGTCACCAAGCCAATCAACTAAGGTATATGACAATTGACAGTGCCCCCAAGAGACTTAAAAGGGGGTGACAGACACAGGGACCTCCTTAATCGAGAAGCAAAATGGATTTGGCTTCTAAATACCCTGCACCCAAAGGGGTTAAACAGAGAATTTGATCTCCTTCCTTTGATTTAGGATTTTTTTCCACATCAAGTATAATACCCATATGGTTTAGCAATGTATGTATCATATGCTGATTGATTATTGTTTTTGCATTACGTTTTCTAACTGCTATATTGTATGGTTAGAAACAAACTTGCTGCATTTGTTTTTAATAGGTTTCCAATACTTTCAAAGGGTTAAATTTGGTGCTTTTGGTATGTGTTGTTTTTTCCACAGGATATGTGATGATGTCATTACCTGTTAAACACTCCCATGTTTTGTAATTGGTCACCTGTTTTATTTTTGGCCCTATAAGAGGCAGATGTATTTCATTTACAAACTAGCTTGAGAAAGGGGCAGAAGCCCCGAAATGTTGCTCCACAATAAAGGTTTATCCTTTTAACTGTGTGCCACCTTTATTTTTTTTCCTATATTCCTACTTTTGGGCCTTAAGGGTGGTCCTATTAGGTGTTGCACCGGATTCAGTTTACTTTAAGAGTGTACAGTGCAGATCCCAATATAAGATGTTAACAATATTACATGCAACTACTGCTAGATCTACAGGGGCACCTACAGCTGAAGGTAGCTATTGCAGCCTTTTTCTTTCTTGGAAGTAACAGATAATGTCAGCAATATTTATAATGTAGATTACATTTAGCAGTTGTTTTTCTTTCTCAATTTGGCAATCTTAACAAAATATTCAATGCTCAGTGCTTTTATGTAAAATTCATGGTTTTTATATGGCAATATAAAAATTGTTATGCAAATCTATAAAACAAAAAACTGCTGCACCAATTGTTGTGCAAATTTGGCACAGAGTCGTTTCCTTAGCTTTATTTGGTAAAAAAATTAAAATAATTTAATATATATATATTAGATATGTGCGATTCGTTTCGGATCGTTTCGGAAATTCGGAAAAATTCGGCGATTCTTATAGAAACGAATTTCCGAATTAAAATACTGCCGAATTACCGAATAAATCCGAATTACCTCGGATTTATTCGGTAAATTCGGATGGCCATAGATTACACTAGTATTGTACAGTATAAGTCTAATCCCACCTAACACTTACCGAAATTCCGAACCGAACCGAATCGAACCGAATTCAGCCGAATTTAGTACATAATACTAGTCTAATGCCACCTAACACTTACCGAAATTCTGAATTATCGAACCGAATCCAGCCGAATTTATTCGAATCCGAAACAAAACCGAACCGAATTTATTAGAATCCGAATAAATCCAAAACAAATCTGAACCGAATCGATTCAAATTTTTCCGAATTCGAATCGCTCGGAACCGAAATTCAAAAAAATCTGAATCGAACCGAACCAAATTTTTTCGCCATGCACATGTCTAATATATATATATATATATATATATATATATATATATATATATATATATATATATATATATATACAGTGAGGCCTCGGTTTACGAATTTAATTCGTTCTCCGGGTCGTTTCGTATTGCGAAAAATTCGTAAACCGAAACACGGTTTCCCATAGGAATGCATTGAAAATCAATTAATGCGTTCCGGAGGTCCGAAAAAATTCAAGTAAAGTGTCCAAAAAAGGCTCCAAAAGGCTCCAAAAGGCTTAACAACTTGCTGCAAATGGCTCCAATGTCTCCAAAAGGCTCCACAACTTGCTGCAAATGGCTCCAAAAGGCTTAACAACTTGCTGCAAATGGCTCAAAAGGCTCAACAACTTGCTGCAAAATGGCTCCAAAACCTCTCCAACACCTCTACACTGGTACCCAAACTTCATTAATTCAATCATACTTGAGTATGCAGGGGGCACAGGGGCCACTGGTTTCGTATTGCGAAAAATATTCGTAAACCGAGGGGGGCAAACCGGCATTTTGACCGGCATTTTGTTTCGTATTGCGAAAAAAATTCGTAAACCGAGTCAAATTTTCTTCAAATTTCGATTTCGTAAACCGAAATTTCGTATACCGAGTCGTGCGTAAACCGGGGCCTCACTGTATATATATATATATATATATATATATATATATGTATACAGGGAGTGCAGAATTATTAGGCAAGTTGTATTTTTGAGGATTAATTTTATTATTGAACAACAACCATGTTCTCAATGAACCCAAAAAACTCATTAATATCAAAGCTGAATATTTTTGGAAGTAGTTATTAGTTTGTTTTTAGTTTTAGCTATTTTAGGGGGATAACTGTGTGTGCAGGTGACTATTACTGTGCATAATTATTAGGCAACTTAACAAAAAACAAATATATACCCATTTCAATTATTTATTTTTACCAGTGAAACCAATATAACATCTCAACATTCACAAATATACATTTCTGACATTCAAAAACAAAACAAAAACAAATCAGTGACCAATATAGCCACCTTTCTTTGCAAGGACACTCAAAAGCCTGCCATCCATGGATTCTGTCAGTGTTTTGATCTGTTCACCATCAACATTGCGTGCAGCAGCAACCACAGCCTCCCAGACACTGTTCAGAGAGGTGTACTGTTTTCCCTCCTTGTAAATCTCACATTTGATGATGGACCACAGGTTCTCAATGGGGTTCAGATCAGGTGAACAAGTAGGCCATGTCATTAGATTTTCTTCTTTTATACCCTTTCTTGCCAGCCACGCTGTGGAGTACTTGGACGCGTGTGTTGGAGCATTGTCCTGCATGAAAATCATGTTTTTCTTGAAGGATGCAGACTTCTTCCTGTACCACTGCTTGAAGAAGGTGTCTTCCAGAAACTGGCAGTAGGACTGGGAGTTGAGCTTGACTCCATCCTCAACCTGAAAAGGCCCCACAAGCTCATCTTTGATGATACCAGCCCAAACCAGTACTCCACCTCCACCTTGCTGGCGTCTGAGTCAGACTGGAGCTCTCTGCCCTTTACCAATCCAGCCACGGGCCCATCCATCTGGCCCATCAAGACTCACTCTCATTTCATCAGTCCATAAAACCTTAGAAAAATCAGTCTTGAGATATTTCTTGGCCCAGTCTTGACGTTTCAGCTTGTGTGTCGTGTTCAGTGGTGGTCGTCTTTCAGCCTTTCTTACCTTGGCCATTTCTCTGAGTATTGCACACCTTGTGCTTTTGGGCACTCCAGTGATGTTGCAGCTCTGAAATATGGCCAAACTGGTGGCAAGTGGCATCTTGGCAGCTGCACGCTTGACTTTTCTCAGTTCATGGGCAGTTATTTTGCGCCTTGGTTTTTCCACACGCTTCTTGTGACCCTGTTGACTATTTTGAATGAAACGCTTGATTGTTCGATGATCACGCTTCAGAAGCTTTGCAATTTTAAGAGTGCTGCATCCCTCTGCAAGATATCTCACTATTTTTTACTTTTCTGAGCCTGTCAAGTCCTTCTTTTGACCCATTTTGCCAAAGGAAAGGAAGTTGCCTAATAATTATGCACACCTGATATAGGGTGTTGATGTCATTAGACCACACCCCTTCTCATTACAGAGATGCACATCACCTAACATGCTTAATTGGTAGTAGGCTTTCGAGCCTATACAGCTTGGAGTAAGACAACATGCATAAAGAGGATGATGTGGTCAAAATACTCATTTGCCTAATAATTCTGCACTCCCTGTATATATATATATATATATATATATATATATATATATATATATATATATATATATATATATATATATATATATATATATATATAAAATTGCACATTATATACAGTGATATAAAGCCCAATGAAAACAAGCAAACAAAAAAAAAAATTAAAGGGTTTTTTTCAGTAGCAGATTGTCATAACTTTTATTTTGAAATTGTATTTATTTTCATTTTAAAGAGTTAAGTATATTTATTCTATGAAATAAAAACCCTTATATTAAAGAAGGAAAGGAAGGAGTTGAGAATCTGAAAAGACCTAACTTGAGAATTAAAGTTTATTTTTTGTGCATGAATTATATGGTCAAAAACAAATACGTTTGTATTTGTACTTTTTAAATAAAGCATGACATGTAGGTAAAGTGCAATATACATGTATTTTACTTCTTTAATATAGGTAGCCTTGCAATGTTTACACTGCTTATAAATATGTATGTAATGCATGCTGATTACAAGACTAGGGGTTGTTCTCAACTCCCTAAGTAGCTGGTTGCCTCCTAGCTCTGTAATTTGCAGAGGGGAGAAACTGAGATTTAATATGAAGAATTCTGTACATTAACAAATATATAAACTAAGCAAGCTAAAATCACACTTAATAAAGCTGTAATGAATATCAGTTGCACAGATAGCTTGTTTATTGTCACATTACACCTGTGTCTGTAATTGACCAATGTCTACTTTTATTAAACTGAAAATTGCTAATGAAAAGTCATTTTTGGCAAGGGTTAAACACATAGGCCTAGATTTGGAGTTTGGCGGTAGCCGTGAAAACCAGCGTTAGAAGCTCCTAACGCTGGTTTTAGGCTAACTCCGGTATTTGGAGTCACTCAAAAAAGGGTCTAACACTCACTTTTCAGCCGCGACTTTTCCATACCGCAGATCCCCTTATGTAAATTGCATATCCTATCTTTTCAATGGGATTTTTCTAACTCCGGTATTTAGAGTCGTGTCTGAAGTGAGTGTTAGAATTCTAACGACAAAACTCCAGCCGCAGAAAAAAAGTCAGTAGTTAAGAGCTTTCTGGGCTAACGCCGGTTCATAAAGCTCTTAACTACTATGCTCTAAAGTACACTAACACCCATAAACTACCTATGTACCCCTAAACCGAGGTCCCCCCACATCGCCGCCACTCGATTACATTTTTTTAACCCCTAATCTGCCGACCGCCACCTACGTTATACTTATGTACCCCTAATCTGCTGCCCCTAACACCGCCGACCCCTGTATTATATTTATTAACCCCTAATCTGCCCCCCACAACGTCGCCACCAGCTACCTACAATAATTAACCCCTAATCTGCGACCGCAAAGCGCCGCCACCTACATTATAGCTATGTACCCCTAATCTGCTGCCCCTAACACCGCCGACCCATATATTATATTTATTAACCCCTAATCTGCCCCCCTCAACGTCGCCTCCACCTGCCTACACTTATTAACCCCTAATCTGCCGACCTGACCTCACCGCTACTATAATAAAGTTATTAACCCCTAATCCGCCTCACTAACCCTATAATAAATAGTATTAACCCCTAATCTGCCCTCCCTAACATCGCCGACACCTAACTTCAATTATTAACCCCTAATCTGATGACTGGAGCTCACCGCTATTCTAATAAATGTATTAACCCCTAAAGCTAAGTCTAACCCTAACACTAACACCCCCTAACTTAAATATAATTTACATCTAACGAAATTAATTATCTCTTATTAAATAAATTATTCCTATTTAAAGCTAAATACTTACCTGTAAAATAAATCCTAATATAGCTACAATATAAATTATAATTACATTGTAGCTATTTTAGGATTAATATTTATTTTACAGGCAACTTTGTAATTATTTTAACCATGTACAATAGCTATTAAATAGTTAATAACTATTTAATAGTTGCCTAGTTAAAATAATTTCAAAATTACCTGTAAAATAAATCCTAACCTAAGTTAGAATTAAACCTAACACTATACTATCATTAAATTAATGAAATAAAATACCTACAATTACCTACAATTAAACCTAACACTACACTATCAATAAATAAATTAAATACAATTCCTACAAATAACTACAATGAAATAAACTAACTAAAGTACAAAAAATAAAAATGAACTAAGTTACAAAAAATAAAAAAATATTTACAAACATAAGAAAAATATTACAACAATTTTAAACTAATTACACCTACTCTAAGCCCCCTAATAAAATAACAAAGACCCCCAAAATAAAAAATGCCCTACCCTATTCTAAATTACTAAAGTTCAAAGCTCTTTTACCTTACCAGCCCTGAACAGGGCCCTTTGCGGGGCATGCCCCAAGAAGTTCAGCTCTTTTGCCTGTAAACCCCCCCCCCCAACATTACAACCCACCACCCACATACCCCTAATCTAACCCAAACCCCCCTTAAATAAACCTAACACTAAGCCCCTGAAGATCATCCTACCTTGTCTTCACCTCACCAGGTATCACCGATCCATCCTGGCTCCAAAATCTTCATCCAACCCAAGCAGGGGCTGGCGATCCATCATCCGTTGGCTGAAGAGGTCCAGAAGAGGCTCCAAAGTCTTCATCCTATCCGGGAAGAAGAGGCGATCCGGAACGGCAACCATCTTGATCCAAGCGGCATCTTCTATCTTCATCCGATGACGACCGGCTCCATCCTGAAGACCTCCACCGCGGACCCATCTTCTTCCGGCGACGTCCAACTGAAGAATGACGGTTCCTTTAAGGGACGTCATCCAAGATGGCGTCCCTCGAATTCCGATTGGCTGATAGGATTCTATCAGCCAATCGGAATTAAGGTAGGAATATTCTGATTGGCTGATGGAATCAGCCAATCAGAATCAAGTTCAATCCGATTGGCTAATCCAATCAGCCAATCAGATTGAGCTCGAATTCTATTGGCTGTTCCGATCAGCCAATAGAATGCGAGCTCAATCTGATTGGCTGTTTTTTATCTGCTCTTATATATGTCTTGTTGTTTGTTAAAAACAGACAGTGGAGACACATTTTGTCTTACTTGCACATGTATTAGATGCCCTTTATTTAGTTGCATAATTTCACTTTATATATTATATTGCTAATAATTGTACTAAGATATTCTACAAGTTTTAAAATTGGTATAATCCTACACCGCCGGTGGTTTTTAATGTTTAATTTTTTATGTGTAATTTGAATTGATTGTACTAATTAAGTAAAACCTCTTGTTTTTTATTAAGTGAAGAGAGTTTTTTTCATTATTGCCTCGAAGTGAAGAGAGTGTAACTTTATTATACGTTTTTAAACACACCACTTATCATAGTTAGTCAGCATTACTCCAGTGTGAAAGTGTCTAGCTGTTTAAGCACAAAGATCTGTTTTCTATGATTATACCTGTATTTTGAGTAGAACTGCTGAGAGCTACTTCATTTGTCTTTTTTTGCCCGACACTATCATCCTTTAACTCCTACCCTAATTTGCTTTACTGGTAAGCACTACCCGAACGTAGCTTATGAAATCTCATGTCATCACAATTCCTGACCTCAGCACTGCTGATGCTGATTGGCTGCAGTTCATTTCTTACTTTTTTTTTGTTTTAACCTGCAGCTGGGCAGTAACTAAAGATAACTTTTTACACAGCACTTACTCTAGTGAACTCAGGAAATTGCGAGGTAAAATATCTTTCTTTTTTACAAAGAAATGTTCTGGTGAGATTTTCCTGTGAGCTATTTACAGTTATGCTGCATCACTTTCAAGTGATTTAGCATATGAGTACAGCTGGCCCTCGGTTTACAACGGTTCAATTTGCACCTTTTTTAGAATAACAAACTTTTTTCCAGTCATGTGACTGCTATTGAAAAGCATTGAGAAGCAGTGCATTGATTAAAATAGCCAGTAGGTAGAGCTGTCCGCTTGTGTTGCAGCAAAGATATGCAAGCCAAGCAAGCTGAAAATAATCAGTTTAACCAGACCTGAGCTATCGAGCAGATTTCAAAGGAACAAGATCTTCCTGTCTATAAATCAGTCCAGATTGGAATGCATAGAAAGAACTGTTTGCAGAAAAATGCAAGTAAAGTCTGTGTTGTGTGATTATTTTATTAGGTTTATAATGCTGTTTATCAAATGTTTTTGTTCATTTAACTTAGTTTAATTATATATTCTGTGTTGTGTAATTATTTTTTTAGGTTTATAATGCTGTTCAGCATTTAAACTCTTCATTTCAAAGCTTTACAAATAATGTATTAGGTGTTACTCATGACAATTTTGAGAGGGGCCTGGAACCTAACTCCCTCACTTCCCATTGACTTACATTATAAACTGGGTTTCAATTTACAACTGTTTCGATTTACAACTATTCCTTCTGGAACCTAACCCTGGCGTAAACTGAGGACTACATGTATTGTGTCCCTTTAAGGAAAAGTAAGGGGTTAAAATATCAGCTTTTAAATGCAAGTAATTAGAAAACAAATTAGACAGGTCCCTTCTGTAGAGTTAGTCCTCTGGCATTAATAGGGTTTCTAGGACAACCCTGTATTTTAATTTAAAAATTAGAAAATCCACAGCACCACTGTAAGTTTTCAATGCTTTATTGGAACATCTTTATCCCATGCAGCCAGAGGTACAGAAAATAACATCATACATTAAAGATACAAATGACTTCATTGAAAAATTAAAAGGTTTACCATTGGGTAAAGCAAAATGTATTTTGTATACACTGGATGTAAGTAGTCTATATACGGTAATTAATCATGAAAGTGGCATTGGTGCATGTATTTTGGCACTTAGAAATTCTACATTATATAATGAGGGTCAAATACTGTTCTTTGAGAGTTTGTTAAGAATGGTATTATATAACAACTATTTCCTGTTTCAAGACAATTGGTTTCTCCAAATAAGAGGCACAGCCATGGGGTCCAACGTCGCCCCAGCATACGCCAATATATTCATGAATAGTGCTGAAGAAAAATTTGTATATGAAAATGAGTTGTTCCTTAAACATGGAGCGTCATGGTGGCGCTTCATAGATGATATATTTGGCGTATGGTGGGGCGACGTCGGTACCCTATTGGCATTTGTTGATGAATTAAATTTGGCTGTTAATAATTTAAAATTCACATTGACCTTCAGTGAAGAAAAGGTGGTATTCTTGGACACAGTAATACATATTAATAAGGAAACTTGTAACTTTAAGATTGATTTACATCGAAAGGAAACAGACAGAAATACTTTATTAAGGTATGAGAGCTTTCATAATGAACCATTAAAAAATTCCCTACCACATAGTCAGTTTAAAAGAGTGAAAAGGATAGTTAATGAAGAATCACTATTTAAAAATAGACTACAAGAAATGGGGGATAAATTCATACAAAGGGGATACCCTGTGAAATTGATTGAGAGTGAGATTAAAAAGGTTCAGGAGCCAGAGGAGAAAGGAATTAGTGTATCTAAGAAAGAGAATGACGAGAGGGTAGTGTGTGTAACACAGTTTAACCCCATCAATAGAGAAATTAGAAACATTATATCCAGACACTGGCATATTTTGAAAAATTGTAATATGGATGTTGTATCCTTTAAAAACCCACCAATTATGGCATACCGCAGGGTCCAAAACCTGGGAGATATTTTAGTTAGAAATTATTTAGGATCTAGGAAGAAACAGAAATACATAACTAAAAAGAGTTATGGAACCTTTCCATGTTTGGGCTGTGCAAGCTGCAGTGCAGTCATTAAAGGGACAGAATTTCAACACCCCCAGACAGGGAAAAAATTTAGTATTAAAAATTTCTATACGTGTGACTCATCCTATGTCGTATACCTCATTAAATGACCGTGTTCCAAAATCTATATTGGTGAGACCACCAGAAGGGTACGAGATAGGATGAGTCAACACAGATCCAATATCAGATGTGGGGACCATGAAGCCCCTGTATCATGCCACTTCTTGAGTGCAGGCCACAATATGTCAGTTAAGGTGGCAAATAATTGATGGAGTGGATAATTTAAGAAGAGGGGGCAATAGGGAAACCATATTAAAACAAAAGGAGTCATACTGGATACATAAATTGGATGCTCTAATTCCTAAAGGCATTAATAGAGAGCTGGACTTTAAAGTATTTCTGTAATATATACTTATGTATTATAAAAAATTGCAATGGTCCTTAAATAATGAATTACATTGTAAAAATCAAGTATTGGTAAAAATTGTATGTATTTTAACAACATATGAATAGGTATATTGTATATTGTTTTAAACTTTGCTTATGTGTTTAACATTGTAATAATTTTTTGTAACCACTAGGTGGTGGTGTTAAGTGATAGAATTCACTTTGTAACATTATACATGGGGTTAATATGTAGGCCTATAAATGTACCTCAACAGATGAGGCTCATTAGCATGATTAAGGGATAACATCCCGAAACGTTGCTGCCTACCTACTTTGTACCTGCATGGGATAAAGATGTTCCAATAAAGCATTGAAAACTTACAGTGGTGCTGTGGATTTTCTAATTTTTCTACATATTATTGAGGTTGACAGTCCCTCTCACCACCTGCACCTGCGATACTGTGGAGCTGTACACTGTTTGTGTGTATACTGTATTTTAATTGAAATCAACGTAATAAAATTGGACACTTAAAGGGATATTCCGGTCAAAATTTAACTGCACATAGATGAATTACATCTATGAATAGAAACATATTTGCAATATACATGTATTAGCAAAAATGCTTCTAGTAAAAGGTATCACTGCTTTAGTGTTAACATTTTTCTCTGCACGTGCATGTGATGCATAGCTAGATATTCTCAATGCACCAGCATTTTAAATAATGCAGCTGCTCAGAGCACCAGTGGGGCTTGCATCATGTCAGCAATAAACAAATTGAGTAATTACCAGATGGTACAAGCACCTTTGGCTCTCTAAGCAAGTGCTGTGTTTAAAATGCTGGTGCACGGTGCAAGTGTCAGTAAACCTTAAAAATAATGTTATATAATTCTGCACATAGTGCAGAATTATATAACATTATATTAGCGCAAACTTTATAAAACATAATATACCCTTATAATTTTTTTAAAAAACGGCGGTCGGGCCGGGCTGTGACTATACAGCTGACCCGATGCGCTGTGTGAAAAAAACAGACCCGCTCAGAAGAGCGGGTCTGTAAAACAGCCGTTTTTTAAAAAAATTAAAAGGGTATATTATGTTTTATAAAGTTTGCGCTAATATAATGTTATATAATTCTGCACTATGTGCAGAATTATATAACATTATTTTTGAGGTTTACTGTCCCTTTAAATACACATTTGAAATAGCTATATCTTTTATTAGAAGCATTTTTGCTAATACATGTATATTATAAAAAAATGTTATATTCAAAACTGAAATGCACCTGTGTGGATTCCAATTTTGGCTGAAATGTCCCTTTAAGTGAGGAACCCTTTAAAGTATGATATAAGGCTGCAGACAACGGGAGTTCTGATTTGAGACACCTGCTTGTGTTTAGTTTACTTGCAGCTTTGGTCTATTGATGCACTAATATGAACTTGATAACGTGCTAGCCGATAAGAGAAAATAAGCACTGCAACTTTAACCAAGTTAGTTTCTAAAAAAAAATTATTGTACTTATAACCCCCTATAAATTAGAAGATCAAGAACGTTATTTTAATTATTTTGTTGGATCGCAGCATGTATTCCGTAGACTCAAATGCTGAATATTCTTGCGCCATCTAGCGTATGTCAAATGCACCTAAGTAGTAACTGTCACTGAGACTATTTTATCCCATGATCCTTTTCTGCTCGGAATGTACCATTATTTTCTATTTTGCTAAGTTACAGAAGTTATTTGATTTCCATTTATTTAATGAAGGATATTGTCAGGTGTGTTTTATTGCAATTTCTGGTTTATGTATGTCTCGAGGATGCATATGTTTAAAGATTGCGGGGTATAATGCTCCCCATGCGTGCCAGGATTTAGTTCAGTCCAAAGATGGCAGCCACCATGAAGAAAGGGGTGAGGCAGTGTGTGCAAAGTATGTGTGGGGCTATGTAATGTTAAAAAGTAAATATCAGCGAACCGTTCTCACTGTGTAGGAGAGAAGCTTTTAAACTTATAGTTAGGGCAAAATTACAATATAAAGAAGCTAATTGTTATGTAAAGAAAACCGTGCAATCAGACTGTCTTACATTAGTCAGCCATAATCTGTATACTGACTGGGAGATTTGTACTAGACGTGGGAGGACAGACACCGGTCTGCTTAGAGGTGTATGGTAGATGCATATTACATCATGAGAGATTATGATTTATAGTACCAGGCTTCATACACTTAATATGTATAAAACCCGATGTTTTGTTTGCATTTCATAAACATTTGTTTAATGTAATAATTCAGTCCTAGGAAAATATTTTACGGTGTATGTATAGAGTCAGGTTGCAAGCAACGTATACTTCATAAGTATATATTTATTGATGTAAGGCTTGGACTAAAATGCAGAATACAAGAGCTTTACATCCTATTATGTTGCTCATTCGATGAATACGTTCTCTATATTATCTCCATGTTTTTATAATAAGTTGGACAGCTCAAATAATTTAAGCATTTTACGGTTTAATTTCCCCTCCCTAAAAATTATTTATATCAGTGCCTTAAATCACTGCACATAGTTGGCAACATTTTAAAAAAACAATTCCAGGGACACTTTGCAGCACAGCCACTTCTATTTATGGTTTGCTTAAAGGGCCACTGTAAGTAAATATTTTCTATGCCTGTTACTAACTACCCCAAATACGCTTTTTATCAATAGCATTTCATTAACATATCTCTACCGTATATCAGAAATCTTGTCTGCAAATGTAATTGTTTTCCGAACCCACTCCGTGGTTATCCTTTGCTCTGTACCAATCCGATTACAATACCTAGGTTTCAAAATGGCGCTTTAAACACAAAGTTATTGGTTTAAGTATTTTGAACACGCAGTGCTGAAAAAAGTGGGCAGGATAACGTGACATCATCGGCGAATAAAAGATATAACTTTTAGAACGTTATGAAACTTCGTTTTGGAGAAAATATAGGCCAGTAGGTTTTAATTAATGTTTATTAAGTTTAATATGTTAGTTGTTTAGCTTAACAATTATAACAGAAAGTAATCCTTTAAAGGGACATAATACTCATATGCTAAATCACTTGAAACTGATGCAGTATAACTGTAAAAAGCTGACAGGAAAATATCACCTGAGCATCTCTATGTAAAAAAAAAGGAAGATATTTTACCTCACAATTTCCTCAGCTCAGCAGAGTAAGTTCTGTGTAAAAAGTTATACCCAGCTGCAAGAAATGAACAGCAGCCAATCGGCATCAACAGTGCTGAGGTCATGAACTCTTTTACTGTGATCTCATGAGATTTGACTTAACTCTCATGAGATTTCATAGTAAACTTCCTTTAAACTGAATAGGGAAATAACATGAGAGTGCACAAGGCTCAACCCCTTAGCTGTCCTGGGACTAGGGTTGCCAGATGTTTGCGACAAAAATACCGGACAGATAAGGGGGGGTTTAAAAAAAGTGTGTGTGTGTGTATATATATATATATATATATATATGAACCAAGTAGCAGGATGAGGAAGGGGTTAATGTGGCTTTGAAATCACTCAGTGTGGTAGATAGAGGGTGATAATTCAATTAAGAACAACATATGCAAGAAAGCAAGTAATGAATGATTCATAAAAAATGTTCCCTTTCAGCTGAGATGCTGCTCCTTATATGTGGATACTAATTACTGTTGCTATCGAATGTCCACAATAACAGTGGGGAAATGAATCCCTGTATGCAACTTGAGGAAACAGTACCTGCTAAAAAATGATGTGTCTATATTTGGAAGCCGGCTCAGCGCACTCACCAATCTGTCCTCTCGAAGTCCAGGCTCCGTTACAGATGCTGTCAGTCGACCGCCCCACACCTCAACTGCTGCTTGTCTTTCCTTTGTTCTCCAGTCGTCCCTACGAAGACCAGGCTTCGTCACAGTGGGTCCCGGTGTGTGTATATATATATATATATATATATATATGTGTAAAGGAAAAACTTGCACTCACTGGAACTTTTCAATAAATCTTTACAGTAAAGATTTATTGAAAAGTTCCAGTGAGTTCTAGTTTTTCCTTTACTAATATTGATACCTACTAGCACCCTGGCAGTCAACCTGAAACTCTGTATGTATATGTATATATATATATATATATATATATATATATATATATATATATATATATATATATACACACACACACACACATTTTGTGTGGGTGAAGGAAGGGTGATATTAATATAACAATTTTTTAAAAGAACTGTTTGAGACTGAGACACATACCTCATGTTGTATTATTTAGACTGACTGAGTGAGTGTAAAATTTTAAAAAAATCACACATTGTAGCCTAATACAGCATATATATATATATATATATATATATATATATATATATATATATATATATATATATATATACATATACACACACACATACTGTATGTATTGCGCTGTTATGCCATGCCTCCTACAAACTACCCCTGCACTGGGAGTAAAAAACAAGCTAAGTTTAAAAAATATGTCACACTGTTGTCAGTCTGCCGCGGCACACCTGAGGATCTCTCACGGCACACTAGTGTGCCACGGCACACTGGTTGAAAAACACTGATTTAGACTGACTGAGTGAGTCTAATCTTAGATCTCCCTGCTTCAACTGCACAGCACTATTCTTATCTTGCAACCGAGTAAGCAGCATAGACTGACACTGTAGACAGCGCAGCCCGCCCCGCAGGTCTTCCTGCTGTCGTGACGTCACGTGCGTGATCACGTGACGTCCGACAGTCTCACAGCAGCACGCAGGCACGCACGGCAATCGGCTGCTGTGAGACAAGTACAGTGTAGGGCTAAAAGGTGCCGGTGGACACGGGCTGACTTAGTTGCTGGGTAGGTAGGGGATGGGGCTTGGACTCCGGAAACGGCAGGACAAGGAAATAGATGAAAGTTTTGCAACATTAAAAAAAATAATTGTAAAACACTTTTAAACACACCTTAGCTACCTAAGGCTATGTCAGTTTTTTTTTAAATTAAATTACCAGGCAGTAACTTGAAATACCTGACAGTCCGGTCTATTACCGGACACCTGGCAACCCTACCGCCGGGACAAACATACTGATTTGCTGCTTAGAAGTCCTTTACAATGGGATGTGGCTACTGAGGAACTTTTAAGGTAAAATATCTTTCTTTTTTACATAGAGATATTCAGGTGATATTTTTCTAGTCAGCTTTTTACAGCCATGCTGCATCACTTTCAAGTGTTTCAACATTTGGGTATTATGGCCCTTTAACTCTGCCCTCTCCGATCACCCCAAAACAAGCACATTAAATAATTGTGGTATAATTTAGCTATACTGCTTGCCTAAAGTGATAGAGTCAAATTTAATAATAATTCAGATAGAGCATGTGATATTTAAATTCACTTCTGCTAACAAATTTAGTGTGTTCTCTTGGGTACCTTTGTTGAAAAGAATATGTACATACTGGTGATTGGTGGCTATGCACATTTGTCATTTGCTTAACAGATGTGTTTAGCTCCCAGCAGTGCACTGCTGTTAGAAAATTACTTTGGCTATGGGTTTAATTCCTTTGCATGGTTTAACCCCTTCCCGCCATTAGGACGTTCCATGTCGTCCTAACTGTGCTGGGCTTCACTTCTGCTAAGAAATTTAGTTTGTTCTCTTTGGGTACCTTTGTTGAACAATGCACTGCTGGTGATGGGTGGCTATGCACATTTGTAATTTTATCAACAGATAGCTCCCAGCAGTGCACTGATGCCAGAATATGACTTTAGCTATGTGTTTAATTCCTTTGCATGGTTTAACCCCTTCCCGCCGTTAGGACGTTCCATTTCGTTTAGCGCCATTAGGACGGCATGGAACGTCCTAGCCGTCAGGCTGCACTGAAGCCATAACAGCTTCCTAATTGGGATTGTTGGCTGGAGGGCGTGCTTATCGTTATAGACACTTTCTCCCCCCCCCCATGACCTGATCCCATCATTGAAATCACAAGATCACAAGACTTCAATTTTTATTTATTTGTTTACATCGGAACTTTGTTGCGATGAAGACAAATAAGTCCAGTATGAAAGGGTTAAACACACAGCACATTTATTATTGCACTGTTGCTTGCATATAACTAACATATTAGAGCATTTTCTTTTTACACTGTTACAGCCCCTTAATGCAGGTTATATCATCAAGCTCCTCACCTCCTCTCTCTCTCTCAAGCACATAACTAGCATATGAAGAATACCTTTACAGCAAGTACTAAAATAAGGAAGCACGGGTCAAATTATGAACCCTTCAGCATCTGTATCGCAGGAGACCACAAAGCACACTAGTTTATATAGATGTTACACAGCCTGAAATTAAACAGATATTACTACAGTATGTTTAACCTGCTAACCGCTGTGTTGGGGCTCCTGAAAGGGAAAACATTATATGTAGATATACTGAGGATTTGTTTTTATGTTTTACTTTTGCTAAAACACTATTGAAAGTTCCACAAGCAGTTGGCATTTTATGAGTCATGTAAGATCTTTGCTGCAGCAGTGATTGTGGGTTAATAGACATAGAAGTGCTCCAGTAAA
The DNA here is from genome assembly GCF_027579735.1 of Bombina bombina. Taxonomy (NCBI): domain Eukaryota; kingdom Metazoa; phylum Chordata; class Amphibia; order Anura; family Bombinatoridae; genus Bombina; species Bombina bombina. The sequence continues at coordinate 1,088,200,909 of NC_069499.1, forward strand.
TCTGTATTTTGTGTATGTTCTGTGAATTTTAGTCCCAGCACATGAAGAGTCTGATATGTTAACCCCCTGCTAAGCAAAGCCTCAGTATATAAATGGGGGAGATTGCATGTTCCAAATTTGTATAACACTACTGAGATGCCTTGCTATCTCACACATTGCATTCTACCCTCCCTAGTATTACATATTTCATGACTCCCCTTACCTGACAACTGTCTTATCACTGCTAAAATTCATTATAACTGAAGATCAAAGATAAAGTTTAAGAAAAAACAAACTGACATAAAGTAAGCAATGAGTAATAACAGACTAAAGTCAAAAGCCACAGGGACCTCTGTGGTGGGAGTACTGTACTGCACAGAACATTATTAAACGTAAAAGGGACAGTATACACCAATTTTCATATAACTGCATGTAATAGACACTACTATAAAGAAGAATATGCACAGATACTGATCTAAAAATCCAGTATAAAACCTTTTAAAAATTTACTTAGACGCTCCCAGTTTAGCACTGTTGATAAGGTTGTTTTAAATAGCACTTATGATCTCACATGCACATACTAATATTATTATTATTTTTCCAAGTTTGCCTTGCTCATAACGGTTTTAAAACTACAGAGACAAAATGGAAGCAAGGGTTGATTATATGACTTTCTCATAATTTTGGTTTATAGTGATCTTTAGTATCAAAGAGGAGATCACTTTGCTCATTACTTTCAACTTCTGAACTAGTGTTTTATACATGTCTATATCCTCTTAAAGGAACAGTATACTATAAAATTGTTTTTCCCTTAATGTATTTCAATGTGCCAACCTGCCCCGCAAGGGCTCCAGAGCTGCTTATGCTGCTTCATACATGGAGCCCTTAGAAGCAACTCTGGACAGGTGTAATGTCTTCTGCTGACCGTGTTTACTTAGGCTTGTCAATAGCCTAGACTCCAGTATAGAAACTTTCAGGGTAGGTGGAGATACCACAGTCTAAATCATCTATCTGAAATGCCAAAATAAGGGTAAACAAGTTACTTGTAAACAATTTAATACACTCCAGCAGGTACAATTTATCACTAGGAGCAATTTAAAGGGAAGAAAAAAAAATGGGTAAAATAAACCTTTAAGTAGATTTTTTTTTTTTTTTGGGGGGGGGGTATTCAGCACCATTTTCTGGTAACACTAATTTAATGTAAAAGTCTTATCATACAACCGCTTACTATGGAGTTAAAAGGAATAGAGTAACCCAATTTTTTCTTTCATGATTCAGATAGAACATGCATTTTTAAGCAACTTTCTAATTTATCCCTATTATCAATTATTCTTCGTTCTCTTGCTATTATTTGAAAAGCAGGAATGTAAAGCTTAGTAGTCGTCTCATCGACTACTATGGAGCATGTGCAATAATTCACAGAATATACGTATATGCATTTGTGATTGGCTGATGGCTGTAACATGATACAGGAGGAGTGTAAATAGACAAAACTTTGAACTTCAAATGAGTAGTAGTTTTTTTTTCTTTTACTGTGCACTTGCATTGAAACACTGTTCCTACTTCGAAAGGTAACACTGGCTAATATTGCAATGGCCATAACTCGGTTTTTAAAGTGCTAACACGCAACAAGCCATTGTTGTTTCCCTGAGCAGGTGCAATGTTTCAGTGCCAGGGGACACAGCATATGTCAGTGGTCAACACATCTGTTTAAAAATTAGGAACCAGATATCCTTTTAGAAGCCAGGCAGTGGTATTTGTTTATAGATATATGGAGAATAACCCAAAAGTTAGAAGCCAAGTTATAATTCTAGGAGCAAGGGGCTCCCTGGCTCCTAGGATTGCCGAGCCTTACTCTCTGTGCACCTGTGCACAGATAAAAGCTATGGTTGAAACAGTGGTAACTGTTTCTAGAAGCATTTTGCTAATACAAACATACTGCAGAAATACTCCTATTTAAAACTGAAAGTAATTTTTTACTATTGTGTCTCATTAAAGCCCGGTTGTACACAGACGTATGCACTTTCAGTTAGCTTAAAAATCTTCAAAAATATAATGTATTTGAAAAAGCACAATTTATAGTGACAGGAATAATCCCATGGAGCTCCAGTTTAGCATGTGGCCGAAGGATGTAAGATATATGTTGTTATGCCATTTGTATCCTTATTCTGCGGGGCCAACACTGGGCAACATTGACCGTCTTTATCCTCTCAACATAGGTTAAACAGCTAGTAAGTGCAGGGAATTAATTTGAAAATAAAATGATATAACAAACCAAAGCATTTATTTTTTTACTGCAATGTCTCTTTAAAGGGTCATTAAAAAGCAGTTCTATTCATAACCTAAAGAAAAATAAATATCTAACATAATACATTTTAAAATACCAGCTTGTAAATGGAACAATTACATTATTTTTAAATTGATAGCTATAGGTATGAATTAGATATAGTTCACATCTGCTAAATCATTGCTTGTTGTATCTGTTTGTTTAGGTTGCTGAAGATGTCAATGTTACTTACGAGGACCAGCAGAAAATAAACATATTTGCAAGAAACACAAGCAGAATAACAGAACTGAAGGATGAAATCGAAGTTAAAAAGGTAAGACATTTTTACATCATAATTTTATTGGAAAAGGAAGCATTTTTTCTTTGTTACTGTAAAACAAAACACTAACTGCTAAATGAATCTATTTTTGTGTTTTAAATTGCCTTATTCATAAATTCCTTAAATGCAGAGGATGATATGTTATCATTCTCCACATTTCATCAACAGAAATGCAATTTTGTCATGGGGGCTACTCCTACTACAAGGCATTTCCTTTGGAAGAATTTCCTTATTCTTAGTGGTGCAGGGTATGCCTTTCACACCACTTACAGTCATGTGACATATTGCTTCATAGATGTGCTGTAGTGATCACCTGATAGAACCAAATTCATATGGAATAAATTATGGTGGTTGAGGTAGTTCGTTCCTCTGTCATCTCCACAGTACATAGATTGGTGTAAGATACCCTTTTTAAAAAAACAAAAAAAAAACCAATTCTTCTTTCAAATAAGTGGTTCATTGTCTATCAAGCAGCTAGGTGATTGTTAATACTACTGATAAATATTGCAACATATTGGTCCTATTTTGAGGAGGTATAACAACTTTTTACGGTGAAAATGGGGAAATGAGTGTTTAAAGGGACAGTCAAGTCAAAATTAAACTTTCATCGTTCAGATAGGGCATGCAATTTTAAACAACTTTTCAATTCATTTTATCATCAAATTAGCTTTGTTCTTTTAGTATTCTTTGTAGGCTCATATTCTAATTTCTAACCCTTGAAGACTACCTCTTATCTCAGTACATTTTGACAGTTTTTCCACAAATAGACAGCGCTAGTTCATGTGTGTCATATAGATATGTGCACACTCCAGTGGAGTTGTTTATGCGTCAGCGCTGATTTACTAGAATGCAAGTCTGTCAAAAGAACTGAGATAAGGGGGCAGTCTGCAGAGGCTTAGATACAATGTAATCACACAGGTAAAAAGTGCATTTAAATAACAGTGTTGGATATGCAGAACTGGGAAATGGGTAATAAAGGGATTATCTATCTTTTTAAACAATAACATTTTGAAAGTAGACTGTCCCTATAAGTATATCACAAAACTCCTTATTTAAACAGTGGGGCTTATGGCCTTATTACTAAACAAATCGCCTGGTAGCAACTGCTACTGTCCTTGTCTCTAAGCATTTAAATGCAATATGTACAGTATCCCACAAAAGTGAGTACACCCCTCACATTTTTGTAAATATTTTATTATATCTTTTCATGTGAAAACTGAAGAAATGACACTTTTTCTACAATGTAAAGTAGTGAGTGTGCAGCCTGTATAACAGTGTAAATTTGCTGTCCCCTCAAAACTCCAAGGCAGAACACTGTGCGATCTGCGTTCTTATCGCAGAAACTGAAGGGTCTCTGCAGAACGAACGGCAGTGGCAGTTAAAAAAAAATGTTTGCCTGCACTTTTAATTTCTGCCTGCAGGTGTCACTGTTCCGTTCTCTCAATGGAAATATTTGCTACGTTTCTCTCTTTTTACTTTCCATCCATTTCCTGAACTCCAGTGCGGTACAGGGTAAAAGCACATTGCAGAAAAGGTAAGTCAGGGCTTAACAAATGTATTCCAGGATTGTAGGAACCAACCAAAATACTTACACAGATTTATTTTTTGTTCCGTGTATATGTGGCGTGTATGTTGGTTGTGTGTGTATATGTATGTGTATATATATATATATATATATATATATATATATATATATATATATATATATACACATGTGGTGTGTGTGTATGGTGTATAGACAGGCTGTACATGAACCTGTCTTCATGCACACCGAGTAAGGGCAACAGACAGAGCAACACCAGCTTCTTAAAGGGACACTGAACCCAAGTTTTTCTCTTTGGTGATTCAGATAGAGCATGCAACTTTCTAATTTACTCCTATTATCAAATTTTCTTTGTTCTTTTGCTAAGCGTTTTTTCTTGGTTCAGGACTCTGGACAGCACTTTTTTTATTGCTGGATGAATTTATCCACCAATCAGCAAGAACAACCCGGGTTGTTCACTAAAAATGGGCTGGCATCTAAACTTACATTCTTGCATTTCAAATAAAGATACCAAGAGAATAAAGAAAGCTTGATAATAGGAGTAAATTAGAAAGCTGCTTAAAATTTCATGCTCTATCTGCAAGAAAAAATTTGGGTTCAGTGTCCCTTTAAAGACACTGCAGAAAAATTTTCACTAAAAAAAATCTCATCGCAGAAAATGAAAAAAAGTTCTGCCTCTGGGCCTCAAAATATCTCAACCCGCAGCCATTAATGCCTAAACTGTTGGCAACAAAACTGAGTACACCCCTAAGTGGAAATATCCAAATTGGGCCCATTTAGCCATTTTCCCTCCCCGGTGTCATGTGACTCGTTAGTGTTACATGGTCTCAGGTGTGAATGGGGAGCAGGTGTGTTAAATTTGGCGTTATCGCTCTCACACTCTCATACTGGTCAATGGAAGTTCAACATGGCACCTCATGGCAAAGAACTCTGATAAATTTATTTCTTTTTTGACACGATGAGTGCACGGATCATCTTAATTACTAATGGGATATTCACCTCCTGGTCAGCAGGAGGAGGCAAAGAGCACCATAGCAGAGCTGTTAAATAGCTCCTCCCTTCCTTCCCACTCAAGTCATTCACCCGAAGTTAGGAAGGGAAAGGAAAAGCCAAGGTGCAGAGGTGTCTGAAGTTTACAATAACCCACAACCTGTCTATAAGAACAGGGCGGGCTGTGGACTCATTGTGTCAAAATAGAAATAAATTTATCAGGTAAGCATAAATTTTCTTTTTTAAGACACAATGAGTCCATGGCTCATCTTAATTACTAATGGGATTCAATACCCAAGCTAGTACACAGACGATACGGGAGGTACAAGACAGGAAACCTAAACGGAAGGCACCGCTGCTTGAAGAAACTTTCTCCCGAAAGTGGCCTCAGCCAAGGCAAAAGTCCATTTTAAAAAAACTTTGAAAAAGTGTGAAGAGAGGACCAAGTTGCAGCCTTTTAAATCTGTTCCACAGAAGCTTCATTCTTGAATGCCCATGAGGAAGCAACAGCCCTCGTGGAATGAGCCGTAACTCTCTCTGGAGGCTGTTGTTCAACAGTCTCATAGACAAAAATATATGATACTCTTCAGCCAAAAAGAAAGAGAAGTAGCCGTGGCTTTCTGTCCCTTATGTTTTCCCGAAAACCCCCACAAATAAGGCAGAAGACTGATGAAAGTCCTTAGTCGCCTATAGGTAGAAGTTTAGAGCACGTACCACATCTAAATTGTGCAGAAGCCATTCCTTCCGAGAAGAAGGATTAGGACACAAGTAAGGAACAACAATCTCCTGATTAATGTTCCGATCGGGAACGACCTTAGGAAGAAATCTTAAATTAGTACGGAAAACTACCTTATCTGAATGGAAAATAAGATAAGGAGACTTATACTGTAATGCCGAGAGCTCTGACACTCTCCGAGCAGAAGAAATATAAACAAGAAATAAAACTTTCCAAGATAACAACTTAATATCTAAGGAAAGCATAGGCTCAAACAGAGCCCCATGAAGAACTCTAAGAACTAAATTCAGACTCCATGGAGGAGTAACTGGTTTGAACACAGGCCTGATCCTGATCAAGGTCCGACAAACTGATTGAACATCTGGTATCCGCCAGATGATTGTGTAACAAAATAGATTTAACCCTATAGGGAACTTGACGAGAAACCTTTCTCCAAACCCTCTTGGAGAAAAGACAAAATCTAGGATCCTAACTCTACTCCCTGAGTAGCCTATGGATTCACACCCATAGAGATATTTACGTCATATCTTATAATACATTTTTCTAGTGACAGGCTTACGAGCCTGAATCAGTCTCAATGACCGAGTCAGAAAAACCCAGCTTGGATAAAATTAAGCATTCAAACTCCAAGCAGTCAGTTTCAGAGAAACCAGATTTGGGTAAAGGAGGGGCCCTTGAATTAGAAGGTCCTTCCTCAACGGAAGTCTATAAAGTGGCAGAGATGACATGTCCACCAGACCTGCATAGCAAAACCTTCCCCCTTCTGCTTGATTAGAGCAATGACCCGAGGAAAAAACTGGAGAACACTTCCGGATGGAGTTCCCACCCCCCTTTATGAAGGTCTGCCTACTTAGGAAAACTGCCTCCCAGATGTCCACCCCTGGGATGTGGATTGTCGACAGGAGGCAAGAATCAGGTTCCAGTCGAACAAAATAACGTCAGTGGCTTACATCAATTATCAGGGATGAATGAGGAGTTCCTTAGAGATGACAGAGGTGTCCAAAATAATAAAGTGGGTGGAGGCCCTCCGCCCACTGAATTATTTTGGACACCTCTGTCATCGCTAAGGAACTCCTCATTCCTCCCTAATAATTGATGTAAGCCACTGACGTTGCTTTGTTCGACTGGAACCTGATACACTGTACCGAGGCTAACTGAGGCCAGGTCAGAAGAACAATGTAGATTGCTCTCAGCTCCAGAATTATTTTAGGAAGATCAGACTCTGGCTGAATCCAAAACCTCTGAGCCCTTAGGGAGCCCCATATTGCTCCCCACCCTAGAAGGCTGGCGTTTGTTGTCACAATCACCCAAGATGGTCCACGAAAGCAGGTTCCCTGGGAGAGATGCTCCAGAGACAACCTCCTGCTCTAGTAAAATTCGAGGAGACAAAACTGTATAATCTCCGATCCATTGCCTGAGCATTCTTAACTGCAGAGGTCTGAGATGGAACCGAGCAAACGGGATGATGTCCATTGCTGCCACCATCAGCCCGTTTACCTCCATGTACTGAGCCACTGAAGGTCGAGGAGTGGACTGACTGACTTAGAAGGCTGGCGTCAGACAAGTATCGATAAACTCTGATTTCCTGACATTTTTTCAGAAAAATCTTCATTGACATGAAATCTATTATGGTTCCCAAGAAAATTATCCTTGTGCTCGGTACTAAGGAACTCTCTTCCAAATTTACCTCCCACCCGAGAGATCGCGGGAAGGATAACATGTCCGTGTGAAATCTTGCTGTAAGGATGGACTAGGATGTCATCCAAATAGGACGCAACTGCAAAGCCCCACAACTGAAGCACCCCAACAGTGATTCCAGAGCCTTTGTGAAAACTCTGAGAGATGTGGCAAAACTGAAAGGAAGAGCCACGAACTGGAAGCGTTTGTCCAGAAAGGCAAACCTTAGAACCCGCAAATGGTGATATGCGTCCTTTAAATCCACTGTTGTCATAAATTGACCCTCTTAGATCAAGGGAAGAATGGAACGAATAGTACACTAAGAAATTTGTTTAGACCCTTAAGATCTAAAAGTGGTCTGAAGGTTCCCTCTTTATTCGGGAACCAAAAACCAATCTGGATAAAAAAAAAACAGACCCTGTACCTGTATTGGAACTGGAACAATCATTCCCAGGACTGAGAGGTCTACCACGCAGTGTAAGAACGCCTCTCCTTTTTCTGATCTGCAGATAATCTTGAAAGCAGAAACCTGCCTCTGGGAGGCATGCCTTTCATGTTGTCTTTGATTCAACAGCAGGCTAATTGTATTTTTTATTTTTTGTTGTTGAAATTCTTCCAATTTCAAAAAAAGATTATTTCCGTCAAGTCAGGTCCCAACAAGGTCTTCCCCTTGTAAGGAATCGCTAAAATCTTAGACTCGGAGCATACATCCGTAGAGCAAGGCTCTAACCAGACCAACTTCTGTGAACTGAAACAAAGAAACCTTAAACCTATGCTCCCAAGTTGAAAACTTGAAGGGAAGGATTTGAAATAAAGGAATTAGCCAATTTGAAAGCTTTAATCCTATCCTGGATTTTTCCAATTTGTGTCCATAGGACCTTTGAAAAAACCAACAATCCTCTAAGGGAATAGTAGTTCTCTTAACTAAGCTGGAAACTACTCCTTCCACCCTAGGGAATGTTTGCCCAGCCCCTCCTTAGCTGAGTCAGCTATGAGAAACATGATTATAAATATAGGGAATACGTCTCCACCATTCCTTATAATTTACTGGATGCACTGGGCTAGATTACACCGGTTGTTGCGGAGTCGCCCAGGGTAGTTAAAACCTCCTAAAGTAACAAATGGAGGTGTTCAAGCTAAATAAAATGAAAGGAAAAAAAACAACAACCTCAGAATCAAATAAAGATATTATTTATCGGAGTCTGAGAATTCTCTCTCAGATAATCCCGAAGTATCTTCCTCTTTTAGGTAACAGGGAAGAACCATTCGGAATAGCACTACTGCATCAATCACCCTAAATGATTGAAAATAACTCCTCTAGTAATGTTTTTTTCCACGTAGGAAAAACATATAATGCAGAGTAACTCCGGGTGGAGTGTGAAAGGAAGTACAGGGCCTGTGGGCCATAAAAAATTTTGTGGGACGCTATAGGAGAAATTTGTGGCATAGATTGACCATTGTCAACAGACTCCTAACCAGCAAATGCCTTAGAAGGAGTAGGTCTCTTTAAATTTTAAACTTCTAGCGGGAGTTTGAGAGGAAGCGCAGGGCACTGAATGTAGGGGCGGTAAACTCTGGGACGTGTCATTAGATTCCTGAACAGCATCTTCACTAGAAAATGCTGGCTCAGAATAAAGCTTAAAGCTCCCTCAAAAACATGAAGAAAAGAAAAAGATTGGTGGCTCCACATTAGTATTAAATCATATTGAGCAAGAGACACTTGTAAGACCTCTAGGTCCGTATTTAACATTAAACTGAAACAATTTAACCATCCAAAGAACATTTTTTATTAGGAATGCAGAAAAAAAATAAAAACGTTACTATCTCTTTAAAGGAACAGTCTAGTATAAATTAAACTTTTATTATTCAGATAGGACTTTTAATTTTAATCAACTTTCCAATTTAATTTAATCATCAAATTTGCTTTTTTCTCTTGGTATTCTTAGTTTAAACTAAACATAGGTAGGCTCATATGCTAATTTCTAAGCCTTTGAGGGCTGCCTCTTATCGCATGCTTTTTAAATTCCTTTTCAACACAAAGACAGAAAGTACACGTGGGCCATATAGATAACACTGTGTTCAGACACAGGGGGTTATTTAAGATTTAGCACAAAACAATGCTAAATTTAAGACAATAGATAGTAAACAGTCAGTCATGTGATCAGGGGGCTGGAAGAAGGTTCCTAGATACAAGGTAATCACAGAGGTAAAAAGTATATTAATATAACTCTGTTGGTTATGCAAAACTGGGGAATGAGTAATAAAGGGATTATCTATCTTTTAAAACAATAACAATTCTATTGTAGACTGTCCCTTTAAATAATAAAACTGTAACTTTTTTTACTGTGAAAACGTCTAAGCATTATAGTAATAATTGGCTTAGAAATGAACGTAGAAACATCCCTACACCTCAGCAGCCCTTCTGTTGAGGTGCCTATGTCCTCTGAGTAGGAATCAAGTTGAAACTATAATTCTTTGCTCAAACAAAACTCCGGAGTGGCTACGACCACTGATAATAGTAACAATAAAATAGTACAATAAGCCCCAGTGTCTGTTGCAACGCTGCACGATAAATCCCAGGGCCTGCTGCAACACTGCCCAAATGTCCCCTATGTCTAAGGGGAGACTATGCGATAATAATAAGGCTTGTCTCATGTACAAATAAATAAAGTGTCTCCTTTATCTCTGAGACTCCATTTTCATTAAGCCCCAGTGCCTGCTGCAACGCTGCCCAAATGTCCCCTATGTCTAAGGGGAGACTATGAGAGAAATAATGAGGCTTATGTACAAAATAAATGAAGTGCCCTCCTTTTTTTCTGAGACTTTCCAATTCCCCCAGAAAAAAAGTCAGCACTTACCTCATATTCTGCCTGGCAGCAAGGCAGATTCCAGGTTTGAGAGGTCCTATCCCTCCCATGGACCTGTGAACAAAGAGAAAGGCCTGAGTTAGAATCTCTCATGTTTTCCAGAGGTAGGGCAGCATCAAAATATGGGAGGCGCAGTGAGAATTATGTCCCACAAGTTCCCATTGCTCTAAAACCACCAAAGCTCTACTGAAGAGACTGATATGGACTACGGCTACACCCTAGAATAAAGCAGCATACTCTGGCACTACTTTAAAAATAATAAACTCTTGATTGAAGAATCTAATCTAACACCTCACTTTACCTCTTCCTATCACTAACATAGACAAAGAGAATGACTGGAGTGGGAGGGAATTGAGGAGCTATTTAACAGCTCTGCTGTGCTGCTCTTTGCCTCCTCCTGCTGACCAGGAGTTGAATATCCGATTAGTAATTAAGATGATCCGTGGACTCATCGTGTCTTAAAAAATAAAAAGAATTGTTGCTCTACATAAAGATGGCCTAGGCTATTAGAAGATTGCCAAGACCCTGAAACTGAGCTGCAGCACTGTGGGCAAGACAATACAGCGGTTTCACAGGAGAGGTTCCACTCAGAGCAGGCCTCTCCATGGTCGATCATAGAAGTTGAGCGCACATGCTCATAGTCATATCCAGAGGTTGTTTTTGGGAAATAGACGTATAAGTGCTGCCAGCATTGCTGCAGAGGTTGAAGGGGTGGGGGTCAGCCTGTCAGTGCTCAGACCATACACTGCATCAAATTTGGTCTGTATGGCTGTCGTCCCAGAAGGAAGCCTCTTCTAAAGATGATGCACGAAAAAGCCTGCAAACAGTTTGCTGAAGACAAGCAGACTAAGGAGATGGATTATTGGAACCATGTCCTGTGGTCCGATGACAAGTGTGTCTTGCCTACAGTCAAGCATGGTGGAGGGAGTGTCATGATCTGGGCCTGCATGAGTGCTGTCGGCACTGGGGAGCTACAGTTCATTGAGGAAACCATGAATGCCAACATGTACTGTGGCATACTGAAGCAGAGCATGATCCCCCTTCCTTTGGAGACTGGGCCGTAGGGCAGTATTCCAACATAACGACCCCAAACACACCTCCAAGATGACCACTGCCTTGCTAAAGAAGCTGAGGGTAAAGGTGATTGACTGGCCAAGCATGTCTTCAGACCTAAACCCTATTGAGCATCTGTGGGGCATCCTCTAACGGAAGGTGGGGGAGCGCAAGGTCTATAACATCCACCAGCTCTGGGATGTCGTCATGGAGAAGTGGGAGAGGACTCCAGTGGCAACCTGTGAAGCTCTGGTGAACTCCATGCCCAAGAGGGTTAAGGCAATGCTGGAAAATAATGGTGGCTGCACAAAATATTGACCCTTTGGCCCAATTTGGACATTTCTACTTAGGGGTGTACTCAATTTTGTTGCCAACGGTTTAGACATTAATGGCTGTACATTCACTACTTTACATATCTTTTTGTGTTGCATTATTAGACAAATATATGCTCTCGTTTATACAAATGAATTGTAAAAAGTGCACGTGTCTATCAATGACTACCATGCTAATGTTTACCATGTACACTGTAGAAACAAAATGGTGTTTTTTTGCTGTTGGGTATTTTTGCAAACTAAAATTATTTTCAAAACGTGCTTGGTGTGCCTGAAAGCCATTGTATTGTTTATGTGGGTACCTTTTGTAGAAGAAACACTGATGCTCACTTTTAATTTGTGTGTTTAAAAGACTAAAAACGACTTTAGCACAGGGACATAAAAATGGCTTAGCAGCAACAGGACTATTTAAGTGGCGCTCATATCCAACAATAATATTTCCAAAACTATCTGTGAAACAGTTTAAAAAAATGGGGGGGGCCTATCTGGGCAGCGGCCATGATGGGCTGCAACACTAAGATCTCTTGAAGTGGCGTTGATAATATACCAGTTATCAATTGATTGGTGCAGTATCCATTATTTTTGATAATGCTTCAGAAGTGTCTACAGATTTTGTCGGTGTGAAGATTGCTGTGTCTGTGCTTCTTGAATCCTGGACTGAAACATTGAGCTCTGTGGTTTAGAGTTGTATTGCTTTGAATGTTTTTTAATCATATTGGCTTACAAGGCCATTTCTGCTTTTATATTTACAGTATTTAGCTACTGCAATGTTATAGTCAATTTGTTTTAATTATATGCTCATACCCTGATTTAATACATTTTACGGTTTATTTTTAGATTTCTCTTGTGATATTTTGAACTGTGCAGTTATCGGTATGCTTGCTTTGTACCCTAATCAGTGTTGGCCATGCTGTTCTGTTTTAATTGCCTGACACCAATTCAATAACGCTTTACATCACTTGCAGGTCACCATTCTGTTAGTTTGCAATCATTCTGATCCTGATTTTCAAAAAGGCTGTGCAATGTTGGAGCTTATCTTTCTATTAGTAAGCAGGTTATAATATACAGTATGTGTTCTTTGCTCACTAGCTTATCAGCTACCAGAATGCAGGTTATATCTTTTTTTGTTTATTTTACTTGCCTCCATGGTCCAAAAGTGACCTTTTTGACCTGCCCCAAAACCTCCATTACCACCACCTTCATGTCAATACTAAGCCATTACTACTTAGTAGTGGAGCTAGAATGGCATTAAAGGGACATGAAACCCCACTTTTTTTTCTTTTTTTTCATGATTTAGTTAAGAATGCAGCATTCTAATTTACTTCTATTATCTAGTCAGCAGCTACTAAGCCTATTTTGATATGCTTTTCAAAGGATATAAAGAGAATGAAGCAAATTAGATAAGAGAAGTAAATAATGTTGTTTAAGCTTAGGAGCCGGCCAATTTTTGATTTAGCACCTGGGTTGTGCTTGCTGATTGTTGGCTAATCGCTATAAATAAAAATGTTAACACAGCTTGTGCCTGTTCAAATTAATAGAAAGTCAGAAGGATTATTGCGTAGCAATCTCTTTGGATATATCCTAATGTGATTCCTGGGATCGTTAAGTATGATCTTTAGAAATTGATTTGTGCTTTGGAATCTACTGTGTTTTCTCTGAACAGTATGTCCTCTCCAGAAGCCTGGAGTCCAATAAGCTAGAGTTTATAATGTGTTGAGATACACTGAGACGTTTATCAGAATTTTTTTTTTATTATTATGTTTGTTGTGAGAACTCATTCCACTACACATAATTGCATGCTGTCTAATTATCACATTTCATCATTACTAATAGATTTTGGGGATTTTACTTTTAATCTAATTTATATAGTACAAAGTGACAAATGTGTAATGTATAAAAACTGGAAGGATTTGAAAATCTTTTTTAAGCAAACTATATTTTATATAAAGTAATATTTGAATGGCATTTTAGTATTTTCATAACAATTTATAGTATACTTTCTGAAAACGGCAGGTTTTTCCACTTCTAATCCAACCTATGCGCACTGTGCATCTCTGCGACCTACCTTTAAAGGGACAGTAAAGATAAAATTAATCTTTCATGATTCAGGTAGAACATGCAATTTTTTTAACTACATTCCAATTTACTTCTATGATCAATTTTAGCTTTTTTCTATTGGTATCCTTTGTTGAAGAGTAAATCTAGGTAGGTTCATAGTAGCTCTGTAGTGTGCACTTGTCTATAGCAATTCAATGGCAGCAGTGACTGCAACTATGTATAACATTGCTATAAAGAATATTGCAAACACTGCTGCCAGATGACTATAGACATGCACACTCCTAAGCTCACCTAGGATTACTCTTTAAGAAAGGATACCAAGAGAACTAAGCAAAATTGATAATAGAATAATTTGGAAAGTTGTATAAAATTTCATGATCTATCCAATCCATTTGTTTAGTTTTGACTTTACTGTCCCTTTAAATTTGTGTGCGAGACACAATTTGCAGCATTTGTTTCTGTAGCAACCAACTTATGCGCAAATATCATTAATGCAAAGCACTCCATGTTTCTGTAGCAACCCTCCTTGTGAAATTTGTGGTTCTCTTGCCTGTTCATATTGATCAGATTATTTGTAATTAACTGTGCATATAACATTATTGCAATTATACATCTTAAACTTAATTTAAAACCTTAATGGTAAAAGATTGGAATACATAGTTTTTTTTACCCTGTGTACAATTTGATTTACAAAGCAAATATAAACAATAATACAAATTAAAAATGGTTAAGTTCAATAATTTCATCGGACAATACAAATATACAATGGGTAAAAAATGTTTTATTTGTTAAATGGGATTTCTAATGTAAAAATAAAATGCTCATACATATGTATCCTCTCTTTCTTCTTATTATTTTTTTTTTTTTTTTTTTTAAACTTTATTGTATCAAGTTAGAATGTACAATACACAGTAGCAATACAGTTTGATCATGGTACATAAGAACAAACAGTAGCGCCATTACAAAACAGGGTATAATCAGAAGTAATTACACTTTTTGTGGTGCTCAGAAAGTAAAGACTTTTCTTCAGTAAGCATGTCGTAACTCTTCCAGCCAATATTGGACAAACAACTTGATCTCTCTTAATATAAGTTATAACAATTCACACAACAAAAACCCAAAAAGAAAAAAGAAGAAAAAGAAAAGAGAACAGGTCCAGAATATGTCTGTCTTTCAGTGACTATGAATATCAATAAGAAGGTCTAGTTTGTTATGTGTGTGTACGTGCCTAAGTCCTAATTACATGTATTTGATACTGTATTTGGTTTCAAGGAGTAGAGGTATTCCTCCCAAAGTAGACGAATGGATACAAATTCTTCCATTTTATGTTGTTTTGTGTAGTGGTATTGTTCCATGTCTATGGCAGTGGAAACTCTATCTCGCCAGAATTGTATAGATGGCAAATTAGGTTGTTTCCAATAGTATGGGATGTATCTTTTAGCCGTATTAATCATTACAGTAAGGAGTTTAAGTCTCAATGAGCATGATGTCTGTGGCAGGTAGTTAAAAATAAAGGTCCATGGAGTGAATGGGGGAAGCGTTCCTATCACTAGTTTTATTTCCCCCCTAATGTCTGACCAATAAGATTGTGCGATCGGGCATGACTACCAAATATGGAGGAAGGTGCCTCTTTCTGTACATCCTCTCCAACAGTTAGTGCTGGAGCCTGGGAACAGTCTTCCCAGTTTGTCTGGGGTGTAGTGCCATCTACAGAGACGTTTCATGTTCATTTCTGTTATATTCATAGAGGAAGCAGACAAACTCATGTGTTTAAAAATTGTTTTCCATGTCTTAGGTGATTGTTGTTCACTTAATTCTCTCTCCCAGCTCACGGTGTAAGATGGGGGGTGAAGTGAGCGGTGTGTGATTAGTAGTTTATACAATGTGGATAGAATGCCTGTTGTCGGAAAAGGTAGGTAGCATAAGGATTCAAATGGAGTTAGGGGTCGGGTCAGATTATGTCTCTCTGCGTGAGTTGCGAAATAGTGTGCTAGTTGGTGGTATATGAGCCAGTTATTTATAGCCGGTCCCATTATGTCTAACATTTCTTCCTTGGACTTTAATTTACCGTTTTGTATGAGTAATGAGGTAGTACCTGGGTAAGGGTGGGATTATTACTGTGACGAGGGGAAGGTTGGTATGGAGTTTCGGGATTGCCTATGAAAGGTGTTAGTGGCGAATGAGTTGTAGAGATAGATTTGTATCCTCTTAAAATTTTTCCACATACATTAATCGTTTCTTTAACTAGAAATGGGAGTTCTGTATTCTTTTCACGTTTTGTTGTTGTGAGCCACCATCTTCCTCCCAATTGGCCTTCTTTTGCGATTTCCTGCTCTAAGCCCACCCACTCTTTGTGTTGTGCATGTCTACACCAATCCACTATCCTGGTAAGAAAGGTAGCGTAGCAATATAATAGCACATTGGGCACTCCAAGCCCTCCTTCTAGCTTGGGGCGATATAAAGTTTGTGTAGCAATCCGGGGACGCTTATGGCTCCAGATGTATACATTGATAAGCTTCTGTAGGGAGTAGATAGTGGAGTCAGGGATAGGGATGGGTAATGCCTGCATAACATATAAAATTTTAGGGAGTATCACCATTTTAATAGCGTTTATCCTTCCCAACCAAGAGATTGGTTTATTGGCCCAGGAGTGTAGTGTGGTGCTGACGTGGGATTTCAGAGAGTTGAAATTTAGAGGGACTAACTCTTGTAAGCGGGGGGAGATCAGGATCCCTAGATATTTGATTGCTATTGGTTGATATTTGAATTTATGTAAGTTTAATATACGTAGGTCCTCTTGGGGTGTCCCTAAGTTAATGAATTCTGATTTTGTATGGTTAATACGAAAGATGGACAGCATCCCATATTCTTGAAATAGAAGTATCAGTGGTGGGATGGAAGTGGGAATGTTCGTGAGTGTGAGGATAATGTCATCCGCGTATAAAGATGCCTTATATTCTTGTTGTCCTATGGAGATACCATTGATCGAGGGTGTGGTTCTAATATATACTGCAAGGATTTTCATTGCTAGGATAAACAGTGTTGGGGAAAGCGGGCAGCCTTGTCTAGTACCGTTATTTATATGGAAAGGGAGGGATAGGGAGTCATTTAATTTTATTTTGGCCGTGGGATTATTGTATAGTGCAAAGATCATATGGGTAAATTGGTTATCAAATCCAAATTTTTTTAAGGTCTGTGTTAGAAAAGGCCAACTGAGGCGATCAAACGCCTTTTCAGCGTCTAGTGATAAAATTATGGAGGGGATATGATTAGTTGTAACATATTCAATAATATTTAGTATTTTAATGGTGTTGTCTCTGGCTTCTCTGCGAGGGGTAAAACCTGCTTGGTTTGTATGTATAATGTCAGCGATAATTTTGTTCAAACGAGTGGCCAAGATTTTCGCATAAGGTTTAATATCCAGATTCAACAATGAGATGGGCCGAAAGTTAGAAGGTGTTGTTGCTGGCCTACCCGGTTTTGGAAGCACAACCACATGTGCCTCCAGCATGGAAGGAGGAAATTGCTCTCCATCTATTATAGAATTAAATAGCTTTGTTAAGTGTGGTATGATAGTGTTTCGAAACGTCTGGTAATACCTTGCGGAGAATCCATCGGGGCCTGGACTTTTCCCCGATTTTAACTCCTGTATCGCAAATGTGACTTCTTGTGGGGTAATAGGTGAGTTAAGATCCTTCAATTGTGTTTTATCAATGGATGGAAGCTGGCACCCTTGGAGAAATTTAGAGATATCTTGTGAAAGTTGGTCTAAGGGAATTTCAGAGTGTAGTGGGGAAACAGGAAGGCGCCAATAGGGTGATAACGCAAAAGACCCTGACAAGTAGGTTAGAAGGATAATGGTACTCACAAGCAGGGCGGCACTTGAACGTGCCTAACAAAGCAGGCCGGGACCTCGGCGTCGCCCGGAAGACTCACAACGGCAGCAACAAATCCTCGAGCCGGACCAAGTTCCGTGTGGCCAATCAGGATCGCTGGATACTCACACACCCTCCTCTTCGTATGCCGAAATCCAAACACTGGCAGAGGGATAAGAGGATAGTGATACACCGTGTGTGACGCTCCCGATAGCCGAGAGCTAAATAACAAAGTCCAAAAGCTGGAAAGAGGAAGGAGCAAACTCCAGCAAAGTAGATTAAAACAATTTTATTAAAATGTTTTAAAAACAATGCATAAAAGCAACGCGTTTCTCGGCTACACAGAGCCGTTTCATCAGGCTATTTCAGAGTGTATATTATATAGATTTGAATAGAAGGTGTGGAATTCTTTGAGAATGTCTGGGGTGGTTTTCTGAGAAGGTTTACCTGGAGTGCGTATTTCATATATGTATGACTTAAGTTTCTTTTTTCTAAGGGTTCTGGCCAGGTATTTGCCTGCTCTGTTTCCTTCAAAGTGGAATAAGCTGTTTGTTTTCCTTTTCAGTGTAAGGTACTCTATCTGTAGGAAATCGTCTAGTGCTTTCCGTATCACCTCAATTTCATCTAGAATAGAGGAATCTGTCGGGGATAGTTTATGTTGGAGGGACAAATGTGAAAGTTTGGAGGTAAGGTCTAAATATTGTTGCCTTTGTATCTTGTTGATCTGAGATTTTAATTTGATAAATTCGCCTCTGAGGAAGCATTTATGTGCCTCTCAGACTGCAAACTGATTGGGTGTAGAAGGGGAGTTAATGAGAAAATATTCCTCTATGGTTTTATCTATCTTCGTAACATTTCCTATATTATTTAGGAGAGTGTCATCCAGCATCCAGTGACCGTGGTTAGTGTTGCGTTCTGGCCAATTAATGTGTAATTGGACTGCAGAATGGTCTGACCATGGGGTAGGTGTGATTTCACATTTGGTGATATGGGATAGGCCTAGCTGGTTAGCGAAAATATAGTCAATTCGACTATATGACTTATTGGGATAAGAATAAAACGTGTAATCCCCGACTTCCGGGTGTAAGTATCGCCATGTATCATATAAATTGTGCAGTTTGAGATGTTTCCAGAAGTATATAAGGAATTTCGTATTGGGATTTGTGCAGGGGTTAGTGCTGTCCAGCTGTGGTTGGAGTGGAAATGAGGGATCAGATCATTATGATATAATTAGACAGTGTTACTTGACTTAGATTCTTACCCTCCTGTGAACAGGTGACTCTTAGGTATGTCCATAGAAACAACCAGTACATTTCAATGTTAGTAGCAAATTAAAAGTTTGTGTTGTCAGTCATCCTCAGAGTTGAGGCGACCGAGTGATTCCTGCGAAGTTTCCTCGCTGCGTCCTCCAGTTTGTTTGTGGTCAGAGATTTTTCGTGGCATCTTACGGCTAGATTTAGAGTTCGGCGGTAGCCGTCAAAACCAGCGTTAGAGGCTCCTAACGCTGGTTTTGGGCGCCCGCTGGTATTTGGAGTCAGTGATTAAAGGGTCTAACGCTCACTTTACAGCCGCGACTTTTCCATACCGCAGATCCCCCTACGCCATTTGCGTAGCCTATCTTTTCAATGGGATCTTCCTAACGCCGGTATTTAGAGTCGTTTCTGCAGTGAGCGTTAGAGCTCTAACGACAAGATTCCAGCCGCCTGAAAATAGCAGGAGTTAAGAGCTTTCTGGCTAACGCCGGTTTATAAAGCTCTTAACTACTGTACCCTAAAGTACACTAACACCCATAAACTACCTATGTACCCCTAAACCGAGGTCCCCCCACATCGCCGCCACTCGATTAAAAATTTTAACCCCTAATCTGCCGACCGCCACCTACGTTATACTTATGTACCCCTAATCTGCTGCCCCTAACACCGCCGACCCCTGTATTATATCTATTAACCCCTAACTTGCCCCCCACAACGTCGCCGCAAGCTACTTAAAATAATTAACCCCTAATCTTCCGACCGCAAATCGCCGCCACCTACGTTATCCCTATGTACCCCTAATCTGCTACCCCTAACATCGCCGACCCCTATGTTATATTTATTAACCCCTAATCTGCCCCCCACAACGTCGCCGACACCTACCTACACTTATTAACCCCTAATCTGCCGAGCGGACCTGAGCGCTACTATAATAAAGTTATTAACCCCTAATCCGCCTCACTAACCCTATCATAAATAGTATTAACCCCTAATCTGCCCTCCCTAACATCGCCGACACCTACCTTCAATTATTAACCCCTAATCTGCCGACCGGAGCTCACCGCTATTCTAATAAATGTATTAACCCCTAAAGCTAAGTCTAACCCTAACACTAACACCCCCCTAAGTTAAATATAATTTTTATCTAACGAAATAAATTAACTCTTATTAAATAAATGATTCCTATTTAAAGCTAAATACTTACCTGTAAAATAAATCCTAATATAGCTACAATATAAATTATAATTATATTATAGCTATTTTAGGATTAATATTTATTTTACAGGCAACTTTGTAATTATTTTAACCAGGTACAATAGCTATTAAATAGTTAAAACTATTTAATAGTTACCTAGTTAAAATAATAACAAATTTACCTGTAAAATAAATCCTAACCTAAGATATAATTAAACCTAACACTACCCTATCAATAAAATAATTAAATAAACTACCTACAATTAACCTAACACTACACTATCAATAAATTAATTAAACACAATTGCTACAAATAAATAAAATTAAATAAACTATCTAAAGTACAAAAAATAAAAAAGAACTAAGTTACAGAAAATAATAAAATATTTACAAACATAAGAAAAATATTACAACAATTTTAAACTAATTACACCTACTCTAAGCCCCCTAATAAAATAACAAAGCCCCCCAAAATAAAAAATTCCCTACCCTATTCTAAAATACAAATATTACAAGCTCTTTTACCTTACCAGCCCTGAACAGGGCCCTTTGCGGGGCATGCCCCAAGAATTTCAGCTCTTTTGCCTGTAAAAAAAAACATACAATACCCCCCCCCCCCCAACATTACAACCCACCACCCACATACCCCTAATCTAACCCAAACCCCCCTTAAATAAACCTAACACTACCCCCCTGATGATCTTCCTACCTTGTCTTCACCATGCCAGGTTCACCGATCCGTCCTGGCTCCAAGATCTTCATCCAACCCAAGCGGGGGCTAGACATCCACTGAAGAAGTCCAGAAGAGGGTCCAAAGTCTTCCTCCTATCCGGCAAGAAGAGGACATCCGGACCGGCAAACATCTTCTCCAAGCGGCATCTTCTATCTTCTTCCATCCGATGACGACCGGCTCCATCTTGAAGACCTCCAGCGCGGATCCATCCTCTTCTTCCGACGACTAGACGACGAATGACGGTTCCTTTAAGGGACGTCATCCAAGATGGCGTCCCTCGAATTCCGATTGGCTGATAGGATTCTATCAGCCAATCGGAATTAAGGTAGGAATTTTCTGATTGGCTGATGGAATCAGCCAATCAGAATCAAGTTCAATCCGATTGGCTGATCCAATCAGCCAATCAGATTGAGCTCGCATTCTATTGGCTGATCGGAACAGCCAATAGAATGCGAGCTCAATCTGATTGGCTGATTGGATCAGCCAATCGGATTGAACTTGATTCTGATTGGCTGATTCCATCAGCCAATCAGAAAATTCCTACCTTAATTCCGATTGGCTGATAGAATCCTATCAGCCAATCGGAATTCGAGGGACGCCATCTTGGATGACGTCCCTTAAAGGAACCGTCATTCGTCGTCTAGTCGTCGGAAGAAGAGGATGGATCCGCGCTGGAGGTCTTCAAGATGGAGCCGGTCGTCATCGGATGGAAGAAGATAGAAGATGCCGCTTGGAGAAGATGTTTGCCGGTCCGGATGTCCTCTTCTTGCCGGATAGGAGGAAGACTTTGGACCCTCTTCTGGACTTCTTCAGTGGATGTCTAGCCCCCGCTTGGGTTGGATGAAGATCTTGGAGCCAGGACGGATCGGTGAACCTGGCATGGTGAAGACAAGGTAGGAAGATCATCAGGGGGGTAGTGTTAGGTTTATTTAAGGGGGGTTTGGGTTAGATTAGGGGTATGTGGGTGGTGGGTTGTAATGTTGGGGGGGGGGGGTATTGTATGTTTTTTTTTACAGGCAAAAGAGCTGAAATTCTTGGGGCATGCCCCGCAAAGGGCCCTGTTCAGGGCTGGTAAGGTAAAAGAGCTTGTAATATTTGTATTTTAGAATAGGGTAGGGAATTTTTTATTTTGGGGGGCTTTGTTATTTTATTAGGGGGCTTAGAGTAGGTGTAATTAGTTTAAAATTGTTGTAATATTTTTCTTATGTTTGTAAATATTTTATTATTTTCTGTAACTTAGTTCTTTTTTATTTTTTGTACTTTAGATAGTTTATTTAATTTTATTTATTTGTAGCAATTGTGTTTAATTAATTTATTGATAGTGTAGTGTTAGGTTAATTGTAGGTAATTGTAGGTAGTTTATTTAATTATTTTATTGATAGGGTAGTGTTAGGTTTAATTATATCTTAGGTTAGGATTTATTTTACAGGTAAATTTGTTATTATTTTAACTAGGTAACTATTAAATAGTTCTTAACTATTTAATAGCTATTGTACCTGGTTAAAATAATTACAAAGTTGCCTGTAAAATAAATATTAATCCTAAAATAGCTATAATATAATTATAATTTATATTGTAGCTATATTAGGATTTATTTTACAGGTAAGTATTTAGCTTTAAATAGGAATCATTTATTTAATAAGAGTTAATTTATTTCGTTAGATAAAAATTATATTTAACTTAGGGGGGTGTTAGTGTTAGGGTTAGACTTAGCTTTAGGGGTTAATACATTTATTAGAATAGCGGTGAGCTCCGGTCGGCAGATTAGGGGTTAATAATTGAAGGTAGGTGTCGGCGATGTTAGGGAGGGCAGATTAGGGGTTAATACTATTTATGATAGGGTTAGTGAGGCGGATTAGGGGTTAATAACTTTATTATAGTAGCGCTCAGGTCCGCTCGGCAGATTAGGGGTTAATAAGTGTAGGCAGGTGTCGGCGACGTTGTGGGGGGCAGATTAGGGGTTAATAAATATAACATAGGGGTCGGCGATGTTAGGGCAGCAGATTAGGGGTACATAGGGATAACGTAGGTGGCGGCGGTTTACGGAGCGGCAGATTAGGGGTTAAAAGTGTAATGCAGGGGTCAGCGATAGCGGGGGCGGCAGATTAGGAGTTAATAAGTGTAAGGTTAGGGGTGTTTAGACTCGGGGTACATGTTAGGGTGTTAGGTGCAGACGTAGGAAGTGTTTCCCCATAGGAAACAATGGGGCTGCGTTAGGAGCTGAACGCTGCTTTTTTGCAGGTGTTAGGTTTTTTTTCAGCTCAAACAGCCCCATTGTTTCCTATGGGAGAATCGTGCACGAGCACGTTTTTGATGCCGGCCGCGTCCGTAAGCAACTCTGGTATCGAGAGTTGCATTTGCGGTAAAAATGCTCTACGCTCCTTTTTTGGAGCCTAACGCAGCATTTGTTTGAACTCTCGATACCAGAGTTAAATTTATGGTGCGGCCAGAAAAAAACCCGCGGAGCGTTAACAGCCCTTTTACCGCCGAACTCTAAATCTAGCCGATAGTCTGCCATCTCATGGAGTTAGATTTTGGTCTCTTGGGTAGTGCTGAAGTAGGAGGGAAAGCAGAGGATGTTGTTGAGGGTTGGTCTATACCCAGTTTTTTGCAGAAAGATGAGATGTCGTCAGGTGAGTGGCAGGTGTAGCGACGGTCATTCTGTATTACCATTAAATGGACTGGGAAGCCCCATCTGTACGGGATCTTTTTGTTGCAGAGTGTGGTTGTGAGAGGAAGGAATTCTTTTCTTGTCTGTAGAGTTCTTGTGGAGAGGTCTTGAAAAAACTGTACAACGTTGCCTCTTAATCTAACATGTTGTCGTTTGCGAGATTGATTTAATAACATTTCTTTTTCAAGGAAGTTTTTAAATCTAATGATGATGTCCCTGGGGGGAGCATTTTCTGGAGGTTTGGGTCTGAGGGCTCTGTGAGCTCTCACCCATAGTATGTCGTCTGGGTAAGCATATTCCTTTATGGAGGTAAAGAGAGATTGTAAATATTCATGAAAGTCTTTCGGTAGAATGGACTCAGGAATACCACAGAGCCTTAGGTTTTTTTCTCCTGCTCCTGTTCTCTAGATCATCGATCTTATCCATTAAAGCGGTAATTGTGTCTTGGTGCGTTGATGTTTTTTCCTCTATTCTTTGAATGTCTTCCCACACTTCCTCTGTTTCTGCTTCTATCATATCCACTCTGGAACCTAAGTTGTGTAATTCTTGTTTTATCTCCATTAATTCTTCGTGGAGGCAGGTTCTAAATATAGTGGATATTTCTTGTTTTGTCGCAAATTGGGATAGTAGCGAGGAGGGAATATTTTCTGGGATGTTGAGTGAGGGTGAGGGTTCGGCTATGTGGCCGTCTGGGTTAGCGAAGAGGTATGTTTATTTTGAAAAAAAGACAACATGGTATGGGATTTAGTTGTGCCTTGTTTTAAGGCTTTTTCTGATTTTGTATTTCTTCTAGCCGCCATCATTGTAAGGTTAATTTCGGTATGGCTTCAGTATAAATAACCTAAAGTTGCTTATGAAGCAAATAAGGATCAATTTATAGTCCAGACCTCTCTTTACCAGCAGCTTGCTATGTGCACAATGTTGAGCCGCCTTATATGTTTTACAGGGTATACCTCAATAAGACTAGATATGATGTACACTTCTTGTGTTATTCTGTCTTGTTATATTATATTACTGTCCCTTCGTGTTAAGAGGGACAAGGGGTTATGAGGTGGGTGATGGAATTTCCACCCCTGCGTGTAACTTTTTCTTCTTCTCCCTTCACTGGCTATTAGCTGTCTATTAGGGTAGCTAGGGAGTGATTTATGTTAGGATAAACTGTGGTATATCTAGTGAGTGAAGGATGCCTCACCCAACTCTGCAGTTTACAGTGTTTCTATCTGTGCCCATATCTTATTTTAACACTGTCCGTGGGCGGGTTGGGAAACTTCTATAATGCAAAGCAGGCCGCAATTATGGCGTTCGCCTTGGCGCCCTTTTCCTTCTATTTTTTTGCCCTGTGCGTTATTCTCAAGTGAAGCAGCCGTCACCACTTCGGCCCTTGGAGGTGTACGTGTGGGTTGTGAAGGACCGTTAGGTCGGGTTCAGAGCAGGTAAATACCTTTTGCGGTGTAGACTGTGTCTGAGTCCGGGTGGCGATAGTGAAGGGCCCCCTGGACACAAGTCGCCTCAGTTCCTTGTTGCGCTTGGTCGCTTGTCCGCTGCAGTTAGGTTGTGCCTTGCAGAGAGGAGACCGGAATGTTTGCATAGAAGTGCCGTATCAAGCACGGCTGTGTTGCGGTCGGTCCGCTGTCTCACAGGCAGGTTGGTGATAGACTGTGAGGCCTCCCGTCCCTCAAGAGGCCACGCTGTTGCTTGCGGTCACTGTATGGAGGTAATCTTCAATCTACAGCCTCTGCAGACGTTAGGGTTGCCCCAGGTCACTTCTGGTCAGTGTTTAGTTAGATTTAACTACTCCAGGATAGCTTTAATAGAGTCCCTTCTTGCAGAGCACCGGAGTTACACAGCCATCTTAGCTGTAGCCAGGCTCCGCCCCCCATCCTCTCTTTATTATTAAGGTCATTGATATAGGGCTTGACAAATTTTTATTTGTGTGTATGTGTTTAGGTGTTGCTTGTGGTGACCTGTGGGATGAAGTGGGGGACACCCATGCGTGTCTTGGGGGCTCTGTACCAGGATGCCAGGGAATAGTTTTTAGGCGCCAGTGGCTCTCTGGA
This sequence comes from Bombina bombina, assembly GCF_027579735.1. Lineage (NCBI taxonomy): Eukaryota > Metazoa > Chordata > Amphibia > Anura > Bombinatoridae > Bombina > Bombina bombina. The sequence continues at coordinate 1,088,226,533 of NC_069499.1, forward strand.
GCCTGGGTTTGTCAAGTCTTACATTGACAAATAATAATAGATGCATTATTTAAATGCTGTGTTCTTTTCTTCTGTTAAGTGTGATCAGTCCACGGGTCATCATTACTTCTGGGATATTACTCCTCCCCAACAGGAAGTGCAAGAGGATTTACCCAGCAGAGCTGCATATAGCTCCTCCCCTCTACGTCACTCCCAGTCATTCTCTTGCACCCAACAACTAGATAGGATGTGTGAGAGGACTATGGTGATTATACTTAGTTTTATATCTTCAATCAAAAGTTTGTTATTTTAAAATAGCACCGGAGTGTGTTATTATCTCTCTGGCAGAGTTTGAAGAAGAATCTACCAGAGTTTTTGCTATGATTTTAGCCGGAGTAGTTAAGATCATATTGCTGTTTCTCGGCCATCTGAGGAGAGGTAAACTTCAGATCAGGGGACAGCGGGCAGATGAATCTGCATAGAGGTATGTAGCAGCTTTTATTTTCTGACAATGGAATTGATGAGAAAATCCTGCCATACCGATATAATGTCATGTATGTATACTTTACACTTCAGTATTCTGGGGAATGGTACTTCACTAGAATTACACTGTAAGAAATACATAAAGCTGTTTTATAACTAGAAATTATGTTTAACGTTTTTGCTGGAATGTAAAATCGTTTTCATTTGCTGAGGTACTGAGTGAATAAATGTTTGGGCACTATTTTTCCACTTGGCAGTTGCTTAATCTTTTTTCTGACAGTTTCTGTTCTCTCTCACTACTGTGTGTGAGGGGGAGGGGCCGTTTTTTGGCGCTTTTGCTACGCATCAGATATTTCAGTCAGCAACTCATTGTATTTCCTGCATGATCCGGTTCATCTCTACAGAGCTCAGGGGTCTTCAAAACTTATTTTGAGGGAGGTAATTTCTCTCAGCAGAGCTGTGAGAATTATAGTTGACTGAGATAAAAAACGTTTATTCTGTAATTTGTTTCCTGCTTTCAGAATTTATTATCTTTGCTAATGGGATTAAACCTTTGCTAAAGTTGTGTTGTTTACAAGGATTGAGGCTATAACTGTTTCAATTTATTAATTTTCAACTGTCATAGATCTTCTGTGCTTCTTAAAGGCACAGTACGTTTTTTATATTATTCTAATTGAATTGTATTTCCAAGTTGCAAGTTTATTTGCTAGTGTGTTAAACATGTCTGATTCAGAGGATGATACCTGTGTCATTTGTTGCAATGCCAAAGTGGAGCCCAATAGAAATTTATGTACTAACTGTATTGATGCTACTTTAAATAAAAGTCAATCTGTACAAATTGAACAAATTTCACCAAACAACGAGGGGAGAGTTATGCCGACTAACTCGCCTCACGTGTCAGTACCTGCATCTCCCGCTCAGAGGGAGGTGCGTGATATTGTAGCGCCGAGTACATCTGGGCGGCCATTACAAATCACATTACAGGATATGGCTACTGTTATGACTGAGGTTTTGGCTAAATTACCAGAACTAAGAGGTAAGCGTGATCACTCTGGGGTGAGAACAGAGTGCGCTGATAATATTAGGGCCATGTCAGACACTGCGTCACAGGTGGCAGAACATGAGGACGGAGAACTTCATTCTGTGGGTGACGGTTCTGATCCAAACAGACTGGATTCAGATATTTCAAATTTTAAATTTAAACTGGAAAACCTCCGTGTATTACTAGGGGAGGTGTTAGCGGCTCTGAATGATTGTAACACAGTTGCAATACCAGAGAAAATGTGTAGGTTGGATAAATATTTTGCGGTACCGACGAGTACTGAGGTTTTTCCTATACCTAAGAGACTTACTGAAATTGTTACTAAGGAGTGGGATAGACCCGGTGTGCCGTTCTCACCCCCTCCGATATTTAGAAAAATGTTTCCAATAGACGCCACCACAAGGGACTTATGGCAAACGGTCCCTAAGGTGGAGGGAGCAGTTTCTACTTTAGCTAAGCGTACCACTATCCCGGTGGAGGATAGCTGTGCTTTTTCAGATCCAATGGATAAAAAGTTAGAGGGTTACCTTAAGAAAATGTTTGTTCAACAAGGTTTTATATTGCAACCCCTTGCATGCATTGCGCCGATCACGGCTGCAGCGGCATTCTGGATTGAGTCTCTGGAAGAGAACATTGGTTCAGCTACTCTGGACGACATTACGGACAGGCTTAGAGTCCTTAAACTAGCTAATTCATTCATTTCGGAGGCCGTAGTACATCTTACTAAACTTACGGCGAAGAATTCAGGATTCGCCATTCAGGCACGCAGGGCGCTCTGGCTAAAATCCTGGTCAGCTGATGTTACTTCTAAGTCTAAATTGCTTAATATACCTTTCAAAGGGCAGACCTTATTCGGGCCTGGGTTGAAAGAGATTATCACTGACATTACAGGAGGTAAAGGCCATGCCCTGCCTCAGGACAAAGCCAAAGCTAAGGCTAGACAGTCTAATTTTCGTTCCTTTCGTAATTTCAAACCAAAACAGGAAAGGAGCTGTTGCTCGCTACAGGCAAGGCTGGAAACCTAACCAGTCCTGGAACAAGGGCAAGCAGACCAGGAAACCTGCTGCTGCCCCTAAAACAGCATGAATTGAGGGCCCCCGATCCGGGATCGGATCTAGTGGGGGGCAGACTTTCTCTCTTCGCCCAGGCTTGGGCAAGAGATGTTCAGGATCCCTGGGCGCTAGAGATAATATCTCAGGGATACCTTCTGGACTTCAAATACTCTCCTCCAAGAGAGAGATTTCATCTGTCAAGGTTGTCAACAATCCAGACAAAGAAAGAGGCGTTTCTACGCTGCGTACAAGAGCTCTTGTTAATGGGAGTAATCCATCCAGTTCCACGATCGGAACAGGGACAGGGGTTTTACTCAAATCTGTTTGTGGTTCCCAAAAAAGAGGGAACTTTCAGACCAATCCTGGACTTAAAGATCCTAAACAAATTCCTAAGAGTTCCATCGTTCAAGATGGAGACTATTCGGTCAATTTTACCTATGATCCAAGAGGGTCAGTACATGACCACTGTAGATTTAAAAGATGCTTACCTTCACATACCGATTCACAAAGATCATTACCGGTACCTAAGGTTTGCCTTCCTAGACAGGCATTACCAGTTTGTGGCTCTTCCATTCGGATTGGCTACAGCTCCAAGAATCTTCACAAAGGTTCTGGGTGCTCTTCTGGCGGTACTAAGACCGCGGGGAATCTCGGTAGCTCCATACCTAGACGACATTCTGATACAAGCTTCAAGCTTTCAAACTGCCAAGTCTCATACAGAGTTAGTACTGGCATTTCTAAGGTCACATGGATGGAAGGTGAACGAAAAGAAAAGTTCACTCGTTCCACTCACAAGAGTTACCTTCCTGGGGACTCTGATAGATTCTGTAGAAATGAAGATTTACCTGACAGAGGACAGGCTAACAAGACTTCAAAGTGCTTGCCGCACCCTTCATTCCATTCAACACCCGTCAGTGGCTCAATGCATGGAGGTAATCGGCTTAATGGTAGAGGCAATGGACATAGTACCCTTTGCACGCTTACACCTCAGACCATTGCAACTGTGCATGCTAAATCAGTGGAATGGGGATTACTCAGACTTATCCCCTTCTCTGAATCTGGATCAAGAGACCAGAAATTCTCTTCTATGGTGGCTTTCTCGGCCACATCTGTCCAGGGGGATGCCATTCAGCAGACCAGACTGGACAATTGTAACAACAGACGCCAGCCTTCTAGGTTGGGGTGCCGTCTGGAATTCTCTGAAGGCTCAGGGACAATGGAGTCAGGAGGAGAGTCTCCTGCCAATAAACATTCTGGAATTGAGAGCAGTTCTCAATGCCCTCCTGGCTTGGCCCCAGTTGACAACTCGGGGGTTCATCAGGTTTCAGTCGGACAACATCACGACTGTAGCTTACATCAACCATCAGGGAGGGACAAGAAGCTCCCTAGCTATGATGGAAGTATCAAAGATAATTCGCTGGGCAGAGTCTCACTCTTGCCACCTGTCAGCAATCCACATCCCGGGAGTGGAGAACTGGGAAGCGGATTTCTTAAGTCGTCAGACTTTTCATCCGGGGGAGTGGGAACTCCATCCGGAGGTCTTTGCCCAAATACTTCGACGTTGGGGCAAACCAGAGATAGATCTCATGGCGTCTCGACAGAACGCCAAGCTTCCTCGTTACGGGTCCAGATCCAGGGATCCAGGAGCAGTCCTGATAGATGCCCTGACAGCACCTTGGGACTTCAGGATGGCTTACGTGTTTCCACCCTTCCCGATGCTTCCTCGATTGATTGCCAGAATCAAACAAGAGAGAGCATCAGTGATTCTAATAGCACCTGCGTGGCCACGCAGGACTTGGTATGCAGACCTGGTGGACATGTCATCCTGTCCACCTTGGTCTCTACCTCTGAAACAGGACCTTCTGATACAGGGTCCCTTCAAACATCAAAATCTAACTTCTCTGAAGCTGACTGCTTGGAAATTGAACGCTTGATTTTATCAAGACGTGGGTTTTCTGAGTCAGTTATTGATACCTTAATACAGGCTAGGAAGCCTGTTACCAGAAAGATTTACCATAAGATATGGCGTAAATACCTATATTGGTGTGAATCCAAAGGTTACTCTTGGAGTAAGGTTAGGATTCCTAGGATATTGTCTTTTCTACAAGAAGGTTTAGAAAAGGGTTTATCTGCTAGTTCATTAAAGGGACAGATCTCAGCTCTGTCCATTCTGTTACACAAACGTCTGTCAGAAGTTCCTGACGTCCAGGCTTTTTGTCAGGCTTTGGCCAGGATTAAGCCTGTGTTTAAAACTGTTGCTCCACCATGGAGTTTAAACCTGGTTCTTAATGTTTTACAGGGCGTTCCGTTTGAACCCCTTCATTCCATTGATATAAAGTTGTTATCTTGGAAAGTTCTATTTTTAATGGCTATTTCCTCGGCTCGAAGAGTCTCTGAATTATCAGCCTTACATTGTGATTCTCCTTATTTGATTTTTCATTCGGATAAGGTAGTTCTGCGTACTAAACCTGGGTTCTTACCTAAGGTAGTGACTAACAGGAATATCAATCAAGAGATTGTTGTTCCTTCTTTGTGCCCAAATCCTTCTTCGAAGAAGGAACGTCTACTGCACAACCTGGATGTAGTCCGTGCTCTAAAATTTTACTTACAGGCAACTAAGGAATTTCGACAAACGTCTTCTCTGTTTGTCGTTTACTCTGGGCAGAGGAGAGGTCAAAAAGCTTCTGCTACCTCTTTCTTTTTGGCTTCGTAGCATAATTCGTTTAGCTTATGAGACTGCTGGACAGCAGCCTCCTGAAAGAATTACAGCTCATTCTACTAGAGCTGTGGCTTCCACTTGGGCCTTCAAGAATGAGGCCTCTGTTGAGCAGATTTGCAAGGCTGCAACTTGGTCTTCGCTTCATACTTTTTCCAAATTTTACAAATTTGACACTTTTGCTTCATCGGAGGCTATTTTTGGGAGAAAGGTTCTTCAGGCAGTGGTTCCTTCTGTATAAAGAGCCTGCCTATCCCTCCCGTCATCCGTGTACTTTTGCTTTGGTATTGGTATCCCAGAAGTAATGATGACCCGTGGACTGATCACACTTAACAGAAGAAAACATAATTTATGCTTACCTGATAAATTCCTTTCTTCTGTAGTGTGATCAGTCCACGGCCCGCCCTGTTTTTAAGGCAGGTAAATATTTTTTAATTTATACTCCAGTCACCACTTCACCCTTGGCTTTTCCTTTCTCGTTGGTCCTTGGTCGAATGACTGGGAGTGACGTAGAGGGGAGGAGCTATATGCAGCTCTGCTGGGTGAATCCTCTTGCACTTCCTGTTGGGGAGGAGTAATATCCCAGAAGTAATGATGACCCGTGGACTGATCACACTACAGAAGAAAGGAATTTATCAGGTAAGCATAAATTATGTTTTTATTTAATTCATGTGACATTATACACTAATTTTTTTTCTTTGCATAAATGTTTTGTAGATCTATTTATATAGCCCATAGTTTTTTTTTGTTTTTTTTTTTAAATGTATAGTTTTGCTTATTTTTAAATGGCATTGCTCTGATTTTCAGACTCCTAACCAAGCCCCAAAGTTTTATGAGAATACCGTCAGCTACCTACTTCAGTTTGCTCCTGTTTGTGTAACGGGTCTTTTCATATGCAAAAGAAGGGGGAGGGGGGGAGGGTCTTATTTCCCACTTGCAGTGGGCTTTCCAGCTACCTTTTCAACAGAGCTAAACTGAGAGCGCCTAAGTAAGTTTTTAAACAGTTTTATACTGGATTTTTATATCAGTATCTGTGCATCTTATTCTTTATAGTAGTGTCTATTACATGCAGTTATATGGAAATAAGTGTATACTGTCCCTTTAAATACGTAGTCTTTAAAAAAACTAAATGCCTTTCTTAAAGTGATGTTTGTTTTTTTAATTAATAGAAGCAACTTCAGAACCTAGAGGATGCTTGTGATGACCTGATGATGTTGGATGATTCATTGCCGATACCGTATCAGATTGGTGACGTCTTCATCAGTCATTCACAAGAAGAAACACAGGAGATGTTGGAGGCTGCTAAGGTTTGTATCAGATTATTCCCTGAAATTTAAAAATTATTTAGCATGAAAATATTATAACCAAATAGCATTTTTTATTTTTACCTTTTTAGGATGCCGTTTGAGTATACCAAAATATATATATTTTTTAATTTTTATTATTTTTGTATTATTTTCATTGATGTGAGTTTTCTCGAGTATAATGTGTTCTGCGCAATTTTCTATGCACATCTCCTCAAAGCTACTGAACAGTAGTGTAAAAAAATGCTATTAAAAAAGTGAAAATTGTTTTGACACACGTCATTGATTTATATCAAAGCAATAACATCAACGTGTTACTTTGTTTTTTTTTCGTTAATACTAAATCATTCTTTTTATTAAACATCAGTAGTTGTCATCTTGGTTTCTATTTTTAAATCACTCTGAAGCTGTGTTTGAAATCTTGTTTTGATTCCCTCCTATCCAGAAAGGGTTAGAAGAAGAAATGGCATCACTGCAATCCCGTGTGGAATCCATCCAGCAAGTGCTCTCTGATCTTAAAGTTCAGCTTTATGCCAAGTTTGGGAACAATATAAACCTTGAAGCAGATGACAGTTAAATAATTTAATTTTCTTGTTTGTTTTTTGTTTGTTTTTTTTCCCCTTGAATCCTTTTTATTTTATTATTTGCAAAAATAAACAATAAGCTTAAATTCTTCACCACTATGATTTTGTGACCACATGTTTTGTGACTAATATGTACCACACAGAGGCCTCTTCACTTAACGGGACACTCAAGCCAAAATTAAACTTCAAGATTCAGCATACAATTTTAAACAAATTTCCAATTTTCTTCAATTAACAAAATGTGCACAGTCTTTTTATATTTACACTTTTTGAGTCACCAACTCCTACTGAGCATGTGCAAGAATTCACAGCATATACGTATATGCATTTGTGATTGGCTGAGGACTGTCACATGATACAGGGGGAGTGGAAATAGACATTACTTTGCAATTTATTTAACAAAAATCTACTACTCATTTGAAGTTCAGACTAACTAAGTGCTATTGCATTGTCCTCTTATCATGCATTTATTGATTATGCAAATCTACTGTATTGACTGGTCCATACTGGATGATCATACAAATAAACTGCATGGTTGGTAAATGTGAGTTATAAAATGAGATAAAATCTCAGTGGTCTTTTAACAAAATAATCGGATGTTTTGCACCAAAAGCTTATATTTGCTTCTACCACAGAGATGGACACCGGTTAAAATTGGCTTACTGACAATTTAGCAAGGAAAAAAATGTATTATGTATTCAGACACACATACAATAATGCACACATATAGTAATATATAACAGTCCATGTATCCATATTCTTGGCAAGGTTAACTATATAACCCCTTACAAACTATAATTAAAGGGACATGAAATCCCCCCCCCCCCCTATGATTCAGAAAGTGCATACAATTTAAAAAAAATAGTTTGCAATTTACATGTTATCAAATTTACTTTGTTCTTTTGGAATTCTTTTTATGAAAAAGCAGGCAGATAGGGATAGGAGTGTGCTCCTGTCTGACAATAGTTTTGCAATAATACATTTAAAGGGACATTAAACACTAAATACATGCTAGATAGAATGATGCATTCAAAGAAAGATTAGTCCATGAGTAAGATGTAGATGTATTTTTTAAAGTTTCATTAGTTGTTTAACTTGTGTTACCTTCTCTGCTGTGGCCAATTAGGGACCGTTATAAATAGGTCACTAGAGTGTGCAGCCAATGGTTGTGCTGGATTTAACAGTGTTCTGCACTTCCATTTCTATCGGGAACTGAAAAGCTCACAATTTCAGAATGGAATTACAGGCAAAGAGGACAAAATAATAAAATTTTTTATCATTTTATATTACCATCTCAAAGTGTTTAATGTCCCTTTAACAATGTTATACATTTGCTTGAGCACAAACAATGTTATACATTTGCATGAGCACAAACAATGCTATACATTTGCTTGAGCACAAAGAATACTATGAAATGAAGTCAATTTGAAATAATAAAATGTATGCTTACCCGATGAATTTCTTTCCGGACATGGAGAGTCCACAACGTCATTCCATTGAGTACCCCAAATAGTTAAAGAATAGAACATTTTTGGTTTTGTGCACACTGACGTTTTCTCTGACAAATTGTATAATGTTAGGAACCAACATTGCCAGATCACAATTTCATACTCGAGGTGTATTAATGGCAAAGGCATTTTATGATTGTGATTAATTGAAAAACACTGACAATATCAGCCAACAAATTGTTATCTGTTATAAATAAGTGCAGGCTTGTGATTAACCCCTTATACTTCTGACTAGATCAGTGTTTCCCAACTGCGGTCCTCAAGTACCCCCAACAGTCCTGGTTTTCATTATAGCTGAACTAGAGCACAGGTGAAATAATTTGGATTATCCTAAATTATGAAGGTATAATCTAGATTTTATTAAAGACACAGACGAGTATTTTGCTTGCTTTCGTTTACTACTTAAATGCAGTTTTAAAAGAATACATAAAGAAATACAAATAACTGTCAATATTTGAAAAGGACAGTAAAAACAGTGTACAGATCAGTGACCAATAGCAAGATAGAACTGATTAGACCAAAACAAAGTAGCCAATCAGGTTGATAATATAACCTATAAACTGTCCAATATACAGCAGCAAATCCTCTTTCTTTGCATCTGATGTAGGAAACAAAGGCAACAGAAAAAACTGAAGATTAGAAACTTGAGGAGGAAGACCATCCATGAAGAAATATCCATCTCATATGAAGAGATTGAGGAACCACTGGAACTCTGTATAAGATGGGAAAAACTTGATTGAAGTTTCGTCTTTTCGCACAGATGAGAAGGGACAAAAGCACTTAGAAGGATATCTCTGTTATTGGTTGGTAACTAAAACAAATATACAAGAAAATATTAATAATATAAATAAAGTGAGGGAAAATATAAAAAATATATAAAACAGAGGAGGGAAAATACTCGTCTGTGTCTTTAATAAAATCTAGATTATGGCACTTCCGGTGAGCGGGCGCTGAGAGCAGAAGCAGGGCACAGAGCTCCGGCGGTAACGACTGAGAAATCTACCCTGTTCTCCTGCCTATTGCCCAGAAAAACTTTGATATCCTTGGCAGAGGGGAGAGGAGACTGCCCGGAGACAATTCAGATAGGAATCTAACACCCGATTCCCCCACCGCAGAAGTAAACTGAAAAGAGGAGAAGAAAGCAGTCGCGGCCCTGTCCGCGGAAGATACAAATATATACCAACTCTGTCATGGCTTGCGGGGTGAAAATCCGGCCCTGGTAATAGCCGCGGTAAAAGCAGTTATAGCTGTACCGGAGACTCCGACCAGAGGGTGAGTTTTACAGAGAGCAGGAAACCGCCATTTTAACTGCATTGTGGGGAGTTAAGAGAAAGCTGCGCAGCACCCGCTCTAGACACAGACTGAATAGTGCGAAAGCAGCTGTATACAGATCCCCCAATACTAATCTTGCACACGGGGGGGAGAAAGGAAAAGACTACCTACACATAATCTGCCAACCGAGCCCTAATTGACACGGTTCTCAGATAAGGGAGATTAAACCCATAAAATATCGCCACATTACTGAGATAAAGCAGAAAAATAGCTATTCGTCACCTCTCAGTATAGTAAACGTCTGCAAAATCACAGACAGAAAAGGGAGTAAATCACAATCAGTATCAAAAACAAAAGCTACACAAATTATAAGAGACATTAAGTCTGCAAGACACCTCTAGAGAGCCTCCCCCTTCTAGAGCAGTGCTGGGTGAATAGGAAATCAGTGAAGGAGAGGGATACTAGCATTTTTCAACTCCCCAGACACTCTATAATTGCAAAGGAGTTATTCATATTATCTGTCTGACCACTGAGTGACTCACCCCTGGCCGACAAGCTTAACCACCCGCGCTACAGTCACATTGCTTTCATCAATAGAGGTATCCTCTGGTAACATGCAGGGCTAAGCTGATGTGAGTTCATACCCCCTCACTCACCCACCGCGTAGAAAAGACTTACAAACTCTGATGGACCTGATGATTTGTACCCTTACAGTGTATCCATACAGTTCAGTGGAGTAGACCTTTCACCCTGTAACAGATATACCATATCTTTATTCTTAGCTGGAATTGACAGCTCCACGACCCGCTTACCTGTATGCAAAAGTACTACGACTCTTTCACTAAAACAACTGTCACAATGACGAACAGACTAAAAAATGCCGACAAGAGAAAGAATCAAGCAGAGATGCAAAAGGTGGCAGTGGCCGCTGATGATATGCTCCCTAACAACACTATAGACACTCATCCAATTGTCTCTCAAATCTCAGCCCTGTTTTTACCAAAAATTGATCAGCTCCAGTCAGGAATGGACTCACAGCAGAAGTTAAATCTTTCAATGGTAGACTGACACAGGTGGAGCAGAAAGTTGCAGACAGTGAACTCCGCCACAGGGAGACTGAATCCAATGTTCAAACGCTGCAACAACAAAATGAGAGATTATGGGCTAAAATCGACGATCTAGTAAACAGATTGCGAAGAAATAATCTGCAAATAGTAGGGGTTCCGGAGTCTATCTTGCCCATGCAACTGATGGAGTTTGCAGAAAATATCCTACCAGACAAGATTGTCTACCCTGTACGACAGAAAGAGCGCACAGAGTAGGAGATCCAAGGAAGCAGGGAGGAAACAACCAACAACCACGCCAAGTTATGGTGAAATACCTTAGCTTCCAAGACAAAGTCACCATCCTGCAAGCCTACAGGAAGATATCCCCATAGGAATACGAGGGAAAGAGAATCTATTTGTTTCAGGACTACTCTGCCACAGTAGCAGCTCGAAGGAGAGAATTCTCACCGTATTGCAAACAACTAATAGACCAGGGCAGATCAGCGGTTTTACTGTTTCCAGCACGCCTGAGACTCCAGACAACAAGAGGGCCGCTGTTCTTTGATTCACCGGAACAACTAAATCTTCATTTACAGATGGAGAGACAACGTCAACAAGCTGAAGAGGGCAGAGACACTGACCCACCAACTTGAGACTCATTACAGGTCCACAGAATGCAATACCAAAGGCAGACTATAAGTTCGGTCATGCAGACTGGTATCCTTGAAATGTGAGGGGGGGGGGACTCTTCTATAGAAGTTTTGTTTTTTTGTTTTTCTTCTGTTATGTGTGATCAGTCCACGGGTCATCATTACTTCTGGGATATAACTCCTCCCCAACAGGAAATGCAAGAGGATTCACCCAGCAGAGCTGCATATAGCTCCTCCCCTCTACGTCAGTCCCAGTCATTCTCTTGCACCCAACGACTAGATAGGATGTGTGAGAGGACTATGGTGATTATACTTAGTTTTTATGACTTCAATCAAAAGTTTGTTATTTTACAATAGCACCGGAGCGTGTTATTACTTCTCTGGCAGAGTTTGAAGAAGAATCTACCAGAGTTTTTTACTATGATTTTAACCGGAGTAGTTAAGATCATATTGCTGTTCTCGGCCATCTGAGGGAGGTAAAAGCTTCAGATCAGGGGACAGCGGGCAGATGAATCTGCATTGAGGTATGTAGCAGTTTTTATTTTCTGAATGGAATTGATGAGAAAATCCTGCCATACCGTTATAATGACATGTATGTATACACTTCAGTATTCTGGGGATGGTATTTCACCGGAACTACTCTGTTAAAGGTCACTAATCCTTTTAATAAGTATTTATCATGTTAAACGTTTTTGCTGGAATGTAGAATCGTTTACATTGCTGAGGTACTGAGTGAATAAATATTTGGGCATTATTTTCCACTTGGCAGTTGTTTGCTTTTAATTGTGACAGTTTCGTTTCTCTTCACTGCTGTGTATGAGAGGGAGGGGCCGTTTTTGGCGCTCTTTGCTACGCATCAAAAATTTCCAGTCAGCTACTCTTATATTTCCTGCATGATCCGGTTCATCTCTGACAGATCTCAGGGGTCTTCAAACTTCTTTGGAGGGAGGTATATTCTCTCAGCAGAGCTGTGAGAATTTTATATTGACTGTGAATAAAAACGTTGCTCTGTAATTTTTATGTCAAATTTAATTATTGTTATTTTACTAATGGGAACAAACCTTTGCTAAAAGTTGTGTTGTTTTAAAGTTTGATGCTATAACTGTTTTTCAGTTCATTATCTCAACTGTCATTTAATCGTTTAGTACCTCCTTGAGGCACAGTACGTTTTTGCTAAAAAAGATTATAACCAGGTTGCAAGTTATTGCTAGTGTGTTAAACATGTCTGACTCAGAGGAAGATATCTGTGTCATTTGTTCCAATGCCAAGGTGGAGCCCAATAGAAATTTATGTACTAACTGTATTGATGCTACTTTAAATAAAAGTCAATCTGTACAATGTGAACAAATTTCACCAAACTGCGAGGGGAGAGTTATGCCGACTAACTCGCCTCACGCGGCAGTACCTGCATCTCCCGCCCGGGAGGTGCGTGATATTATGGCGCCTAGTACATCTGGGCGGCCATTACAGATAACATTACATGATATGGCTACTGTTATGACTGAAGTTTTGTCTAAATTACCAGAACTAAGAGGCAAGCGTGATCACTCTGGGGTGAGAACAGAGTGCGCTGACAATACTAGGGCCATGTCTGATACTGCGTCACAGCTTGCAGAGCATGAGGACGGAGAGCTTCATTCTGTGGGTGACGGTTCTGATCCAAACAGATTGGATTCAGATATTTCAAATTTTAAATTTAAATTGGAGAACCTCCGTGTATTACTAGGGGAGGTCTTAGCAGCTCTCAATGATTGTAACACCGTTGCAATACCAGAGAAACTGTGTAGGTTGGATAAATACTTTGCGGTACCGGCGAGTACTGACGTTTTTCCTATACCTAAGAGATTAACTGAAATTGTTACTAAGGAGTGGGATAGACCCGGTGTGCCGTTCTCACCCCCTCCAATATTTAGAAAGATGTTTCCCATAGACGCCACCACTCGGGACTTATGGCAAACGGTCCCTAAGGTGGAGGGAGCAGTTTCTACTTTAGCTAAGCGTACCACTATCCCGGTGGAGGATAGCTGTGCTTTTTCAGATCCAATGGATAAAAAATTAGAGGGTTACCTTAAGAAAATGTTTGTTCAACAAGGTTTTATATTGCAACCCCTTGCATGTATCGCGCCGATTACGGCTGCGGCAGCATTTTGGATTGAATCTCTGGAAGAGAACCTTAGTTCATCTACGCTAGACGACATTATGGACAGGCTTAGAGTCCTTAAACTAGCTAATTCATTCATTTCGGAGGCCGTAGTACATTTAACCAAACTTACGGCTAAGAACTCAGGATTCGCCATACAGGCACGTAGGGCGCTGTGGCTAAAATCCTGGTCAGCTGATGTTACTTCTAAGTCCAAATTACTTAATATACCTTTCAAGGGGCAGTCTTTATTTGGGCCCGGTTTGAAAGAAATTATCGCTGACATTACAGGAGGTAAGGGCCACGCCCTACCTCAAGACAAAGCCAAAGCTAAGGCTAGACAGTCTAATTTTCGTCCCTTTCGGAATTTCAAAACAGGAGCAGCATCAACCTCCACTGCACCAAAACAGGAAGGAGCTGTTGCTCGTTACAGGCAAGGCTGGAAGCCTAACCAGTCCTGGAACAAGGGCAAACAGGCCAGGAAACCTGCTGCTGCCCCAAAGACAGCATGAACCGAGAGCCCCCGATCCGGGACCGGATCTAGTGGGGGGCAGACTTTCTCTCTTCGCCCAGGCCTGGGCAAGAGATGTTCAGGATCCCTGGGCGCTAGAGATCATATCTCAGGGATACCTTCTAGACTTCAAATTATCTCCCCCAAGAGGGAGATTTCATCTGTCAAGGTTGTCAACAAACCAGATAAAGAAAGAAGCGTTTCTACGCTGTGTACAAGATCTGTTATTAATGGGAGTGATCCATCCGGTTCCGCGGTCGGAACAAGGACAAGGGTTCTACTCAAACCTGTTTGTGGTTCCCAAAAAAGAGGGAACTTTCAGGCCAATCTTAGATTTAAAGATTCTAAACAAATTCCTAAGAGTTCCATCGTTCAAAATGGAAACTATTCGGACAATCTTACCCATGATCCAAAAGGGTCAGTACATGACCACAGTGGATTTAAAAGATGCTTACCTTCACATACCGATTCACAAAGATCATCACCGGTACCTACGGTTTGCCTTCCTAGACAGGCACTACCAGTTTGTAGCTCTTCCATTCGGATTGGCTACGGCCCCAAGAATCTTCACAAAGGTTCTGGGTGCCCTTCTGGCGGTACTAAGACCGCGAGGGATTTCGGTAGCTCCGTACCTAGACGACATTCTAATACAAGCTTCAAGCTTTCAAACTGCCAAGTCTCATACAGAGTTAGTTCTGGCATTTCTAAGGTCGCATGGATGGAAAGTGAACGAAAAGAAGAGTTCTCTTTTTCCTCTCACAAGGGTTCCATTCTTGGGGACTCTTATAGATTCTGTAGAAATGAAGATTTACCTGACAGAAGACAGGTTAACAAAGCTTCAAGATGCATGCCGTGTCCTTCATTCCATTCAACACCCGTCAGTAGCTCAATGCATGGAGGTGATCGGCTTAATGGTAGCGGCAATGGACATAGTACCTTTTGCACGCCTACACCTCAGACCGCTGCAATTGTGCATGCTAAGTCAGTGGAATGGGGATTACTCAGATTTGTCCCCTACTCTGAATCTGAATCAAGAGACCAGAAATTCTCTTCTATGGTGGCTTTATCGGCCACACCTGTCCAGGGGGATGCCATTCAGCAGGCCAGACTGGACAATTGTAACAACAGACGCCAGCCTACTAGGTTGGGGCGCTGTCTGGAATTCTCTGAAGGCTCAGGGATTATGGAATCAGGAGGAGAGTCTCCTTCCAATCAACATTCTGGAATTGAGAGCAGTTCTCAATGCCCTTCTGGCTTGGCCCCAATTAACAACTCGGGGGTTCATCAGGTTTCAGTCGGACAATATCACGACTGTAGCTTACATCAACCATCAGGGAGGGACAAGAAGCTCCCTAGCAATGATGGAAGTATCAAAGATAATTCGCTGGGCAGAGTCTCACTCTTGCCACCTGTCAGCAATCCACATCCCGGGAGTGGAGAACTGGGAGGCGGATTTCTTGAGTCGCCAGACTTTTCATCCGGGAGAGTGGGAACTTCATCCGGAGGTCTTTGCCCAAATACTTCGACGTTGGGGCAAACCAGAGATAGATCTCATGGCGTCTCGCCAGAACGCCAAACTTCCTCACTACGGGTCCAGATCCAGGGATCCGGGAGCGGTTCTGATAGATGCTTTGACAGCACCTTGGAACTTCGGGATAGCTTATGTGTTCCCACCCTTCCCGCTGCTTCCTCGATTGATTGCCAAAATCAAACAGGAGAGAGCATCAGTGATTCTAATAGCGCCTGCATGGCCACGCAGGACTTGGTATGCAGATCTAGTGGACATGTCATCCTGTCCGCCTTGGTCTCTACCTCTAAGACAGGACCTTCTGATACAGGGTCCATTCAAACATCAAAATCTAACTTCTCTGAAACTGACTGCTTGGAAATTGAACGCTTGATTTTATCAAAACGTGGTTTTTCTGAGTCGGTTATTGATACCCTGATACAGGCTAGGAAGCCTGTTACCAGAAAGATTTACCATAAAATATGGCGTAAATACCTATACTGGTGCGAATCCAAAAGTTACTCCTGGAGTAAGGTTAGGATCCCTAGAATATTGTCCTTTCTACAAGAAGGTTTAGAAAAGGGTTTATCAGCTAGTTCATTAAAGGGACAGATTTCAGCTCTGTCCATCTTGTTACACAGGCGTCTGTCAGAAAATCCAGACGTCCAGGCTTTTTGT
This sequence comes from Bombina bombina, assembly GCF_027579735.1. NCBI lineage: Eukaryota > Metazoa > Chordata > Amphibia > Anura > Bombinatoridae > Bombina > Bombina bombina. The sequence continues at coordinate 1,088,243,005 of NC_069499.1, forward strand.
CAGGCTTTAGCTAGGATCAAGCCTGTGTTTAAAGCTGTTGCTCCGCCATGGAGTTTAAACTTAGTTCTTAACGTTTTACAGGGTGTTCCGTTTGAACCCCTTCATTCCATTGATATAAAATTGTTATCTTGGAAAGTCCTCTTTTTAATGGCTATTTCCTCGGCTCGAAGAGTCTCTGAGTTATCAGCATTACATTGTGATTCTCCTTATCTGATTTTTCACTCAGACAAGGTAGTTCTGCGTACTAAACCTGGGTTCTTACCTAAGGTAGTCACTAACAGGAATATCAATCAAGAGATTGTTGTTCCATCCTTGTGTCCAAATCCTTCTTCAAAGAAGGAACGTCTTCTACACAATCTGGATGTAGTTCGTGCCCTCAAGTTCTACTTGCAGGCAACTAAAGATTTTCGCCAAACTTCTTCCCTGTTTGTCGTTTATTCTGGACAGAGGAGAGGTCAAAAAGCTTCTGCTACCTCTCTCTCTTTTTGGCTTCGTAGCATAATACGTTTAGCCTATGAGACTGCTGGACAGCAGCCTCCTGAAAGAATTACAGCTCACTCCACTAGAGCTGTGGCTTCCACTTGGGCCTTTAAGAATGAGGCCTCTGTTGAACAGATTTGCAAGGCTGCAACTTGGTCTTCGCTTCATACTTTTTCCAAATTTTACAAATTTGACACTTTTGCTTCTTCGGAGGCTATTTTTGGGAGAAAGGTTCTTCAGGCAGTGGTTCCTTCTGTATAATGAGCCTGCCTATCCCTCCCGTCATCCGTGTACTTTTGCTTTGGTATTGGTATCCCAGAAGTAATGATGACCCGTGGACTGATCACACATAACAGAAGAAAACATAATTTATGCTTACCTGATAAATTCCTTTCTTCTGTTGTGTGATCAGTCCACGGCCCGCCCTGTTTTTAAGGCAGGTAAATATCTTTTAAATTATACTCCAGTCACCACTTCACCCTTGGTTACTCCTTTCTCGTTGATTCTTGGTCGAATGACTGGGACTGACGTAGAGGGGAGGAGCTATATGCAGCTCTGCTGGGTGAATCCTCTTGCATTTCCTGTTGGGGAGGAGTTATATCCCAGAAGTAATGATGACCCGTGGACTGATCACACAACAGAAGAAAGGAATTTATCAGGTAAGCATAAATTATGTTTTTTAACTGTTGGGGATTGTGGGGGAGGAGGACATACTGTTTGCAAAAGGGGTTATTGCTTGTCATTCCACTGGTTAACATTGTTTGTCTCTCTTTTGAAGTGTAAGAATTAGAAGCAGCCCGAATCCGTGTGGCCTCGGGGCCTCACTCCGGGGGAAAGGGGTCATAGAAACCTTGTCATAACCTAAGTGTAAGTAAATACTAGACAGCTGGGGAGACTCTGACCTGCAGATTAAGCGCAAAGCGAGACACACCACACGTAGGTATTGCGAAACACCTCAGACTGATACTCGTCCCAATATAAGATGAAGTTAGTTACATGGAACGTGGGAGGGATCACATCCCCAATCAAGAGGAAAACGATTCTTAGGCAGTTAAACATTAAGAGAGCCGACATAGCGATATTAGAAGAAACACACCTCTCACAAACAGAACACTAGAAGCTTAAGCAGAGTTGGGTGGGAGAGGTTTTATACACACCGTATGAGACAAGGAGGGCAAGGGGTGTTGCTATTTTATTTCGAAAAGGCTTAAATTACACTATTTCCCAGACGATAGCTGACAGAGAGGGTTGGTACCTAATTATTAAACTGGAAATTGACACACTACACTTGGTACTATGTGGAGTATACGGTCCCCATACCGAAAAGAAACACTTCTTGACTCAACTACAGACCTAACTTACTCAATTCTCAGACCTTCCCATCATTGTAGGAGGGGACTTTAACATAGCACCACTCACCCCAGCAGACAGATTCCGAAACCCACACCTTTCTCCACAACAAGTTCAATCCTGGCCTAGCTCCAAAAGAGAAACTCTCATTCTCAAAAATTTTAGGAACACTCTATCGCTCACTGACGTTTGGAGAAACCGTAATCCAGAGTCGAGGGACTACACTTGTCTACACCCGTCCAAAACCACTCTGTCCTGCATAGACTACTTCTTGGTAACAGACTCCTCCTGCCCCCGGGTTACAGACGCACAGATTGACCACATTACAATTTCAGACCATGCACCAGTCTTAATTACTATCAACACCACTACATCACACAGACAGGCTCGTAGATGGAGGTTCCCCCTCCACTTATACCATGATCTGAACTTTCACAAACATTTAATTGGGGAATGGCTGGGATACAAAGATTTGAACATCCAACATCTTAAGAGATATCTCTCTATTTTGGGAATCAGCGAAAGCAGTGCTAAGAGGGGTGGTCACAGCATATGCAGCCAAATTAACTAAAATGCGTAAGTTGAGGGGCGACCTACTCCTGCGTCAACTTCTGAACGCTAGAAACCAATACCTACGAAACCCCACTGACTTGAATAGAACTAAATACAGGGACACCAAATGCCTCAGGGACACATATCTCACTCAATCCTCTATTAATGCTCACAACAGACTACAGGCCAAGTATTACCATTTTGGCAATCGTACCGGAAAGTTACTGGCAAGGCTCACTAAACTTGAGAGGAAATCCAGCACCATAGTAGCTGTGAGACAAGGCGACAAAATTCTCACACAAGACTCAGACATACATAAAGCATTTATTGACTACTATTCGGACCTCTATAGCTCACAAGAGATTGACTCAGACAAAAAAGACCTTTTCTGGAAAGACTTACATTTGCCACAACTAGATGCAGAACAAACGCAAAAGCTTAACGCCCCAATCCAACCACTGGAGGTTTGTAAAGCGATTGATACACTCCCACTTGAGAAGACCCCGGGACCAGATGGGTTACCCGGGGAATTCTACAAAATGCATAAGGTAGACACCACAGATACACTAGCGTCCTTATTTAATGCAATACTAGAAGGGGAGGCCAAATTGTCCAATCGCTTCACAGAGGCGAATGTAACGGTGATTCCCAAGCCAGACAGAGACCCATTGTTGACGTCCTCGTATAGACCAATCTCCCTACTAAACGTGGACTACAAATTGTTCACAAAAATACTGGCCAATAGACTGGCGGGGGTGCTTCCTTCCCTAGTACATAAAGATCAAACCGGATTTGTACAGGGTAGATCCGCGGTTAGAAACATGAGACAGCTTCAATTAGTACTTGCTCATTTCTGGGGGAAGAATGGTAAAGACCAACCTAGGACTGGTGCAGATGCATGCTTGATCCTAGTAGATGCTGAAAAAGCATTTGATAAGATGCTCTGGGACCACCTTTTTTACGGCCCTGGGGAAATATGGAGTGCAGGGACCCTTCTTGAGGGCTATTAAAACCATATACCGCGCGCCTCAAGCGGCGATCTTGATAAATGGAACGCCATCCAAAACATTCTCTCTTAAGAGAGGCACGAGACAGGGGTGCCCTCTCTCCCCACTCCTTTTTGACATCGCATTGGAGCCCCTAGCGATAAAAATGAGAACTGATACATTAGGACTTAACATAGGTAACGAAACCATCCACTTGTCCCTTTTCGCTGACGACATGGTGTTGTATATACGTGACCCTAGAGTTAACATTCCCACCATTATGACGATTATTACCGAATTCATTGACATATCAGGGTACCGGATAAACAAAGACAAATCCGAACTGCTATGGCTATATGACAAACACCCTTCCATTCCCCTTAGAGACAACTTTAAAATCATTCACAGCACTTTTAAATATCTGGGGATTAATCTAGCAATGAACCCTGCCAAATGGTATGATGCAAACTTTAAGCCAATGTTGAAGGAGTTTAAACAGCTCCTAGTGAACTGGCATGGCCTACCGCTCTCACTGTCTGGAAGAGTAGGGTTAATTAAAATGATTTTATTCCCCAAGCTCTTATACACACTACAGATGTTGCCTGAACTACTACACAAACAAGATCTCAAATCACTAAATAAGGAAATCCTTCATTTCCTGTGGAAGGGAAAGAAACACAGAATGAATCATCGCAAACTAACATGTCAGCCTATGGTGGGAGGATTTGGGCTCCCAAACATTGAACATTACAACTGGGCAGCCCTGGCCAAGTATGTAATGGACTGGTTGGTGGACAAAAACCACTTCACCAATAGCTCACTTGAATCTGAACTTATCAAACCATGGTCCCTGAAGATGCTACCACACATGACACACGCACAGATAGAACCCACCATCAGAGAGATACCCCCCCCCCTTTCTATCACCCTATAAGGGCCTGGTGGAAGATATGCAAGATGCTCAATGTCCCACATAAACACACAATTTACCTACCCCTAAAAGGTAACCCTAACTTTCCGGCAGGGATCACTACGAGACCCTTTAAACAGTGGGAGGGGTGGGGGATTTCCACAGTCAAACAAATCTTGATGGAGGACGGGAAGACAATCCGGTCATTCGGGGACTTGCAACATGACTTTAACATCCCAAATACACACCACTTTGCTTACCTCCAAGTGAGACACTATGTGCAAGACCTATCGAAAACAGGAGCTTTGCCTAACAGCAATTGTGACATTTACAAACTTTTTGCATAAATAAAAAGAGAGAAGCGCTCAACATGGGAACGAACAATAGCATAATAGCTTGTTCTATGGCTAGTTACCACCCTAGAAGCAGCCTCTTTTTGCTCAATATGTGCCTTTCACAGAAAAGAACTTTCCTGTAGCATATCAGTCTGATCCTGACTTCACAGTACAGTCCAGCCCCGAAATACCAGGCAATCCCTTTCTGAACAAGAGAAACAGCAAAACCCCAGACGTACGTTTCGGCCTATTGTGGGCCTCGTCAGTGAGGTGCAGCCATATCCCTCTAGGCACACTGAGCAACGGGTCCACGTCTGGATTCCCGCATCACACTTAGGGAGACTTCCCTAAGTGTCATAATTTGCATAAATAAAAAGAGAGAACCGCTCAACCTGGGAACGAACAATAGCATAATAGCTTGTTCTATGGCTAGTTACCACCCTAGAAGCAGCCTCTTTTTGCTCAATATGTGCCTTTCACAGAAAAGAACTTTCCTGTAGCATATCAGTCTGATCCTCACTTCACAGTACAGTCCAGCCCCGAAATACCAGGCAATCCCTTTCTGAACAAGAGAAACAGCAACACCCCAGACGTACGTTTCGGCCTATTGTGGGCCTCGTCAGTGAGGTGCAGCCATATCCCTCTAGGCACACTGAGCAACGGGTCCACGTCTGGATTCCCGCATCACACTTAGGGAGACTTCCCTAAGTGTCATAATTTGCATAAATAAAAAGAGAGAAGCGCTCAACCTGGGAACGAACAATAGCATAATAGCTTGTTCTATGGCTAGTTACCACCCTAGAAGCAGCCTCTTTTTGCTCAATATGTGCCTTTCACAGAAAAGAACTTTCCTGTAGCATATCAGTCTGATCCTGACTTCACAGTACAGTCCAGCCCTGAAATACCAGGCAATCCCTTTCTGAACAAGAGAAACAGCAAAACCCCAGACGTACGTTTCGGCCTATTGTGGGCCTCGTCAGTGAGGTGCAGCCATATCCCTCTAGGCACACTGAGCAACGGGTCCACGTCTGGATTCCCGCATCACACTTAGGGAGACTTCCCTAAGTGTCATAATTTGCATAAATAAAAAGAGAGAAGCGCTCAACCTGGGAACGAACAATAGCATAATAGCTTGTTCTATGGCTAGTTACCACCCTAGAAGCAGCCTCTTTTTGCTCAATATGTGCCTTTCACAGAAAAGAACTTTCCTGTAGCATATCAGTCTGATCCTGACTTCACAGTACAGTCCAGCCCCGAAATACCAGGCAATCCCTTTCTGAACAAGAGAAACAGCAAAACCCCAGACGTACGTTTCAGCCTATTGTGGGCCTCGTCAGTGAGGTGCAGCCATATCCCTCTAGGCACACTGAGCAACGGGTCCACGTCTGGATTCCCGCATCACACTTAGGGAGACTTCCCTAAGTGTCATAATTTGCATAAATAAAAAGAGAGAAGCGCTCAACCTGGGAACGAACAATAGCATAATAGCTTGTTCTATGGCTAGTTACCACCCTAGAAGCAGCCTCTTTTTGCTCAATATGTGCCTTTCACAGAAAAGAACTTTCCTGTAGCATATCAGTCTGATCCTGACTTCACAGTACAGTCCAGCCCCGAAATACCAGGCAATCCCTTTCTGAACAAGAGAAACAGCAAAACCCCAGACGTACGTTTCGGCCTATTGTGGGCCTCGTCAGTGAGGTGCAGCCATATCCCTCTAGGCACACTGAGCAACGGGTCCACGTCTGGATTCCCGCATCACACTTAGGGAGACTTCCCTAAGTGTCATAATTTGCATAAATAAAAAGAGAGAAGCGCTCAACCTGGGAACGAACAATAGCATAATAGCTTGTTCTATGGCTAGTTACCACCCTAGAAGCAGCCTCTTTTTGCTCAATATGTGCCTTTCACAGAAAAGAACTTTCCTGTAGCATATCAGTCTGATCCTGACTTCACAAACTTTTGACCTTGACAAGAGGAGGGATGACGTCCATCTCACATACTTACAACACCCTTCAATCTCAGCCCAACAATGCTCTCAGATCACATATCCAGAATGTCTGGAACACACTGACGGAAAAAAATTCCATTGACCAGGGGGTAGAGCAAAGTTTCGAGAAAGTGAGAAAGGCCACTTTGTCGAATGACATACGAGAATCCCATACAAAGTTGATCAACAACGTATACATTACACCCAGGATGTTTCACAGGTGGGTACAGAGCTCGTCGGGGCTGTGTCCAAAATGTGCACACAATGATCCCAATATCCTACACATGATCCTGACGTGCCCAAAGCTCACTAAATTCTGGGGAATGACACAGAGGTGGTTGGAGGGTTGTACTGGGGAAAGACTCAGATTCACGACAGAAATGATATTCTTCCTACACTCACAGTCCACAATAAGAAAACACTTGGAATTAATCCATAATGTCATACTACATGCTAGGAAACTCATTCTTGTGCAGTGGATGCTCCCTACACCACCTAGACTGACACAGCTCAAAGGAGTTTTGAGACAACAGATGACAAAAGAACAATTGGACACTCAAGGGGACATTACACGAAGGACAAGGAAATTTATGACCAAGTGGGAGCCCTTCATCAAAACGCTAGACCTCACACACCAAAAGCAAATCCTGTACCCACTTAAAGACTCCGACTTCATCCTCAATGCGCAGCTACGGGGTGACTGGAACATCTTCACCTAGACGCCTTTTAGACGACAATAGAATAGGGAATTGGGGAAATATACAGTGAGTAAGAATCCTGGAGTGACGCCCCAGGGGGAGTGAGAACGGATGGGTCTTATAGAGAGAGAGACAGAGTTGGGAAAGTTAGAAGGGGGAGTTCTTCAATCGACTACGGGCTCGTGCTCATCTCTCCTCCAGATGAAAGACTTTAAGAGGACATTTAAAGAGACTTTGTTATTCCACGCAGTTGAAAAAGTGGAGATGCTATCACTCAAAGGGAGAGAGCACATAGCCCACTGGGTTTCCTGTAATGATGAGGGAGAGAAGAACTTTGAGATAGTAGTAGAGTTAGGAGAGGAGGAGTAAGAGGAGGAGAGGGAGATAATTTGATTTAAGAAAAAGGAAAAAAACAAGTGTGGTTGCAGATCTAATATGCATTTCTCTTGTTAAGTGTATCCAGTCCACGGATCATCCATTACTTATGGAATATATTCTCCTTCCCAACAGGAAGTTGCAAGAGTCCACCCACAGCAAAGCTGCTATATAGCTCCTCCCCTAACTGCCATATTCAGTCATTCTCTTGCAAGCCTCAACATAGATAGGAGGTCGTGAGAGTCTGTGGTGATTTATACTTAGTTTATTCTTCAATCAAAAGTTTGTTATTTTTAAATGGCACCGGAGTGTGCTGTTTTTCTCAGGCAGTATTTGGAAGAAGAATCTGCGTTTTTCTATGATCTTAGCAGACGTAACTGAGATCCATTTGCTGTTCTCACACATTCTGAGGAGTGAGGTACTTCAGAGGGGGAATGGCGTGCAGGTTTTCCTGCAGATAAGGTATGTGCAGTAAAATATTTTTCTAGGAATGGAATTGACTAAGAAAATACTGCTGATACCGAAGTAATGTAAGTAAAGCCTTAAATGCAGCGATAGCGACTGGTATCAGGCTTATTAATAGAGATACATACTCTTATAAAAATGTGTTTTAAAACGTTTGCTGACATGTTTAATCGTTTTTTAACGTACATTGGTGATAACACTGTAATGTTGGTATAGCCTTAAATGCAGCGATAGCGACTGGTATCAGGCTTATTAATAGAGATACATACTCTTGTAAAAATGTGTTTTAAAACGTTTGCTGGCATGTTTAATCGTTTTTAACATATGTTTGGTGATAAAACTTATTGGGGCCTAAGTTTTTTCCACATGGCTGGCTTAAATTTTGCATAGAAACAGTTAACTGAAGCTTCCCACTGTTGTAATATGAGTGGGAGGGGCCTAATTTAGCGCTTTTTGCGCAGTTAAAATTACAAAATGAATTATCCAGATTCCCTCAGCAGTCCCATGAATACTACAGGACATTTCTAAAGGGCTAAAAAGACTTCCAAAATCGTTTATAGGGAAGGTAATCCACAGCTCTGCTGTGGCAGTTTTGTTGTGTCTGTTTTTAAAAACGTCTATGTCGTTTTTTTGATCTGTTTTTTGCATTAAGGGGTTAATCATCCATTTGCAAGTGGGTGCAATGCTCTGTTACCTTATTACTTGTACTGTAAAAATTTCGTTTGTTTTACTGCCTTTTTTCACTGTTTTTCAAATTTTGACAAAATTTGTTTCTCTTAAAGGCACAGTAACGTTTAATATATTTGCTTGTTAACTTGATTTAAAGTATTTTCCAAGCTTATTAGTCTCATTATTAGTCTGTTCTAACATGTCTGACATAGAGGAAGCTCTGTGTTCATTATGTTTTAAAGCCATGGTGGAACCCCATCTTAGAATGTGTACCAGATGTACTGATTTCATGTTAAACAATAAAGATCATTTTTTGTCTTTAAAAACATTATCACCAGAGGATTCTGTCGTGGGGGTAGTTATGCCGACTAACTCTCCCCACGTGTCAGACCTTTTGACTCCCGCTTTAGGGACTCACGCTCAAATGGCGCCAAGTACATCAAGGGCACCCATAGCATTTATTTTACCAGGGGATTCTGTCGAGGGGAAAGCTATGCCGATTAACTCTCCCCACGTGTCAGACCCTTCGACTCCCGCTTCAGGGACTCACGCTCAAATGGCGCCAAGTACATCAAGGGCGTCCATAGCGTTTATTTTACAAGACATGGCAAAGGTGGTGAATAATACTCTGGCAGCAGTATTAGTCAGACTACCTGAAATTAAAGGAAAGCAGATAGCTCTGGGGGTAGATACAGAGCATACAGACGCTTTAAGAACCATGTATGATACTACCTCACAATATGCTTAGTCTGTGGGTGATTTTTTTGACTCAGGGAAGATGATTTAACCTGATTCTGATATTTCTACATTTAAAATTTATGCTTGAGAACCTCCACTTGTTGCTCAGGGAGGCTTTGGCTGCTCTGAATGAATGTGTACAATCGCAGGGCCAGATAAATTGTGTAGACTGGATAAATAATATGCAGTGCCGGTGTGTACTGACGTTTTTCCAATACCTAAAGAGGTTTACTAAAAAATTTTTTTAATAAGGAATGGGATAGACCAGGTGTGCCTTTCTCTTCCCCTCCTATTTTTTATAAGAATGTTTTCTAATAGTTACCACCACACGGGACTTCTGGCAGACAGTTCCTAAGGTGGAGAGAAGAGTTTCTACTCTAGCTAAGCGTACCACTACCTCTGGCGAGGACAGTTGTGCTTTTTAGATTCAATGGATAAAAAATGTTTATTCAACAGGGTTTTATCCTGCAGCCCCTTGCATACATTGCTTCTGTCACTGCTGCTGCGGCGTTCTGGGTTGAGTCTCTTGATGAGGCTTTACAGTTAGCGACTCCATTGTATGAATATATTTGACAAGCTTATGCTAGCCAATTCCTTTGTTTTCTGATGCCTTTGTTCATTTGACTAGACTAACGGCTAAGAATTCTGTTTTTTACTATACTGGCGCGCAGAGCGCTATGGCTTATATTATGGTCAGCTGTCGTGACTTTAATAAATAAGCTACTTAACTTCCCTTCAAGGGGCAGACCCTATTCGGGCCTGGTTTGAAGGAGATTATTGCTTATATCACTGGAGGAAAAGGTCATGCCCTTCCTCAGGATAGGAATCAAGGGCCAAAAAAGGTCTAATTTTTGTGCCTTTTAAAACTTCAGGGCAGGTGTGGCATCCACTTCCTCTAAGGCAAAACAAGAGGGAATTTTTGCTCAGTCCAAGGCGGTCTGGAGACAATTGGACCTGGAACAAAGATAAGCAGGCCAAGGAGCCTGCTGCTACCTCTAAGGCAGCATGAAGGAACGGACCCCTATCCGGTAACGGATCCTATAGGGGGCAGACTTTCATTCTTCGCCCGGGCGTGGGCAAGAGATGCCCAGGATCCCTAGGCATTGGAATTTATATCCCAGAGATATCTTCTGGATTTCAAAGATTCCCCCCCCCCCAAAAAAAGGGGAGATTTCGCCTTTCACAATTATCTGCAAACCAGATAAAGAAGGAGGCATTCTTACATTGTGTACGAGATCCATCCAGTTCCAAGAGAGGAACAGGGACAGAGTTTTTACTCAAATCTGTTTGTGGTTCCCAAGGTGAGAGAACCTTCAGACCTATTTTGGATCTAAAGATCTTAAACAAACTCCTCAGAATTCCGTCATTTAAGATGGAAACTATTCGTACCATCTTAACTATGATCCAGGAGAGTCAATAGAGGACTACAATGGATTTGAAGGATGCTTATCCTCACATTGTGATGCATAAAGATCACCTTTGTTTTTCAGGTTTGCCTTTCTAGACAGGCATTACCAGTTTGTAGCTCTTTCCTTTGGGATATCTACAGCCCCAAGAATCTTTATGGAGGTTCTGGGGTCGCTTTGGCGGTCCTTAGGCCGCGGGGCATAGAAGTGGCCCCTTAGTTAGACGACATCCTGATACAGGTGTCAAACATCCAAATTGCCAAGTCTCATACGGATGTAGTACTGGCATTTCTGAGATCACATGGGTGGAAAGTGAACAAGGAAAGAGTTCTCTATCCCCAATCTCAAGGGTTTCCCTCCTAGGGACTCTGATAGATTCTGTAGAAATGAAAATTTACCTGACGGAGTCCAGGTTGTCAAAGTTTCTAAATTTCTGCCGTGTTTTTCATCCCATCCGCGCCCTTCGGTGGCTCAGTACATTAATGAAATCGGCTTAATAGGTAGCGGCAAGGGACATAGTACCGTTTGCACGTCTACATTTCAGACCGCTGCAACTATGCATGCTCAGTCAGAGGAACGGGGATTACACAGATTTGTCCCCCTGTTGAACCTGGACCAAGAGACCAGAGATTCTCTTCTCTGGTGACTATGTCGGGTCCATCTGTCCAAGGGTATGACCTTCCGCAGGTCAGATGGGACAGTTGTTACAATGGATGCCAGCCTTTTAGGTTGGGATGCAGTCTGGAACTCCCTGAAGGCTCAGGGATAGTGGACTTAGGAGGAGACCCTCCTTCTAATAAATATTCTGGGAGTGATATTCCATGCTCTTCAGACTTGGCCTCAGTTAGCAACTCTGAGGTACATCATACTCAGTCGGACAATATACACGACTGTGGCTTACATCAGCCATCAAGGGGGAACAGAAGTTCCCTAGTGATGTTAGAAGTCTTACAATAATTCACTGGACAGAGACTCACTCTTGTCTATCAGCTATCCATATCCCAGGTGTTGAGAACTGGGAGGTGGATTTTCTAAGTCGTCAGACTTTTCTTCCGGGGGAGTGGGATTTCCTTCGGAGGTCAAGACCAAGCAGGAGAGGGCTTTGGTGTTTTTGACAGCGCCTGCGTAGCCACGCAGGACCTGGTATGCAGATCTGGTGGACATGTCATCCTTTCCATCACGGTCTCTGCTTCTGAGACAGGTCCCTCTACCTCAGGGTCCTTTCAACCATCTAAATAGAATCAATCTGAGATGGACTGCCTGGAGACTGAACGCTTGATGTTATCAAAGCATGGCTTCTCCGAGTCAGTCATTGATACCTTAATACAGACATGAAAGCCTGTCTCTAGGAAAATTGAACATAGATATGGTGTAAATATCTGATTGTTATGAATCCAAGGGTTACTCATGGAGTAAAGCCTGTATTCCCAGGATATTATCTTTTCTCCAAGATGTTTTTGAGAAAAGGGTTGTCAGCTAATTCCTTAAAAGGGACAGATTTTTACTCTGTCTATTTTTTTGCACCAGCGTCTGGCAGGTATTCTAGACGTTCAGGCATTTGGTCAGGCTTTGGTTAGATCCAAGCCTGTGTTTAAAACTGTTGCTCCACCATGGAGCTTAAACCTGGTTCTTAAGGCTCTTCAAGAAGTTCCGTTTGAACCTTTTTTGTTCCATAGATATCAATCTTTATCTTGGAAAGTTCCTTTTGGGTAGCTATTTCCTCGACTCGTAGAGTCTCCAAGTTATCTGTGTTACAATGTGATTCTCCTTATCTGGTCCTTCGTACGGATAAGGTAGTCCTGCGTACCAACCTGGGTTTATTCCTAAGGTGGTATCTAACAAGAACATCACTCAAGAGATAGTTGTTCCATGCTTGTATCCTAATCCTTCCTCAAAGAAGGAACGTCTATTACACAATATTGGACGTCGTTTGTGCTTTAAAGTTTTACTTACAAGCTACTACAGTTTTCATCAAACTTTCACCTTGTTTGTTGTCTATTCTGGACAGAGGAGAGGTCAAAAGACTTCAGCAGCCTCTCTGTCTTTTTGGTTAAAAAGCATAATTCATTTAGCTTATGAGACTGCTGGACAGCAGCCTCCTGAAGGGATTGCAGCTCATTCTACTAGAGCTGTGGTTTTTACTTGGGCCTTTTTTAAATGTGGCTTCTGTTGAACAGATTTACAAGACGGAGTCTTGGTCTGCGCTTCATACTTTTTCAAATTTAACAAATTTGATACCTTGCTTCTTCAGAGGCTATTTTTGGGAGAAAGGGTTTTTTTACAGGCAGTGGTTACTTCCGTTTAAGTACCTGCCTTGTCCCTCCCATCATCCGTGTACTTTAGCTTTGGTATTGGTATTCCATAAGTAATGGATGATCCGTGGACTGGATACACTTAACAAGAGAAAACATAATTTATGCTTACCTGATAAATTTATTTCTCTTGTAGTGTATCCAGTCCACGGCCCGCCCTGTCATTTTAAGGCAGGTAATTTTTTCATTTGAACTACAGTCACCACTGCACCCTATGGTTTTTCCTTTCTCTGCATGTTTTCGGTCGAATGACTGAATATGGCAGTTAGGGGAGGAGCTATATAGCAGCTTTGCTGTGGGTGGACTCTTGCAACTTCCTGTTGGGAAGGAGAATAACTTAGCCACTTTGATGGAAAGGATTGCAAGCTGCACAAAAGATGGATAATTAAAAAATGACAATTTATTGGTTACAATTTAAAAATGTTAAGCACACATCACAGTGGTTCACCCAAGCACACAGGAGAGCAGCCTCTCCTGTGTGCTTGGGTGAACCACTGTGATGTGTGCTTAACATTTTTAAATTGTAACCAATAAATTGTCATTTTTTAATTATCCATCTTTTGTGCAGCTTGCAATCCTTTCCATCAAAGTGGCTAAGTTGTTCGTTATTTCAGCGTTGGGAAATCGCTGTATTGAAAGGATTGTGCATCCTGCCTAGTCTCTGAGGTGATAGTGCAAGTGTTAGTGCTGCTGGTTAACGTGCAATCAATCGAGCTGAACACCAGGTGCGTACAGCGTTCCTAAACACAAGGAGAGTAACAGAGCTTGCCAGCATCACGCTTCCCCTCCCTGCATTGAGTAGGACCGACAGGACGAATAGTCTGAAGTTATAAGGTATTGTCCGGTGTGGGGGTAAAGTGTTTGAACTGTATGAAGAGCAAATTTGAGCTTTGTGGATAGACTGTACCTGTGAATTAACATAACAGTGAAGTTATACCGGTTGTTATATATGCTCTGTTTGTTCACTTACATCTTGAAAATCTTTTCTACTGAAACGTCACTTACATTGTGTATACCTGGATCCGATACGAATCAAGAGTTGAAAGTGAAGTCATCTATATTTTCTTATGCACACAGCATATATACACATTATTGAGAATCACTGTACGCTTGCACATTAATATCACTCAGAGTGAATCTAGAGATCAATACCGTATTGCCGATAATGGTGTATTGTGGAATTTTTGTATGAATGTTGATGCTGACTTATGGGAAGGAGAATATATTCCATAAGTAATGGATGATCCGTGGACTGGATACACTACAAGAGAAATAAATTTATCAGGTAAGCATAAATTATGTTTTTTTCACTTTACATATAGTTGACTTGTCAATGTTTTCTATCTGTTCATGTATACTACACGGAAAAATAAAATATTTAAAAAAAAAAATAATCTAGATTATACCTTCATAATTTAGGATAATCTGAATTTTATTACAAGACCAGAGACTCATATTTTGCTAGTTTAAAGCAACTAACAAAATAAGTTAAGTGATGCATGTTCAATGGGTTTAAAATAAAATTGTTAAAAATTGAATCAGAAGACCAGTCAGCTGCATCCAAAATTTGTTGAAGGATAGCAGCTTTCAAAAATTGCTTTAGAAGCGGCTGATCCTCCTAACAGAGTGAGCTGAAAAAGATACATTAATACCTGCTTCACTCATAACCCATTTAACCCACCTGGCTATAGATGTAGAGGACACGGGATGATGAGGAGAAAGAAAGGATAACAAAAGTTGATTAGAAGTACGAAAAGAAGTTCTGCGTTCATACTCTTTGAGACATACAACCACACAAAGAAGAGGTTCAGAAGGTAAATAAGGATAGACTATAGAAGTTGAAAAAGGATTTAGTTATTTTAGAAATAAAGAAAGTAACACCTTCAGGAGTAAAACTTTTAGAATTAAAATCTAAAGCTCTGACATCAGAAACTCTATGAAAAGAAATTAAAAATAAAAGGGTAGCTAATTTAGCAGAAAGTTGTTTCAAGGATAAAAATTAATTTGAAGGCCAAGATTTAAAAAGATAAAATATAAGATCAACATCCCAAAAAGAAGAATATTTAGGAGCCGGAGGTCTTTTAGGTGTAATAGCTTTCAATAATTTGCAAATTAAAGGGTGTTGACCCACAGGAAAATTATTAATAAAATAATGGTTAGCAGAAATAGCAGATCTAGAAACATTGATAGTTCTATAAGCTAATCCAGAATCGAAAAGTGAAGTAAGGAAATTAATAATATCAGTTATATCAACTGAAAGGGGATCCAAACTTCTTTCCACGCACCAGCTAGACCATCTGGTCCATGCGGAAAAATAGCACTTTTTGGTCCCAGGGGGCAATGAGTCTTGAAGGAGTTCCTTAGCTTGTTGTGATAAACCTTGGAGAGATGAAGATCGCCCGAAATTGACCATGCTATGAGACGAAGAGATCGTTGAAGGATAAGATCGTGAGGATGACCTTCTGGATCTGACAAGAGCAGAGGAAACAGGAAGAAGAACAGGATGGTTGGCAGACAATTCTAGAAGAGATGGGTACCAAGGTTGAGATGGCCAAAGGGGAGTGATTAGGAGAATTTAAAGAAGATCCCGACGGGCTACCGATATGGTTCTCTGAATCATGGAGAACGAGGGAATCGCATAAGCTGACTGAAGAGGCCACGGGTGGAGAAATGCATTAATCGCCAGAGCATCTGGGTCTGGACGTCAATTGAAATAGGGACGAATATGAAAATTCAGTCTCAAAGCGAACAGATTCATCGAAAAGGGACCTCTGAGAGATTTAAGCGAATGGAAAAACTTGATGATGAAGTTTCCAATCGCTGGAATCTGTCAGATACTGAGAACCCCAATCCGCTGCGACATTGGATAAATCTGGAATATATTCTGCTTTGACAGAAATATTTCTGTCCAAGCAAAGATGAATGAAATCTTTCATAATAATCGATAAATCTCTCGATTTTGTACCACCGAGATGATTCAAATAACGAACTGCAGAAATATTATCCATTCTGAGTAAAATGGACACTGGAAAAGAATCTTTGACAAAACTTTTGACTGCAAAAGAGCCCGCCAAAAGTTCT
Organism: Bombina bombina; assembly: GCF_027579735.1. Taxonomy (NCBI): domain Eukaryota; kingdom Metazoa; phylum Chordata; class Amphibia; order Anura; family Bombinatoridae; genus Bombina; species Bombina bombina. The sequence continues at coordinate 1,088,259,349 of NC_069499.1, forward strand.
AAGCAATTGATGTGAAAATGTTTTTCTTCTGAAGACCATTTTCCTCTTGTGATTGAAGGACCACAACGAGCTCCCCAGCCCGAACGACTGGCATTGGATTCTATAATTAAATCCGGAGTTTTTCCAAAAATGGCTCTCCCGTTCCAAGCTTCTATATGGGAGAGCCACCACGAAAGTTCTTCTTTGGCTTCGGAAGAAAGAGGAATTAAATGGAAATATGAAAGACCTTTCTGAAGATGAAAGATTTTCAAACGTTGAAGTTCCCTGTAGTGAAGAGGGGCAGGGAAAATAGCCTGAATAGAGGATGAGAGTAACCCAACTATTCTGGCTATAGTCCTGATGGGAACCAAAGATAAAGAAAGAGTTTTTGAAATATCTTTCTTGATATTCACAATTTTCTCTCTGGGAAGAATGAGTTTAGATTTCAATGTGTCTATTTGGAAACCTAAAAAGGTTAGAGATTTGGTTGGAGAAAGAACTGATTTCTCTTTGTTGACTAAGAAACCTAAATTTTCTAGAATATATATAGTAAGATGAAGTTGAGAATTTAAAATGACAGAGTTCTGATTCATAATCAAAATATCGTCTAAATAGATAATTAGACGAACGCCTCGAAGGCGAAGCCAAGTGATTATAGGTTTCATAAGTTTGGTGAAGATCCAAGGAGCTGAAGATAAGCCGAAAGGCATACAAGTGAAACACCAAGTCTTTCCTTCCCAAACAAAAGTGAGAAATTTCCTGTGTTCTTGGGCTACAGGGACTGTAAGATAAGCATCTGTCAAATCTAATCTGACTAGAAAATCGTTGTCTAAAAGGCAATCTCTGAGAAGATGAATACCTTCCATTTGAAATGTTGATAGACTACGAAAGCATTTAAGGATCTTAAATTTATTACTGGGCGAAATTGGCCGTTTTTCTTCTTTACAATAAAAAGATTGCTTAGAAAGCAATCTTGAGAATTTAAAGCCGGTTCTATGGCTTGTTTTGAAAGAAGATTTGATATTTCGCTTTGAATGGAAATTCTGTCTGAAACTGAAAATTTTATTGGAAAAGGTGGAAGATTTTGAAAAGGAGGAGAAATAAAATCTATAAAAAGACCTGAAACAGTTTGAAGAACCCATTGATCTGTAGTGATCAGGCTCCAATTGTGTGAAAAAAAGAGATATTCTGCCTCCTATTATGTTTTGGGAAGAAACATGAGAAGGATGAAAAGAAAGGTTTACCTTGTGGAGTACGGGATCTTTGTCTCGAATGCTGGATCCTTGGGTTCCAAAATCTTCCTCTGGTAGGGAAGAATCCTGTAGAGACTGGGTTTTGAAATTGTCTCTGGTGTTGGAATTGTTGGTTTGAGAACTGAGACCTATTGGGGTATGAAGCATGGCCGGGAAAGCGGCCTCTACCTTTCCCAGCCTGTTCAGAGAAACGATCTTGATAAAAGATCTTTTTCATGGACGTTCTCACTTTATTTAAATTAGAAAAAGTATTTACATAACTGTTTAATTCCTTAATAAATGTGTCTCCAAATAACAAACCCTTAGTGTCAGGATGAATTTCATTAACAGCAAAGTCACATACCCTGGGATCAATCCTTCTAAGTATATTGTGTCTATGCGCAGTGTACATTGCTGAGTTAGCATTGCCTAAAAAGGTAAGCATTCTTTGTAGCCATTCTCTTACAATGACTGGATCTAATAAAGAACTATCGTAAACTGCCTGTTCCGATAAGTCAAATAATTTAGATAGGGGGCCAATAGTATCTAACATTTTACCCTGACATATCTTCCAATCCCTATCCATTCCTTTTTTGAGTTTAAATCCTGGAGAACCTATAAATTTTAAAAAAAATTGATCCACTTCTGGAGTGCAACTTGCATTATTTGGAAGAATGGGTCTGGGACATTCAGCCCTCATTTTATTTTGTGAATCCCTTTTTAAGGGTTGGCGTAATTGGTAGTCAATAAATTCAGCAATATATGAAGAAGGGCACCATTCTGAAGATCTCGGATGATGTAAATCATCTGAGTTGAATCTTGGGTTACCCAAACAATCAAAAAATGTAATTTTATCAGATTTCGGATGTTTGTATTTTTTCAAACAATTTTTAAATGTTTTAATCTTCAGAGAAGCTGAAGAATATTCAGAAGAAGATTGAGAACAATAATCCTCAGATTTAACTGATTCCAATGAGGAATCAGAATTAAATTCGGTCTCAGAAACATCATCAAAATTTTCTTTATTGGCCAAAGCCTCTCCCATTAGTAACCTCTTGGGAGTAGAGGATAAAGCAGGTGTTTTCCTTCCTTTCCTGCAAGGAACAGAAGCACTGGCAGCCAATTGGCGAGATTTTTTTAATCAGTTTTTTACTTGTTTTAACCGCACTGGAAACGGTTCTTTTCCTTTTAACTGCCTTTTTAGAGGAAGATTTAATTAAAAGTGTGATTTTCTCTAACATAGAATTCATAGAGACATCAATCATTTTTTGAACACCCTCAGTGTTCAATTCAGTATTCTGAGACATGTTGAAACATTTTTTATATATAAAAAAATTTCTAAATAAAAAATTAAATTTGAAAATGAATTTAATATTGAATGAAAAATCTAATGACTTAATATAATTACTAAACAAGTCAATAAATGAAATATATAACATTTTTAATTATATATATATATATATAAACAATGACCCCAAGGAAATGACAATAATATAATAATATAAATTTAAATAAATTTAAATAATAAGCTAAAGTTGTAATATACTGACAGGGCAGTAGATGGAGACACAGGCAAGAACATGAGTAATAAACAGTAACGAAATGACACAAACTGGAATTTAACCAAAGCGCAACAAACTATCCGATTCAATTATCACAGCTGTAGTGAGGTAAAAGGGGCGGGAAACGAAATACGTGACTACGTATTAGAAAATGGAGATGAGTGCATATGCGCATGCGCAAACAGCCGAAGACTCAAAATGGATGTCGGAAAGAAGAAACCCTGAGCACCGAGCACCGCAAGGAGAATAAGAAACAAAAACTGCGTAAATCAATGCTAAAAACCCAGCGCAAAGGTAAACAATAAAACCGGAAGGGGAATAAATAACAAACAAAGGAAAAAACAATAATTATGTTAAAAGGTTTATAAAAAACAGGACAAGATAATTGAAAAAGTTTAATAAATATATATAGACAAAAGAGTCATAGAAAAAACGTAAAAGAGAATAAAATAACAAGAAATAAAATTGATATTGCTATATTCAAATAGCACAATACTTATCTTTCCTGCAGCAGTAAAAGAAAGAGAATTTTCTGCTGTATATTGGACAGTTTATAGGTTATATTATCAAACTGATTGGCTACTTTGTTTTGGTCTAATCAGTTCTCCATTGCTATTGGTCACTGATCTGTATACTGTTTTTACTGTCCTTTTCAAATATTGACAGTTATTTGTATTTCTTTATGTATACTTTTAAAACTGCATTTAAGTAGTAAAAGAAAGAAAGCAAAATATGAGTCTCTGGTCTTGTAATAAAATCAACTGATGGATGAGAACAGGTTGGTTACTGATCAGCTGATTACTTCACCTGTGCACTGGTTTGGCTTTAATGAAAACCAGGCATGTTGGGGGTACTTGAGGACCGCTGTTGGGAAACACTGGACTAGATCATTGGTTTTCAAACCTGTCCTCAGGCCTCCCCAACAGGCCAGGTTTTATGTATTACCTTTTATGAGAGCAGGTAAAATAACCATGTTTACTAATCAGCTGATTATTTCACTTGTGCTCCAGTTTAGATAACCTAACAAATGTGGCCTGTTACGGAGTCCAGGGGACAGGTTTTAAAACCAGTGCTTTTATATCTTAAGATTGTCCCCTGGGTGTGCGCTCACCCCTATTCTTTATTTTACTCCTGCTGATCTTAGAAAAGCAACACACGGAATTTTGCCAAGGAGCTAGGTTTACCTTCCTTATACTTCATACTGGCAGACTGCCTGCCAGTACCTAAGATAGTGTTTAACAGTGTGTGTGTGTGTGTGTGTGTGTGGGGGGGGGGGGGGTTAGTGAGGGAATAGAGCTGTTGTGGAGGTGTCAGGTGGGAAGGTTATCTGTAACTACTGCTAACAGTAACCTTACATGCTACCTGATTAACCCCTTCACTTTTTGGAATTTCAGAAGTGTGGTGCACAGTTGCAATTAGCAGTCTTCTAATTGTCAAAAACAATGGCAAATCCATGCATGTCTGCTGTTTCTGAACAAAGGGGACCCTAGAAAAGCTTTTACAATCATTGTCTTATGACTGCAGTAGTTTTGTGTAAATCATTTCAGTGAGAAACCCAAAGTTTGTGAAAAAGTTAATGATTTTTTTAAATATGATTGCATTTGGCAGTGAAACTTTGGCACGAAATATACCAAAATTTGCCTAGATCAATACATAGGGTTATCTACTAAAAATAAATATATAATGCTGATAGGTAAATAAAAAAACAAGGCTCTTTCTGTTTAAATGGAGTGATAGCAAAAATGTTAACATTCACTGGTACTTGGGGCAAGTGTTCTCTAAAATTCCCATTCCTTAAGGGGTTAATAATTAAACAACATGCCCAAACGTTTGTTTTATTAGAATGAAATGTTAGGTAAGTTTAGAAAATATTTCCTAACTTTTAGAATTTTTTGTTTTTGTTTTAATACATTGATGTCATGTTATGATATTGAATAGGGTTAAAGGCACATGGTAGTCAAAAATAATTTACATGCTTTAAATAGATGTATATAATTCAAAAAGTTTATGTCCATTTTTTTTGTTTTATCAAATGTTAGTCTTTTTCCCATGGTATCCTTTGTTGAAACCTCTTTTTATGAGAGCATACTGATGTACACTCAGGATTATAACTGTCACTATATTAAAGCATTGTTTCCTGCAGTGTTATATAGATAATGTACATGGGGTTTTCTCATTACTTTTTTATAATATTTGAGTAAAGAATTATGCCCAGAAAACATTTGAACTTTTTAGAGTTTTTTTTATGTGTTCATAAATACAATAATGCTAAATACGTCGTATGGTAATATGCAATATTTTTTTTTCAACAAAGGTAAATAAAATCACATGAAATGCTTAGATTATATAATATTTTAATAATGTTAAAGGATTCTCTATTCTAAAAACAAATTGCATTGTTATGCAATAATATTCAAATTGTACAATTTCTACCACTATCCTAATGCATTACAGCATTTTATTATTGCACTGTTTTTTGCATATAACAATGTGTTTAACCCCTGCAAAGGTGTTAAACACACAGTTAAAGGCAGTTCCAGAGCAGCAATGCACTATTGAGCTAGTTGAACACCGGAAGATAACTGAATACCGTCTCTTTCACCTTGTGTTTTTAACATCATGCTTCTTCCTTCACTAGTGGTGCAAGGTGTGGCTATAGAGCGTGGCTGATCACAAATCCTGGTCCAAAGGAGATATAATCTGTTTCATCAATGGATTAGATCCATGACTGTGCCTTTTGTGTACAGAAATAGTTCAATTTTTAGAATGTTCCAGTGCCTTACAGTAAGCTTTTAATAAGATAATTTATATTGTTATAGTGTGTTGTTGCTTTAACAACCTGAAACAGGTACATGGCATCTGGGTGAACCCCCACTTGTCCAAAATTATGAAGGTGATTCAGAATATCCAGGGAAACAAAAGGAAAATCTTTGGGGCAGCCACATTTGGCCTAAAGATATGTGAGGTAATCCACATACAGTAAAATTACACAAAACATATTGGAATTTTAAAGCTCAAAATTGATACATTGCACTCTGGGGGAAATGTTTTTTATGCATCAGAAAAGTATGATGCAAACTTTCTTTGCAAATATAATTATTTGATGTGGGGAACTAGCTAAGCTTGTTCGTATACAGAAGTCATGTCCAATAATCCAGACCAATCTCACGTTTTATTCTTGTCACACACCCTCTCCAATTCCCTGTTAGTTTAGAAGATCTCTTTTTAATAATATGTTAAAGGGACAATAATATGTTAAAAGGACAGCAATAAATATGCATAATGAAACAAATTTGCAATATATTTTCATTATTTATTTTACATCCCATTCTTGTATTTTAGCTCTGAAAATTGAGAAATTTCTAATACTCAAAACTTGAAATGCACCCTGCTGACTTCTCAAGGCTAACTCCGGTACACATCTGTTCCTAATTGGGTTTTACTGATATCAACTGCAAATAAATGTATTTTATATTAACTTGCGTGGTAGCCTGCTGACTAAAGCCCAGATTGGCTCCTCCAAATAAGGTAAATGGTGGGTGGAGTTTGGCTATTGAAAATAATTGCAGTTAAAAGGATGCTAATTTGATTTAAAAATGTTAAGACTTGGCTGATATGATATTCTATATCAACACACAAATAAATGTCTTGTAAGGTGTTTACTGTTTCTTTAAATTGTGCAAATCATGTTATCCTTCAGTCTCACACACTTTCCTTCTTCTCTCGCTCTTTTTTTTTTTTACCTGTGCACTTTTTACCTTGGGTCAAGGTTATATATGTATAGTGAATCAGATCAATCCCTAGGAGCAAATCCAATGTCTATATTTAACTTCCGTTTATTGTTAGGATATTAAAAGGACACAGAACCCAATTTTTTTCTTTCATGATTCGGAAAAAGCATGCAATTTTAAGCAACTTTCTAATTTACTCTTATATAATTTTTTCTTCATTCTCTTGCTATCTTTATTTGAAAAGCAATAATTTAAGTTTAGAAGCTGGCCCATTTTTGGTTGACAACATGAGTTGTGCTTGCTGATTGGTGGCTAAATGCACCCTGCAATAAACAAGTGCTGTCCAGGGTCTGAACCAAAAATCTGCTGGCTCCTTAGCTTAGATGCCTTCTTTTTCAAATAAAGATAGCAAGAGAACGGAGAGAAATTTATAATAGAAGTAAATTAGAGAGTTGCTTAAAATTGCATGCTCTGTCTGAATCATGAAATAAAAAAATGGGCTTAGTTTCCCTTTAAAAGGCAGGACCCCATGCTGGTAAAATCCTCCCAAGGCTAATGTTTGTGTTATGAATGTTATTAACACATTATACTATATGATACGATGCTTTACACATCGGACATTATCCCCACTCACTCCTCACTCGTAATGAGTTAGACAGACCAATCCCTGCAATTGTATAGTGGAACCACTAATAGTTGTACTATCTTGCTGCGTAAATGTTGCGAGGAGAGCTAATACGCTATGATTTAGTGGATATTAACTGTCCCACCTCCAATAAGTGCATAATCATTGAACGTTATTTAGATTGGTATTATTGATTATTAAGGCGGCACAACAAAGTAGCGGTCTTAGCAATTGCGAGGTGAGGCTATGATATTGATACAGTGTTTTGGTTTATATGAGAAAGAAACAGCTGAAAAACGTACATATTCTTTTTGTTGTCTTTTGAGAAATGTGTTCTGATTAGGGTCTGTGTTTATGACATCAGGGTTACACATATACATTTGGTTTCTTGCTATGTCAACTGTTTTGGCACACTTTTATGTGAGGGGGAGGATCTATGCTTATAAAATGTTTGTATTTTCACTTTTTTTTTTTTTTTTTGCTGGTCTGAGGAAGGGACATGCTCCTAAACGTCACCTGGAATAAAACTTTTGTATCATCATTTATCAGTCCTGCAAGTGCAGATCTTTATGTTATTGTTGTCACTATCCTTGTGATTTTCATTATTTTTCAGTTTTGTATGTATCAAATTGCTATGATTTAGTTTTTTCTTCTCTCTAGTTATACATGATTAGCTACATCAACAATAATCATTATCACTATCATGTTTTTTCATATGTGTTTAAACATTTTAAATAAAAATAACAAAAATATATTTTTTTGTTAACCACTTCACTACTGAGCCATTTCTAAACTCTCTTCTACAGCTGTTTTAAGTCTTGTTTAATTACATTTCTTTTTTAAGACACAATGAGTCCACGGATCATCTTAATTACTAATGGGATATTCACCTCCTGGTCAGCAGGAGGTGGCAAAGAGCACCAAAGCAGAGCTTTTAAATAGCTCCTCCCTTCCCTCCCACCCCAGTCATTCTCTTTGCCTATGTTGTGACAACTGGGAGGTGGATTTCCTGAGCAGATAGACCTTTCATCCGGGGGAGTGGGAACTCCATCCGCAAGTGTTTTCCAACTTGATTCTCAAGTGGGGTCAGCCGGAATTGGATCTCATGGCATCCCAATAGAATGCCAAGCTCCCGAGATACGGGTCGAGGTCCAGGGACCCCCACGTGGAACTGATAGATGCTCTGGTGGTTCCTTGGAACTTCAGTCTAGCATACAGTGGGGCAAAAAAGTATTTAGTCAGCCACCAATTGTGCAAGTTCTCCCACTTAAGAAGATGAGAGAGGCCTGTAATTTTCATCATAGGTATACCTCAACTATGAGAGACAAAATGTGGAAACAAATCCAGACAATCACATTGTCTGATTTGGAAAGAATTTATTTGCAAATTATGGTGGAAAATAAGTATTTGGTCAATATCAAAAGTTCACCTCAATACTTTGTTAGATATCCTTTGTTGGCAATGACAGAGGTCAAATGTTTTCTGTAAGTCTTCACAAGGTTGTCACACACTGTTGCTGGTATGTTGGCCCATTCCTGCATCCAGATCTCCTCTAGAGCAGTGATGTTTTGGGGCTGTCGCTGGGCAACACAGACTTTCAACTCCCTCCAAAGGTTTTCTATGGGTTTGAGATCTGGAGACTGGCTAGGCCACTCCAGGACCTTGAAATGCTTCTTATGAAGCCACTCCTTCATTGCCTGGGTGGTGGGTTTGGGATCATTGTCATGCTGAAAGACCCAGCCATGTTTCATCTTCAATGCCCTTGCTGATCGAAGGCGCTCAAAATCTCACGATGCATGGCTCCATTCATTCTTTCATGTACACAGATCAGTCGTACTGTTCCCTTTGCAGATAAACAGCCCCAAAGCATGATGTTGCCACCCCAATGCTTCACAGTAGATATGGTGTTCTTTGGTTGAAACTCAGCATTCGCTCTTCTCCAAATATGACGAGTTGTGATTCTACCAAACAGTTCTACTTTGGTTTCATCTGACCATATGACATTCTCCCAATCTGCTTCTGGATCATCCAAATGCTCTCTAGCATACTTCAGACAGGCCCGGACATGTACTGGCTTAAGCAGGGGGACACATCTGGCACTGCAGGATATGAGTCCCTGAGCGGCATAGTGTGTTACTGATGGTAGCCTTTGTTACGTTGGTCCCAGCTCTCTGCAGGTCATTCACTAGGTCCCCCCGTGTGGTTCTTGGATGTTTGCTCACCGTTCTTGTGATCATTTTGACCCCACGGGGTGAGATCTTGCGTGGAGCCCCAGATCGAGGGAGATTATCAGTGGTCTTGTATGTCTTCCATTTTCTAATTATTGCTCCCACAGTTGATTTCTTCACACCAAGCTGCTTTCCTATTGCAGATTCAGTCTTCCCAGCCTGGTGCAGGTCTACAATTTTGTTTCTGGTGTCCTTCGACAGCTCTTTGGTCTTTACCATAGTGGAGCTTGGAGTGTGACTGTTTGAGGTTGTGGACAGGTGTCTTTTATACTAATAACAAGTTCAAACAGGTGCCATTAATACAGGTAATGAGTGGAGGACAGAGGAGCCTCATAAAGAAGAAGATACAGCACTGTGAGAGCCAGAAATCTTGCTTGTTTGTAGGTGACCAAATACTTATTTCTCCTGTTCAGTGTAGTCAGTCCACGGGTCATCCATTACTTATGGAATATATCTCTTCCTAACAGGAAACTGCAAGAGAATTACCCAGCAGAGCTGCTATATAGCTCCTCCCCTCACATATCATATTCAGTCATTCTCTTGCAGCCTAACTAAAAAGGAAGCTGTGAGAGATCGGTGGTGTTTTTTTAACTTAGTTTATTTCTACAATCAAAAGTTTGTTATTTTAAATGGCACCGGAGTGTGCTGTTTATTCTCAGGCAGCATTAGAAGAAGAATCTGCCTGGGTTTTTTTCTATGGTCTTAGCAGACGTAACTAAGATCCACTGGCTGTTTCTCATCTGAGGAGTGAGGTAACTTCAGAGAAGGGGAATAGCATGCAGGGCTCCCCTGCAACAAATGAGGTATGTGCAGTAATTTATTTTCTGAGGAATGGAATTGACTGAGAAAATACTGCTGATACCATTGTAAAGTAAGTTCAGCCTTAAATGCAGTGATAGCGACTGGTATCAGGCTGATGTGTGTGTGTACACTGAATGTATTTTTCTAAGGAATGGAATTGACTCTGAAAATACTGTTAATACTGAAATAATGTATGAGCCTTAACTGCAGTAAAAACGACTGGTAGCAGGCTTATTAATAATAATACATAACTTTCAAATGTATGTTTAAAACGTTTACTGGCTTGTTAATCGTTTTTGTGAGGTACTTGGTGATAAAACTTATTAGGGCATGATTTTTACCACATGGCCATTTTTGTTTTCTGCATAGAAACAGTTTCTGAGCTTCCCCACTGTTGTAATATGAGTGGGAGGGGCCTATTTTAGCGCTTTTTTGCGCAGTAAAAATTCAGTCACAATCTGTCTACTTCATCCTCCATGATCCAGATCGTCTCTAGAGAGCTCAGGGGTCTTCAAAATCCATTTTGAGGGAGGTAATCAGGCACAGCAGTCCTGTGACAGTGTATTTGACTGTGAGAAAAACGTTAATTATATAATTGTTATCCGTTTTTGGGTACTAAGGGGTTAATCATCCATTTGCTGGTGGGTGCAATCCTTTGCTAACTTAATACATTTACTGTGAAAATTTGGTTGCTATAACTATTTTGGTCATTGTTATTTCAACTGTGTCAGTTTTTCTGTGCTTCTTAAAGGCACAGTAACATTTTTTATATTGCTTGTAAATTAATTTTGAAAAGTATTTCCAAGTTTGCTAGTCTCATTGCTAGTTTGTTTAAACATGTCTGACTCAGATGAATCTCTTTGTTCACTATGTTTAAAGGCCAATGTGGAGCCCAATAGAAATTTGTGTACTAATTGCATTGATGCTACTTTAAATAAAAGTCAATCTTTACATGTAAAGAAATTATCACCAGACGACGAGGGGGAAGTTATGCCGACTAACTCTCCTCACGTGTCAGTACCTTCGCCTCCCGCTCAGGAGGTGCGTGATTTTGTGGCGCCAAGTACATCAGGGAGGCCCTTACAAATCACTTTGCAAGACATGGCTACTGTTATGACAGAAGTATTATCTAAGTTGCCAGAATTAAGAGGCAAGCGCGATAGCTCTGGGTTAAGGATAGAGCGCGCGGATGAGATGAGAGCCATGTCAGATACTGTGTCACAGTTTGCAGAACGTGAGGACGGAGAGCTTCATTCTGTGGGTGACGGATCTGATCCAGGGAGACTGGATTCAGAGATTTCCAATTTTAAATTTAAGCTAGAGAACCTCCGCACATTGCTAGGGGAGGTATTAGCGGCTCTGAATGATTGTAACACGGTTGCAATTCCAGAGAAATTATGTAGGTTGGATAGATACTATGCGGTACCGGTGTGTACTGACGTATTTCCTATACCAAAAAGGCTTACAGAGATTATTAGCAAGGAGTGGGATAGACCGGGTGTGCCTTTTACCCCTCCTCCCATATTTAGGAAAATGTTTCCTATTGACACCACCACACGAGACTTATGGCAGACGGTCCCTAAGGTGGAGGGAGCAGTTTCTACTTTAGCTAAGCGTACCACTATCCCGGTGGAGTATAGTTGTGCCTTTTCAGATCCAATGGATAAAAAATTAGAGGGTTACCTTAAGAAAATGTTTGTTCAACAAGGTTTTATTTTACAGCCCCTCGCATGCATTGCGCCTGTCACTGCTGCGGCAGCATTCTGGTTTGAGTCTCTGGAAGAGGCCATTCGCTCAGCTCCATTGGATGAAATAATCAACAAGCTTAAGACACTTAAGCTAGCTAACGCATTTGTTTCTGATGCCGTTGTGCATTTAACCAAACTTACGGCTAAGAACTCCGGATTCGCCATCCAAGCGCGCAGAGCGCTATGGCTTAAATCCTGGTCAGCTGACGTGACTTCTAAATCTAAATTGCTTAATATTCCTTTCAAAGGGCAGACCTTATTCGGGCCCGGCTTGAAAGAAATTATTGCTGACATTACGGGAGGTAAGGGCCATGCTCTACCTCAGGACAGGGCCAAATCAAAGGCCAAACAGTCTAATTTTCGTGCCTTTCGTAACTTCAAGGCAGGAGCAGCATCAACTTCCTCCGCTCCAAAACAGGAAGGAGCTGTTGCTCGTTACAGGCAGGGCTGGAAAGTTAACCAGTCCTGGAACAGGGGCAAGCAGGCCAAGAAACCTGCTGCTGCCCCCAAAACAGCATGAAGAGACGGAAACGGATCTAGTGGGGGGCAGACTTTCTCTCTTCGCCCAGGCTTGGGCAAGAGATGTCCAGGATCCCTGGGCATTGGAGATCATATCTCAGGGATATCTCCTGGACTTCAAAACTTCTCCTCCACGGGGGAGATTTCATCTTTCAAGGTTATCAGCAAACCAAATAAAGAAAGAGGCGTTTCTACGCTGTGTACAAGACCTCTTACTAATGGGGGTAATCCACCCAGTTCCGTGGACGGAACACGGGCAGGGATTCTATTCAAACCTATTTGTGGTTCCCAAGAAAGAGGGAACCTTCAGGCCAATCTTGGACTTAAAAATCCTAAACAAATTTCTAAGAGTTCCATCATTCAAAATGGAAACTATTCAAACCATCCTTCCCATGATCCAAGAGGGTCAGTACATGACCACAGTGGACCTAAAGGGTGCCTACCTTCACATACCGATTCACAAGGACCATTACCGGTATCTGAGATTTGCCTTCCTAGACAGGCATTACCAGTTTGTAGCTCTTCCCTTCGGATTAGCTACGGCTCCAAGAATCTTTACAAAAATTCTAGGATCACTTCTGGTGGTACTAAGACCGCGAGGCATAGCGGTGACTCCGTACCTAGACGACATTCTGATACAAGCGTCAAGTTTTCAAACTGCCAAGTCTCATACAGAGATAGTGCTGGCATTTCTGAGGTCGCATGGGTGGAAGGTGAACGTGGAAAAGAGTTCTCTATTACCACTTACAAGAGTTCCCTTTCTAGGGACTCTTATAGATTCTGTAGAGATGAAAATTTACCTGACAGAGGCCAGGTTATTAAAACTTCTAAATGCTTGCCGTGTCCTTCACTCCATTCCACACCCGTCAGTAGCTCAGTGCATGGAAGTAATCGGCTTAATGGTAGCGGCAATGGACATAGTACCATTTGCGCGCCTGCATCTCAGACCGCTGCAATTGTGCATGCTAAGTCAGTGGAACGGGGATTGACCAAGGGGATGACCTTTCGCAGGCCAGATTGGACGATTGTAACAACAGACGCCAGCCTTCTAGGCTGGGGAGCAGTCTGGAATTCCCTGAAAGCTCAGGGATTATGGACTCAGGAGGAGAAACTCCTCCCAATAAATATTCTGGAGTTAAGAGCAATATTCAATGCTCTCCTAGCTTGGCCTCAGTTAGCAACTCTGAGGTTCATCAGATTTCAGTCGGACAACATCACGACTGTGGCTTACATCAACCATCAAGGGGGAACCAGAAGTTCCCTAGCGATGTTGGAAGTCTCAAAGATAATTCGCTGGGCAGAGTCTCACTCTTGCCACCTGTCAGCGATCTACATCCCAGGCGTGGAGAACTGGGAGGCGGATTTTCTAAGTCGCCAGACTTTTCATCCGGGGGAGTGGGAGCTTCATCCGGAGGTCTTTGCTCAACTGATTCGTCGTTGGGGCAAACCAGATCTGGATCTCATGGCGTCTCGTCAGAACGCCAAGCTTCCTTGTTACGGATCCAGGTCCAGGGACCCGGGAGCGGTGCTGATAGATGCTCTGACAGCCCCTTGGGTCTTCAACATGGCTTATGTGTTTCCACCATTCCCGATGCTTCCTCATTTGATTGCCAAGATCAAACAGGAGAGAGCTTCGGTGATTCTGATAGCGCCTGCGTGGCCACGCAGGACCTGGTATGCAGACCTAGTGGACATGTCGTCCTGTCCACCGTGGTCTCTGCCTCTGAGACAGGACCTTCTAATTCAGGGTCCTTTCAAACATCCAAATCTAATTTCTCTGAGGCTGACTGCATGGAGATTGAACGCTTGATTCTATCAAAGCGTGGCTTCTCGGAGTCGGTTATTGATACCTTAATACAGGCTAGGAAGCCTGTTACCAGAAAAATTTACCATAAGATATGGCGTAAATATTTACATTGGTGCGAATCCAAGAGTTACTCATGGAGTAAGGTTAGGATTCCTAGGATATTGTCCTTTTTTACAAGAGGGTTTAGAAAAGGGCTTATCTGCTAGTTCGTTAAAGGGACAGATTTCTGCTCTGTCTATTCTTCTACACAAACGTCTGGCTGAAGTTCCAGACGTTCAGGCTTTCTGTCAGGCTTTAACTAGGATTAAGCCTGTGTTTAAGTCTGTTGCTCCGCCATGGAGCTTAAACTTAGTTCTTAATGTTCTTCAAGGCGTTCCATTTGAACCCCTTCATTCCATTGATATCAAGCTGTTATCTTGGAAAGTTCTGTTTTTGATGGCTATTTCCTCGGCTCGAAGAGTCTCTGAGTTATCTGCCTTACATTGTGATTCTCCTTATCTGATTTTTCATTCAGACAAGGTAGTCCTGCGTACTAAACCTGGGTTCTTACCTAAGGTAGTTACTAACAGGAATATCAATCAAGAGATTGTTGTTCCATCTCTGTGTCCTAACCCTTCTTCAAAGAAGGAACGACTTTTGCATAATCTGGACGTAGTCCGTGCCCTGAAATTCTATTTGCAGGCAACTAAGGATTTTCGTCAAACTTCTTCCCTGTTTGTCGTTTACTCTGGACAGAGGAGAGGTCAAAAGGCTTCGGCTACCTCTCTCTCTTTTTTGGCTTCGTAGCATAATACGCTTAGCCTATGAGACTGCTGGACAGCAGCCTCCTGAAAGGATTACAGCTCATTCTACTAGAGCTGTGGCTTCCACCTGGGCCTTTAAAAATGAGGCCTCTGTTGAACAGATTTGCAAGGCTGCGACTTGGTCTTCGCTTCACACTTTTTCAAAATTTTACAAATTTGACACTTTTGCTTCGTCGGAGGCTATTTTTGGGAGAAAGGTACTTCAGGCAGTGGTTCCTTCTGTTTAATGTTCCTGCCTTGTCCCTCCCTTCATCTGTGTACTTTAGCTTTGGTATTGGTATTCCATAAGTAATGGATGACCCGTGGAATGACTACACTTAACAGGAGAAAACATAATTTATGCTTACCTGATAAATTCCTTTCTCCTGTAGTGTAGTCAGTCCACGACCCGCCCTGTTTTTACGGCAGGTCTAAATTTTAATTAAACTCCAGTCACCACTGTACCCTATGGTTCCTCCTTTCTCGTCTGCTTTGGTCGAATGACTGAATATGATATGTGAGGGGAGGAGCTATATAGCAGCTCTGCTGGGTAATTCTCTTGCAGTTTCCTGTTAGGAAGAGATATATTCCATAAGTAATGGATGACCCGTGGACTGACTACACTACAGGAGAAAGGAATTTATCAGGTAAGCATACATTATGTTTTTCCACCATAATATGCAAATAAATTCTTTCCAAATCAGATAATGTGATTGTCTGGATTTGTTTCCACATTTTATCTCTCATAGTTGAGGTATACCTATGATGAAAATTACAGGCCTCTCTCATCTTCTTAAGTGGGAGAACTTGCACAATTGGTGGCTGACTAAATACTTTTTTGCCCCACTGTATCTATTTCCTCCGTTTGCTCTTCTTCCTCACGTAATTGCTCGAATCAAACAGCAGAGGGCCTCGGTGATCCTTATAGCACCGGCCTGGCCTCGCAGGATTTAGTATGCAGATCTGGTGGAGATGGCATCTCTGCCACCTTGGAGACTCCCGTTGAGGAAGGACCTTCTAATTCAGTGGCCCTTTCTTCACCCAAATCTAGTTTCTCTAAAGCTGACTGCTTGGAGATTGAAGGCTTAATTTTATCTAAGCGGGGGTTCTCTGACTCGGTTATAGAGACCATGATTCAGGCTCGTAAACCTGTAACTAGAAGGATTTACCATAAGATTTGGCATAAATATCTCTATTGGTGTGAATCCCAGGGCTACTCATGGAGTAGTTAGGATTCCTAGAATTCTGTCTTTTCTCCAAGAGGGTTTGGAGAAGGGTTTATCAACGAGTTCCCTAAAGGGTCAAATCTCTGCCTTACCTATTTTGTTACACAAACGTCTGGTGGATGTCCCAGATGTACAATCTTTTTGTCAGGCCTTGGTCAGGATCAGGCCTGTGTTCAAACCAGTTACTTCTCTGTGAAGTTTTAATTTAGTTCTCAAAGTTCTTCAAGGGGCTCCGTTTGAGCCTATGTGTTCCTTAGATATTAAGTTGTTATCTTGGAAAGTTTTATTTCTTGTTGCTATTTCTTCTGCTCATAGAGTGTCAGAGCTCTCGGCATTGCAGTATGAGTCTCCTTACCTTATTTTCCATTCAGATAAGGTAGTTTTACATACTAAATTAGGATTTCTTCCTAAGGTTATTTCTGATCAGAACATTAATCAGGTGATTGTTGTTGCTTCTTTGTGTCCTAATCCTCCTCCGAAAGAACGACTTCTACACAATTTGGACGTGGTCTGTGCTTTAAAGTTTTACCTGCAGGCGACTAAGGACTTTCGTCAGTCTTCTTCTTTGTTTGTGATTTTCTCAGGAAAACATAAGGGACAGAAAGTTACGGCTACTTCTTTCTTTTTGGCTGAAGAGTATCATACGTTTTGCATATGAGACTGCTGGACAGCAGCGTCCTGAAAGAGTTACGGCTCATTCCATGAGGGCTGTTGCTTCCTCATGGGCATTCAAAAATAAAGCTTCCGTGGAACAGATTTGCAAGGCTGCAACTTGGTCCTCTCATCAAGCAGTGGTGCCTTCCATTTAGGTTCCCTGTCTTGTCCCTCCCGTATCATCTGTGTACTCTAGCTTGGGTATTGGATCCCATTAGTAATTAAGATGATCCGTGGACTCATCATGTCTTAAAAAAGAAAAGAAAATTGATGCTTACCTGATAAATTTATTTCTTTTTTGACACGATGAGTCCACGGCCCGCCCTGTTTTTGTATACAGGTTGTTAGTTATTATAAACTTAAGACACCTCTGCACCTTGGCTTTTCCTTTCTTACCTTAACTTCGGTCGAATGACTGGAGTGGGTGGGAAGGGAGGAGCTATTTAACAGCTCTGCTGTGGTGCTCTTTGCCGCCTCCTGCTGACCAGGAGGTGAATATCCCATTAGTAATTAAGATGATCCGTGGAATCATTGTGTCAAAAAAGAAATACATTTATTAGGTAAGCATACATTTTCTTTTCTTTCACCTATTAATTGAAAACTGTGCTTTATGTAGAAAACTAGTAGGAATCAATATCTAATCATAAAATATTAGATAAATGATAAAACTACTCAAAATTATAATTTCACAGAAGAATGACTTAAATCAACAGTAAAAATTTTCCTGCATTTGTGTAATTAACATATTAGGTGAGTGTGATTTTTTTTTAATTTTTTTAAATAGATTAACACCTTGTTTGGTGCAATTGATTTCCAGTAGCCAAAGTCCACCTATCCTTTGCTATATGTGCAGGAGCCAATCCAGACTTGTTAGCCACTGTCATTACATTATTTTAGCAAAACATTCTTTGTTCTTTCAATTCTTACCACCTCTGTTGGAGCCAATTATGGACAAATACATGGCAGGGTTGCAGCGCAAAAAAATAGTTGTTGGTTCCAGGTAACTGTTAATACTATGATAATTGTAATCATATCCCTTATTTGAATAGTTGGGCACTTATCTTTTAATATATTTATTTGTATATTTCTATTGTAAGGGGCTTCTTTAGAGTCATCTCGGCCCTGAAACATAACCAGGATTGTGAGGTTTGTCATTTTTCTGACAATCACCTTGACAGTTTGACAAACTCAGAACCACTCATTTAAAAATGAAGACAAAAATATGTAGTCTGTTATTCTCTATGGATTGTGGGGCAAAAAATGGATTATCCAGTCCCAATGAGTTTGTCAATTGACCATGGTTATCGATCTTCTAATGGCAACATGGTCATATGACCTCTCATTGGAGGAGTGTTATATCTTCAATTACCCCTTTTTTAGTGCTTATATGGTTTAGACATGTCCAGTCCTCATTTGGGTTTAACCAATAGTACAATCGGCTAACACTTATGCCAGTTTAGTCTATGATAACGGGTTACATCTGAAACAAGTCAGATGTATCACTTGTCCTGTTATGTTTGTTCTATCTCATCTTTTTTTTAAGTTTTCTGATACCCATGCAGCTTGTTTGATAGTATTTTTTTTTTGCATTTAATAGACTTATTTTTTACTTGAATGGATCCAGACGGTCTTTTGCTATTTTTTCTTTATACTGACATTTTTCCCTATGTAAAAGTAATAAGCATTACCCCAATGATCACCTGTAAAAGTAAAAAAGGTTTATGCGCTCAAAACAAATATTTTGTTTCATAACACAAGTACATGAAGAGCAAGGTGACCTCCTTTGTATTAAAATAAAATATTCCCAGTGTCCCCAGACAGGTAAACCATTCTTTATAAATGGAGCACCCCTCATTATAAATTGGGGCTCGCTTGCCTATGCATCTTAAATAGTAAAGTAGATAGGTAACACAGGCAAAACTGCTTTGAATTGTGTGTATTTCACTGCAAGTACATGAATTTTAGTAAGAAGTACAATCCCTCAAGTGTAAATTTCTAGTGTGGCATTGAGGCTGAGATATTATTTGCACAAGAGGACTCCTCACATCTTGAGGAATGAGGATGTACTTCTGTATCTATGCATTTCTTCATTGTGTCAAGATATCCATACTGATGCAGTGTGAGGGGGTCTTCTGGTACCTTCTCATACATACACTAGAGAACAAGGAAATTGAGTGCATATGCAGGGAGGCAAAGAGATGAAATCTCTTTGCCACCTTAAAGGACCAGTAAATACAGTAGTTGCATAATTAACAAATTCATTATAAAAAGACAATGCAATAGCACTTAGGGGTGGAATTATCAGGGGCTAGATGCCCAGTGTTTCTAAAGACTGCTGCTCCATAACCTGTCCGCCTGCTCTGAGGAGGCGGACAGACATCGCTGGAAATCAACCTGATTGAATACGATCGGATTGATTGACACCCCCTGCTAGCGGCCACGAATCAGCAGGGGGCGGCATTGCACCAGCAGTTCACAAGAACTGCTGGTGCAATGATAAATGCCGAGAGCGTATGCTGTCGGCATTTATCAATGTGCAGCGGACATGATCCGATATTACGGATCATGTCCGCTGCACATCGATAAATGCCGACAGCATACGCTCTCGGCATTTATCATTGCACCATTCATGTACTTGCAGTGAAATACACACAATTCAAAGCAGTTTTGCCTGTGTTACCTATCTACTTTACTATTTAAGATGCATAGGCAAGCGAGCCCCAATTTATAATGAGGGGTGCTCCATTTATAAAGAATGGTTTACCTGTCTGGGGACACTGGGAATATTTTATTTTAATACAAAGGAGGTCACCTTGCTCTTCATGTACTTGTGTTATGAAACAAAATATTTGTTTTGAGCGCATAAACCTTTTTTACTTTTACAGGTGATCATTGGGGTAATGCTTATTACTTTTACATAGGGAAAAATGTCAGTATAAAGAAAAAATAGCAAAAGACCGTCTGGATCCATTCAAGTAAAAAATAAGTCTATTAAATGCAAAAAAAAAAATACTATCAAACAAGCTGCATGGGTATCAGAAAACTTAAAAAAAAGATGAGATAGAACAAACATAACAGGACAAGTGATACATCTGACTTGTTTCAGATGTAACCCGTTATCATAGACTAAACTGGCATAAGTGTTAGCCGATTGTACTATTGGTTAAACCCAAATGAGGACTGGACATGTCTAAACCATATAAGCACTAAAAAAGGGGTAATTGAAGATATAACACTCCTCCAATGAGAGGTCATATGACCATGTTGCCATTAGAAGATCGATAACCATGGTCAATTGACAAACTCATTGGGACTGGATAATCCATTTTTTGCCCCACAATCCATAGAGAATAACAGACTACATATTTTTGTCTTCATTTTTAAATGAGTGGTTCTGAGTTTGTCAAACTGTCAAGGTGATTGTCAGAAAAATGACAAACCTCACAATCCTGGTTATGTTTCAGGGCCGAGATGACTCTAAAGAAGCCCCTTACAATAGAAATATACAAATAAATATATTAAAAGATAAGTGCCCGCTAAAGCACATTTCTAAAGTATATAGACATGCATCATTATATCCACTACAACTGTATAATCTACATTTAAATGGCACATTTCTTCAGGAATAGCTTTAGATTTTTTTTTATACATATCGGATCATGTCGCTCGCACCTTCTTAAATATGCCCCTTAGTCTAAACTTAAATTACCTAGATTTTTTCCTGACAGATTTGTCTTTTTCCACTCCTCCTGTATAATGTGACAGTTGTCAGCCAATCACAAATGCATATACGTATATTCTGTGAATTCTTGCACATGGTCAGTAGATGCTGGTGACTCAAAAAGTGTAAATATAAAAAGACTGTGCACATTTTGTTAATGGAAATAAATTGGAAAGTTGTTCAAAATTGCATTCTCTATCTGAATCATGAAAGTTTAATTTTGACTTGAGTGCCCCTTTAACACCCAAATAGTTAATAAATGTTAAAAACAGCAGTCACTTTACAGTTGCCTCATTATTGAATTGGACTAATCCATATCTCTGCCTCTTTAAAACTGGAAGGAAAAGCAGAATTATTTTTCTATGACCTGCCATTGATAACTTTCCCAGTGTTCAGCAGCACTGCCAGCTTATAATGGAGTTTGATGAATTTATCCCAATGTTTTATATTTCATAGTAAATAGATTTCTCTCTAGAGAGAGGCAATATGAATAAATATTCATATTTCCTTCTATCATTTACAGCTCTCCCTCCCTCATCTCTCAAAGAATCTAATCTAGAATGCTGTCATTTTTAAGAAACATTGCTTTATCCAGGACATGCTTTTGTTCGAGGGAAATTTTTATTTCTCAGCTAGAATTCAGAGTCTGAAATAATTATTAAATTTCAATTAATAACACACCTTTGTTTATTGACAGTGTTCTGTAAGACCTATATATTTTTCTTCTCTGCCATCAGGTTCTGGAGTGAATAATTTTATTAGAATTCTTTCAGTTTCCATTAAAATATAAATACCAGTTAACATAGCATGAAAAACAAATAATAACAGTATTTTGCATTAAATTGTCATCTGCAAGTAGAAATATTGCCATTTTCTGTATGGATGCCACATTTCATTTTAGGTTTATTTTTTTCTCTGAGTGCTTTTCCGCTAAAGCACATTTCTAAAGTATATAGACATGCATCATTATATCCGCTACAACTGTATAATCTACATTTAAATGGCACATTTCTTCAGGAATAGCTTTAGATTTTTTTTTATACATATTTGTTTAGTGATTACATTGGTTCTGACATTGCAAACCCTTAAGGCAAAAGGATGCTGAAAAGCCTGCTTTTGTAATTGAGTGAGTGCATATGTTTGGGCTGCAAAATGTTGCAAAATCCTTCAGCGTGAAATTGTTTAAACAGAGGTAAAGACAAACCTCATCCAGTATCCTCATATTCGTGCCTTGGGCTTTCCATATTTTATTATTAGACTGGGATAATCTGTGAACTCTATACATTATTATGAGAAGTTATTTTATTGAGTGGCCTTTTTGTGTACATGTAAAACTGCAAAGTGTAAAATATTAGTATTAATAAAATCATTCAAAGCTGGATCGGATATAAAACATTTAAAATGTATTAAAGGGACAGTCTACTCTGCATTTGTATTGTTTAAAACGATAGATAACCCCTTTATTATCACATTCCCCAGTTTTGAATAACCAACACAGTTATATTAATATACTTTTTATCTAAGTCCACCAAAGAAAGCAAGTGAGAGTGTTAGTGTAAAAATAAAATATAACCTTTATTGGTATATATAAAATAGGACAACACAGTGTCAATAGAGCAGAGATGGGGCACCTCTGGCTGGCAGGCTTACGCGTTTCGGCATAGCCGTAATCATAGCATACTGAAGCCAGCCACAGGTGTTCCTTATGTACATAAGTAAGAACAACCTCATTGGCTAAAAACATATTGAAAAACAACACGCCCTGAGTTTATTTTAACCCCATACATACTGGTTGTGAAGTAAAGATAACAGAGCAACAAGAGGTCATAAAGCCACATCACAGATACATATATTATTCTGATATTCCTTATTGACAAATCATAAGTAAAAATATAAAATAAATACCATAATTCAATTGCCATTATCTACAGTGTACCTGTTTGACCTGAATATTTATTTAACAAAGCTATAATAGTACCAATTCTGAATTAAAGGTCAAATAAATGGCAAAGTGTTACCACATAGCAATTTAATTTATAGATACTTATTCTTCTGGTTTGTAGTTGTGTACCACACTTGAGAGTAAGGGCCATTTATTGAGGCTTCTAAGAACCTTTACACAACTATGCGGTCATATATGCCGCTTAATAGTTTTGACCCACTCTCTGTGAATACAACACAAAAAACAAAACCAGAGTATTTTTTAAAAATTACCTCTATGTAATGATGTTTACAATATACATATAGAGACACAATTTCCTATTATCTAAATTCATTAGATGACATATTTCTAGGAGATGGATTTATAATAAATTCTAGGAGTGGGATATATAATTAGTAGATATATCACTAGAATGAAACTGTAATATATATATACATATGTGTAGTGTGTAAAATGATTATTTATTTAATTAGTATAAATGAATAACAGTGAGAAAATCTTTAAGGATGTAACTGTATAAACATAACATGGAATGAAGAATTTATTTCTATTCCCAGTAGTTTATAAGATCAAACACAGAGTTCAATCCTTTTGGAACTCTGGTTTCCATCTTAAAAATCCACAGCATCTCTCTTTTAGAGAGTGCTATTTCACGATCACCCCCTCTTCTCAGTCTCGGTACCATATCTATAGGCTGCCACGAGAAACAAGTCAGGTCTTGTCCGTGGATTTGGGCAAAGTGATATACTATAGGAGTAGTAGCCTTGCCCACTCTAATGGTGGACAGGTGCTCTCTGATACTACTTCTGATGTCCCTTGTCGTGAGCCCAATGTATTGTTTTCCACATCTAGTGCAGGTAACGCAATAGTTAACAAAGGTGGAAGTACAATTTAGACAGAAGTTTACTTCATAGGAGATACTGGTCACAGTGGAGCAAAAGTGTTCTGACACAGTCAGATATTCACATGCCCCACATCTAGAGCTTCCACATTTGTAGGACCCTTTGCTAGTTAACCAAGCACTTCCTTGTGAGATGGATTTCGGTAGGACAGTTGGAGACAAGATGTTTCCTAAAGTTTTGTTGCGTCTATAGGAACATCTAAGTCCTTCTCTTACGCATTGTATTAGTCTATCATCTGCCACCAGCATATTAAAGTGATGTTTGACAATATTACAGACCTCTTCATACTGGTCGCTGTAGTCTGTCACAAAGGTTACCCCTTTCATGGTATCCTTGGCTTTCCGATCTTTGTCTTTTAATAAGTCTTGTCTGTTCAGATTTTTAACTTCCCTCTGGGCCATATTAACTACCTTTTTGGATAGCCTCTCTGTAGGAGGCGTTTTTTTAACTTCCATCATTTGTATCTCACCTTCTCTGGTGTCAGAGCAATTACGTTTTGCCCTCATAAGTTGGCCTTTCGCTATGCCATATGGCACATGCTTGGGGTGGCAGCTCTTGGCATGCAACAAAGAGTTGCCAGAGATTGGTTTTCTGTACAGACATGTTTTTACTGAGCCCTGAGGGCTACCACTACATCCAGATAGTTTATCTGAGTCCGTTGAATCTCACTCGTGAATCTAAGGCCTATGTCATTGACATTAAGCCCTTCAATGAATGTTTTTAGGACATTATAGTCACCGTGCCATATGAGAATCAGATCGTCGATAAAACGGCGATAAAAAACGATGCAGTCACGTCATAGGTTCCTATCTCCAAAGATGTGGGACAGCTCCCACCAACCCATGAAAAGGTTGGCATAGGAGGGGGCAAACTTGGCCTCCATCGCCATCCCACACCTCTGGAGGTAAAAGACACCCTGAAACTCAAAAAAGTTGTGGGTTAGTAAAAACTCAGTCACCTGTAAAACATACTGTTGGAAATCTGTCGTGAAGGAGGACCAATTTTTTAGGAAGAATGATACAGCTTCCAATCCTTTGGAATGTGGGATGGTGGAATAAAGTGCTGTAACATCAATGGTTGACCATAGATGTACCCCTTCCTGCTATTTAATGTCCTGTACCAAATTCATAAGGTGCTTGGTGTCTTTGAGGAAGCTGGGGAGTGAGTCCACAAATGGATGTAGGATCATATCCAGACATTGGGACAGGTGTTCAAAAAGAGACCCTATACCACTTACTATTGGACGTCCCCTGACATCCTGCAGGGACTTGTGCACCTTTGGAAGGTGATGAAAAACAGGAGTAACCGGATGTTCAACATATAAGTATGACATGGTATCTTTATCAATAAAGCCATTTTCCATCCCTTCGTCCAGAAGGTGCAATAGTTCTCTCTGAATTCGAAAGGTTGGATTGGTTGGTAGTACTGAATAGCAGCTATCATCATTGAGTTGACGCAGTGCTTCGTTTATATAATCAATTCTATTCAGTACTACCACCGAGCCACCTTTGTCTGCATTTTTCACCACAATATTTTGGTTATTAGCCAAAGAGGACAGGGCTTCCCTTTCAGCTCTACCCAGATTATCAGGTCTCTGTTTTGAAGACATCGATAATGTTTTTAGGTCACTCTCCACTCTTTTATAGAAGTTTTCAACAACCGTTCCCCTACTATGTATGGGGTAAAATTTTGATGGCGATTTAAGACTTTTCACTCTATTTGTACTGAGTGGAGCCCCTGGCTCATTGCCTTCTATAAGAAGAGCATTGAGTGAAACCAAATCACAAGAGTCAGGGAACGAAAGATCAGTGTTGAGATTGGTGGTAACCCACTGTGTACCCCGACTTTCATCTGGTGGTACTATATCTCCACCTGAGTAATGACCCTTCAATGTAACATTGCGAATTAGAAGATTTACATCAATCACTGTTCTGAAGAGATTGAAACTTGTAGATGGCACAAATCCCAATCCCAGGCTCAGTACATATATCTGAGTCTCAGACAATGTTTCATCTGAAAGGTTAATCACACATGTTACTTGTACTTCGTTTGGTTCCTTATCTCTCTCAACTTGTACCCTGTCTTTGCCTGTCCCATAGTCCCTCCCCTGTCGGGGTTGCTCTGGGGCAAGGAAAAAACCTGCTGTACTTGTTCATGTCCAATATCAGGGTTAGCGGGTAAAGCTGACCTCATGGTGTTAGCCACAATTACATCTCTTTGGGATACTGCTGGCTCACTGGCTTTATACTTAGTGTTTGTCCCCTTTTGTTTTGTTGCAGGGTCTACTCCTGATGTTCTATTGTATGTAGGTGCACTGTGTACTATTTCCTCGGTTTGTTTGTGTTTAAGGATTCCTTTCTGTGGTATAAGCTCATCCCCACTAGTACTATCCCCTGATTCTGCCTCAGTGTCTGAAAAGGAAACTTGTGACTGTCTCCTCCCTCTTCTGTTGCATCTACCCCTATTGCGGTTCTGTTGCCTATGAACTTGTGTCCGTCTAGATCTGTTCCACACATACACTGAATCAGTATCATAGTCAGTCTGATCTCGAATATACTTATTATGTTTAGTGTTGATAATTGATCTTTTTGCTTCTGCTATGGTGTCTCGTAATACAGTATCAAATTGACCATAATCTACATCCTCTTTCCTAGAATTAAGTTCCATTTGTATCTCATATATATTATCTCTAACTGTAGACAGTAATTTTGATTTGTAATCACATAATAATATCATAAGCCTCAGAGAACATTCCGTTAATATTGAGTTCCAAGCTTTTATAAAATCAGTGTCATTGGTTTCAAAAGTGGGGTATTTGTTTACCCTTAACCCCCTAGGGACAATACATAATTCAACATATTTATTCATTGACCAAATGTCCCATTGAAGTTTTATTTCCCTGATTTTCAGCTTCTCCATATCCTCAAAACGTTCTCCTAGTGCGGAGTAAACTTTATCTGTAGAAAAAATCCTTGATAGCTCTGTATCAGGTTCACCCCCAGTCTCTATTGGTTGGAGTGAAAAGTACTGTGATACTATTTGATCGTCCATAACGATATTGTTACCCTGCATGTTAGAAGTAGGTTTCTCTAGCGTCGCCTGTAACGCTTAATTATTATACCAAAAAACAATAGAGAGAGAACCTAGTACCTGACAGGAATTAAATAATGTCCCATCTCAAGTTATACTTGACAGATGTCGAAATAAAGTTCAGGCAATGAGGCAGTGGTGCATAATACAGGAATGTGCAGATTTTAGAATGATACAGTCTCACCTCTGGTTACCGCTTCACACCATGTTCCGCTATTTTCACCTTGAGGTCACAGAATTACAGCTGGGTTCTGGCACACTCGCACCCACCAGGGGGGGGGGGGGAGTGTACGGTGCTGTATCAGATATAATCCACAAAACAATCCGTAAATCTTTTCACTCACTTGCTGCTTGCCGGGAGTTCAGCCGAATCGCTCCTTCAGAGGATCAGAAGCATACCGCCCACCATTAGAGTGGGCAAGGCTACTACTCCTATAGTAGATCACTTTGCCCAAATCCACGGACAAGACCTGACTTCTTTCTCGTGGCAGCCTATAGATATGGTACCGAGACCGAGAAGAGGGGGTGATCGTGAAATAGCACTCTCTAAAAGAGAGATGCTGTGGATTTTTAAGATGGAAACCAGAGTTCCAAAAGGATTGAACTCTGAGTTTGATCTTATAAACTACTGGGAATAGAAATAAATTCTTCATTCCATGTTATGTTTATACAGTTACATCCTTAAAGATTTTCTCACTGTTATTCATTTATACTAATTAAATAAATAATCATTTTACACACTACACATATGTATATATATATATATATATATATATATATATATATATATATATATATATATATATATATATATATATATATATTACAGTTTCATTCTAGTGATATATCTACTAATTATATATCCCACTCCTAGAATTTATTATAAATCCATCTCCTAGAAATATGTCATCTAATGAATTTAGATAATAGGAAATTGTGTCTCTATATGTATATTGTAAACATCATTACATAGAGGTAATTTTTAAAAAATACTCTGGTTTTGTTTTTTGTGTTGTATTCACAGAGAGTGGGTCAAAACTATTAAGCGGCATATATGACCGCATAGTTGTGTAAAGGTTCTTAGAAGCCTCAATAAATGGCCCTTACTCTCAAGTGTGGTACACAACTACAAACCCAGAAGAATAAGTATCTATAAATTAAATTGCTATGTGGTAACACTTTGCCAATTATTTGACCTTTAATTCAGAATTGGTACTATTATAGCTTTGTTAAATTAATATTCAGGTCAAACAGCTACACTGTAGATAATGGCAATTGAATTATGGTATTTATTTTATATTTTTACTTATGATTTGTCAATAAGGAATATCAGAATAATATATGTATCTGTGATGTAGCTTTATGACCTCTTGTTGCTCTGTTATCTTTACTTCACAACCAGTATGTATGGGGTTAAAATAAACTCAGGGCGTGTTGTTTTTCAATATGTTTTTAGCCAATGAGGTTGTTCTTACTTATGTACATAAGGAACACCTGTGGCTGGCTTCAGTATGCTATGATTACGGCTATGACGAAACGCGTAAGCCTGCCAGCCAGAGGTGCCCCATCTCTGCTCTATTGACACTGTGTTGTCCTATTTTATATATACCAATAAAGGTTATATTTTATTTTTACACTAACGCTCTCAATTGCTTTCTTTGGTGGACTTTATACTTTTGCCTTGAGAGCGTTAGTTCCCTGCCTCGTCCACTTCTCTCCCTTCCTGGGAGCAACCACCGGATCTGTATTGGTCTGTATTGGTCAAGCGGCAGTTGGGAGATCCCATTATTACACAAGTGAAAAGCCAATTCTGTGTTAAAGTCCCGTCTACCTTAACGGAGGATTCCTATGGTTCCAGGCTGCAGTCCTTGGATTGGTGGACAACTAGTGTGACGAAATTCAGTCGAGCTCTCAGATTGGAGGATTGTCCGGTAGAGTCCTAGACACGCCCCCGGGTGGGCGGTATGCTTCTGATCCTCTGAAGGAGCGATTCGGCTGAACTCCCGGCAAGCGGCAAGTGAGTGAAAAGATTTACGGAACGTTTTCTGGATTATATCTGATACAGCACCATACACTCCCCCCCCCTGGTGGGTGCGAGTGTGCCAAAACCCAGCAGTAATTCTGTGACCTCAAGGTGAAAATAGCGGAACATGGTGTGAAGCGGTAACCAGAGGTGAGACTGTATCATTCTAAAATCTGCACATTCCTGTATTATGCACCACTGCCTCATTGCCTGAACTTTATTTCAACATCTGTCCACAACCTAAGACTGTTTGTTTACATTGCTCCTGTCTATGCAGTATACTTGAGATGGGACGTTGTTTAATTCCTGTCAGGTACTAGGTTCTCTCTCTATTGTTTTTTGGTACCTTGTATCTAAGCCTCTGCAGACTGACCCTTTATTTCAGTTCTTTTGACAGACTTGAATTTTAGCCAATCAGTGCTCACTTATAAATAACTACACAAGAGTGGGCACAATGTTATCTATATGGCCCACATGAACTAGCACTGCGTAGCTGTGGAAAACTTTCAAAATGCACTGAAATTTTTTTTTTACTAGAATTTCCCTTTAAGTGAAAAAGTCACATTAAGTTGCTTTTTGAATGAAGAAGACTATGCCAAACAAACAGCAAGAAACAATACAAGGGAAAAAAGGAAATGCTCTAATGCTGAGGTCTGCAAACATTTCCTGTAAAGGGCCAGATTGTAAATATTTTAGGCTTTAAGGGCCACAAGGCAAAATTAAGTATTGGTACTTCTGTAGCAAGGGAGAAATGGAATTTCTTTATTGATAAAATTCAAAATATATTACAAACTAGCCGGCCGGTACCCAGCATGGCCACGTTTGTGTGAAGCTCCGTGATGCCAATTCCTTGGGAGCCACAAAACAGATATCAGAGAAGCCAGGCCAATGACTAATGGACAGCACTCTGTAGCACTATGCTCCTACTCACTGCCAATCTCTTACAATCGCTTCGGCAACTACCTATGGTTGTTTTAAATAAGCTGGAACGCCTGGAGCTGAAACTTCCCAATAGCACTTGCGGCCTAGCTGCGACATCAGTGCAACATATGAATGAGAGAGCCGCTCAACCTCATCACACAAACCTCTGAATCACCAGACTATGGGAGAGTGAGTACCCATCCATACAAATAAGGTCCCTAGTGTGGTTGGGCCATCACTACAGACCACAGACTGCCCAGCTCTTCTCAACATATGACAAGGGAGATTACAGACCCTAGATAATTATGCGTAAATTAGCATAGTAACGGAAGTGAAAACCTCTGGTCCTACTAAGGGGATACTTTGTTCACATTCATTTTACAAAGGCCTAATCACTTTAAGTGCCACAACAAATGTACAGCTCCTGATATGTATAAAGACACCCTCCCTGGGATCCCCTCAATTATCACTAACAAGCTTTTGGTCATTTCAAGAAGCCATGACAACTGTTCCAAATCTGCTTGATGAGTTAATGAGATTGCTCAATAAACATCAGAGGCTATTATTGGCCCCGATAACCTCCTCCAGCTCAACTTAACATCGCTGCGGACCCAGAGTGTCCGAGAAGAGTCAGTCATCTTCACACTCCCTTCAAGCAGTTCCACAGCACTCTGCCTATACGCTACAGAAGAGCAGCTAACAAAAGTAATGCCTCTCTCAGCACCCCCTAAAAAGCGTAACACTTGTAAGATACAGAAGCTGGAACTAGCCACTATTGAGTTCCAAGCTTTTATAAAATCAGTGTCATTGGTTTCAAAAGTGGGGTATTTGTTTACCCTTAACCCCCTAGGGACAATACATAATTCAACATATTTATTCATTGACCAAATGTCCCATTGAAGTTTTATTTCCCTGATTTTCAGCTTCTCCATATCCTCAAAACGTTCTCCTAGTGCGGAGTAAACTTTATCTGTAGAAAAAATCCTTGATAGCTCTGTATCAGGTTCACCCCCAGTCTCTATTGGTTGGAGTGAAAAGTACTGTGATACTATTTGATCGTCCATAACGATATTGTTACCCTGCATGTTAGAAGTAGGTTTCTCTAGCGTCGCCTGTAACGCTTAATTATTATACCAAAAAACAATAGAGAGAGAACCTAGTACCTGACAGGAATTAAATAATGTCCCATCTCAAGTTATACTTGACAGATGTCGAAATAAAGTTCAGGCAATGAGGCAGTGGTGCATAATACAGGAATGTGCAGATTTTAGAATGATACAGTCTCACCTCTGGTTACCGCTTCACACCATGTTCCGCTATTTTCACCTTGAGGTCACAGAATTACAGCTGGGTTCTGGCACACTCGCACCCACCAGGGGGGGGAGTGTACGGTGCTGTATCAGATATAATCCACAAAACAATCCGTAAATCTTTTCACTCACTTGCTGCTTGCCGGGAGTTCAGCCGAATCGCTCCTTCAGAGGATCAGAAGCATACCGCCCACCATTAGAGTGGGCAAGGCTACTACTCCTATAGTAGATCACTTTGCCCAAATCCATGGACAAGACCTGACTTGTTTCTCATGGCAGCCTATAGATATGGTACCGAGACCGAGAAGAGGGGGTGATCGTGAAATAGCACTCTCTAAAAGAGAGATGCTGTGGATTTTTAAGATGGAAACCAGAGTTCCAAAAGGATTGAACTCTGAGTTTGATCTTATAAACTACTGGGAATAGAAATAAATTCTTCATTCCATGTTATGTTTATACAGTTACATCCTTAAAGATTTTCTCACTGTTATTCATTTATACTAATTAAATAAATAATCATTTTACACACTACACATATGTATATATATATATATATATATATATATATATATATATATATATATATATATATTACAGTTTCATTCTAGTGATATATCTACTAATTATATATCCCACTCCTAGAATTTATTATAAATCCATCTCCTAGAAATATGTCATCTAATGAATTTAGATAATAGGAAATTGTGTCTCTATATGTATATTGTAAACATCATTACATAGAGGTAATTTTTAAAAAATACTCTGGTTTTGTTTTTTGTGTTGTATTCACAGAGAGTGGGTCAAAACTATTAAGCGGCATATATGACCGCATAGTTGTGTAAAGGTTCTTAGAAGCCTCAATAAATGGCCCTTACTCTCAAGTGTGGTACACAACTACAAACCCAGAAGAATAAGTATCTATAAATTAAATTGCTATGTGGTAACACTTTGCCAATTATTTGACCTTTAATTCAGAATTGGTACTATTATAGCTTTGTTAAATTAATATTCAGGTCAAACAGCTACACTGTAGATAATGGCAATTGAATTATGGTATTTATTTTATATTTTTACTTATGATTTGTCAATAAGGAATATCAGAATAATATATGTATCTGTGATGTGGCTTTATGACCTCTTGTTGCTCTGTTATCTTTACTTCACAACCAGTATGTATGGGGTTAAAATAAACTCAGGGCGTGTTGTTTTTCAATATGTTTTTAGCCAATGAGGTTGTTCTTACTTATGTACATAAGGAACACCTGTGGCTGGCTTCAGTATGCTATGATTACGGCTATGACGAAACGCGTAAGCCTGCCAGCCAGAGGTGCCCCATCTCTGCTCTATTGACACTGTGTTGTCCTATTTTATATATACCAATAAAGGTTATATTTTATTTTTACACTAACGCTCTCAATTGCTTTCTTTGGTGGACTTTATACTTTTGCCTTGAGAGCGTTAGTTCCCTGCCTCGTCCACTTCTCTCCCTTCCTGGGAGCAACCACCGGATCTGTATTGGTCTGTATTGGTCAAGCGGCAGTTGGGAGATCCCATTATTACACAAGTGAAAAGCCAATTCTGTGTTAAAGTCCCGTCTACCTTAACGGAGGATTCCTATGGTTCCAGGCTGCAGTCCTTGGATTGGTGGACAACTAGTGTGACGAAATTCAGTCGAGCTCTCAGATTGGAGGATTGTCCGGTAGAGTCCTAGACACGCCCCCGGGTGGGCGGTATGCTTCTGATCCTCTGAAGGAGCGATTCGGCTGAACTCCCGGCAAGCGGCAAGTGAGTGAAAAGATTTACGGAACGTTTTCTGGATTATATCTGATACAGCACCATACACTCCCCCCCCTGGTGGGTGCGAGTGTGCCAAAACCCAGCGGTAATTCTGTGACCTCAAGGTGAAAATAGCGGAACATGGTGTGAAGCGGTAACCAGAGGTGAGACTGTATCATTCTAAAATCTGCACATTCCTGTATTATGCACCACTGCCTCATTGCCTGAACTTTATTTCAACATCTGTCCACAACCTAAGACTGTTTGTTTACATTGCTCCTGTCTATGCAGTATACTTGAGATGGGACGTTGTTTAATTCCTGTCAGGTACTAGGTTCTCTCTCTATTGTTTTTTGGTACCTTGTATCTAAGCCTCTGCAGACTGACCCTTTATTTCAGTTCTTTTGACAGACTTGAATTTTAGCCAATCAGTGCTCACTTATAAATAACTACACAAGAGTGGGCACAATGTTATCTATATGGCCCACATGAACTAGCACTGCGTAGCTGTGGAAAACTTTCAAAATGCACTGAAATTTTTTTTTTTACTAGACTTTCCCTTTAAGTGAAAAAGTCACATTAAGTTGCTTTTTGAATGAAGAAGACTATGCCAAACAAACAGCAAGAAACAATACAAGGGAAAAAAGGAAATGCTCTAATGCTGAGGTCTGCAAACATTTCCTGTAAAGGGCCAGATTGTAAATATTTTAGGCTTTAAGGGCCACAAGGCAAAATTAAGTATTGGTACTTCTGTAGCAAGGGAGAAATGGAATTTCTTTATTGATAAAATTCAAAATATATTACAAACTAGCCGGCCGGTACCCAGCATGGCCACGTTTGTGTGAAGCTCCGTGATGCCAATTCCTTGGGAGCCACAAAACAGATATCAGAGAAGCCAGGCCAATGACTAATGGACAGCACTCTGTAGCACTATGCTCCTACTCACTGCCAATCTCTTACAATCGCTTCGGCAACTACCTATGGTTGTTTTAAATAAGCTGGAACGCCTGGAGCTGAAACTTCCCAATAGCACTTGCGGCCTAGCTGCGACATCAGTGCAACATATGAATGAGAGAGCCGCTCAACCTCATCACACAAACCTCTGAATCACCAGACTATGGGAGAGTGAGTACCCATCCATACAAATAAGGTCCCTAGTGTGGTTGGGCCATCACTACAGACCACAGACTGCCCAGCTCTTCTCAACATATGACAAGGGAGATTACAGACCCTAGATAATTATGCGTAAATTAGCATAGTAACGGAAGTGAAAACCTCTGGTCCTACTAAGGGGATACTTTGTTCACATTCATTTTACAAAGGCCTAATCACTTTAAGTGCCACAACAAATGTACAGCTCCTGATATGTATAAAGACACCCTCCCTGGGATCCCCTCAATTATCACTAACAAGCTTTTGGTCATTTCAAGAAGCCATGACAACTGTTCCAAATCTGCTTGATGAGTTAATGAGATTGCTCAATAAACATCAGAGGCTATTATTGGCCCCGATAACCTCCTCCAGCTCAACTTAACATCGCTGCGGACCCAGAGTGTCCGAGAAGAGTCAGTCATCTTCACACTCCCTTCAAGCAGTTCCACAGCACTCTGCCTATACGCTACAGAAGAGCAGCTAACAAAAGTAATGCCTCTCTCAGCACCCCCTAAAAAGCGGAACACTTGTAAGATACAGAAGCTGGAACTAGCCACGCTCCAAGACTGGGGTGAGGTCAGAAAATTGTCCGTTTCAATGTTTAACACGCTACTTATTATACACACATTCTGAGATGGGAACACCAGAGTCATAACAGTGGGACAGCACTTGTAAAGAGTATGCTTTGTATCAAAACATTGGGACAATCTTGGGATCTGGGAGGGCCCCTATATTACTGTCTAGCATGGTAGGGCAGCTGGAAAAGCAAGGCTACAGTGACTTTTCTATAAAACATGCTGTCTTTTGAGAGATAAACATCTTAACCTGATAGGTAACTTCGTATGAGTAGACATAATCATTTGTGTTTCTAATGATCTAACTTGACCGTCACAGGAAATGAGCGCTACAAGCTCCTTTATTTTCTTTCATTTTATAATGCTATTGAAGCCACAGGTCGGACTTTTTTTGGTAATACTATAATAGCTTATAATGCATTTGTTTGCTGAATCCTTTATATATGTTTGTTTTGCTGTTTTGTCTTTTTATCTTAACAAAGCAGGTTCTTAGTTTGAGATATAGGCCCCTAGTTATCAAGCCGTCAACCTCAAATACACTGGAATTCCGCAGCGTATTTGTGGCGAGGCTGATTCGCCTAAGTTATCAAGCCCTACACACCAGCAAAAGTAGAATTTTGTGACATAAGCTTCGATCCGCCGGACTCAGTCCGACACTGATCGATTCTTACGTCACTCCAGATGTTCGGCACACAAGTTCGGCACAATCTGACTACTTTTCCTAGTTATCAAAAAACTAGCAGGTACGCTCGGCACTTTTCCGGCCCAGCGTACCTGGTTTTCAATCCGCCGCCCTGGAGTCTGACCATAGCGAAAGTTCATGTTCGCTGCTGCCCGACATCCCATTGATTTCTATGGGAGATGTCTGCACCTAACACCCTAACATGTACCCCGAGTCAAAACACCCCTAATCTGTCCCCCCTACACTGCCGCAACCAAATAAATGTATTACCCCCTAAACCGCCGCTCCCGGAGCCTTCCGCAACTATAATATATATGTTAACCCCTAAACTGCCGCTCCCGGACCCCGCCGCCACTATAATAAATATATTAACCCCTAAACTGCCGCTCCCGGACACCACCGCAACTATAATATATATGTTAACCCCTAAACTGCCGCTCCCAGACCCCGCCACCACTATAATAAATATGTTAACCCCTAAACCGCCGATCCCGGACCCCGCCGCAACTATAATATATATGTTAACCCCTAAACCGCCGCTCCCGGACCCCGCCGCCACCTACATAATACCTATTAACCCCTATCCTGCCCCCTACACCGCCGCCACTATAATAAATTCATTAACCCCTATCCTGCCCCCCCTACACTGCCGCAACTATATTAAAATTATTAACCCCTAAATCTAACCCTAACACCCCCCTAACTTAAATATTAATTAAATACATGTAAATATTATAACTCTTATTAACTAAATTAATCCTATTTAAAAATAAATACCTTTAAAATAAACCCTAATATAGCTACAATATAAATAATAATTATATTGTAGCTATCTTAGGATTTATTTTTATTTTACAGGCAAATTTCAATTTATTTTAACTAGGTACAATAGCTATTAAATAGTTATTAACTATTTAATAGCTACCTAGTTAAAATAAAGAGAAATTTACCTGTAAAATAAATCCTAACCTAAGTTACAATTACACCTAACAATACACTATCATTAAATAAATTATTCCTATTTAAAACTAAATAATAACCTGTAAAATAAACCCTAGCGCCTAGATTTAGAGTTTTGTCAGTAACGACTCGCGTAGATAACGCATGCTTTTTTTCCCCTGCACCTTTTAAATACCGCTGATATTTAGAGTTCACGGAATGCCTGCGTTAGGCTCCAAAAAGGGAGCGTAGAGCATAATTTACCGCCACTGCAACTCTCAATACCAGCGGTGCTTACGGACGCAGCCAGCTTCAAAAACGTGCTCGTGCACGATTCCCCCATAGGAAACAATGGGGCAGTTTGAGCTGAAAAAAAACCTAACACCTGCAAAAAAGCAGCGTTAAGCTCCTAACGCAGCCCCATTTTTTCCTATGGGGAAACACTTCCTAAGTCTGCACCTAACACCCTAACATGTACCCCGAGTCTAAACACCCCTAACCTTACACTTATTAACCCCTAATCTGCCGCCCCCGCTATCGCTGACCCCTGCATATTTTTTTTAACCCCTAATCTGCCGCTCCGTACACTGCCGCAACCTACGTTATCCCTATGTACCCCTAATCTGCTGCCCCTAACACCGCCGACCCCTATATTATATTTATTAACCCCTAATCTGCCGCCCCCAACATCGCCTCCACCTACCTATAATAATTAACCCCTAATCTGCCGACCGGACCTCACCGCTACTATAATAAATGTATTAACCCCTAATCCGCCTCACTAACCCTATAATAAATAGTATGAACCCCTAATCTGCCCTCCCTAACATCGCTGACACCTAACTTCAAGTATTAACCCCTAATCTGCCGACCGGACCTCGCCGCTACTCTAATAAATTTATTAACCCCTAAAGCTAAGTCTAACCCTAACACTAACACCTCCCTAAGTTAAATATAATTTAAATCTAACGAAATAAATTAACTCTTATTAAATATATTATTCCTATTTAAAGCTAAATACTTACCTGTAAAATAAACCCTAATATAGCTACAATATAAATTATAATTATATTGTAGCTATTTTAGGATTAATATTTATTTTACAGACAACTTTGTATTTATTTTAACCAGGTACAATAGCTATTAAATAGTTAGTAACTATTTAATAGCTACCTAGTTAAAATAATTACAAAATTACCTGTAAAATAAATCCTAACCTAAGTTACAATTAAACCTAACACTACACTAGCAATAAATTAATTAAATAAAATACCTACAATTATCTACAATTAAACCTAACACTGCACTATCAATAAATAAATTAAGTAAAATACCTACAAATAAATACAAATAAATAAACTAACTAAAGTACAAAAAATAAAAAAATTAATTACAAACATAATAAAAATATTACAACAATTTTAAGCTAATTACACTTACTCTAAGCCCCTAATAAAATAACAAAGCCCCCCAAAATTAAAAAATGCCCTACCCTATTCTAAAATTAAAATAGAAAAGCTCTTTTACCTTACCAGCCCTTAAAAGGGCCTTTTGCGGGGCATACCCCAAAGAATTCAGCTCTTTTGCCTGTAAAAAAAAACATACAATACCCCCCCAACATTACAACCCACCACCCACATACCCCTAATCTAACCCAACCCCCCCTTAAATAAACCTAACACTAAGCCCCTGAAGATCTTCCTACCTTGTCTTCACCATGCCAGGTATCACCGATCGCTCCAGGCTCCGAAGTCTTCATCCAAGCCCAAGCGGGGGCTGGCGATCCATCATCCGGCTGAAGTCTTCTATCAAGCGGCGGCTGAAGAGGTCCAGAAGAGGCTCCAAAGTCTTCCTTCTATCCGGGCAGAAGAGTAGATCCGGACCGGCAACCATCTTCTTCCAAGCGGTGACAAGCGGCTCCATCTTGAAGACCTCCGGCGCGGATCCATCCTCTTCTTACGAAGTCTGAATGAAGGTTCCTTTAAATGACGTCATCCAAGATGGCGTTACTCGAATTCCGATTGGCTGATAAGATTCTATCAGCCAATCAGATTGAGCTCGCATTCTATTGGCTGATCGGAACAGCCAATCAGATTTTCCCTACCTTAATTCCGATTGGCTGATAGAATCCTATCAGCCAATCGGAATTCGAGGGTCGCCATCTTGGATGACGTCATTTAAAGGAACCTTCATTCGGACTTAGGACGTCGCAAGAAGAGGATGGATCCGCGCCGGAGGTCTTCAAGATGGAGCCGCTTGTGACCGCTTGGAAGAAGATGGTTGCCGGTCCAGATCTACTCTTCTGCCCGGATAGGAGGAAGACTTTGGAGCCTCTTCTGGACCTCTTCAGCCGCCACTTGATAGAAGACTTCAGCCGGATGATGGATCGCCAGCCCCTGCTTGGGCTTGGATGAAGACTTCGGAGCCTGGAGCGATCGGTGATACCTGGCATGGTGAAGACAAGGTAGGAAGCTCTTCAGGGGCTTAGTGTTAGGTTTATTTAAGGGGGGTTTGGATTAGATTAGGGGTATGTGGGTGGTGGGTTGTAATGTTGGGGGGGTATTGTATGTTTTTTTTACAGGCAAAAGAGCTGAATTCTTTGGGGTATGCCCCGCAAAGGGCCCTTTTAAGGGCTGGTAAGGTAAAAGAGCTTTTCTATTTTAATTTTAGAATAGGGTAGGGCATTTTTTTTATTTTGGGGGGCTTTGTTATTTTATTAGGGGGCTTAGAGTAGGTGTAATTAGTTTAAAATTGTTGTAATATTTTTATTATGTTTGTAATTATTTTTTTTATTTTTTGTAACTTAGCTTTTTTATTTTTTGTACTTTAGTTAGTTTATTTAATTGTATTTATTTGTAGGTATTTTATTTAATTTATTTATTGATAGTGTAGTGTTAGGTTTAATTGTAGATAATTGTAGTTATTTTATTTAATTAATTTATTGCTAGTGTAGTGTTAGATTTAATTGTAACTTAGGTTAGGATTTATTTTACAGGTAATTTTGTAATTATTTTAACTAGGTAGCTATTAAATAGTTCTTAACTATCTAATAGCTATTGTACCTGGTTAAAATAAATACAAAGTTGCCTGTAAAATAAATATAAACCCTAAAATAGCTACAATATAATTATAATTTATATTGTAGCTATATTAGGGTTTATTTTACAGGTAAGTATTTAGCTTTAAATAGGAATAATTTATTTAATAAGAGTTAATTTATTTCGTTAGATTTAAATTATATTTAACTTAGGGGGGTGTTAGGGTTAGACTTAGCTTTAGGGGTTAATACATTTATTAGAGTAGCGGTGAGGTCCGGTCGGCAGATTAGGGGTTAATACTTGAAGTTAGGTGTCGGCGATGTTAGGGAGGGCAGATTAGGGGTTAATACTATTTATTATAGGGTTATTGAGGCGGGAGTGATGCGGATTAGGGGTTAATACATTTATTATAGTGGCGGTGAGGTCCGGTCGGCAGATTAGGGGTTAATAATTGTAAGTAGGTGGAGGCGACGTTGGGGGCAGCAGATTAGGGGTTAATAAATATAATATAGGGGTCGGCGGTGTTAGGGGCAGCAGATTAGGGGTACATAGGGATAATGTAAGTGGCGACGGTGTGCGGTCGGCAGATTAGGGGTTACAATTTTTTAATAGAGTGGCAGCGATATGGGGGGGCCTCGTTTTAGGGGTACATAGGTAGTTTATGGGTGTTAGTGTACTTTAGAACACAGTAGTTAAGAGCTTTATGAACCGGAGTTAGCACAGAAAGCTCTTAACTCCTGGCTTTTCTGTGTG
Organism: Bombina bombina; assembly: GCF_027579735.1. Lineage (NCBI taxonomy): Eukaryota > Metazoa > Chordata > Amphibia > Anura > Bombinatoridae > Bombina > Bombina bombina. The sequence goes on from NC_069499.1 coordinate 1,088,299,067, forward strand.
GCTGGAGTCTTGTCGTTAGATTCTAACGCTCACTTCAGCCACGACTCTAAATACCGGCGTTAGAAAGATAGGATACTCAATTGACGTAATGGAAAAGTCGCGGCTGGAAAGTGAGCATTAGACCCTTACCTACATGACTCTAAATACCAGCGGTAGCCCAAAACCAGCGTTAGGAGCCTCGAACGCTGGTTTTGACGGCTAACGCCAAACTCTAAATCTAGGCCTAAGATAGCTAATTAATAATTACATTGTAGCTATTTTAGGATTTATATTTATTTTACAGGTAACTTTGTATTTATTTTAGCTAGTTAGAATAGTTATTAAATAGTTATTAACTTTTTAATTACTACCTAGCTAAAAGAAATACAAAATTACCTGTAAAATAAATCCTAACCTAAGTTACAATTAAACCTAACACTACACTATCATTATATTAATTAAATAAATTACCTACAAATAACTACAATTAAATACAATTAATACAATTAAATAAACTAACTAAAGTACAAAAAATAAAAATAACTAAGTTACAAAAAAATAAAAAAATTAAGTTACAAACATTTAAAACAATTTTAAGCTACTTACACCTAATCTAAGCCCCCTAATAAAATAACAAAGCCCCCCAAAATAAAAAATGCCCTACCCTATTCTACATTAAAAAGTTAACAGCTCTATTACCTTACCAGCCCTTAAAAGGGCCTTTTGCGGGGCATGCCCCAAAGAATTCAGCTCTTTTGCCTGTAAAAAAAAAATACAACCCCCCAACATTAAAACCCACCACCCACATACCCCTAATCTAACCAAAACCCCCCTTAAATAAACCTAACACTACCCCCCTGAAGATCATCCTACCTTTAGCCGTCTTCAGCCAGCCGACCACCGATGGAACAGAAGAAGACATTTGGAGCGGCAGAAGTCATCATCCAAGGGGCGCTGGAGAAGTCTTCCATCCGATTGAAGTCAACATCCAGGCGGCGTCTTCAATCTTCATCCATCCGGAGCGGAGCGGAGCCATCTTCAGATGAGCCAACGTGGAGCCATCTTCTTCCACCGATGACTGAACGACGAATGATGGTTCCTTTAAGTGACGTCATCCAAGATGGCGTCCCTCGAATTCCGATTGGCTGATAGGATTCTATCAGCCAATCAGAATTAAGGTAGAAAAAATCTGATTGGCTGATTAAATCAGCCAATCAGATTGAAGTTCAATCGGATTGGCTGATCCAATCAGCCAATCAGATTGAGCTTGTATTCTATTGGCTGTTCCAATCAGCCAATAGAATGCGAAATCAATCTGATTGGCTGATTGGATCAGCCAATCGGATTGAACTTCAATCTGATTGGCTGATTTAATCAGCCAATCAGATTTTTCCTACCTTAATCCTATCAGCCAATCGGAATTCGAGGGACGCCATCTTAGATGACGTCACTTAAAGGAACCGTCATTCGTCGTTCAGTCGTCGGTGGAAGAAGATGGCTCCACCTCAGCTCGTCTGAAGATGGCTCCGCTCCGCTCCGGATGGATGAAGATTGAAGACGCCGCCTGGATGTTGACTTCAATCGGATGGAACACTTCTTCAGCGCCCCTTGGATGATGACTTCTATCGGATGGAAGACTTCTTCAGCGCCCCTTGGATGATGACTTCTGCCGCTCCGGATGTCTTCTTCTGTTCCATCGGTGGTCGGCTGGCTGAAGACGGCTAAAGGTAGGATGATCTTCAGGGGGGTAGTGTTAGGTTTATTTAAGGGGGGTTTGGGTTAGATTAGGGGTATGTGGCTGGTGGGTTTTAATATTGGGGGGGTTGTATTTTTTTTTTACAGGCAAAAGAGCTGAATTCTTTGGGGCATGCCCCGCAAAAGGCCCTTTTAAGGGCTGGTAAGGTAATAGAGCTGTTAACTTTTTAATGTAGAATAGGGTAGGGCATTTTTTTTATTTTGGGGGGCTTTGTTATTTTATTAGGGGGCTTAGATTAGGTGTAAGTAGCTTAAAATTGTTGTAATATTTTTTAAATGTTTGTAACTTAATTTTTTTATTTTTTTGTAACGTAGTTATTTTTTTTTGTACTTTCGTTAGTTTATTTATTTGTATTTAATTGTAGTTATTTGTAGGTAATTTATTTAATTAATTTAATGATAGTGTAGTGTTAGGTTTAATTGTAATTTATTTTACAGGTAATTTTGTATTTCTTTTAGCTAGGTAGTAATTAAATAGTTAATAACTATTTAATAACTATTCTAACTAGCTAAAATAAATACAAAGTTACCTGTAAAATAAATATAAATCCTAAAATAGCTACAATGTAATTATTAATTACATTGTAGCTATCTTAGGGTTTATTTTTAAATAGGAATAATTTATTTAATGATAGTGTAGTGTCAGGTGTAATTGTAACTTAGGATAGTTTTTATTTTACAGGTAAATTTCTCTTTATTTTAACTAGGTAGCTATTAAATAGTTATTAACTATTTAATAGCTATTTTACCTAGTTAAAATAAATTGAAATTTGCCTGTAAAATAAAAATAAATCCTAAAATAGCTACAATATAATTATTTATATTGTAGCTATATTAGGGTTTATTTTAAAGGTAAGTATTTATTTTTAAATAGGATTAATTTAGTTAATAAGATTTATAATATTTAGAGGTATTTAATTAATATTTAAGTTAGGGGGATGTTAGGGTTAGACTTAGGTTTCGGGGTTAATAATTTTATTATAGGATGCAGCGGTATAGGGGGGCAGGATAGAGGTTAATAAATTTATTATAGGTGGCGACGGTGTAGGGGGGGGGCAGATTAGGGGTTAATAAGTTTAATATAAGTGGCGGCGGGGTCCGTGAGTGGCGGTTTAGCGGTTAATACATTTATAAGAGTTGCGGCGGGGTCTAGGAGCGGCGGTTTAGGGGTTAATAACTTTATTTAGTTGCGGGGGGCTCCGGGGGTGCCGGTATAGGGGGTAGAACAGTATAGTTAGTGTGGGTGCTTAGTGACAGCTTGTCAATAAAGCTGTAAAAAAGCCGAAGAGCAGTGAGTTTGAATGAGTGATAACTATCACAGTCCGCTGCTCATCGCCCCGTACTTGGTGCCCGGCTTTTTGACAGATTTATTGATAACTTTGACAAGATTTTTCAGGTCCGCGGCAGCGATGGTAGGCGGGCGTATTGGGACCGGCGATGGCAGGTAAGTAGACACGTCGATAACTAGAGGCCACAGTAATATTTAATAATATGAGAGAGACCCTCAGCCTATTGCTATCTGCTGCTATAGTCAAAATGTAGGTAAACTTGTATATGTGACTCCTTCCCTTAGCTAAGTGTAATAACATCAAGGAGTTGGTTTATGTCGTTCCTATCATGTTACTTTTCTAGGCATATCTCACCCTAGCTGTGGAGGATAATTACAGATAAGAGTCTCAATCTTGTACTACCTAACATCGTGTTACTTCACTCGTGTGATTCAGGGCTTGTTCCGCTGTCAGTGGCTGGGGCGATGGGATTATATGAGGACACTTACTTAAGAGAGCAAGGTAGTTAACACTTCTGACTCTAGTCACGAACATCATGGGATCTAAAATGAAGGTATCTGCAAGCATATCCCAATATTGGTACTTAGTAAGCACATATGCTTTTAAGTTATTCTTGTACCTTATAAACTTTCTAGGAGTTAGTTTAGAATAGTTCATTAATGTATAGCCTACCATCTACCTATACTCCTCAAACCTATAAGTTGCAGATCTTGGTGCTTTAACCTGCAATAGCTGAATAAGCAAATAGGTGTAGAGCCAATTACACATATTTCTATAGTCCGAATTCTGGAGCCACTTGTCTGACACCTTTCTTCAAAATTTAAGTTTTAATATGGGTGGCATGGAAGACGGGAGTAGGTTAAGATAATAGGCTCTCTATAGGGACACTTGACACAGCATAGAAGTTGTTCCTGCAATTACACATTACTGATTCTTTATAAATAATTTAGGAGTACCTCTTGCCACAGCCCTGAGTAAAGACATTGAAGCAGGGGTGAGATGGATTGGCTGGGGTTATACAGCAGGTTCCCATGCTCCTAAATCCATGACTGTTCCTACTACTTTCACAAAGTGATTCAGCATGATGAGGAATGTTGCTGCTTACTCACCGACAGCTCCTGTACATAGATAAAATTACCCTGATGATGGCATAAAAGCCTGAAAACTGGGGATTTCATATATGAAAATAAGATATGCATTGGCATATCCACTATAAAAGTTCCAATGTTAAATGTGCATGTTTGGGGTACATAATATAGTAGTTACCTTGCAATTTCAAGATCCCTGGAGCTGTTGAGTATTTATAATATGATATGTCCATTGGGGATTGATATGGTATGTTGTGGGGCATCTATCTCCTTTTTATTTATATTTTTTCTGCGTTAGACCTATTCCCCTTTTCAACAACTATGACCCATAAGGCTTGTATTGGCTAAGTTTCAGAGACAGCATAATTGTTAATCTGCATTACCCCATAAGCTGATTACCTTGTTTTTGATTTTCACTGTATTGCCTATGCACTAAGGGGCCTAGTTATCAACATGTCTACTTTTCCTGCCTTCGCCGGTTCAATACACCCGCCTAAGCTCGCCTACCATCGTCGCCGCGGACCTGCAAAATTTCGCCTAAGTTATTAATAAAGCTGTCAAAAAGCCGCACACCAAGTACAGGGCGATGAGCAGCGGACTGTGAGAGTTATCACTCATCCGATCTCGCTGCTCTTCGGCTTTTTGACAACTTTATTGCTAGCCTGTCACTAAGCACCCACACTAACTACACTGTTCTACCCCCTATACCGGCGCCCCCAGAGCCCCCCGCAACTCAATAAAGTTATTAACCCCTAAACCGCTGCTCCTAGACCCCGCCGCAACTCTTATAAATATATTAACCCCTAAACCGCCGCTCCCAGACCCCGCCGCCACCTACATTATACCTAGTAACCCCTATCCTGCCCCCCCTATACCGCCGCCCTCTATAATAAAGTTATTAACCCCTTTCCTGCTGATTCCGGACCTCGCTGCAACTAAATAAATGTATTAACCACTAAACCGCCGCTCCCGGACCCCGCCGCAACCTATATTAAACTTATTAACCCCTAATCTGCCCCCCCTACACTGTCGCCACCTATAATAAATTTATTAACCCTTATCCTGCCCCACCCTACACCGCCGCCACTGTAATAAAATTATTAACCCCTAAACCTAAGTCTAACACTAACCCTAACACCCCCCTAACTTAAATATTAATTAAATAAATCTAAATAATATTTCTCTTATTAACTAAATTAATCCTATTTAAAACTAAATACTTACCTTTAAAATAAACCCTAATATAGCTACAATATAAATAATAATTATATTGTAGCTATCTTAGGTTTTATTTTTATTTTACAGGCATCTTTCAATTTATTTTAACTAGGTACAATAGCTATTAAATAGTTATTAACTATTTAATAGCAACCTAGCTAAAATAAAGAGAAATTAACCTGTAAAATAAAAACTAACCTAAGTTACAATTACACCTAACACTACACTATACTTTAATAAATTATTCCTATTTAAAACTAAATACTTACCTGTAAAATAAACCCTAAGATAGCTACAGTATAATTAAAAATTACATTGTAGCTATTTTAGGATTTATATTTATTTTACAGGTAACTTGGTATTTATTTTAGCTAGTTAGAATAGTTATTAAATAGTTATTAACTATTTAATAACTACCTAGCTAAAAGAAATACCAAATTACCTGTAAAATAAATCCTAACCTAAGTTACAATTAAGCCTAACACTACACTATCATTAAATTAATTAAATAAATTACCTACAAATAACTACAATTAAATACAATTACATAAACTAACTAAAGTACAAAAAATAAAAAAAGCTAAGTAACAAAGATTTAAAAAATATTACAACAATTTTAAGCTACTTACACCTAATCTAAACCCCCTAATAAAATAACAAACCCCCCCAAAATAAAAAAAAATGCCCTACCCTATTCTAAATTAAAAATGTTCAAAAGTTCAAAGCTCTTTTACCTTACCAGCCCTTAAAAGGGCCTTTTGTGGGGCATGACCCAAAGAATTCAACTCTTTTGCCTGTAAAAGAAAAATACAACCCCCCCAACATTAAAACCCACCACCCACATACCCCTAATCTAACCCAAACCCCCCTTAAAAAATCCTAACACTACCCCCCTGAAGATCATCCTACCTTGAGTCGTCTTCACTCAGCCGAGCCACCGATGGAACCGAAGAGGAGATCCGGAGCGGCAGAAGTCATCATCCAAGGGGCCCTGAAGAAATCTTCCATCCGATGAAGTCATCATCCAGGCGGCGTTGAAGAAGTCTTCCATCCGGGCGGTGTCATCTTCCAAGCGGCGTCTTCAATCTTCATCCATGCGGAGCGGAGCCATCTTCAGACGAGCCGACGCGGAGCCATCCTCTTCTTCCCGACGACTACCGACGAATGGATATACCTTTAAGGGACGTCATCCAAGATGGCGTCCCTTCAATTCCGATTGGCTGATAGGATTCTATCAGCCAATCGGAATTAAGGTAGGAAAAATCTGATTGGCTGATTGAATCAGCCAATCAGATTGAAGTTCAATCCGATTGGCTGATCAAATCAGCCAATCAGATTGAGCTCGCATTCTATTGGCTGTTCCGATCAGCCAATAGAATGCGAGCGTTTCTCAGCCACCACAGGGCTGTTTCCTCAGGCTATGTTAAAATGTTAACAACACTTGCTTTATAAAGACAATAGAACACATGAAACTAAATCTGATAGGGTAATTACTTTCTAATTAAGTGTGAACACCTGTTGCACAGGTCAGCAGTTGGTAGGCATGGAAACCCCTATATACAAAGCTCTCATATGTGACACACACCCTTTTGAGCACATCCCAAATGAGCATAGATATCTCTGTATTAACCCCCATACCAATGCCAGACCAATAATTGACAATAGCAATAACATTGTAGCCATTCAGATTAAAAATAAAAAACAAGCACAATAAATACATTTGTTATACACCTCAAAATAAAATAATCACAATATGTACAGAATTATATTATACCCACATAAAACATAAACATAATACATGTATTTTAATAGTCCCTATTCTACATATAATCACTTGATATGCCTGACAACATGTATGATTTATATCACAATAGATCTATATTTTTTCCTTGGTATTACAGACCTTTTTTAATGTTATTTCTACATTGTTCCCTCCTTTGAGATGTGACATTTAGTTCATTCATAACTAACAAAAATAACTCATAATAATCCCATTTAAAACTAAAGAGATAATCTGATGATGTTTTGACACTTTTTATAAGTTTATCTGCTCTCATCTCCAGATCGTGTCACTTACTTAGGTGATGTATAAGTATAAAACTCACGGGCTATATGCGCACTATGTTCCTATTATGCTTGTTCAGTTTGGGAGTTGATCGGAAAAGTACTAATGTTCTGCCAGTTTGTTTTAAAAACAATAGATTTTGTGTTAGCGGCAATTCCTAAAGTATCTGCCTAAAGTATCCGTCACCATAAAGGTCAACCTCAACTCTATTTGTCATTGCTGTCTGTATCTCGATAGTCTGCCAGCCTTAACGTCGAGGAGTGTATTGATCAACGCCCTCGTGAGTCATCTATCCCAGTGTGACTTCCATTGGACCTAATTCTGTGCCAAGCCTCCAGAATCCTCCAATCAAAGAGCAGAGCAGAGCAGAGCTCGGGGAGGAAAAGATATAGTAACCAGCCTCATACAGATGCTGCACAGCCCCTAAGATAAATGTGAAAACACAGAACCGAGACTATATCCAAAATCACTCTATCTCAATAACTCCAAAGGATGCCAATATGTACATACATAGCAACCTACATGCAGCTATGATAACCAATGTATGTGTAGAAGAATAATAATAAAAATAAATTATCACCTTACGTGCAACCCTATAACAAGTCATTAGTACTATATGTGTCAACAATAATATATAAATAAATTTACTAAGAGGGAATCTCAACCCAATATATATATACACTTTAGTGTGCAACCGCATTATAAATAAAATGTAATATGCAAATCTAGAGCGTCTAAGCTATAGAAAGATTATTTCATTAAAAGACAGTTTCAACCCTTTTGGGAAAATATGACACAATAACTACACTGATATTCATCCCTATCTGTGATAACATATATGCAAAATGTATGTACCTATGTTTTATAAAAAAGCTAACATGATGATTATATTGTGAAATAAGAATGAAGAGCAAAGAATAGAGTGTGGAATGTAATCATGACCTAAAGCTATATCTAAATAGTGTGAAAAAAATATAAATATGTGTAATAATTAATCTATCATAAAGATACCCTTGTATCCTATACATAAGTCATCTGATCATGGTAATCTTGAAAGTGATATTAATACAGTACTATACTGCTAGTGTATGTGAAAAATAATAGAAAATTATTAAAAAAGCAAAATGCTAAACAACCACTGTGTGGGGGAAAATGCAAAAACAATCAACATCCACTATATGTGTGTAATGTGATATTAGTGTGATGGAGTGTCATTGTGGCCTAGCCTAGTAGAGGCCAACTAAAAAATATCATTGGTATTCAGAACACTGCCATATCAAGGTTCTCATTGAGCTCATCTGGTTGGAGAGTGCCTAATCTTTTAATCCAGTATGTCTCTCTTCTCCTAAGGGTCATAAGAGCATTGGTACAAGATTTTGAAATCATTTCAATAGGTTTTATTTTGATAGGATTCTTATCTTTTTTGTGATGATGTAAACAATGTCTGGAGACGCTGTGAGATTTGGCTTTTTTCTTGATATTATAGGAATGCTCTCACCATCGTTTTTTTACCTTTCTACAAGTGCGGCCTACATACTGGGCCCCACATTTACAGTCAAGGAGATATATCACAAAAGAAGTTTCACATGTCATGTGACTCTTAATTTTAAAAATTTCATCCGTATTCGAGGATCTGAAACTAGAAGTCCTATGACAAATATTGCTACACATACCGCAGCGTTTCCTAAAACATTTGGAGACTATATTCTTTTTAATTGGAAGCCCAACATTAAAAATGTTGGAGCCTACATTATTGTTTACAAGATATTTGTTTCTAACAATCTTACTGGGTGCTAAAACGGTCTTGAGCGTTGGTGCTCTTCTATATACCACTTTTGGTTTGGTCCCTATAATATTCCTCAGAGAAGAATCATCAGTGAGGATAGACCAATGTTTGTTAAGAATTTTATTAATCACCATATGGTTTGAATTATATCTAGTGATAAATAACAGGGGATTTACTTCTTTGAAGCCTATTTGGTCTTTAGATTTTTTATTTTTATTAATCTTAAAATAACTTGATCTATCTTCCTTCCTAACCCTATTGATCTCATGGTTAATCAGATCTACTGGGTAACCCTTTTCTAGGAATCTGTCTCCAATGACCCTTGCTTGGATATCATAGTCCTCTATTTGGGAGCAATTCCTCCTTATTCTTCTAAATTGCCCATATGGGACATTTAGCTTCCAACTCTTATAATGGTTGCTTTCATAATGCAGAAAGCTGTTGCAGTCAACAGTCTTAAAAAAGGTTTTAGACCCCACTTTACCATCAGCAGTTTTACTCAGTACTAAATCAAGAAAATCAATTTCTTGCCGCTGGATGTTCTGAGTAAAAGATATACCAAAATTATTGTGGTTAAGATGATCAATAAACTTATAAATATCCTCTTCAGACCTCAAAAAATTGAGATATAAAAATAACCTTAACCATAAGGAAAGACAAGCCCTCAATAGTCTGATGAATAGATCTGATCTGGTCATCAGACAGGCTGACAAGGGTGGGGGAATAGCCCTGCAAAATATGCAGGACTACCTCACAGAAGCTGATCGGATCTTGAATGATAAGGAATATTACAAAATCCTACATGGAGATCCCACCTTGGCATTTTTAGAATTATTACAAGAACTTCTACAGAAGGGCTTGGATATGGGTATTTTAAACAAAAATGAAATGGACTATTGTCTTCCTAAATACCCCTGTACTGCTTTTTACTACCATCTGCCAAAAGTGCATAAGGACCCAATTAGACCTCAGGGTAGACCTATCATTGCGGGTATAGGGAGTCTTACGGACTCTCTATCCGCTTATATCGACCATTTTTTGCAGAAATTTGTAATCTCGCTACCATCTTTTATAAGAGATTCATCAGATCTAATTACTAAACTAAATGAATGTGTTTTGGATGATGATTGTTGGTGGGTCACCTGCGATGTGGGGTCTTTGTACTCTAACATCCAGCACGAGTTGGGCAATAGGGATGTATGTTGCTACCTTGTACAAGATATTTATATGCCCGCCGAACAAGTTGAGTTTCTCCTTCAACTTATAAAATTCATTCTTGAGCATAACTATTTTCTCTATCAGAGTAAATACTACCTCCAAATTAAGGGCATGGCCATGGGCACCAGGTTCGCCGCGAGTTTCGCAAATTTGTTCATGGGAAACTTTGAGCAGATTTATATTTACGAGTTGCAATTCGCGGCGAACCTGGTGTTCTATGGCCGCTATATAGATGACCTTATTTTTCTGTTTAAAGGGTCTGAAAAGGATATTTATAAGTTTATTGATCATCTTAACCACAATAATTTTGGTATATCTTTTACTCACAACATCCAGCAGCAAGAAATTGATTTTCTTGATTTAGTACTGAGTAAAACTACTGATGGTAAAGTGGGGTCTAAAACCTTTTTTAAGACTGTTGACTGCAACAGCTTTCTGCATTATGAAAGCAACCATTATAAGAGTTGGATGCCAAATAGGCTTCAAATAAGTAAATCCCCTGTTATTTATCACTAGATATAATTCAAACCATATGGTGATTAATAAAATTCTTAACAAACATTGGTCTATCCTCACTGATGATTCTTCTCTGAGGAATATTATAGGGACCAAACCAAAAGTGGTATATACAGGGAGTGCAGAATTATTAGGCAAATGAGTATTTTGACCACATCATCCTCTTTATGCATGTTGTCTTACTCCAAGCTGTATAGGCTCGAAAGCCTACTACCAATTAAGCATATTAGGTGATGTGCATCTCTGTAATGAGAAGGGGTGTGGTCTAATGACATCAACACCCTATATCAGGTGTGCATAATTATTAGGCAACTTCCTTTCCTTTGGCAAAATGGGTCAAAAGAAGGACTTGACAGGCTCAGAAAAGTAAAAAATAGTGAGATATCTTGCAGAGAGATGCAGCACTCTTAAAATTGCAAAGCTTCTGAAGCGTGATCATCGAACAATCAAGCGTTTCATTCAAAATAGTCAACAGGGTCGCAAGAAGCGTGTGGAAAAACCAAGGCGCAAAATAACTGCCCGTGAACTGAGAAAAGTCAAGCGTGCAGCTGCCAAGATGCCACTTGCCACCAGTTTGGCCATATTTCAGAGCTGCAACATCACTGGAGTGCCCAAAAGCACAAGGTGTGCAATACTCAGAGACATGGCCAAGGTAAGAAAGGCTGAAAGACGACCACCACTGAACAAGACACACAAGCTGAAACGTCAAGACTGGGCCAAGAAATATCTCAAGACTGATTTTTCTAAGGTTTTATGGACTGATGAAATGAGAGTGAGTCTTGATGGGCCAAATGGATGGGCCCGTGGCTGGATTGGTAAAGGGCAGAGAGCTCCAGTCCGACTCAGACGCCAGCAAGGTGGAGGTGGAGTACTGGTTTGGGCTGGTATCATCAAAGATGAGCTTGTGGGGCCTTTTCGGGTTGAGGATGGAGTCAAGCTCAACTCCCAGTCCTACTGCCAGTTTCTGGAAGACACCTTCTTCAAGCAGTGGTACAGGAAGAAGTCTGCATCATTCAAGAAAAACATGATTTTCATGCAGGACAATGCTCCATCACACGCGTCCAAGTACTCCACAGCGTGGCTGGCAAGAAAGGGTATAAAAGAAGAAAATCTAATGACATGGCCTCCTTGTTCACCTGATCTGAACCCCATTGAGAACCTGTGGTCCATCATCAAATGTGAGATTTACAGGGAGGGAAAACAGTACACCTCTCTGAACAGTGTCTGGGAGGCTGTGGTTGCTGCTGCACGCAATGTTGATGGTGAACAGATCAAAACACTTACAGAATCCATGGATGGCAGGCTTTTGAGTGTCCTTGCAAAGAAAGTTGGCTATATTGGTCACTGATTTGTTTTTGTTTTGTTTTTGAATGTCAGAAATGTATATTTGTGAATGTTGAGATGTTATATTGGTTTCACTGGTAAAAATAAATAATTGAAATGGGTATATATTTGTTTTTTGTTAAGTTGCCTAATAATTATGCACAGTAATAGTCACCTGCACACACAGATATCCCCCTAAAATAGCTATAACTAAAAACAAACTATAAACTACTTCCAAAAATATTCAGCTTTGATATTAATGATTTTTTTGGGTTCATTGAGAACATGGCTGTTGTTCAATAATAAAATTAATCCTCAAAAATACAACTTGCCTAATAATTCTGCACTCCCTGTAGAAGAGCACCAACGCTCAAGACCGTTTTAGCACCCAGTAAGATTGTTAGAAACAAATATCTTGTAAACAATAATGTAGGATAATGTAGGCTCCAAAATTTTTAATGTTGGGCCTCCAATTAAAAAGAATATAGTCTCCAAATGTTTTAGGAAATGCTGCGGTATGTGTAGCAATATTTGTCATAGGACTTCTAGTTTCAGATCCTCGAATACGGATGAAATTTTTAAAATTAAGAGTCACATGACATGTGAAACTTCTTTTGTGATATATCTCCTTGACTGTAAATGTGGGGCCCAGTATGTAGGCCGCACTTGTAGAAAGGTAAAAAAACGATGGGGAGAGCATTCCTATAATATCAAGAAAAAAGCCAAATCTCACAGACATTGTTTACTTCATCACAAAAAAGATAAGAATCCTATCAAAATAACACCTATTGAAATGATTTCAAAATCTTGTAAAAATGCTCTTATGACCCTTAGGAGAAGAGAGACATACTGGATTAAAAGATTAGGCACTCTCCAACCAGATGGGCTCAATGAGAACCTTGATATGGCAGCGTTCTGAATACCAATGATATTTTTTAGTTGGCCTCTACTAGGCTAGGCGACAATGACACGCCATCACACTAATATCACATTACACACATATAGTGGATGTTGATTGTTTTTGCATTTACCCCCACACAGTGGTTGTTTAGCATTTTGCTTGTTTAAAGGGACAGTCTAGGCCAAAATAAACTTTCATAATTCAGATAGGGCATGTCATTTTAAACAATTTTCCAATTTACTTTTATCACCAGTTTTACTTTGTTCTCTTGGTATTCTTAGTTGAAAGCTTAACCTAGGAGGTTCATATGCTAATTTCTTAGATCTTGAAGGCCACCTCTTTTCAGAATGCATTTTAACAGTTTTTCACCACTAGAGGGTGTTAGTTCGCGTATTTCATATAGATAACACTGTGCTCGTGCACGTGAAGTTATCTGGGAGCAGGCACTGATTGGCTAGACTGCAAGTCTGTCAAAAGAAATGAAATAAAGGGGCAGTTTGCAGAGGCTTAGATACAAGATAATCACAGAGGTTAAAAGTATATTATTATAACTGTGTTGGTTTTGCAAAACTGGGGAATGGGTAATAAAGGGATTATCTATCTTTTAAAACAATAAAAATTCTGGTGTAGACTGTCCCTTTAATAATTTTCTATTATTTTTCACATACACTAGCAGTATAGTACTGTATTAATATCACTTTCAAGATTACCATGATCAGATGACTTATGTATAGGATACAAGGGTATCTTTATGATAGATTAATTATTACACATATTTATATTTTTTTCACACTATTTAGATATAGCTTTAGGTCACGATTACATTCCAAACTCTATTCTTTGCTCTTCATTCTTATTTCACAATATAATCATCATGTTAGCTTTTTTATAAAACATAGGTACATACATTTTGCATATATGTTATCACAGAAAGGGATGAATATCAGTGTAGTTATTATGTCATATTTTCCCAAAAGGGTTGAAACTGTCTTTTAATTAAATAATCTTTCTATAGCTTAGACGCTCTAGATTTTCATATTACATTTTATTTAATATGCGGTTGCACGCTAAAGTGTATATATATATATTGGGTTGAGATTCCCTCTTAGTAAATTTATTTATATATTATTGTTGACACATATAGTACTAATGACTTGTTATAGGGTTGCACATAAGGTGATAATTTATTTTTATTATTATTCTTCTACACATACATTGGTTATCATAGCTGCATGTAGGCTGCTATGTATGTACATATTGGCATCCTTTGAAGTTATTGAGATAGAGTGATTTCGGATATAGTCTAGGTTCTGTGTTTTCACATTTATCTTATGGGCTGTGCAGCATCTGTATGAGGCTGGTTACTATATCTTTTCCTCCCCGAGCTTCGCTCTGCTCTTTGATTGGAGGATTCTGGAGGCTTGGCACAGAATTAGGTCCAATGGAAGTCACACTGGGATAGATGACTCACGAGGGCGTTGATCAATACGCTCCTCGACGTTAAGGCTGGCAGCCTATCGAGATACAGACAGCAATGACAAATAGAGTTGAGGTAGACCTTTATGGTGACGGATACTTTAGGCGGATACTTTAGGAATTGCCGCTAACACAAAATCTATTGTTTTTAAAACAAACCGGCAGAACATTAGTACTTTTTCGATCAACTCCCAAACTGAACAAGCATAATAGGAACATAGTGCGCATATAGCCCATGAGTTTTATACTTATACATCACCTAAGTAAGTGACACGATCTGGAGATGAGAGCAGATAAACTTATAAAAAGTGTCAAAACATCATCACATTATCTCTTTAGTTTTAAATGGGATTATTATGAGTTATTTTTGTTAGGGATGAATGAACTAAATGTCACATCTCAAAGGAGGGAACAATGTAGAAATAACATTAAAAAAGGTCTGTAATACCAAGGAAAAAATATAGATCTATTGTGATATAAATCATACATGTTGTCAGGCATATCAAGTGATTATATGTAGAATAGGGACTATTAAAATACATGTATTATGTTTATGTTTTATGTGGGTATAATATAATTCTGTACATATTGTGATTATTTTATTTTGAGGTGTATAACAAATGTATTTATTGTGATTGTTTTTTATTTTTAATCTGAATGGCTACAATGTTATTGCTATTGTCAATTATTGGTCTGGCATTAGTATGGGGGTTAATACAGAGATATCTATGCTCATTTGGTATTTGCTCAAAAGGGTGTGTGTCACATATGAGAGCTTTGTATATAGGGGTTTCCATGCCTACCAACTGCTGACCTGTGCAACAGGTGTTCATACTTAATTAGAAATTAATTATCCTATCAGATTTAGTTTCATGTGTTCTATTGTCTTTATAAAGCAAGTGTTGTTAACATTTTAACATAGCCTGAGGAAACAGCCCTGTGGTGGCTGAGAAACGCGTCGCTGTTTTTAAATAAAAGTTTTTAAATATACACTTGCTTTTTTACATTTATTCTGCTACTGTCGAGGGCAGAGTGTGTATATATATATATATATATATATATATATATATATATTTTCTGCTGGTCCTATCTTCCCAAGTGGTGATTCTCTGCATCCTGGCTATTGGATTCCACAGTCCACTGGGCGGCTGAGAGGTCCCGGTACTGCTGATATTGCACCTGGTGGTGCTTTGTTTCCTGTAAGTACAACCTTGAATCCTTTTGTATCCGGTGTACAAACGTTACTGGGCTATTTGTGTGCCTTTTTTGCCCTTCTAGGCATCATATGATAGGCCCTCGCTAAGGATCATCTTTATCTGGCTGGAGACACCAATGAGCTGGACCACTGTTTGAAGTTCCAGTCTGCCACAATAGCACCATCTGGGTGCGCCTCGTTTGTGAGTATGTTTCCCTTTCCTGCTGATGTTTTGTATCCGACTGCCTTGACATTAATAGGCCATGTTGGCGCCTCTCTGTTTCTTTTTCTTATAGATCACGCCACACCATGATGACCGTCCTATAATAGAGAGCTGCCTTTCTATTTTGGATTATTTTTTGTGAGCACATTTTGTGATTTGCATATACCAATATCATCTGGGTCCACTTGTGAGCATATCATTTCAAATAATCTGATACAAGTGTGCTAGGTCTATTGTATATCTCACATTTATCTGTATATATCTGCTTATCTGTTTGTGGTATATTGTTAGCCCCCCTAGGAGTGTGGTGTATATTATATATGCACCACCCTCCTCTATATCTTTTGCTTGCTATTTTATTAGGGGGCTTAGATTAGGTGTAAGTAGCTTAAAATTGTTGTAATATTTTTTAAATGTTTGTAACTTATTTTTTTTACTTTTGGTAACTTAGCTTTTTTTATTTTTTGTAATTTAGTTAGTTTATGTAATTGTATTTAATTGTAGTTATTTGTAGGTAATTTATTTAATTAATTTAATGATAGTGTAGTGTTAGGTTTAATTGTAACTTAGGTTAGGATTTATTTTACAGGTAATTTGGTATTTCTTTTAGCTAGGTAGTTATTAAATAGTTAATAACTATTTAATAACTATTCTAACTAGCTAAAATAAATACCAAGTTACCTGTAAAATTAATATAAATCCTAAAATAGCTACAATGTAAATATTAATTATATTGTAGCTATCTTAGGGTTTATTTTACAGGTAAGTATTTAGTTTTAAATAGGAATAATTTATTAAAGTATAGTGTAGTGTTAGGTGTAATTGTAACTTAGGTTAGTTTTTATTTTACAGGTTAATTTATCTTTATTTTAGCTAGGTAGCTATTAAATAGTTAATAACTATTTAATAGTCATTGTACCTAGTTAAAATAAATTGAAATTTAACTGTAATATAAAAATAAATCCTAAGATAGCTACAATATAATTATTATTTATATTGTAGCTATATTAGGGTTTATTTTAAAGGTAAGTATTTAGTTTTAAATAGGATTAATTTATTTAATAAGATAAATATTATTTAGATTTATTTATTTAATATTTAAGTTAGGGGGGTGTTAGGGTTAGGGTTAGATTTAGGTTTAGGGGTTAATAATTTTATTACAGTGGCGGCGGTGTAGTGGGGGGCAGGATAGGGGTTAATAAATTTATTATAGGTGGTGACGGTATAGGGGGGGCAGGATAGGGGTTAATATGTATCATGTAGGTGGCGGCGGGTCTGGGAGTGGCGGTTTAGGGGTTAACATATTTATTATAGCTTGCGGTGGGCTCCGGGAGCGGCGGTTTAGGGGTTAACCAGTTTATTATAGTGACGGTGGGCTCCAAGAGCGGCGGTTTAGGGGGTAATAACTTTATTTAGTTGCAGCGGTGTAGGGGGGCAGATTAGGGGTGTTTAGACTCGGGGTACATGTTAGGGTGTTAGGTGTAGACAGCTCCCATAGGAATCAATGGGATGTCTGGCAGCAGCGAACTTGAACTTTCGCTATGGTCAGACTCCCATTGATTCCTATGGGATCCGCCACCTCCAGGGCGGCGGATTGAAAACCAGGTACGCTCTGCCGGAAAAGTGCCGAGCATACCTGCTAGTTTTTTGATAACTAGCAAAAGTAGTCAGATTGTGCCGAACTTGTGTGTGGAACATCTGTAGTGACGTAAGAATCGATCTGTGTCGGACTTTGCCCAGCGGATCGAAGCTTACGTCACTAAATTCTACTTTTGCCGGTATCTAGGGCTTGATAACTTAGGCGAATCAGCCTCGCCACAAATACGCTGCGGAATTCCAGCGTATTTGAGGTTGACGGCTTGATAACTAGGCCCCTAAGGGCGGTAGTTATCAAGCTGTCAACCTCAAATACGCTGGAATTCCGCAGCGTATTTGTGGCGAGGCTGATTCGCCTTAGTTATCAAAGGCTAGAGACCGGCAAAAGTAGAATTTTGTGACGTAAGCTTCGATCCGCCGGACTCAGTCCGACACAGATCGATTCTTACGTCACTCCAGATGTTCCGCACACAAGTGTGGCACAATCTGACTACTTTTGCTAGTTATCAAAAAACTAGCAGGTACGCTCGGCACTTTTCCGGCCCAGCGTACCTGGTTTTCAATCCGCCGCCCTGGAGGCGGCGGATCCCATAGGAATCAATGGGAGTCTGACCATAGCGAAAGTACAAGTTCGCTGCTGCCAGACATCCCATTGATTTCTATGGGAGCTGTCTACACCTAACACCCTAACATGTACCCCGAGTCTAAACACCCCTAAGCTGTCCCCCCTACACCGCCGCAACTAAATAAAGTTATTACCCCCTAAACCGCCGCTCCCGGAGCCCATCGCAAGCTACTCTATACATATTAACCCCTAAACCGCCGCTCCCTGACCCCGCCGCAACTATAATAAATGTATTAACCCCTAAACCGCCGCTCCCGGACACCGCCGCAACCTACATTATACCTATTAACCCCTATCCTCTCCCCCCATACCGCAGCCCTCTATAATAAAGTTATTAACCCTATCCTGCCGATCCTGGACCTCGCCGCAACTAAATAAATAGTTTACCCCCTAAACCGCCGCTCCCGGACCCCCCCGCAACCTATATTAAACTTATTAACCCCTAATTTGCCCCCCTACACCTATAATACATTTATTAACCCCTATCCTGCTGCCCCCCCTACACCGCTGCCACTGTAATAAAATTATTAACCCCTAAACCTAAGTCTAACACTAACCCTAACACCCCTCTAACTTAAATATTAATTAAATAAATCTAAATAATATTTCTATTATTAACTAAATTAATCCTATTTAAAACTAAATACCTTTAAAATAAACCCTAATATAGCTACAATATAAATAATAATTATATTGTAGCTATCTTAGGATTTATTTTTATTTTACAGGCAAATTTCAATTTATTTTAACTAGGTACAATAGCTATTAAATAGTTATTAACTATTTAATAGCTACCTAGCTAAAATAAACTGAAATTTACCTGTAAATTAAATCCTAACCTAAGTTACAATTACACCTAACACTACACTATACTTTAATAAATTATTCCTATTTAAAACTAAATACTTACCTGTAAAATAAACCCTAAGATTAATTAATAATTACATTGTAGATATTTTAGGATTTATATTTATTTTACAGGTAACTTTGTATTTATTTTAGCTAGTTAGAATAGTTATTAAATAGTTATTAACTATTTAATAACTACCTAGCTAAAATGAAATACAAAATTTCCTGTAAAATAAATCCTAACCTAAGTTACAATTAAACCTAACATTACACTATCATTACATTAATTAAATTAACTACAAATAACTACAATTAAATACAATTACATAAACTAACTAAAGTACAAAAAATAAAAAAAGCTAAGTTACAAAAAATAAAAAAATAAGTTACAAACATTTAAAAAAATATTACAACAATTTTAAGCTAATTACACCTAATCTAAGCCCCCTAATAAAATAACAAAGCCCCCCAAAATAAAAAAATTCCCTACACTATTCTACATTAAAAAAGTTCAAAGCTCTTTTACCTTTTACCTTACCAGCCCTTAAAAGGGGCTTTTGTGGGGCATGCCCCAAAGAAAACTGCTCTTTTGCCTGTAAAAGAAAAATACAACCCCCCCCAATCAGATTGAGCTCGCATTCTATTGGCTGTTCCGATCAGCCAATAGAATGCAAGCTCAATCTGATTGGCTGATTGGATCAGTCAATCGGATTGAACTTGAATCTGATTGGCTGATTCAATCAGCCAATCAGATTTTTCCTACCTTAATTCCGATTGGCTGATAGAATCCTATCAGCCAATCGGAATTGAAGGGACGTCATCTTGGATGACATCCCTTAAAGGAGCCTTCATTCGTTGGTAGTCCGTCGGGAAAGAAGGATGTTCCGCGTCGGTGGGATGAAGATGGATCCTGAAGAAAGAAGATTGAAGACCCCTCTTGGAAGATGACATCGCCCGGATGGAAGACTTCTTCAGCGCCGCTTGGAAGATGACATCGCCCGGATGGAAGACTTCTTCAGCGCCGCCTGGAGGATCACTTCATCGGATGGAAGACTTCTTCAGCGCCCCTTGGAGGATCACTTCTGCCGCTCCGGATCTCCTCTTCCGTTCCATCGGTGGCTCGGCTGAGTGAAGACGACTCAATGTAGGATGATCTTCATGGGGGTAGTGTTAGGTTTATTTAAGGGGGGTTTGTGTTAGATTAGGGGTATGTGGGTGGTGTGTTTTAATGTTGGGGGGGTTGTATTTTTCTTTTACAGGCAAAAGAGCAGTTTTCTTTGGGGCATGCCCCACAAAAGGCCCTTTTAAGGGCTGGTAAGGTAAAAGAGCTTTGAACATTTTTAATGTAGAATAGGGTAGGGATTTTTTTTATTTTGGGGGGCTTTGTTATTTTATTAGGGGGCTTAGATTAGGTGTAATTAGCTTAAAACTGTTGTAATATTTTTTAAATGTTTGTAACTTATTTTTTAAATGTTTGTAACTTATTTTTTTTATTTTTTGTAACAGCTTTTTTTATTTTTTGTACTTTAGTTAGTTTATGTAATTGTATTTAATTGTAGTTATTTGTAGCTAATTTATTTAATGTAATGATAGTGTAGTGTTAGGTGTAATTGTAACTTAGCTTAGGATTTATTTTACAGGTAATTTGGTATTTCTTTTAGCTAGGTAGTTATTAAATAGTTAATAACTATTTAATAACTATTCTAACTAGCTAAAATAAATACCAAGTTACCTGTAAAATTAATATACATCCTAAAATAGCTACAATGTAAATGTTAATTATATTGTATCTATCTTAGGGTTTATTTTACAGGTAAGTATTTAGTTTTAAATAGGAATAATTTATTAAAGTATAGTGTAGTGTTAGGTGTAATTGTAACTTAGGTTAGTTTTTATTTTACAGGTTAATTTCTCTTTATTTTAGCTAGGTAGCTATTAAATAGTTAATAACTATTTAATAGTCATTGTACCTAGTTAAAATAAATTGAAATTTGCCTGTAAAATAAAAATAAATTCTAAGATAGCTACAATATAATTATTATTTATATTGTAGCTATATTAGGGTTTATTTTAAAGGTAAGTATTTAGTTTTAAATAGGATTAATTTATTTAATAAGATTAATATTATTTAGATTTATTTATTTAATATTTAAGTTAGGGGGGTGTTAGGGTTAGATTTAGGGGTTAATAATTTTATTACAGTGGCGGCGGTGTAGTGGGGGGCAGGATAGGGGTTAATAAATTTATTATAGGTGGCGACGGTATAGGGGGGGCAGGATAGGGGTTAGTATGTATCATCTAGGTGGCGGCGGGTCTGGGAGTAGCGGTTTAGGGGTTAATACATATATTATAGTTGCAGCGGGGACCAGGAGCGGCGGTTTAGGGGTTAACATATTTATTATAGCTTGCGGTGGGCTCCGGGAGCGGCGGTTTAGGGGTTAATCAGTTTATTATAGTGGCGGTGGGCTCCGAGAGCGGCGGTTTAGGGGGTAATAACTTTATTTAGTTGCAGCGGTGTAGGGGGGCAGATTAGGGGTGTTTAGACTCGGGGTACATGTTAGGGTGTTAGGTGTAGACAGCTCCCATAGGAATCAATGGGATGTCTGGCAGCAGCGAACATGAACTTTCGCTATGGTCAGACTCCCATTGATTCCTATGGGATCCGCCGCCTCCAGGGCGGCGGATTGGAAACCAGGTACGCTTTGCCGGAAAAGTGCCGAGCGTACCTGCTAGTTTTTTGATAACTAGCAAAAGTAGTCAGATTGTGCCGAACCTGTGTGTGGAACATCTGTAGTGACGTAAGAATCGATCTGTGTCGGACTTTGCCCGGCGGATCGAAGCTTACGGCACTAAATTCTACTTTTGCCGGTATCTAGGGCTTGATAAATTAGGCAAATCAGCCTCGCCACAAATACGCTGCGGAATTCCAGCGTATTTGAGGTTGACGGCTTGATAACTAGGCCCCTAAGGGGGTAGTTATCAATCCGTCAACCTCAAATACGCTGGAATTCCGCAGCGTATTTGTGGCGAGGCTGATTCGCCTTAGTTATCAAAGGCTAGAGACCGGCAAAAGTATAATTTTGTGACGTAAGCTTCGATCAGCCGGACTCAGTCCGACACAGATCGATTCTTACGTCACTCCAGATGTTCCGCACACAAGTGCGGCACAATCTGACTACTTTTGCTAGTTATCAAAAAACTAGCAGGTACGCTCGGCACTTTTCCGGCCCAGCGTACCTGGTTTTCAATGCGCCGCCCTGGAGGCGGCGGATCCCATAGGAATCAATGGGAGTCTGACCATAGCGAAAGTACAAGTTCGCTGCTGCCAGACATCCCATTGATTTCTATGGGAGCTGTCTACACCTAACACCCTAACATGTACCCCGAGTCTAAACACCCCTAAGCTGTCCCCCCTACACCGCCACATCTAAATAAAGTTATTAACCCCTAAACCGCCGCTCCCTGACCCCGCCGCAACTATAATAAATGTATTAACCCCTAAACCGCCGCTTCTGGACACCGCCGCAACCTACATTATACCTATTAACCCCTATCCTCTCCCCCCATACCGCCGCCCTCTATAATAAAGTTATTAACCCTTATCCTGCCGATCCTGGACCTCGCCGCAACTAAATAAATAGTTTACCCCCTAAACCGCCACTCCCGGACCCCGCCGCAACCTATATTAAACTTATTAACCCCTAATCTGCCCCCCCTACACCTATAATACATTTATTAACCCCTATCCTGCTGCCCCCCTACACCGCTGCCACTGTAATAAAATTATTAACCCCTAAACCTAAGTCTAACACTAACCCTAACACCCCCCTAACTTAAATATTACTTAAATAAATCTAAATAATATTTCTATTATTAACTAAATTAATCCTATTTAAAACTAAATACCTTTAAAATAAACCCTAATATAGCTACAATATAAATAATAATTATATTGTAGCTATCTTAGGATTTATTTTTATTTTACAGGCAAATTTCAATTTATTTTAACTAGGTACAATAGCTATTAAATAGTTATTAACTATTTAATAGCTACCTAGCTAAATAAACTGAAATTTACCTGTAAAATAAATCCTAACCTAACACTACACTATACTTTAATAAATTATTCCTATTTAAAACTAAATACTTACCTGTAAAATAAACCCTAAGATTAATTAATAATTACATTGTAGCTATTTTAGGATTTATATTAATTTTACAGGTAGCTTTGAACTTTTTTAATGTAGAATAGGGTAGGGAATTTTTTTATTTTGTGGGGCTTTGTTATTTTATTAGGGGGCTTAGATTAGGTGTAATTAGCTTAAAATTGTTGTAATATTTTTTAAATGTTTGTAACTTATTTTTTTTATTTTTTGTAACTTAGATTTTTTTATTTTTTTGTACTTTAGTTAGTTTATGTAATTGTATTTAATTGTAGTTATTTGCAGCTAATTTATTTAATTAATGTAATGATAGTGTAGTGTTAGGTTTAATTGTAACTTAGGTTAGGATTTATTTTACAGGTAATTTTGTATTTCTTTT
The DNA here is from genome assembly GCF_027579735.1 of Bombina bombina. NCBI lineage: Eukaryota > Metazoa > Chordata > Amphibia > Anura > Bombinatoridae > Bombina > Bombina bombina. The sequence continues at coordinate 1,088,322,711 of NC_069499.1, forward strand.
AGCTAGGTAGTTATTAAATAGTTAATAACTATTTAATAACTATTCTAACTAGCTAAAATAAATACAAAGTTACCTGTTGTAGCTATCTTAGGGTTTATTTTACAGGTAAGTATTTAGTTTTAAATAGGAATATAGTGTAGTGTTAGGTGTAATTGTAACTTAGGTTAGTTTTTATTTTACAGGTAAATTTCTCTTTATTTTAGCTAGGTAGCTATTAAATAGTTAATAACTATTTAATAGCTATTGTACCTAGTTAAAATAAATTGAAAGATGCCTGTAAAATAAAAATAAATCCTAAGATAGCTACAATATTATTATTATTTATATTGTAGCTATATTAGGGTTTATTTTATAGGTAAGTATTTAGTTTTAAATAGGATTCATTTAGTTAATAATATAAATATTATTTAGATTTATTTAATTAATATTTAAGTTAGGGGGGGTGTTAGGGTTAGTGTTATACTTAGGTTTAGGGGTTAATAATTTTATTACAGTGGTGGCGGTGTAGTGGGGGGCAGGATAGGGGTTAATAAATGTATTATAGGTGGCGACGGTGTAGGGGGGGCAGATTAGGGGTTAATAAGTTTAATATAGGTTGCGGCGGGGTCCGGGAGCGGCGGTTTAGGGGTTAAACTATTTATTTAGTTGCGGCGAGGTGCGGGATCAGCAGGATAGGGGTTAATAACTTTATTATAGAGGGCGGCGGTATAGGGGGGGCAGGATAGGGGTTACTAGGTATAATGTAGGTTGCGGCGGTGCCCGGGAGCGGCGGTTTAGGGGTTAATACATTTAGAAGCGTTGTGGCGGGGTCTAGGAGCGGCGGTTTAGGGGTTACTAACTTTATTGAGTTGCGGGAGGCTCCGGGGGCGCCGGTATAGGGGGTAGAACAGTGTAGTTAGTGTGGGTGCTTATTGACAGGGGTATCAATAAAGCTGTAAAAAAGCCGAAGAGCAGCGAGATCGGATGAGTGATAACTCTCACAGTCCGCTGCTCATCGCCCCTTACTTGGTGCGCGGCTTTTTGACAGATTTATTGATAACGTAGGCGAATTTTTTCAGGTCCGCAGCAGCGAAGGTAGGCGAGCTTAGGTGGGCGTATTGGGCCGGCGAAGGCAGGAAAGTTGACACGTTGATAACTACCCCCCAATGTCTTTAGAATGTTCCTTATGTAGGGGTACTGATATTTTCTTAGAATTGATCACCAAGTGTTATGTTTTATGTCTCTTAAAATGTAAATGTAATATATATTTATAGATCACTAGAGGCACCCCTATCCATACTATAGATTAAAGTAGCTTTTATTTCCTAGACATACATGCAGAGGTACTAGAACATAGCACAACACACTAAAAGTTGGTTTCCTTACATTATACCCAAGGCTAATAGGGTCCGCTTTCCCTGCATCGTGCCTACTCTCCCCGGTCTACAGTGTCTTGCTATTGATCATTTAGTTGCCATCATAATGTATATGTAAAGGTATTTTTGTGTTATTGGTAATTTAGGGATTTCTAGGTGAGTGTCCCAATCTAACATCATCAACAGAGCTAACACTGGAAGCTTCTAAGTAAATTTTTAAAAAGGATTTATATTGGATTTTTAGATCAGTATCTGTGCATATTCTTCATTATAGTAGTGTCTATTAAATGCGGTTATATGAAGATTGGTGTATACTGTCCCTTTTTAAATCAACTCCAGAGCATCAATGCATTGATGGTAAAACCTTGTGAGCCAGTGGCAAGAGGCATATGTTTGTGTCAGTAGCTAGCTTCCTATAGTAAATTACTGTGTCTATACCTTCCTAGGTTGCTTTTCATCAAAAGAAGCCAAAAGAACAAAGTAAAGGGACATGAAGCCAAAAATGTGTTTTTCATGATTTAGATAAAATATACAATTTTAAACAACTGCAATTTATTAATATTATCAAATGTGCTTCACTAACTTTGTTGAAGGAGAAGCTACACACTACTGGAAGCTCGCTAAACACATCTGGTGAGCCAATTATAAGACACATATGTGCAGCCACCAATCAGCTGCTAGCTCCCAGTTGTGCATTGCTGCTCCTGAGCAAGAGAATTAAGCAAATTAGATTAATAAAGTAGACTGGAAAGTTGTTTAATGTTTGACTTGACTGTCCTTTTAAATGTATTTGCTCTATTAGAATTGTGAAGGTTCAAATTTGTCTTTAATGTCCCTTTTAAAGTGGTAGTTGAACTAACAAAGGAACCCTCATGATGATACAATGCACAAACACATACGTTTGCCTTTTAGTATTGAGGTATTACTGTAATAATTGTATATGAAAAATTGAGACTATTTTAAGGAATCCCCATGAGTCAGATTGTAGGGCTATCATAATTTTGTTAAACTATTTAACAATATAGCAGAAGACTGCCAACTAACTTGCTTCTTAGTGTGTAAATATGAAAAAAGTGTATATCTTCAGGGAAACCCCAAATAAACTGGATGCACCAAAAATACCAATTAAAGCTCAAATGAGCACAGTGATGCACCAAAAATGATGGTATAAGTGCCAAATAAACTATAAGTGCCTAAGTTCAAAAACATAAAAGTTCAAGTTAGAAAGAGCTGCTCCTCTTCAAATAGTGAACGTCTCCCACAATGAGTAGGCAAAGTGATCTAAAATGAAGAGAGGAAAGAGGGCACTGCAATGGTGAAGTCTGCACAAGCACAATACACACATAAAGAGTATACAGAATACTCACAAATAACTTGCACTCAATCGTGCAAATAAAGCAGGCTGGACTATCAGAGCCGTCCAGCTGACTCTAGCTCCGGTATCCGCAACACTGCAGAGGATCCGCCCTAAGTAGAAGTTGTTAACAGGACAACACTGGGGTCTCAGATGCAAACTTGTCCAGTACTGCACAGGTCAGAGAGGAACAGATATTCCACCCCAAGGTTTTAAAAAACTACTCACGGTCAAAGTTAAAACATCAAATTTATTAACAATGCGTTTCTCAGTGTAATACTGTTTCGTCAGGTTTTATACCCTAGGGGTGGAATATCTGTCCCTCTCTCTGCCCTGTGCATTATCAGACAAGTTTGCATCTTAGACCCCAGCATTGTCCTGTTAACCACTTCTACTTCGGGAGGATCCTCTGCAGTGTTGTGGATACTGGAGCTAGAGCAAATAGAAGAGGTGACAAAGCGCTAGTGAGATAACCTATAGCTCTCTACAATAGGTCTCCTAGCAGACCCTGAGGTTGAAAATGTAAATATAAAGGTAAAGAGCGCCTAAGTTAACGGCTAAGGTGGCTAAAGAAAGGTTGTAGGTTTTATTGGGATGATACAACATCCATCAATCAAATAAATCAAAACATATAGTTAAACATATAAATATAAAATAAAATCATGGATCAATGAGGTAAACATAATTGTGCTTACTTAAAAGTACATAATAAAAACAATGATAAAAACATAATTGTTCTTACTTAAAAGTACATAATAAAAATAATGATAAAAACCGTCAAGTAGATTACGAGTTGTGCGTTTGTCTTTTAACGCTGAAAAAATGGTAATTTCAGCGTTAAAACAGCAACACAGCCATTATGAGTCGGTATAGCTGTATCGTAGCCTGTAACGCAACTTCAGTCCCGCACTCGTAAAAATGAAGTTTTTTTCATTGGACTTCCATATTGCTGCCATTACGAGTTTTGCGGTGAGGCTAAAAAGCTTGTATTATACGCTATACCGACACGGGGCCTGATCCGATAAGCAGCGTCGTCCGCAACGCTGAAATTTGCGCTGGTTTGGAATCCTATATACGGCGTAACCTAGAAGTTACGCCCGTATATTTCTGCCGTCGCCCGTAGTTTTTTGGGCCATAGGCAGGTATACCAACGCAGTTTGGTATCCAGTATACAGCGTAAGGACTTACATGGCGAAAATGGAGAAATCTTACTCCATTTTCACCTTGCCACAAAATGCAGCCGTAGTAAACCTTACGCTGTCTATTGGAGCCCTGTAACTCCCTAAACTAGCTGCAAAATAAACCTAACACCTAACGCATGCGCAATGTCTATCTACCTGTCAACCGCGATCCCCCGTCCCTAATAAAGTTATTAACCCCTAAACCGCCGCACACGGACCCCGCCGCCACCTACATTAAAAGTATAACCCCCTAATGTGATCCCCCTACACCGTCGCAAGCTACATTACATACCCCCTAATGTGAGTCCCTTACACTGCCGCCATCTACCTTACCTATCCCCTAAACTGAGCCCCCTACCCCGCCCCCATCTACCTTACCTACCCCCTAAACTGAGCCCCCTACCCGCCGCCAGCTACCTTACCTACCCCCTAAACTGAGCCCCCTACCCCGCCGCCATCTATCTTACCTACCCCTAAACTGAGCCCCCTACCCCGCCGCCATCTATCTTATCTACTCCCTAAAGTGAGCACCTACCCCGCCGCCAGCTACCTTACCTACCCCCTAAACTGAGCCCCCTACCCCGCCGCCATCTACCTTACCTACCCCCTAAACTGAGTTCCTTACACCGCCGCCATCTATTTTAAAAATATTAACCCCTTATTTAATCCCCCTACACCGCCGCCAGCTATATTAACTATATTAACCCTAATTATATTATGGTTAATATAGTTAATATAGTTATTATATTATATATATTAACTATATTAACCCTAATTATATTAGGGCTAATATAGTTAATATCGTTATTATATTATATATATATTAAGTATAATAACCCTATCTAACTCTAACATCCCTAACTAAATTCTTATTAAAATAGAACTAATTAATATTAATATTATTAATTAAAATATTCCTATTTAAATCTAAATACTTACCTATAAAATAAACCCAAAGATAGCTACAATGTAATTAATAATTACATTGCAGCTATTTTAGGGTTTATATTTATTTTACAGGTAACTTGGGCCTAGATTTAGAGTTGGGCGGTAGCCGTCAAAACCAGCATTAGAGGGTCCTAACGCTGGTTTTTACCACCCGCTGGTATTTGGAGTCAGTCAGGAAAGGGTCTAACGCTCACTTTGTAGCCGCGACTTTTCCATACCGCAGATCCCCTACCCCATTTGCGTATCCTATCTTTTCAATGGGATCTTTCTAACGCCGGTATTTAGAGTCGTGGCTGAAGTGAGCGTTAGAAATCTAACGACAAAACTCCAGCCGCAGAAAAAAGTCAGTAGTTAAGAGCTTTCTGGGCTAACGCCGGTTCATAAAGCTCTTAACTACTGTGCTCTAAAGTACACTAACACCCATAAACTACCTATGTACCCCTAAACTGAGGTCCCCCCACATCGCCGCCACTCTATTAACCCCTAATCTACTGCTCCGTACACCGCCGCCAGCTACGTTATCCCTATGTACCCCTAATCTGCTGCCCCTAACATCGCCGACCACTATGTTATATTTATTAACCCCTAATCTGCCACCCCCGCTATCGCTGACACCTGCATATTATTATTAACCCCTAATCTGCCGCTCCATACACCAACGCAACATACATTATCCCTATGTACCCCTAATCTGCTGCCCCTTACACCGCCGACCCCTATATTATATTTATTAACCCCTAATCTGCCGCCCCCAACGTCGCCTCCACCTACCTACAATTATTAACCCCTAATTTGCCGACGAGATCTCACCACTACTCTAATAAATGTATTAACCCCTAAAGCTAAGTCTAACCCTAACCCTAACACCCCCCTAAGTTAAATATAATTTAAATCTAACGAAATAAATTAACTCTTATTAAATAACTTATTCCTATTTAAAGCTAAATACTTACCTGTAAAATAAACCCTAATATAGCTACAATATAAATAATAATTATCTTAGCTATTTTAGGATTAATATTTATTTTACAGGCAACTTTGTAATTATATTAACCAGGTACAATAGCTATTAAATAGTTAATAACTATTTAATAGTTACCTAGTTAAAATAATTACAAAATTACCTGTAAAATAAATCCTAACCTAAGTTACAATTAAACCTAACACTACACTATCAATAAATTAATTAAATACAATACCTACAATTATCTACAATTAAACCTAACACTACACTATCAATAAATTAATTAAATACAATACCTACAAATAAATACAATTAAATAAACTAACTAAAGTACAAAAAATAAAAAAGAACTAAGTTACAAAAAATAAAAAAATATTTACAAAAATTCGAAAAATAAATAAAATAACAAAGACCCCCAAAATAAAAAAATGCCCTACCCTATTCTAAATTAAAAAAGTTCAAAGCTCTTTTACCTTACCAGCCCTGAAAAGGGACCTTTGCGGGGCATGCCCCAAAGAATTCAGCTCTTTTGCCTGTAAAAAAAACACATACAATACCCCCCCCAACATTACAACCCACCACCCACATACCCCTAATCTAACCCAAACCCCCCTTTAATAAACCTAACACTAAGCCCCTGAAGATCTTCCTACCTTATCTTCACCTCACCGGGTATCACACCGATCCATCCTGGCTCCGATGTCTTGATCCAAGCCCAAGCGGGGGGCTGAAGATGTCCATGATCCGGCTGAAGTCTTCATCCAAGCGGGAGCTGAAGAGGTCCATGATCCGACTGAAGTCTTCTATCAACGGCATCTTCAATCTTCTTTCTTCCGGATCCATGTTCATCCCGCCAGTGCGGAACATCCATCTTCACCGACGACTTCCCGACGAATGACGGTTCCTTTAAGGGACGTCATCCAAGATGGCGTCCCTCGAATTCCGATTGGCTGATAGGATTCTATCAGCCAATCGGAATTAAGGTAGGAAAATTCTGATTGGCTGATGGAATCAGCCAATCAGAATCAAGTTCAATCCGATTGGCTGATCTTGCATTCTATGATTATAATTTATATTGTAGCTATATTAGGGTTTATTTTACAGGTAAGTATTTAGCTTTAAATAGGAATAATTTATTTAATAAGAGTTAATTTATTTCGTTAGATTAAATTATATTTAATTTAGGGGGGTGTTAGTGTTAGGGTTAGACTTAGCTTTAGGGGTTAATACATTTATTATAGTAGCGGTGAGCTCCGGTCGGCAGATTAGGGATTAATTATTGTAGGTAGCTGGCGGCGACGTTGTGGGGGGCAGATTAGGGGTTAATAAATATAATATAGGGGTCGGCGGTGTTAGGGGCAGCAGATTAGGGGTACATAACTATAATGTATGTTGCGGCGGTGTACGGAGCGGCAGATTAGGGGTTAATAATAATATGCAGGTGTCAGCGATAGCGGGGGCGGCAGATTAGTGGTTAATAAATATAACATAGTGGTCGGCGATGTTAGGGGCAGCAGATTAGGGGTACATAGGGATAACGTAGCTGGCGGCGGTGTACGGAGCGGCAGATTAGGGGTTAATAATAATAATAATATGCAGGGGTCAGCGATAGCGGGGCGGCAGATTAGGGGTTAATAAGTGTAAGGTTAGTTGTGTTTAGACTCAGGGTTCATGTTAGGGTGTTAGGTGCAGACTTAGATAGTGTTTCCCCATAGGAAACAATGTAGCTGCGTTAGGAGCTGAATGCGGGTTTTTTGCAGGTGTTAGGTTTTTTTCAGCTCAAACAGCCCCATTGTTTCCTATGGGGGAATCGTGCACGAGCACGTTTTTGAAGCTGGCCGCGTCCGTAAGCAATGCTGGTATTTAGAGTTGCAGTGGCGGTAAATATGCTCTACGCTCCCTTTTTGGAGCCTAACGCAGCCCTTCTGTGAACTCTAAATACCAGCGGTATTTAACACCTTAGTGACCAGAGCACTTTTCCATTTTCTGTCCGTTTGGGACCAAGGCTATTTTTACATTTCTGCGGTGTTTGTGTTTAGCTGAAATTTTCCTCTTACTCATTTACTGTACCCACACATATTATATACTGTTTTTCTCGCCATTAAATGGACTTTCTAAAAATACCATTATTTTCATCATATCTTATCATTTACTATAAAAAAGTTTATAAAATATGAGGAAAAATGGGAAAAAAAACACTTTTTCTAACTTTGAACCCCAAAATCTGTTACATATCTACAACCACCAAAAAACACCCATGCTAAATAGTTTCTAAATTTTGTCCTGAGTTTAGAAATACCCAATGTTTACATCTTCTTTGCTTTTTTTGTAACTTATAGGGCCATAAATACAAGTAGCACTTTGCTATTTTCAAACCATTTTTTTTTTCAAAATTAGCGCTAGTTACATTGGGACACTGATATCTTTCAGGAATCCCTGAATATCCATTGACATATATATATATTTTTTTTTAGAAGACATCCCAAAGTATTGATCTAGGCCCATTTTGGTATATTTCATGCCACCATTTCACCGCCAAATGCGATCAAATACAAAAAATCGTTCACTTTTTCACAAATTTGTTCACAAACTTTCAGTTTCTCACTGAAATTATTTACAAACTGCTTGTGCAATTATGGCATAAATGGTTGAAAATTCTTCTCTGGGATCCCCTTTGTTCAGAAATAGCAGACATATATGGCTTTGGCATTGCTTTTTGGTAATTAGAAGGCTGCTAAATGCCACTGCGCACCACACGTGTATTATGCCCAGCAGTGAAGGGGTTAATTAGGGAGCATGTAAGGAGCTTTTTGGGGTATTTTTAGCTTTAGTGTAGTGTAGTAGACAACCCCAAGTATTGATCTAGGCCCATTTTGGTATATTTCATGCCACCATTTCACCGCCAAATGCGATCAAATTAAAAAAAACATTACATTTTTCACAATTTTAGGTTTCTCACTGAAATCATTTACAAACAGCTTGTGCAATTATGGCACAAATGGTTGTAAATGCTTCTCTGGGATCCCCTTTGTTCAGAAATAGCAGACATATATGACTTTGGCGTTGCTTTTTGGTAATTAGAATGCTGCTAAATGGCGCTGCGCATCACACGTGTATTATGGCTAGCAGTGAAGGGGTTAATTAGGTAGCTTGTAGGGAGCTTGCAGGGTTAATTTTAGCTTTAGTGTAGAGATCAGCCTCCCACCTGAAACATCAGACCCCCTGATCCCTCCCAAACATCTCTCTTCCCTCCCCTACCCCACAAATGTCCCTGCCATCTTAAGTACTGGCAGAAACTCTGCCAGTACTAAAATAAAAGGAAAATTTGGGCTTTTTTGTGCATTTTTTTTAGCATATTTACATATGCTTCTGTGTAGGATCCCCCTTAGCCCCCAATCTCACTGATCCCCCACCCAACAGCTCACTAACCCTCCCCCTCTGACTTAATCTGCGCCATCTTGGGTACTGGCAGCTGTCTGCCAGTACCCATTTTAGTGAAAATATGTTTTTTTTATAAAAAAAATGTCCCTTTTCTGTAGTGTAGCTTCCCCCCCCCCAATACCAACCCCCCACCCCTTCCAGATCGCTTAGATGCTTTTAAAAAAAAAATGTTTATTTAATTTTTTATTACACTTTACTCCTAACTTTTTTACTGTAGTTTAGCGCTTCCCACCCGCTCCCGCCCCGTGCACGCACCCGCCCGCCACCCCCCGTGCACGCGCGCGCCCGTGCGCGCCCTCGAAAGCTCCGCCCCCGATTCCGCCCCCCTCCACCTTACAGAGCTCACCGATGGCCGCCCACCCGCCTCCCAAGTCGGCTCCCACCCACCAACGATACCGGCCATCGATATCCGGTGCAGAGAGGGCCACAGAGTGGCTCTCTCTGCATCGGATGGCCAGAAAGTGTTATTGCAGGATGCCTCGATGTCGAGGCATCACTGCAATAACCGGAAAGCAGCTGGAAGCGAGCAGGATCGCTTCCAGCTGCTTTCCAGACTGAGGACGTGCAGGGTACGTCCTTGGTCGTTAACTGACATTTTTAAGAGGACGTAACCTGCACGTCCTCGGTCGTTAAGGGGTTAAAAGGTGCGGGAGAAAAAAAGCATGCGTAGCTAACGCACCCCTTTGGCCGCAGAACTCTAAATCTAGCCGTTGGTATTTATTTTAACTAGGTACAATAGCTATTAAATAGTTAATAACTATTAATATTATTAATTAAAATATTCCTATTTAAATCTAAATACTTACCTATAAAATAAACCCTAAGGCCTAGATTTGGAGTTTTGTCGGTAACGACCCGAAAAACTAACGCCGGCTTTTTTCTGGCCGCACGATAAAAATAACTCTGGTATCGAGAGTCCACATAAAGGCTGCGTTAGGCTCCAAAAAAGGAGCGTAGAGCATTTTTAACGCAGCTTCAACTCTCGATACCAGAGTTGCTTACGGACGCGGCCAGCCTCAAAAACGTGCTCGTGCACGATTCCCCCATAGGAAACAATGGGGCTGTTTGAGCTGAAAAAAAAACCAAACACCTGCAAAAAAGCCGCGTTCAGCTCCTAACGCAGCCCCATTGTTTGCTATGCGGTAACCCTTCCTATGTCTGCACTTAACACTCTAACATGTACCCCGAGTCTAAACACCCCTAACCTTACACTTATTAGCCCCTAATCTGCCGCCCACGCTATCGCTGACCCCTGCATATTATTATTAACCCCTAATCTGCCGATCCGTAAACCGCCGCTACTTACATTATCCCTATGTACCCCTAATCTGCTGCCCTAACATCGCCGACCCCTATATTATATTTATTAACCCCTAATCTGCCCCCCACAACGTCGCCTCCACCTGCCTACACTTATTAACCCCTAATCTGCCGAGCGGACCTGAGCGCTACTATAATAAAGTTATTAACCCCTAATCCGACTCACTAACCCTATAATAAATAGTATTAACCCCTAATCTGCCCTCCCTAACATTGCCGACACCTAACTTCAATTATTAACCCCTAATCTGCCGACCGAATCTCGCCGCTATTCTAATAAATGTATTAACCCCTAAAGCTAAGTCTAACCCTAATACTAACACCCCCTAAGTTAAATATAATTTTAATCTAACGAAATTAATTAACTCTTATTAAATAAATTATTCCTATTTAAAGATAAATACTTACCTGTAAAATAAATCCTAATATAGCTACAATATAAATTATAATTACATTGTAGCTATTTTAGGATTTATATTTATTTTACAGGTAACGTTGTATTTATTTTAACCAGGTACAATAGCTATTAAATAGTTAAGAACTATTTAATAGCTAAAATAGTTAAATGAATTACAAAACTGTAAAAGAAATCCTAACCTAAGTTACAAATAAACCTAACACTAGACTATCAATAAATTAATTAAATAAACTACCTACAATTACCTATAATTAACCTAACACTACACTATCAATAAATTAATTAAATTCAATTGCTACAAATAAATACAATTAAATAAACTAGCTAAAGTACAAAAAATAAAAAAGAACTAAGTTACAAAAAATAAAAAAATATTTACAAACATAAGAAAAATATTACAACAATTTTAAACTAATTACACCTACTCTAAGCCCCCTAATAAAATAACAAAGCTCCCCAAAATAAAAAATGCCCTACCCTAGGCATGCCCTACCCTATTCTAAATTGCTAAAGTTCAAAGCTCTTTTACCTTACCAGCCCTGAACAGGGCCCTTTGCGGGGCATGCCCCAAGAAATACAGCTCTTTTGCCTGTAAAAAAAAACATACAATACCCAAGCCCCCCAACATTACAACCCACCACCCACATACCCCTAATCTAACCCAAACCCCCCTTAAATAAACCTAACACTAAGCCCCTGAAGATCATCCTACCTTGTCTTCACCATACCAGGTTCACCGATTGGTCCAGAAGAGCTCCTCCGATGTCCTGATCCAAGCCCAAGCAGGGGGCTGAAGAGGTCCATGATCCAGCCAATCAGATTGAGCTCGCATTCTATTGGCTGTTCCGATCAGCCAATAGAATGCGAGCTCAATCTGATTGGCTGATTGGATCAGCCAATCGGATTGATCTTGATTCTGATTGGCTGATTCCATCAGCCAATCAGAATATTCCTACCTTAATTCCGATTGGCTGATAGAATCCTATCAGCCAATCGGAATTCGAGGGACGCCATCTTGGATGACGTCATTTAAAGGAACCGTCATTCGTCGTTCAGTCGTCGGCCAGGATGGATGTTCCGCGGTGGAGGTCTTCAGGATGCTGCCGCTTCGCTCCGGATGGATGCCGCTTGGATGAAGACTTCAATCGGATGTAAGACCTCTTCTGCCCCGCTTGGATGAAGACTTCAGCAGGATCATGGACCTCTTCAGCCCCCCGCTTGGGCTTGGATCAGGACATCGGAGGAGCTCTTCTGGACCGATCGGTGAACCTGGTATGGTGAAGACAAGGTAGGATGATCTTCAGGGGCTTAGTGTTAGGTTTATTTAAGGGGGGTTTGGGTTAGATTAGGGGTATGTGGGTGGTGGGTTGTAATGTTGGGGGGCTTGGGTATTGTATGTTTTTTTTTACAGGCAAAAGAGCTGTATTTCTTGGGGCATGCCCCGCAAAGGGCCCTGTTCAGGGCTGGTAAGGTAAAAGAGCTTTGAACTTTAGTAATTTAGAATAGGGTAGGGCATTTTTTTATTTTGGGGGGCTTTGTTATTTTATTAGGGGGGTTAGAGTAGGTGTAATTAGTTTAAAATTGTTGTAATATTTTTCTTATGTTTGTAAATATTTTTTTTTTTTTTGTAACTTAGTTCTTTTTTATTTTTTGTACTTTAGCTAGTTTATTTAATTGTATTTATTTTTAGGAATTGTATTTAATTAATTTATTGATAGTGTAGTGTTAGGTTAATTGTAGGTAATTGTAGGTAGTTTATTAAATTAATTTATTGATAGTGTAGTGTTAGGTTTATTTGTAACTTAGGTTAGGATTTCTTTTACAGGTAAATTTGTAATTATTTTAACTATTTTAGCTATTAAATAGTTCTTAACTATTTAATAGCTATTGTACCTGGTTAAAATAAATACAAAGTTACCTGTAAAATAAATATAAATCCTAAAATAGCTACAATATAATTATAATTTATATTGTAGCTATATTAGGGTTTATTTTACAGGTAAGTATTTAGCTTTAAATAGGAATAATTTATTTAATAAGAGTTAATTTATTTCGTTAGATTTAAATTATATTTAACTTAGGGGGGTGTTAGTGTTAGGGTTAGACTTAGCTTTAGGGGTTAATACATTTATTAGAATAGCGGCGAGATTCGGTCGGCAGATTAGGGGTTAATAATTGAAGTTAGGTGTTGGCGATGTTAGGGAGGGCAGGTTAGGGGTTAATACTATTTATGATAGGGTTAGTGAGGCGGATTAGGGGTTAATAACTTTATTATAGTAGCGCTCAGGTCCGGTCGGCAGATTAGGGGTTAATAAGTGTAGGCAGGTGGAGGCGACGTTGTGGGGGGCAGATTAGGGGTTAATAAATATAATATAGGGGTCGGCGGTGTTAGGGGCAGCAGATTAGGGGTACATAAGGATAACGTAGGTGGCGGTGCTTTGCTGTCGGCAGATTAGGGGTTAATAAGTGTAGGTAGGTGGAGGCGACGTTGTGGGGGGCAGGTTACGGGTAATAAATATAATACAGGGGTCGGCGGTGTTAGGGGCAGCAGATTAGGGGTACATAAGGATAACGTAGGTGGTGGTCGGCAGATTAGGGGTTAAAAAATGTATTCGAGTGTCGGCGATGTGGGGGGACCTCGGTTTAGGGGTACATAGGTAGTTTATGGGTGTTAGTGTACTTTAGAGTACAGTAGTTAAGAGCTTTATAAACCGGCGTTAGCCCAGAAAGCTCTTAACTACTGACTTTTTTCCTGCGGCTGGAGTTTTGTCGTTAGATGTCTAACGCTCACTTCAGAAACGACTCTAAATACCGGAGTTATAAAAATCCCATTGAAAAGATAGGATACGCAATTGACGTAAGGGGATCTGCGGTATGGAAAAGTCGCGGCTGAAAAGTGAGCGTTAGACCCTATTTTGAGTGACTCCAAATACCGGCGGTAGCCTAAAACCAGCGTTAGGAGCCTCTAACGCTGGTTTTCACGGCTAACGCCAAACTCCAAATCTAGGCCTAAGATAGCTACAATGTAATTAATAATTACATTGCAGCTATTTTAGGGTTTATATTTATTTTACAGGTAACTTGGTATTTATTTTAACTAGGTACAATAGCTATTAAATAGTTAATAACTATTTAATAGCTACCTAGTTAAAATAATTACTAATTTACCTGTAAAATAAACCTTAATCAGATTCAAGTTCAATCCGATTGGCTGATTGGTTCAGCCAATCGGATTGAACTTGAATCTGATTGGCTGATTCAATCAGCCAATCAGATTTTTCTACCTTAATTCCGATTGGCTGATAGAATCCTATCAGCCAATCGGAATTCGACGGACGCCATCTTGGATGACGTCATTTAAAGGTACCTCATTCCTCGTTTAGTCTTCGTGCTGGATGGATGCTCCGCGGTGGAGGAGCGAAGAAAGAAGATTGAAGATGCCGCTTTGCTTGAAGACATCGCCGGGTCGAAGAAGACATCGCCGGATGGAAGAAGAGTTCACTGCCGCTTGATTGAAGACATCGCCCAGATGGAAGAAGACTTCACTGCCGCTTCATTGGACATCGCCCGGATTGGATGAAGAGTTCGGCCCGGCTGTGAGAAGACAAGGTAGGGAGATCTTCAGGGGGGTAGTGTTTTTTAAGGGGGGTTTGGGTGGGTTTAGAATAGGGGTATGTGGGTGGTGGGTTGTAATGTTGGGGGGTGGTATTGTGTTTTTTCTTTACAGGCAAAAGAGCGGTTTTCTTTGGGGCATGCCCCGCAAAAGGCCCTTTTAAGGGCTGGTAAGGTAAAAGAGCTTTGAATTTTTTAATGTAGAATAGGGCAGGGAAATTTTTTTATTTTGGGGGGCTTTATTATTTTATTAGGGGGCTTAGAATAGGTGTAATTAGCTTAAAAATCTTGTAATATTTTTTTTTATTTTTTGTAATTTAGTTTAGATTATTTAATTGTATTTTAGTTTAGATATTTGTAGTTTATTTAATTTATTGATAGTGTAGGTGTATTTGTAACTTAGGTTAGGATTTATTTTACAGGTAAATTGGTAATTATTTTAACTAGGTAGCTATTAAATAGTTATTAACTATTTAATAGCTATTGTACCTAGTTAAAATAAATACCAAGTTACCTGTAAAATAAATATAAACCCTAAAATAGCTGCAATGTAATTATTAATTACATTGTAGCTATCTTAGGGTTTATTTTATAGGTAAGTATTTAGATTTAAATAGGAATATTTTAATTAATAATATTAATATTAATTAGAATTTAGTTAGGGGTGTTAGCGTTAGATAGGGTTATTATACTTAATATATATATATATATATATATATATATATATATATATATATATATATATATATATATATATATTATAATAACGATATTAACTATATTAATGCTAATATAATTAGGGTTAATATATATAATATAATAACTATATTAACTATATTAACCCTAATATAATTAGGGTTAATATAGTTAATATAGCTGGCGGCGGTGTAGGGGGATTAAATTAGGGGTTAATATTTTTAAAATAGATGGCGGTGGGGTAGGGGCTCACTTTAGGGGTAGGTAAGATAGATGGCGGCGGGGTAGGGGGCTCACTTTAGGGGGTAGGTAAGGTAGATGGCGGCGGGGTAGGGGCTCAGTTTACTGGGTAGGTAAGAAAGATGGCAGCAGGGTAGGGGCTCACATTAGGGGGTTATAGATTTAATATAGCTGGCGGCGGGGTCCGGGAGCGGCGGTTTAGGGGTTAATACATATTTTATTGTTAGGATAGTGAGGGGGGATAGCGGATAGAGGGTTAGACGTGTCGGGCTATGTTAGGGAGGTGTGTTAGACAGTACGTGCTATTTTATACTTTAGTCAGGTTTTGTAGGCGCCGGCAGTTTCTAAAGTGCCGTAAGTCACTGGCGACTCCAGAAATTTGTACTTACGCAGATTTCTGGACATCGCTGGTTTGTGAGACTTACGGCACTTTAGCCTCTGACGGCGCTGTATATAGGATAGCTCGAGTTGCGAGCTGAAACTGCGGGCGGCGGGGGTTCCCTCGCTTGCGCCACAAACTACGCTCTTTATCGGATCGAGCCCACGATCCGTATCGCCATCTGAGAGCAGTAGTTATGAGTTTTACGTTACAAAACACATAACATAATTGTTACAAAGTACACTAAACACCCATAAACTGCCGCTCCCAGACATCGACACCACTATACTAAAGTTATTAACCCCTAAACCACCACCCTCCCGTATCACAAACACTATTTAAATATTATTAACCCCTAATCTGCCGTCCGCCCACATCTCCCCCACTATACTAAAGTTATAACCCCTATTCTGCCGCTCCCCGAGACCGCCACAACTATAATAAACCTATTAACCCCTAAACCGCGCGCCCCCACAACAAAATATACTAAAGATTTAAGATAGGGAAATTGTAATTTTAATATAAATTTAGGGGGTGTTAGGTTTAGGGGTTACTAGTTTAAATTAGTTTATTGTGATGTGGGGGCTTTCGGTTTAGGGGTTAATAGTTTAATTTGGTATATTTCGTTGTGGGGGCTTGCCGTTTAGGGGTTAATAGGTTTATTATATTGGCGACGGTGTCGGGTAGCGCGGGAATAGGTGATTTATCATGGTGGCGGCGATGTTGGGAGCGGCAGATTAGGGGTTAATAACATTATGTAGATGTCGGCGATGTTGAGGGCGGCAGATTAGGCGTGTTTAGGTGTGATTTTTATGTTAGGGTGTTAGGTTTAAACGTAACTTTTTTTCCCAATAGACATCAATGGGGCTGTGTTACGGAGCTTTTCATTCCGCGATCGCAGGTGTTAGTTTTTTTTGGGAAAGCGTGCATGAAAGCGTGCACGAGCACGTCAAAACATCGCTTGTATTTCTTTTAGACATGTGCGATTCGTTTCGGATTGATTCAGAAATTCGGAAAATTCAGTAAATTCGGAGATTCAGATCGATTCGAATTTCCGAATTAAAATACTGCCGAATCTACCGAATGAATCCGAATTAGCTGCCGAATCTATCGAATAAATCCGTATTAGCTCGGTAAATTTGGCATTCCCCCATAGGAAACAATGGGGCAGTTTTGGCTGAAAAAAACCTAACGCCTGCCAAAAAGCAGCGTTCAGCTCTTAACGCAGCCCCATTGTTTCCTATGGGGAAACACAAAGCCTACACCTAACACCCTAACATGAACCCCAAGTCTAAACACCCCTAATCTAACGCTTATTAACCCCTAATCTGCCGCCCCCGCTATCGCCGACACCTGCATTATACTTATTAACCCCTAATCTGCCGCTCCGGACTCCGCCGCCACCTACATTATCCCTATGAACCCCTAATTTGCTGCCCCCAATGTCGCCACAACCTAACTACAAGTATCAACCCCTAATCTGCCGACCAGACCTCGCCGCCACTATAATAAATGTATTAACCCCTAAACCGTCGCACTCCCGTCTCGCAAACACTATAATACATTTTACTAACCCCTAATCTGCCCCCCCCAACGTCGCCGCAACCTAACTACAAGCATTAACACCTAATCTGCCGACCGGACACCGCCGCCACCTACATTATAGCTATGAACCCCTAATCTGCTGTCCCTAACATCGCTGACACCTATATTATATTTATTAACCCCTAATCTGCCCCCCAACGTTGCATCAACCTAACTAGAAGTATTAACCCCTAATCTGCTGGCCGGACATCGCCGCCACTATAATAAATGTATTAACCCCTAAACCGCCGCACTCCCGCCTCGCAAACACTATTATAAATTTCATTAACCCCTCATCTGCCCCCCCAAAGTCGCTGCAACCTAACTACAATTATTAACCCCTAATCTGCCGACCGGACATCGCCGCCACGATAATAAATGTATTAAGCCCTAAACCGCCGCACTCCCGCCTCGCAAACATTATAATAAATTGTATTAACCCTTAATCTGCCCCCCCTAACATCGCCGCCACCTACCTACAATTATTAACCCCTAATCTCCTGCACCCAATGTCGCCGCTACTATAATAAAATTATTAACCCTAAACCTAAGTCTAACCCTAATACCCCCTAAATTAAATATAATTTAAATAAAACGAAATATTACTATAATTAAATAAATGAATCCTATTTAAAACAAAATACTTACCTGAAAAATAAACCCTAATATAGCTACAGTATAACTAATAGTTACATTGTAGCTATTTTAGGATTTATATTTATTTTACAGGCAACTTTGTATTTATTTTAACTAGGTACAATAGCTATTAAATAGTTTATAACTATTTAATAGCTACCTAGTTAAAATAATTACAAAATTACCTGTAAAATAAATCCTAACCTAAGTTACAATTAAACCTAACACTACACTACCTTAAATAAATTAAATAAATTAACTACAAGTACCTACAATTAAATACAATTAAATAAACTAAAGTACAAAAACCCCCCCACTAAATTACAAAAAATAAAAAAATATTACAAGAATTTTAAACTAATTACACCTAATCTAAGCCCCCTAATAAAGTAAAAAAAAAAAATAATAATAATAAAAGTCCCTACCCTATTCTACCTTACAAAGTAATCAGCTTTTTTACCAGCCTTAAAAAGGCTTTTTGCGGGGCATGCCCCAAAGTAATCAGCTCTTTTGCCTGTAAAAAAAAAATACAACCCCCCCACAACATTAAAACCCACCACCCACATACCCCTACTCTAACCCACCCAAAACCCCTTAAATAAACCTAACACTACCCCCCTGAAGATCTCCCTACCTTGAGTCATCTTCACCCAGCCGGGCCAAAGTCTTCATCCGATGGGGCAGAAGAGGACATCCAGACTGGCAGAAGCCTTCATCCAAGAGGGGCAAGAAGAGGTCTTCCATCCATCAGAAGTCTTCATCCAGGCGGCATCTTCTATCTTCATCCATCCGGAGAGGCAGCATCCTGAAGACATCTGACGCGGAGCATCCTCTTCATTCTTGATCTGACGACTAAATGACAGTGACCTAGATTTGGAGTTTGGTGTTAGCCGTGAAAACCAGCGTTAGAGGCTCCTAACGCTGGTTTTAGGCTACCGCCGGTATTTGGAGTCACTCAAAATAGGGTCTAACGCTCACTTTTCAGCCGCGACTTTTCCATACCGCAGATCCCCTTACGTCAATTGCGTATCCTATCTTTTCAATGGGATTTTTATAACTCCGGTATTTAGAGTCGTTTCTGAAGTGAGCGTTAGACATCTAACGACAAAACTCCAGCCGCAGGAAAAAAGTCAGTAGTTAAGAGCTTTCTGGGCTAACGCCGGTTTATAAAGCTCTTAACTACTGTACTCTAAAGTACACTAACACCCATAAACTACCTATGTACCCCTAAACCGAGGTCCCCCCACATCGCCGACACTCGAATACATTTTTTTAACCCCTAATCTGCCGACCACCACCTACGTTATCCTTATGTACCCCTAATCTGCTGCCCCTAACACCGCCGACCCCTGTATTATATTTATTACCCATAACCTGCCCCCCACAACGTCGCCTCCACCTACCTACACTTATTAACCCCTAATCTGCCGACCGCAAAGCGCCGCCACCTACGTTATCCTTATGTACCCCTAATCTGCTGCCCCTAACACCGCCGACCCCTATATTATATTTATTAACCCCTAATCTGCCCCCCTCAACGTCGCCTCCACCTGCCTACACTTATTAACCCCTAATCTGCCGACCGGACCTGAGCGCTACTATAATAAAGTTATTAACCCCTAATCCGCCTCACTAACCCTATAATAAATAGTATTAACCCCTAATCTGCCCTCCCTAACATCGCCGACACCTAACTTCAATTATTAACCCCTAATCTGCCGACTGGAGCTCACCGCTACTCTAATAAATGTATTAACCCCTAAAGCTAAGTCTAACCCTAACACTAACACCCCCTAAGTTAAATATAATTTACATCTAACGAAATTAATTAACTCTTATTAAATAAATTATTCCTATTTAAAGATAAATACTTACCTGTAAAATAAATCCTAATATAGCTACAATATAAATTATAATTATATTATAGCTATTTTAGGATTAATATTTATTTTACAGGTAACTTTGTATTTATTTTAACCAGGTACAATAGCTATTAAATAGTTAAGAACTATTTAATAGCTAAAATAGTTAAAATAATTACAAAATTACCTGTAAAATAAATACTAACCTAAGTTACAATTAAACCTAACACTACACTATCAATAAATTAAATAAACTACCTACAATTACCTACAATTAACCTAACACTACACTATCAATAAATTAATTAAATACAATTCCTACAAATAAATACAATTAAATAAACTAGCTAAAGTACAAAAAATAAAAAAGAACTAAGTTACAAAAAATAAAAAAATATTTACAAACATAAGAAAAATATTACAACAATTTTAAACTAATTACACCTACTCTAAGCCCCCTAATAAAATAACAAAGCCCCCCAAAATAAAAAAATGCCCTACCCTATTCTAAATTACTAAAGTTCAAAGCTCTTTAACCTTACCAGCCCTGAAAAGGGCCCTTTGCGGGGCATGCCCCAAGAAGTTCAGCTCTTTTGCCTGTAAAAAAAAACATACAATACCCCCCCCCCAACATTACAACCCACCACCCACATACCCCTAATCTAACCCAAACCCCCCTTAAATAAACCTAACACTAAGCCCCTGAAGATCTTCCTACCTTATCTTCACCCTGCCAGGTTCACCGATCCGTCCTGAAGAGCTCCTCCGATGTCCTGATCCAAGCCCAAGCGGGGGGCTGAAGAGGTCCATGATCCAGCTGAAGTCTTCATCCAAGCTGGAGCTGAAGAGGTCCATGATCCGGATGAAGTCTTCATCCAAGCGGGAGCTGAAGAGGTCCATGATCCGGATGAAGTCTTCTATCAACTGCATCTTCAATTTTCTTTCTTCCGGATCCATCTTGCAGACCTCCAATGCGGAACATCCTCTTCTCCCGATGCCTACTAGCCGAATGACGGTTCCTTTAAGGGACGTCATCCGAGATGGCGTCCCTCGAATTCCAATTGGCTGATAGGATTCTATCAGCCAATCGGAATTAAAGTAGGAATATTCTGATTGGCTGATGGAATCAGCCAATCAGAATCAAGTTCAATCCGATTGGCTGATCCAATCAGCCAATCAGATTGAGCTCGCATTCTATTGGCTGATCGGAACAGCCAATAGAATGCGAGCTCAATCTCAATCTGATGAGCGGCAGATTAGGGGTTAATAATAATATGCAGGGGTCAGCGATAGCGGGGGCGGCAGATTAGGGGTTAATAAGTGTAAGGTTAGGGGTGTTTAGACTCGGGGTACATGTTAGAGTGTTAAGTGCAGACGTAGGAAGGGTTACCGCATAGCAAACAATGGGGCTGCGTTAGGAGCTGAACGCGGCTTTTTTGCAGGTGTTTGTTTTTTTTTCAGCTCAAACAGCTCCATTGTTTCCTATGGGGGAATCGTGCACGAGCACGTTTTTGAGGCTGGCCGCTTGCGTAAGCAACTCTGGTATCGAGAGTTGAAGCTGCGTTAAAAATGCTCTACGCTCCTTTTTTGGAGCCTAACGCAGCCATTCTGTGGACTCTCAATACCAGAGTTATTTTTATGGTGCGGCCAGAAAAAAAGCCGGCGTTAGTTTTTCGGGTCGTTACCGACAAAACTCCAAATCTAGCCGAGTACCTTTTAGTGACGTCATCCAAGATGGCTCCCCTTGAATTCCGGTTGGCTGATAGGATTCTATCAGCCAATTGGAATTAAGGTAGGAAAAATCTGATTGGCTGATTCAATCAGCCAATCAGATTGAAGTTCAATCCGATTGGCTGATCCAATCAGCCAATCAGATTGACCTCACATTCTATTGGCTGTTCTGATCAGCCAATTGAATGCAAGGTCAATCTGATTGGCTGATTGGATCAGCCAATTGGATTGAACTTCAATCTGATTGGCTGATTGAATCAGCCAATCAGATTTTTCCTACCTTAATTCCGATTGGCTGATATAATCCTATCAGCCAATCGGAATTCAATGGACGCCATCTTGGATGACATCACTTAAAGGTACCGTCATTTAGTCGTCGGATTTGGAAAGAAGAGGATGCTCCGTGTCGGATGTCTTCAGGATGCTGCCGCTCCGGATGGATGAAGATAGAAGATGCCGTCTGGATGAAGACTTCTGATGGATGGAAGACCTCTTCTTGCCCCCTTGGATGAAGACTTCTGGCGGTCTGGATGTCCTCTTCTGCCCCATCGGATGAAGACTTCGGCCCAGCTGGGTGAAGACGACTCAAGGTAGGGAGATCTTCAGGGGGGTAGTGTTAGGTTTATTTAAGGGGGGTTTGGGTGGGTTAGAGTAGGGGTATGTGGGTGGTGGGTTTTAATGTTGGGGGGGGTTGTATTTTTTTTACAGGCAAAAGAGCTGATTACTTTGGGGCATTCCCCGCAAAAAGCCCTTTTAAGGGCTGGTAAAAGAGCTGATTACTTTGTAATGTAGAATAGGGTAGGGACTTTTATTATTTTTGTTTTATTTATTTTATTAGAGGGCTTAGATTAGGTGTAATTAGTTTAAAATTCTTGTAATTTTTTTTGTACTTTAGTTTATTTAATTGCATTTAATTGTAGGTACTTGTAGTTAATTTATTTAATTTATCTAATGATAGTGTAGTGTTAGGTTTAATTGTAACTTAGGTTAGGATTTATTTTACAGGTAATTTTGTATTTATTTTAACTAGGTAGCTTAAATATTTATTAACTATTTAATAGCTATTGTACCTAGTTAAAATAAATACAAAGTTGCCTGTAAAATAAATATAAATCCTAACATAGCTACAATGTAACTATTAGTTATATTGTAGCTATATTACGGTTTATTTTACAAGTAAGTATTTAGTTTTAAATAGGATTAATTTATTTAATTAATTTAATGATAGTGTAGTGTTAGGTGTAATTGTAAATTAGGTTAGGATTTATTTTACAGGTAAATTTGTATTTATTTTAGATAGGTAGTTATTAAATAGTTAATAACTATTTAATAACTATTGTACCTAGTTAAAATAAATACAAAGTTGCCTGTAAAATAAATATAAATCCTAAAATAGCTACAATGTAATTATTAGTTATATTGTAGCTATATTAGGGTTTATTTTACAGGTAAGTATTTAGTTTTAAATAGTATTAATTTATTTAATTATAGTAATATTATTTCGTTTTATTTAAATTATATTTAACTTAGGGGGTGTTAGGGTTAGAGTTAGGTTTAGGGGTTAATAACTTTATTATAGTAGCGGCGACGTTGCGGGCGGGAGATTAGAGGTTAATAATTGTAGGTACTTGGCGGCGATGTTAGGGAGGGCAGATTAAGGGTTAATAAAATGTATTATAGTATTTGCGAGGCGGGAGTGCGGCGGTTTAGGGGTTAATACATTTATTATAGTGGCAGCGATGTCCGGTCGGCAGATTAGGGGTTAATACTTGTAGTTAGGTTGCGGCGACTTTGGGGGGGGCAGATTAGGGGTTAATAAATATAATATAGGTGTCGGCGATGTTAGGGACAGCAGATTAGGGGTTCATAGCTATAATGTAGGTGGCGGCGGTGTCCGGTCGGCAGATTAGGGGTTAAATAATTTTATGATAGTGTTTGCGATGTGGGGAGGCCTTGGTTTAGGGGTTGATAGGTAGTTTATGGGTGTTAGTGTACTTTGTAGCACTGTAGTTAAGAGCTTTATACTTAACTACTGACTTTATTCTGTAGATTCGGATGGCCGTGTATTACACTAGTATTGTACAGTATATTAGGTTATATCACTCTGCTATGGGTTACACCTAATATACAGTACATAATACTAGTCTAATACAAAGCAAGCATATCCCACCTAACACATACCGAAATTCTGAATTTTGGAACCGAATTCAGCCGAATTTATTTGAATCCGAATAAATCTGAAACAAATTCATTCAAATTTTGCTGAATTCGAATCGATCCGAACCGAAATTCAAAAATATCTGAATCAAACCGAACCGAAACAAATTTTTCGATCATACACATATCTAATTTCTTTCATGTAATTGGCAAGAGTCCATGAGCTAGTGACGTATTTTAATTATAAGTATTTTACTTATATTTGCCATGAGTCAGGTCTATGTATATTTTCATTTGCAGTCTAAACGGTTTCAGTATAAAAATCATGTTTGATAAGTTTATTTAAACTTTTTTTCTTACCTGAGGTTCAGTCTTTTTCTAATTTAATTTGTTTTTCAATTTTTTCGCGGGCAAATCTAGGCTTGCGAGGACGCAAAATGCTGGTTTTTATTGCGTCATTCTTGGCGCATATTTTTTTTGCCCCAAAGTTGCAAATTTTGTCATTTCCTGCATCTTTGTTGACGCTAGTTGCTTTGGCGTGAAATCGCGTTTGTTATGACGCAAGTTGTGTCATTTTCTGGTGTTAGTTTTGCGCTAAAATTTTTTAACTTGGACTTCCGGTCGGTGGGCTTAGAGGTAACAGCTCTGGTACAGAGCTCCGTATCAGCTAAGAGTGTAAAGGGGGAATTAACCCTAAATTCTACAGCCCGAGCCTATTTGCCCTAGACAGGGATCGTGTCTGGGCCCTGGAGAGGCAGGAGTTAGCCATCTTCCCCCACTGAAGTCTACCTAACAACTGCTTAAAAGAGAATCCAGGCAGTCGGTGCAAGGAGAGCAGCGGCAATCTTGGCTTGGCACGAGCAAGGAGGGCAAGCAGAAGTGGCGAGCTACCCTGTGCGATACCTGCCCAGTCCCCGGTGTGGGCTGAAAGAAGTACCGGTGACTCACTGTGGAGTACGGGAGCTGTGCTTTGCCCTTCATTGGGTTTTATGAGCTGAAGAGGCACGACGGAGAGTGGCCACGTGGCGCCGGAGGCGCAAACCGCGCTAGAGAGTGAAACAAGGAGGACGCAGCTTTGCAGCAACCTGCAGTCATACGGCAGGTGATAGAATCACCGGAGCATTTGGAATAGGCTCCCGGTCTCTGAGATCTGCTCTGCATACCTCCAGCACACCTACTGGAGCAAGGAGAGCATAGGCCCACAGAGCCTGCTGTGAAGAGATCGTGCTGGGTAAGAAAGTGAGAAAGTACCGTGCTCCCATACGGCCTCAGTTTTTTTTTTCTTATAAGCCTGGTGGTGGTGAGGAAGCTTTGAGACTTGGAGCTTTTTACTAGGGGTCACCTTTGAATAAGGGGATTAGCAGGGCTTTCTGGACAGCACACATAGATTACCTCCCCCCCCTGGTACTTTATTTATTAGCACATGGGACTCATAACATAGTGAAATCAGCTTATGACTCTATGGATTATACCTAAGCCTCTATAGGGAGGTGAGCTGCACGGAGATCTGCTCAAAGGTTTGGGAAATACAAGTGCTACAGGTTGCAAAGGCTGGGGAGTGAACATACGCAGTACTATTTTGTTTTGACCTTACACCCAGACACTGACTTTTCTTTGTCACATTTAACTCTGCTAGAGGTCAGATGTATTACATGGGCCTGGAACCCATTGAAGCCTGAGCATTAAATTCCACAGGGACTTTTTCACCTGCAGGAGCCTCTAACAAGAAATGCTTCAGACTACCTGTGAATTGCCACCTACAAAGGAGCCATTATTGCACCCCCTTTTTTTTTTAATGTATGCGATCTAGGCTCTGACCATTATTTTGTTTTGCAGGCTGAATTGCATTTATGGGCACATGGACTGTATATTCTGAACTGTATTGATATGCTCTTGATACTGTCTGCTCATTTTGTGCAACAACGATCCTGCTTGAGAGAAAGGCTGTAGAGAGCATGTGCTGTGCTGAATACTGAATTCTGCTCTAACCACTCTTTTACTTTACAGGTTGAATAACAGTTAATGGCGCACTGATTGTATATTTTGACATGTACTGATATGTTATCTATATTGTTTGCTCATCTTATGTAACATCTGTCTGGCGTGTGAGAGTAGTGGTAGAGGGCATCTGCTAGGCTGAATATTTGTCAAAATCTCACACTAGCAAATAGAAAGTTAATGGTGTATGGAGACATTTCTAGTACCAAGCAAAATGGCGAGCAGGAATAAAAATGCAGATCGCAGAGCTAGAGTGGGTTCTGATGTGGGTACTCAGGCTTCCTCTTTTGATCCTATCCCAGAAAGTCATGCCCTAGATCCGCACACCATAGTCAAGCAAATATCCACCCTTTTTTTTACCAAAGATAGAGAACTTGCAGAAGGGGGTTGATACGCTTGCGGAGGAAGTAAAGCAATTTTCGACTAGAGTTTCGGAGGTAGAGGGGAGGGTGTCAGATTTAGAGGACACACAAAATGCCAACACTAATAAGCTAGTAGCATTAGAGAAACACACTATAGCTCTTCAACAAAAGATTGATGATCTAGAAAATAGATCACGGCGGAATAACCTCCGCCTGTTAGGTTTACCTGAATCCATCAAAGCAAATGATATCCTGAAATTTGTTGAAACTACTCTCCCCTCTTTGATAGGAATCCCTACGGACGCACTAGTGCGTAGTGTAGAAAGGGCACACTGGGTAGGCCCAGAAAGACCGGCCATGGATCGCAATGCGCAAGCAAGGCCTGTAATGATAAAATTCCTTCATTTTCAGACTAAGATGGCAGTCCTCAGGGCGTACAGAAGGATGGGGGAAGTGTCCTTTGAGAACTAGGATCCTACTTTTCCAGGATTACTCTGCAGATCTAGTGAAACAACGCAGGGAGTTCTCAACAATCTGCTCCAGATTGCATAGAGAGGGTAGACAGGCCTATTTACTTTATCCAGCTAAGCTAAAAATTGCCACCCCTAGAGGTCCTAAATTTTTTGAATCTCCGCAGGCAGCGCAGGAGTTCCTGGATGCGGAGAATGGCTCCAGAAGCCCTGGATATGCTAGGGGGGGAGAGGGTTAGGGAGAGTTTTGCTGTATAGAACAATGTGAGAATCTTATTGTCTAGATTCAACTATGGCTTATGCAGCTAAACAAGGTAGAAATAAGAAAAGTTGCTATGCCTATGCCTGGGCGATGGTCATGGGTTTTTTCCTTTGGTTATGGTTCACTACTCAGTTGGGGGGGGGATCTGTTCGATAAACATATCTTGGTTAAATGTTGGGAAAGATTCCCTTGTTTTGATCTGGAACGGAGGGGCTCAGGGCAGGTATGTTTTAAAGGGTTGAAGATACCAGATGGTTCTGCTGCAGGATTGCCTCTGTTTTATATTTTGCTGTTTTTGATTTCATTTAGGATGACCGAAAGAATCACCAATGTGTTTAAAAGTACAATCCGGCAAGTCCACAAATATGAATTTATTGGTGTATAGCCAGGCATTTGCTCCTGGAGGAAACTGACTGGGCAAAATTTATCCAATGTTATCTCTTGAAATTGCTTTTCCACAGGCTGTACTATTATGAATGGTATCCTTGCGCTCCTAGACTTGACGGCCTGGCACGGAGATGGGTGAGAACTTTTTCTTTGCTTTACCCCTCCCCCCCTTCCTTTTTTTTTTCTCTCACAATAGAGATCACACTAAGCACTGACATTTAGCATCTATTCTTGGAATGTAGGGGGTATACACTCCCCGGTTAAGCGAAAGACTATACTTACACAACTTAGAAAGAAAGGTGCGGACATAGCGTTCTTACAAGAGACGCATCTCAATGACATAGAGCACACTAAACTACAAAGGGACTGGGTTGGAAGGGTGGAATTTGCGTCATTTAATTCAGCTAGTAGAGGGGTGGCTATCCTATTTGGGAAGAGGTTGGAGATGGATGATGTATCAGTAGTGACTGACCCGGAGGGACGCTATGTAGTAGTTCGCACTACAATTGTGGGCAAGAGATACACGATGTGTAACATATATGCGCCCAACAAAAAAGATAGATCATTTTGGGAGGGTTTGATTGAGATGCTGACCCCATTCCTGGATGCTCCTTTCATATTGGGAGGTGACTTCAACCTCGCCCCCAATCCCCAGTGTGACAGGCTGAGGGACCAGAGTAGGCAGTCTAATGGGTTGCGGTCTAAGGTTAGTAGCAAATTCAAAGTGAGCACATTTCAATCTCTGACGTCCTCTCTAGACGTTGTGGATATTTGGCGCAGGCTAAACCCGGATGGTAGGGACTTTACATGTGTCTCCAGGTCCTCTCCTACAATGTCACGTATAGATCTATTCATGGTCTCGAACTCCTTAATCCCTCAAGTGGTGGATATTAAAATAGGAGATGTGGTGGTCTCTGACCATGCCCCTCTGGGGCTCTTCATGGACACTCTACCCCGGGCGTCTGGGCGTAGAACTCTTAGATTTCCGAAATATCTGCTGACATCCCATGAGTTTCAGCAATATATGGAACAGGCTTGGGATGACTTCCAAACCAATAATGAACAACATCGCTCTAACCCAGAGCTCTTCTGGCAAACAGCTAAAGTAGTGTTAACGGGTGATATCTTAGCCTTCTTGTCACGTAGGAAAAAACTACACACGGAGAGGCTGGAGAGGCTGAGAGAGCAGTTAGCAGAGAGATTCCGATTGTATAGATCCTCGCCCACACTGGTGAACCATCAGAAGTATATGGATACTAAAAAGGAATATGATGCGTTGCTGGCGTACCAAGCCTCTCAAGCCCTCTTGAGAACTAGGGGCAAATATTACCGCTTTGGGGATAAATCGGGTAGACTGCTGTCCTCTCTGATTAATTTGAAATCCTCTACTCATTTCATAGCAGCCATTAAGTTGGGGGGCACTCTGGCTAAGGACCCTAAACGCATAGTGGAGACGTTTGCCTCTTATTACTCTGTCCTCTATGCTAGCAACAAAGGTGATTCAGAAGAGACTATGCATGCGTTTTGGGACTCTATCAAGTTGCCGCAGGTGTCGGACGACCAATTAAGCAAGCTCAATGCACCTATTTCTAGTGAAGAGGTGGATAGGACGATCATGGCTTTGAGTCTGGGCAAAGCAGCAGGCCCAGATGGGCTGCCGATAGAATTTTACCGGCTGTTGAAAAATAGAGTGGTCCCGGTGCTCACTGATCTTTTTAAGAACTACTACACGGAGGCTAGTAAACCAGCTAGGTCTTTTACGGCTGCTCACATCACTCTTATTCCTAAGGCGGGCAAAGATGCGCTTCTCCTGGAGTCTTACAGGCCCATATCGCTGTTGAACTCCGATTACAAGATCTTGACCAAGTTATTGGCGGAGCGGCTTAAATTTATACTACCGGACTTGATACACGAGGACCAGACCGGTTTTACGATGGCGAGATCTTCGGTAGTAAACGTACGTAGAATCCTGCAGGTACTTCAATACTTTTGGAGCTTGAAGCAGTCCGGGGAAGGAGGCAAACTCCCAGAGGCCTTCCTGCTGTCCCTGGACGCAGAGAAGGCCTTTGACAGGGTGGAGTGGGGACATTTGTTGCATACCTTGTTGAGATTTAAGTTTTCAGGGTCCTTTGTCTCTTTTATCACTAATCTATACTCCGCACCCATAGCTAATATATGTGTTAACAACCTCTTCTCGTCTGACATAGTACTGCAAAGGGGTACAAGACAGGGGTGCCCGTTGTCTCCCTTGCTGTTCAATCTAGCATTGGAGCCATTGGCAACTAAACTGCGTCAAGTGTTTCCAGGCATTGACACTGCCGGACACACTCAACATCTCGCGCTGTATGCGGACGATATGCTGCTGTTTGTGCAGGACCCTAAGATGTACGTGCCGGCTATTGTGCAGACGTTACAAGACTTTGGATCCTTCTCAGGCTATAAAGCCAACATGCAAAAGTCGGAAATCCTGTGGCTGCACAAAGGTGAAGAGCCGACGCAAATCTATCCATTCACAGTGGCGAATCAGGTGATTACATATCTAGGTATCCAGATCCATGTGAATCTCAACAAGTTATATTCCGTCAATCTGGCCCCCTTGTGTACAAAACTGTGCTGTCAGATGAGAAGTTGGAAGTCACTACCCATATCACTGATGGGAAGGGTCAACCTTCTTAAAATGGTGATTCTACCTCGTCTTTTATATCCCATGCTCATGCTTCCTCTCCTGCTTAGTAAAACTGATGTAAAATCTTTGAACTCTGCCATGCGCTATTTTGTGTGGCGCGGGGGCAGAACACGTATCTCGGCAGAGAGACTGTCCATGAGTTATCTCAACGGAGGGCTGGCACTACCAGATTTAAGGTTGTATAACTGGGCAGCCATGATCCGCCTGGTGCTGGATTGGCAAATGGGCACGGGCCACTTTTACACGCCTGGTCTGGAGAGGGCAGCGCTAAAGGGTATATCTCTAGCGTACTTACCACACTTATCAAAACCAGGGGCAGCTAAATTGCTGACTGGGAATCTTCTGTACCAGGACCCTGTGAAAGCCTGGCACTTAGCTCATAAGTATCTAGGTAGAGTGAACCTGAGCTCCCCCTATCTGCTGCTTAGTGGCAATCCGGACTTCCCGGCGGGTATGGATACGAAACCATTTCGTTCTTGGGAACAACTTGGACTGAGCAGCATTAGTTCGCTGATAGATCCGCTGATGAAGACTGTAAAATCCTTTGCAACACTGCAGAGGGATTACAATATTCCACATGCCCATTTTTACGCGTATCTACAGGTGCGCCATTATGTGAATAAATTAATTAGGGAAGAACCGGGCTTCTGGGAAGGTTCACCATTTCGCCTTTCACAGGCTTTATTTAAAATGGGGAGATTCTCTTTGTCTGAGATTTACCAAACTCTCCTACAGAGACGAATACCACATGCACACCTGAGCTCTGTGGAAGGTTGGCAGAGAGAGGGTCTGCAGGACGTTACGTGGGAGGAGGCCCGGAAGGGGCTGGAGAAAGTAAAAAAAGCTACCCTATCTGCGAACTTACGGGAAACTCAAATAAGGTTTATACACAAGGCATATTTGACCCCCAAATGTCTAGCTAAATGGATACCGGACTGGCCCAACAAGTGTTCTAAATGCTCTGCGGAGTCACCTGGCCTGTTGCACTGTATATGGGAGTGTCCGAAAATTAATCAGTTCTGGAGCAAACTACAATACTGGGTTAAGACAAAAATGGGTACCTCTTTTGAATTTACGCCTCGGGCGGTATTGTTTATGCATTGGGAGCAGCAGTACAGACAGATTGACTCAGAGTTGACCTTACTTATTTTATTGGCGAGAAAATGCATACTTAATCACTGGACGACTAACAGGGCACCTACAATGGTATATTTCAAAAACATGCTAAGGACGCAATTATTTACTGAACAAATAGACGTTAGAGTAGATGTGGGTAGTCGATTAGGGTAATTTTTACGGAAATGGCGCAGACTGATTCTAACATTTGAATTAGAGATACAAAGACAGGTCCTTCTACCCTTTCATAACTCTATTACTTTTCTGGAAGACTCTCTGAGAGGAGAGTGGAATCATCTCGCTTTTTAATCATCCTCTCTCTCCCCCCTCCCTTTTTTTTTTTTCCTCTCTCTTCTCCCCCTCTCTCCTTTTTCTCTTCTGTTTTTCTCGCCCTATCCGTTGCCGCCCCAACAGGGTACCTGGGATGGAGCATTTACCTACCTACAGGAGAACATCTTGTACACGTTAGGATACGAATGATGTTGTTTAAAGGAAATACTAGGGGGGTGGCTTTGGGGGTTAGTGTGGTTTAAAATAGGTAGGGGAGAAGTTATAATCTCTCCACAACACATAAAATGAGGGAGTTATTGGCATGTGGGTTATGGACATTCTGATAAGCAGTAATACGGGATTGAATATGCATATGTTAAAATTGAAAAGTTTTTGAGCTGAAGATTGTTGGAGACTACTTGTATCCTGCTATTCTTGTTTCTCTGTTGTACAGCGTATATGAAGTTGTAATTGATAATTGCTATGTATATGATGCATACCATGCTGTTGGGTAATTGTCCGTGCCCACATGTTTATTCTTTCCCTCAATAAAAACTGATTTAAAAAAAAAAATAATTTTTAACTTCCTTTTGCGTAATGCGTCATTCTAGGTGCCAAAATTTACCCCTTTTTACCCCTCTCTCTTTATTGCTCGCTGTTTTCATGAATTTTGAAAGCTATTATGCCTGCTTTTTGATTTTATTTTTTTGTTTTAAAAAATAATACTATCTTGTTTTTCTAACTACTGAAAATGTTACATTGTGGAAATTGAATATTTTGCCTCATGCTATTTTTCTTTTTCTGTTACATTTTGCAAAATGTCTCATTCTGTTCCTGACTCTGATGATACTGTAGAAACTATGATGCCCTGAAACACTATTCTACAAAGCTAAGTGTGTTCTTTTTATTATTAAGCTGTTATTTCTTCAGCTCAATTATGTGGCATTTATTTTACACATTTTATGCTAATAATGTTTCTACATGTACAATGACATTTACTGTTTTTACTTATTCATTTCATGTACTTGATTTCATCTGCAAACATCACATATTATTGCTTTTATCATAAAAGGTTATGACTGCTATTATGACTTTAAGTAAACTTACAAGGTGTTTTCAAAATTGTTAAGATTTAATTAATTTTGCTCTGACCGACAGCATATTTTAGTTTATTATACTGATGAAGATTTTCTTTGGTTCAAAGGATCCTGTATTAGAGACAGTTTTGTTAGAAATTCTCCTTATTTCCCATTTGAACATTCTTTGTTAAGGAAAATGTATTATTTTTAGCTTTTAGGAGCCTAGTCCTCCTATTAACTATTGGCTAGATTACAAGTTATGGCCTTATGGCTGCTCGCTAATTTTGTGTATGTTATTTTCATCGCTCACCTTTCATAGCGCTGCTATTACAGGTTTGCAAAAAGCAGACTTGCGCGGGCGATATGGATATGGTGGTGTTGAGCTCCATGCTTCACCCAAATTCAAGTGCTGCTTTGACGTGCTCGTGCACGATTTCCCCATAGACATCAATGGGGAGATCCGGCAAATAAAAGCCTAACACCTGCAATCATGGAAATAAAAGCTCCATAACGCAGCCCCATTGAAAAAAAAATACAAACAACCCCCCAACAGTGAAACCCACAACCCACACAACCAAACCCCCCAAATATAAACCTATCTAAATAAACCGAAGCTAACCATTGCCCTGAAAAGGGCATTTGAATGTGCATTGCCCTTAAAAGGGCATTTAGTTCTTTTACTGCCCAAACCCTAAGCCAAGAAAAAAAAACCCACAATAAACCCTTAAAAAACCTAGTACTAACCCCCGACTATCCACTTACAGTTTTTGAAGACCAGACATCCATCCTCATCCAGGCGGCAGAAGTCTTTATCCAAGTCAGCAGAAGTCCTCATCAAAGCCGGCAGAAGTCCTCATCAAAGCCGGCAGAAGTCTTCATCAAAGCCGGCAGAAGTCTTCATCAAAGCCGGCAGAAGTCTTCATCAAAGCCGGCAGAAGTCTTCATCAAAGCCGGCAGAAGTCTTCATCAAAGCCGGCAGAAATCTTCATCAAAGCCAGCAGAAGTCTTCATCAAAGCCGGCAGAAGTCTTCATCAAAGCCGGCAGAAGTCTTCATCAAAGCCGGCAGAAGTCTTCATCAAAGCCGGCAGAAGTCTTCATCAAAGCCGGCAGAAGTCTTCATCAAAGCCGGCAGAAGTCTTCATCAAAGCCGGCAGAAATCTTCATCAAAGCCAGCAGAAGTCTTCATCAAAGCCTGCAGAAGTCTTCATCAAAGCCGGCAGAAGTCTTCATCAAAGCCGGCAGAAGTCTTCATCAAAGCCGGCAGAAGTCTTCATCAAAGCCGGCAGAAGTCCTCATCAAAGCCGGCAGAAGTTTTCATCAAAGCCGGCAGAAGTCTTCATCAAAGCCAGCAGAAGTCTTCATCAAAGCCGGCAGAAGTCCTCATCAAAGTCGGCAGAAGTCTTCATCAAAGCGGGTCGAAGTCCTCATCCAGATGGCATCTTCTATCTTCATCCATCCGGCGCGGAGCGGGTCCATCTTCAAGACATCTGGCATGTAGCATCCTCTTCTTCCGATGGTCAATGTAGAATGAAGTTTCCCTTTAAGGATACGTCATCCAAGATGGCGTACCTTACATTCTGATTGGCTGATAGAATTCTATCAGTCAATTGGAATGAAAGGGGGAAAAATCCTTTTGGCTGTTGCAATCAGCCGATAGGATTGATCTTTCATCCTATTGGCTGATCCAATCAGCCAATAGAATGCAAGCTCAATCCTATTGGCTGATTGGATCAGCCAATAGGATGAATGCTCAATCCTATTGGCTGAGTGCAACAGCCAATAGGATTTTTTCCCCTTTAATTCCTGTTGACTGATATAATTCTATCAGCCAATCGGAATGTAAGGGATGCCATCTTGGATGACGTCACTTAAAGGAAAACTTCATTCTACATTAACCATCGGAAGAAGAGGATGCTACGCGCTGGATGTCTTGAAGATGTACCCGCTCTGCACCGGATGGATGAAGATAGAAGATGCTGTCTGGATGAAGACTTCTGCCCGCTTGGATGAAGACTTCTGCCAGCTTTGATGAGGAACTTCGGCCCACTTGGATGAAGACTTCTGCTGGCTTCGATAAGGACTTCTGCCGCTTGGATGAGGATGGATGTCCGGTCTTAGAAAACTGTAAGTGGATCGTTTTGGGTTAGTGTTAGTTTTTTTGTTAGGGTTTATTGGGTAGGTTTTATTTTTAGATTAGGGTTTGGGCAATGTAAAAGAGCTAAATGCCATTTTAAGGGCAATGCCCATCCAAATGCCCTTTTCAGGGAAATGGTTAGCTTAGGTTTATTTAGGGGAGTTTGGTTGGGTGGGTTGTGGGTTTTACTGTTGGGGGGTGTTTGTATTTTTTTTTTTACAGGTAAAAGAGCTGATTTATTTGGGCAATGCCCCGCAAAAAGGCCCTTTTTAAGGGCCATTGTCATTTTCATGTAGGCTAGGGTTTTTTTTTTTATTTGGGGGGGGCTTTTTTATTTTGATAGGGCTATTAGATTAGGAGTGATTCGTTTTTATTTTTGATAATTTCGATTTTTATTTTGTGTTATTTAGTGGGGGTTTTTTCTTGTAATTTAGATAATTGAATTTGATTAATTTCATTAATTTCATTTTATTGTAATGTTAGGTTTTAGTGTGAGGCAGGTTAAGTTTTATTTTACAGGTAACTTTGTATTTATTTTAACTAGGTAGCTAGTAAATAGTAAATAACTATTTAACTAGTCTACCTAGTTAAAATAAATACAAACTTACCTGTGAAAAATAAATAAAACCTAAGCTAGATGCAATGTAACTATTAGTTATATTGTAGCTAGCTAAGGTTTTATTTTACAGGTAAGTATGTATTTAGTTTTAAATAGGAATTATTTAGGTAATACTTGTAAGTTTTATTTAGATTTATTTTAATTATATTTAAGTTAGGGGGTGTTAGGGTTAGGGTTACGTTAGGGTTAGGTTTAGGGGTTAATAGGTTTATAGCGGTGGTGCGGGCGGACGGCAGATTAGGGGTTAATAATTATATTTTAGTGTTTGTGATGTGGGAGGGCCTCGGTTTAGAAGTTAATAGGTAGTTTATAGGTGTTAGTGTACTTTTTAACACTTTAGTTATGAGTTTTATGGCACAGCTTTGTAGCATAAAACTCATAACTACTGACTTTAGATGGCGGTACAGATCTTGTCATTTTAGGCTATGCCGCTCACTTTTTGGCCTCACCGCAAAACTCATAATACCGGCGCTATGGAAGTCCCATTGAAAAAGGACTTTTCTTAAAGTGCGGTACTGATGTTGCGTGACGGCCAAAAAAGTGTGCGGTACAGCTATTCTGACAAGACTTGTAATAGCAGCGTTAGTGAAAAAGCATCGTCATGGGCCATAACAATGCTTTTTGAGTCATAACGCAAAACTCGTAATCTAGCTGTATGTTATTTTAAAATCTGGATTTTAATTTGCTCCTGAGGTTTTTTCCTATTCAAGATACTATCTGTATTATGTTCTAATGAATGGTTTATCCTGATTCCCTTTTGGAACTGTACTACTATTTCTATGGAAATTGGTACTTATTTTTAGGATTCTTTAGAGTTTGAATATAACCTTAGTAGAGCATATTCATGTACTGTTTATATTTTTATCTCAGCTTTATCTGTGGCTGACATTACTGTTTTTTCAACCTTTTTTGTTGTTGAACAGTTAGCATAAGCAGTTTTAGATTCTCAAGTATATAACTCTGTTTATTTACTTTTGATGTATTCATTTTATTATGTTTACTATAGCTATTATAATGATTTCAAATATATTTATTTTCTCTAGCTTGTTAATTACTAGTTATTAGACTGCATGAAGGTGCGGTTCTCAAACCAGTCCTTTTGGTGGCGGGCAGATTATTTGTTTTTGGATGGACTCAGTCCAAAATCTATATTATTCTTAGGGTTTGAATAGATTTTTAGAATGAGACCTTCTATGGGAAGATTCTTTCTTTCTCAGTACACTCTGTGAATTTTTTTCAGGAGTGATTATACCAGTTCTTTAGCAGAAACAGGGATTGGGTTTCTATTTGATTCTGTTCTTTGTCCCAAAGAAGAAAGGTTGATTCAGTCCAATCTTGGATCTGAAGACTTTATATTGTTTTGTTAGAATCTCAACTTTCAAGTTGGCGATAATAAGGACTATTATGCCTTTTTGTTCAGCAAGCTCATTTCATGCCCACTCCATTTTACAGGATGTTTATCTTCATATTCTATTTCATTCAGATCACTTGTGGTTTCTGAGATTCTCTTTGTTAGATAAGCTTTACCAATTTGTCACTTTTCCATTTGGTCTAGCGACAGCCTTATGAATCTTTTCAAAGGTTCTGGGTGCCCTTCTTTCTGTAATAAGACAGTAGGGTATTGTAGTGTTTCCTTATTTGGATGGTATCTTGGTATTAGCTTAATCTTTTCCTTTGTTGGAATCTCTCATGAATCAACTAGTTTTGTTTCGTCAAGACATGGATTTGATTTAATTTAAGAGTTTTGTGATTCCTCAGACAAGGGTCACCTCTTTTTGGGTTTCTAGATGGATTCTGTGTTCAGGGGAGGGCTGGCAGCCTTAGGCATGGGAGGCAAATCCAGTCAAGTGGCCCATTTCACCAACGAATCAGCTCACAGGACTCACAACCAGCAGGACCCACCGCAGGCCACAGCCAGCAGGACCCACCGCAGGCCACAGCCAGCAGGACCCACCACATGCCACAGCATGACCCACTGCAGGACCCATGACCAGCAGAACCTACCACAGACCACAGCAGGACCCATAGCCAGCAGGACCCACTGCAGGCCAAAGCAGGACCCACAGCCAGCAGGACCCACCAGGAATAACCTTTACTGAAACCAACTGAATGCCAAATTCTTGGCATTAGAAAAACGACTTCGTTTTCAAAGTCTTATTGCAGAAAAGGTTGCAAAATAATTCAAGTTTTTTGCAAAGGTGTTTCGCCAGACTTTACTTAAAATGTTGTATTGTAATCTCAAAGTGTTTACATTCCTTAAAAAATGTGCGCAGGTGGAATGTGTCAGCCAGGGGATTTTTTTCCAGGGGTTAAAGCTTTTGAGCATTTTTTTCTGCAATGATTTTAAACACAGATTTTTTAAAAAAAATTTTTTAGCACATTCATTGCCTCTTTACAAATACGGTGACCATGTAGACTGGTAGAATTGAAGATCTGCACACACCGGATTAACAAACTAAATAAAAAAATATCTAGAATTTCTTCTAAACTACATAAGATAGTTTAGTTAGAGCGATCACACGTTACCTATTATTTTTCATGCTGCATGGAGTGAGTGCAGCCCTCATGTACATCTCAAGCCATGTTGAGAAAGCAATCTTTGGTAGAAAAGTTCTTCAGGCAGCAGTCTCAGTTTGATTCTACTGCTTTTGATTTAAGTTTTTTAAGAAAAACTTAGTTATTGTGTGGATTTAATTTCTCAGTGGAAATAGCTGTTGTTATTTTATCCCTCCCTCTCTAGTGACTCTTCTGTGGACTTCCACATCTTGGGTATTTCTATCCCATACGTCACTAGCTCATGGACTCTTGCCAATTACATGAAAGAAAACATAATTTATGTAAGAAGAAAGAGTCCATGAGGCCCACCCTTTTTATGGTGGATATGTTTTTTTTTTATAAAAGCACAATTATATTTCCAGTTCCTCTCTTTGTATGCTTTTTTGCTCCTTTTTGTTATCACCTCACTACTTGGCTATTCGTTAAACTGAGTGGTGGGTGTGGTGGGAGGTGTATTTATAGGTATTTGAGGTTTGGGAAACTTTGCCCCCTCCTGGTTGGAATGTATATCCCATACGTCACTAGCTCATGGACTCTTGCCAATATGAAATAAATTAATTTATCAGGTAAGTTCTTACATAAATTATGTTTTTGTGCGGTATGGAGCTCAACACAACCGTATTGCATGCACAAGCCGGCTGTTTGAAAACTTGTAATGGCAGCGCTATGGAGGGTGAAATAACGCAACTTTTGTTGCATTCGTTAAATACCATCTATAGCGCAAAACTTGTAATCTACCTGAGTGTGAATAGAAGATACCCTAACCAAGTGTAGGGTGAATTGTTCAAAAGTGTGATATGTCTCAATGGCCAAACGTCCAATTGAGTAAATGATTATGAAAAGCTGCATGACAGTGTTTAATATCCAAATAAATACGAAAACAAAAGAAAAAAGGGCCCTGGAGCACTCAAAAACGAGTCAAAAACTTGAGTGATAAAAAGTGAAAAAATGTGGAATACACACAAATGATATCAATAGTAAAAAATAAATAAATAAAAATAAGCTGGGATGTTCTAAGTAAGTTTTAAAAAGGATTTATACTGGATTTTTAGATCAGTATCTGTGCATATTCTTCTTTATAGTAGTGTCTATTAAATGCAGTTAAATAAAAATGGGTGTATACTGTTCCTTTTAAGTCAACTCCACAGCATCAATGCATTGATGGGACATTTTGTGAGCCAGTGGCAAGAGGCATATGTGTGTGTCAGTAGCTAGCTTCCTATAGTAAATTACTGCGCCTATACCTTCCTAGGTTGCTTTTCAACAATTGAAGCCAAGAGAACAAAGTAAAGGGACATGAAACCAAAAATGTGTTTTTCATGATTTAGATAAAATATACAATTTTAAACAACTACAATTTACTTATATTATCAAATGTGCTTCACTCACTTAGTTGAAGGAGCAGCTACGCACTACTGGAAGCTCGCTAAACAGATTAGGACAAAGCCTGACGGCACAAGGGAGAGTGTTTCAGAGGGTAGGAGCTGCAAGACAGAAGTCCTGCAGTCTAGCATGAGAGGAGGTGATAGTCGCAGATGCAAGGAGCAGGTCATTGTTAGATCTTAGTGGGCGGCTGGAGTATACTTGTTTATTAGAGAGGATAGGTAGAGGGTAGCAGCGTTAGTGAGAGCTTTGTATGTAAGGGTGACAATTTTGAATTTAATTCTGCTGTGAATAGGGAGCTAATGAAGGGATTCCCCGTCAAATGACACAGAAAAAGACCCGTGAGAAAGATAGGAGTGAATCCAGGAAAGAGCAGTATCACAGAGGCCAATGGTCCGTAGGGGGGAGGGGTTGGTCAACTGTGTCAAAGGCAGCTGAGAAGTCAAGTAAGATGAGTATAGAGTAGTGGCCAATATTTTTAGCAAAGAGAAGATCGTTAGTAACCTTGGGCAGTCTCAGTTGAGTGTTTGGGGTGGAATCCAGATTGCAGGGGGTTAAGTAAAGAGTTGGTGGACAGGAAGTGGGTAAGGCGATTGTAAACTAGTTTTTCAAAGAGTTTTGATGTTAGTGGAAGCAGTGCTATGGGCGGTAGCTTTCAGGAGAATTAGGGTTGATGGAGGGTTTTTTGAGTATGGGAGTGACTTTTGCATGTTTGAAAGAAGATGGGAATGAGCCGGTAGAGAGAGATAGGTTGAAGAGTAGGAGTGAGGGTGAAAGACATGGAGGGTATTAGATGGGAAGGGATAGGGTCAAGTGGGCAGGTAGTGAGGTGTGAGGAAGATAGTAAGGAAGAAATTTCATTTTCAGTGGCTGGATGGAAGATGCAGAGGTTGGCAGGGAGTAACTGGGCCTGTTGTTGGAATATTGCAGGTTGGTGTTGGGATGTTGGGATGTTGCTTCGGATAGTACATGTTTTGTTTAAAAAGTAGTCTGCCAGGTCTTTAGCACTAAAGATAGATGGGGGGGTGGAGCAGGTGGGTAGAGGAGAGAGTTAAAGGTGGAGAACAGTTGTTTAGGGTTTGAGAAAAGAGTAGATATGAGAGAAGAGAAGTAGGTTTGCTTGGCTAAGAGAAGGGCAGAAGTGTATGAACGAAGAATAAACTTATAGTGTATGAAATCAGGTTCAGAGTTTTCCTCCAGACACGCTCAGCAGTACTAGAGCATTTTTGCAAATAGCGTGTTCGCTGAGCATGCCAGGGCTGTAACCGATGGTGTGATGTTTTGCGCAGTTGGGGATGGGAAAGTGTGTCTAATGTAGAGGACTTCCGCTACTGTTCGCGAACCGGCGAACCGCCATTGACTTCAATAGGCAGGCGAACTTTAAAACCCACAGGGACTCTTTCTGGCCACAAAAGTTGTTTCAAGGGGACTAACACCTGGACTGTGGCATGCCGGAGGGGGATCCATGGCAAAACTCCCACGGAAAATTACATAGTTGATGCAGAGTCTAGTTTTAAGCCATAAAGGGCCTAAATCACCTAACATTCCTAAATTGTTTGGAATAACGTGCTTTAAAACATCAGGTATGATGTTGTATCGATCATACATTTGATAGATACGAATTACATCGATCAATAGTTGCAATATACATTTGATAGATACGAATTACATAGATCAATAGATGCAATATACATTTGATAGATACGAATTACATAGATCAATAGTTGCAATATACATTTGATAGATACGAATTACATAGATCAATAGATGCAATATACATTTGATAGATACGAATTTCATAGATCAAAAGATGCAATATACATTTGATAGATACGAATTACATAAATCAATAGTTGCAATATACATTTGATAGATACGAATTACATAGATCAATAGATGCAATATACATTTGATAGATACAAATTACATAGATCAAAAGATGCAATATACATTTGATAGATACGAATTACATAGATCAATAGATGCAATATACATTTGATAGATACGAATTACATAGATCAATAGATGCAATATACATTTGATAGATACGAATTACATAGATCAAAAGATGCAATATACATTTGATAGATACGAATTACATAGATCAATAGTTGCAATATACATTTGATAGATACGAATTACATAGATCAATAGATGCAATATACATTTGATAGATACGAATTACATAGATCAATAGTTGCAATATACATTTGATAGATACTAATTACATAGATCAATAGATGCAATATACATTTGATAGATACGAATTACATAGATCAATAGATGCAATATACATTTGATAGATACGAATTACATAGATCAATAGATGCAATATACATTTGATAGATACGAATTACATAGATCAATAGATGCAATATACATTTGATAGATACGAATTACATAGATCAATAGATGCAATATGCATTTGATAGATACGAATTGCATAGATCAATAGATGCAATATACATTTGATAGATACGAATTACATAGATCAATAGATGCAATATACATTTGATAGATACAATTGATAGTAAGATAGATTTGATAGATAAATAGATAGATTTGATAGATAGATATATAATTTCCCAGACAGAGAATTACAAAGACGTGCGGCCTGGGACCCATGGTAAGGTTACTTCCTTTTGCACAATCGAGTACAGGTTGGGGTCTAGGATTGCCTTTTGTGCAAAGAAATTGTGGCCGGGTACCTTCCACTGCGGTGTCCCCTATCAGGGGACGTGTATATGGCATTGATTTTAGGAACCGGGAGATGGAAAAAGATGCTTGTACACCCAGTACAGGTCGTTCTCCTTCAGCCTCTTTATACGAGGGTCTCCGACCCTCAACTGGCTGTCCTAGCACCCCGGTCATACAATACTTGTTAACAGCTTTTTCTTGTTGGAGCAGGCGGTCGAACATTAGGAGTGTTGAATTCCAACATGTCGGGCTGTCGCAAATCAAGCGCCTCTTGGCAGGTTGTTTTGCAGCTGGATATCTGACAAGTGCACCATGGCCGTGTAGGAACGCCTGAAATGGCCACACACCTTCCTGGCCTGCTTCAGGACATCCTGTAAGCCTGGGTATTTATGCACAAAGCATTGTACAATCAGATTACACACATGTGCCATGCACGGCACATGTGTCAACTTGCCCAATTTCAATGCCGCCACCAAATTACTTCCATTGTCAGAAACTACTTTGCCAATCTCCAGTTGGTGCGGAGTCAGCCACTGATCCACCTGTGCGTTCAGAGTGGACAGGAGTGCTGGTGCGGTGTGACTCTCTGCTTTCAGGCAAGTAAACCCCAAGACGGCGTGACACTGCTGTATCCGGATATTATATAGTACCTGGGGAGCTGGGGGGTGCCGTTGATGTGGAGCAAGATGCAGTCGCAGAAGAGGACTCAGCCGAGGAAGAGGTTATGGAAGAGGATGGAGTAGGAGGAGCAGAGGAGGTAGCAGCAGGCCTGCCTGCAAGTCGTGGCGGTGTCACCAACTCCTCTGCAGAGCCACGCATTCCATGCTTGTCAGCCATCAGCAGGTTTACCCAATGCACAGTGTAGGTGATATACCTGCCCTGACCATGCTTTGCAGACCAGCTATCAGTGGTCAGATGGACCCTTGCCCCAATGCTGTGTGCTAGACATGCCATTACTTCCTTTCGCACAATCGAGTACAGGTTGGGGATTGCCTTTTGTGAAAAGAAATTTCAGCCGGGTACCTTCCACTGGGGTGTCCCAATAGATACAATTTTTTTGAACGCCTCAGACTCCACCAGCTTGTATGGTAAAAGCTGGCGGGCTAAGAGTTCAGACAAGCCAGCTGTTAGATGCCGTGCAAGGGGGTGACTTTGGGAATTTGGCTTCTTACACTCAAACATGTCCTTGACAGACACCTGACTGTAGGCAGATGACCAGGAACTGCTACGTAAGAGAGACTGAGTAGCGGATGGTTGAGAGGGGGCAAAGAGGACAGCAGTGGTTGACGTGGCTGAAGATGCTGGACCAGGAGGAGGATGGCGGCTTTGAGTTTGTGTGCTGCTTCTACTCATGTGTTCATCCCATCTGCGTTTGTGATGTGAGACCATGTGCCTTCGCAAAGCAGTTGTACCTAGGTGAGTGTTGGACTTCCCACGACTCAGTTTCTTTTGGCACAGGTTGCAAATGGCATCACTGTTGTCAGAGGCAGACACACAAAAAAATGTCACACTACTGAGCTCTGCGATGATGGCATTCTGGTGGTGGCAACAGCATGAGTTGATTGGCGTGCTGTCTGGCTGACCCCAGGTGCCGGTGCATGCTGTCTGACTGTGCCACTATCTACTTGCGACAACCTCCCCCTGCTTCCAACTCGTCTCCTCCTCCTCCTCCTCTCTGTCTCCCCATCTGAACTTCCCCCTCTTCTTCTTCTCTTCTAGCGGGCACCCACGTGACATCCACGGACGCATCATCATCAACCGCTTAACTTGTATCTGACAAATCAACAAAGCAGCGGGTACAATATCACCATCATCACACCGTACGTCCATGTCTGTAATGCTGCCTGACTGAGACATATCACTGTTATCTACATTCTCTGTCAATGATGGTTGCGCATCACTCATTTCTTCCAACTGATGTGTCAATAACTCCTCTGACAGATCAAGTGAAGCGGCTGTGGTGCTAGTGATGGTGGTGGTGGTAGGCGGGCGAGTGGCACTGATCACTTGAGAGGTGCCTGAAGCTAAGCTGGAGGTGGATGGTGCGTCAAGGTTCCGAGCGGAAGCTGTAGAAGATTGGGTGTCCTGTGTTAGCCAGTCAACTAGGTCCTCCTCAGAACTTTTCGCGTTCATGGCACGTGGCCTCTGAACACTGTGCATTATTGTAGGGTCAAAGGGAATCACAGCACCACGACCACGACGGCACCTGCGGGGTGGCCTGCCTCTGCCTGTCATTTTTTTTTTAAATGTAGACTTACACTACTATTAAACAAAATATGAGTGGTGCCACTGGGCAAGTGGGCACAGTATACGCTGTGAGCCTGACACAAAAAAGCAGACCAATGTTTCACAATCCAAAAAGTTTATTTTTTTTAAATGTACACTTACACTACTATTAAACAAGATATGAGTGGTGGCACTGGGCAAGTGGGCACAGTATACGCTGTGAGCCTGACACAAAAAAGCAGACTGATGTTTTACAGTCAAAAATGTTTATTTTTTAAATATTTAAACTACTGTTACAACAAATATGAGTGGTGCCACTAACTTGGCAAGTGGGCCTGGCACACACGCTGGCAGGCAAGCAACTGCAATAAGATTACACTAGCAGACTGATGTTTCACAGTCAAAAAAGTTTTTTTTTTAATATTTACACTACTGTTACAACAAATATGAATGGTGCCACTAACTTGACAAGTGGGCCTGGCA
Organism: Bombina bombina; assembly: GCF_027579735.1. Lineage (NCBI taxonomy): Eukaryota > Metazoa > Chordata > Amphibia > Anura > Bombinatoridae > Bombina > Bombina bombina. Next base: position 1,088,367,318 of record NC_069499.1, read on the forward strand.
CACACTCTGGCAGGCAGGCAACTTCAATTAGATTACACTAGCAGACTGATGTTTCACAGTCAAAAAAGTTTTTTTTTTTAATATTTGCACTACTGTTACAACAAATATGATTGGTGCCACTATCTTGGCAAGTGGGCCTGGCACACACGCTGGCAGGCAGGCAACTGCAATTAGATTACACTAGCAGACTGATGTTTCACAGTCAAAAAAGTTTTTTTTAAAATATTTACACTACTGTTATAACAAATATGATTGGTGGCACTAGTTGGCAAGTGGGCCTGGCACACACGCTGGCAGGCAGGCAACTGCAATTAGATTACACTAGCTGACTGATGTTTCACAGTCAAAAAAGTTTTTTTTTTTTAAATATTTACACTACTGTTACAACAAATATGAGTGGTGCCACTAATTTGGCAAGTGGGCCTGGCACACATGCTGTCAGGCAGGCAACTTCAATTAGATTACACTAGCAGACTGATGTTTCACAGTCAAAAAAGTTTTTTTTTTTAAATAATTACACTACTGTTACAACAAATATGAGTGGTGCCACTAACTTGGCAAGTGGGCCTGGCACACACGCTGGCAGGCAGGTAACTGCAATTAGATTGCACTAGCAGACATGTTTCACAGTCAAAAAAGTTTTTTTTTAAATATTTACACTACTGTTACAACAAATATGAGTGGTGCCACTAATTTGGCAAGTGGGCCTGGCACACACGCTGGCTGGCAGGCAACTGCAATTAGATTGCACTAGCAGACTGATGTTTCACAGTCAAAAAAGTTTTTTTTTTAAATATTTACACTACTGTTACAACAAATATGGGTGGTGCCACTAACTTGGCAAGTGGGCCTGGCACACGCGCTGGCAGGCAGGCAACTTCAATTAGATTACACTAGCAGACTGATGATTCACAGTCAATTTTTTTTTTTTTTTAAATATTTACACTACTGTTATAACAAATATGATTGGTGGCACTAGTTGGCAAGTGGGCCTGGCACACACGCTGGCAGGCAGGCAACTGCAATTAAATAACACTAGCTGACTGATGTAAAAGTTTTTTTTTTTTTAAATTACACTAATGTTACAACAGATATGAGTGGTGGCACTGAGGAAGTAGGCACAGTATATGCTGTGTGCCTGACACACAGGCTGGCACTAGTGGCAGGCTGGCCTGGCAATTAAAATTAAATAACACTAGCAGACTGATGTAAAAGTTTATTTTTTTAAAAAGTACACTAATGTTACAACAGATATGAGTGGTGGCACTGAGGATGGAAGTAGGCACAGTATATGCTGTGAGCCTGACACACAGGCTGGCACTAGTGGCAGTGCAGTTGAGGGCTTTGTATGTCAGAGTGAGAATTTTGTGTTAAATCCTGGAGGCAAGAGGAAGCCACTGAGGCTGGCAGTGGCAGGCTGGCCTGGCAACTGAAATTAGATTACACTAGCAGACTAATGTAAAAGTTTTTTTTAAAAAATTTTACACTAATGCTACACCAGATATTAGTGGTGGCACATAGCAATTAGGCACAGTATATGCTGTGAGCCTGATACACAGGCCTGCTGGCAACTGAAATTACACTAGAAAACTTATGTAATTTTTTTTTTTTTAATTTACACTAATGTTACACAAGATATGAGTGGTGGCAGTGAGCAAGTAGGCACAGTATATGCTGTGAGCCTCACACACAGGCTGAGAGGCAGGCAAATGCAATTAGATTACAAAAAAAAAAGACTGAAGTTCTAGCCCTAAAAAGGGCTTTTTGGGGTGCTGTCCTTACAGTAGAAATCAGATGAGTCCTTCAGGACTGTAGTGGACACTGAATACACTAGCGTAGCTATCAATTTCCCTATAAAATCATCAGCAGCAGCACTATCACTCCTCTCACTAAGAATGCAGGATCAGAATGAATCTAAAATGGCTGCTGCCTAGGAGCTGGGAGGGTCTGGGAGGGAGTGTCTGCTGCTGATTGGCTGAAATGTGTCTGCAAACTGTGAGATACAGGGTCAGAGTTTGCTCAATGATGACGAATAGGGGGCGGATCGAACATCGCATATGTTCGCCCGCCGTGGCGAACGCAAACAAGCTAAGATCACTGGTAACTGTTCTCCGGCGAACTGTTCGCGACATCACTAGTGGGCTGTAGCGAGATCAGGGAAGATTATAGTGGAAGTTTGAGGGAGGATATCTTGAATGATTTTTGAAAATTGGACCAGATCCACAGCATGTATATTCATACAGGTGTGGGGGCAGGATGGAGAAGTGGGTTTATCTGTTGCATTAATATTATAGGTGACCAGGTGATTATATGAAATGGGAAATGGGTGACAGGTGAGGTCAGATATAGAAAAGAGGTAGGAAAATACCAGGTCAATGGAGTGTCCATCACAGTGAGTAGGGAATAGGGTGGATTGTGAGAGACAGAAGGAGGATGTGAGTGAAAGAAGTTTAAAGGCAGCAGGGGCAGATGGGTTGTCAATGGGAATGTTGAAGTCCCCAAGAATTAGGGTTGGTATATTTGAAGAGTGAACGTGAGAAAGCCAGGCAGCAAAGTTGTCAAGGAAATGGGAGGTCGGTCCAGGAGGATGATAGTTGACTGCCACTTTGAGGGAGAGGGGGGGGGAGAACAGGCGAATACAGTGGACTTCAAAGGAGGATAAGGAGAGAGATGGGATTGGAGGTAGGTACTGATATGTGCAGGAGAGGGAGAGCAGGATACCAGCACCGCCACCACGTTTCTCACCTGGCCTAGGGGTATGGCTAAAGTGAAGACCACCATGTGTGAGAGTAGCAATGGAAACGGGGTCAGAAGGAGATAGCCAGGTTTCGGTAATTGCTAAAAGGGTGAAAGCATTTGATATAAACAGGTCATGAATGGTTGTAAGTTTGTTGCATAGTGCGCAGGTGAAAGGAGTGTGTGCGTATCAGATGCATTGGATGGAAATGAGGTTATGTGTGTTGCTTTTATTAAAGTTTCTATAAGGAGTGTGTGATTGGGTAATGGTGGGTATGAGGGTGGGCCCAGGATTTGGAGAGATGTCATACATAGAGAGAAGCGCTCTACCAGGAACGAAAAACAGCTCAGTGGCTTGTTCTATCGTGATTTACCACCCGGAAGCAGCCTCTTTTAGACCAGTGTGCTTTTCACAGAGGAAAACTTTCCTGAAGTATATCAGTCTGATCCCGCCAAGTAAAGTCAGTCCAGCCCCGAAATACCAGGCAATTCTCCTCTGAACAAGGAACATGACAACCCAAGATGATTGTTTCAGCTTCCTATGGGCCTCGTCAGTGAGATGCAGCCACATTCCTCTAAGCACACTGGGCAAGGAGTCCACGCCTGGTTTCCCCATCACCCATAGGGAGACTTCCCCAGGGCCATATTAATTTGCATACAAAAAGAGAAGCGCTCTACCAGGAACGAACAACAGCTCAGTGGCTTCTTCTATGGTGATTTACCACACGGAAGCAGCCTCTTTTAGACCAGTGTGCTTTTCACAGAGGAAAACTTTCCTGAAGTATATCAGTCTGATCCCGCCAAGTAAGTCAGTCCAGCCCCGAAATGCCAGGCAATTCTCCTCTGAACAAGGAACATGACAACCCCAGACATTCATTTCGGCCTCCTATGGGCCTCATCAGTGAGGTGCAGCAACATTCCTCTAAGCACACTGGGCAAGGAGTCCACGTCTGGTTTCCCCCATCACCCATAGGGAGACTTCCCCAGGGTAATATTAATTGCATACAAAGAGTGAAGTGCTCTTCCCGGAACGAACAACAGCTCAGTGGCTTGTTCTATGGCGATTTACCACCTGGAAGCAGCCTCTTTTAGACCAGTGTGCTTTTCACAGAGGAAAACTTTCCTGAAGTATATCAGTCTGATCCCGCAAGTAAGGTCAGTCCAGCCCAGAAATACCAGGCAATTCTCTTCTGAACAAGGAACATGACAACCCCAGACGATCGTTTCGGCCTCCTATGGGCCTCGTCAGTGAGGTGCAGCCACATTCCTCTAAGCACACTGGGCAAGGAGTCCACGTCTGGTTTCCCCCATCACCCATAGGGAGACTTCCCCAGGGTCATATTAATTTGCATACAAAGAGAGAAGCGCTCTACCAGGAATGAACAACAGCTCAGTGGCTTGTTCTATGGCGATATACCACCCGGAAGCAGCCTCTTTTAGACCAGTGTGCTTTTCACAGAGGAAAACTTTCCTGAAGTATATCAGTCTGATCTGCCAAGTAAGGTCAGTCTAGCCCTGAAATACCAGGCAATTCTCCTCTGAACAAGGAACATGACAACCCCAGACGATCGTTTCGGCCTCCTATGGGCCTCATCAGTGAAGTGCAGCCATATTCCTCTAAGCACACTGGGCAAGGAGTCCATGTCTGGTTTCCCCCATCACCCATAGGGAAACTTCCCCAGGGTCATATTAATTTGCATACAAAGAGAGAAGCACTCTACCAGGAACGAACAACACCTCAGTGGCTTGTTCTATGGTGATTTACCACCCGAAAGCAGCCTCTTTTAGACCAGTGTGCTTTTCACAAAGGAAAACTTTCCTGAAGTATATCAGTCTGATCCTGCCAAGTAAGGTCAGTCCAGCCCCGGAATAACAGGCAATTCTCCTCTGAACAAGGAACATGACAACCCAAGATGATCGTTTCGGCCTCCTATGGGCCTCGTCAGGGAGGTGCACTCACATTCCTCTAAGCACACTGGGCAAGGAGTCCACGTCTGGTTTCCCCCATCACCCATAGGGAGACTTCCCCAGGGTCACCTCACTGACGAGGCCCACAATAGGCCGAAACGTACGTGTGGGGTTTTGCTGTTTCTCTCGTTCAGAGAGGGATTGCATAGTATTTCGGGCTGGATTGTACTGTGAAGTCAGGATTAGACTGATATGCTTCATCAAAGTACTTCTCTGTGAAAGGCACATGTTGAGCAAAAAGAGGCTGCTTCTTGGGTGGTAACTAGCCATAGAACAAGCTATTATGCTATTGTTCGTTCCCAGGATGAGCGCTTCTCTCTTTTTAATTTATGCAAATTATGACCCTTAGTGAAATTTCCCTAAGTGTGATGCGGGAATCCAGACGTGGATCCATTGCTCAGTGTGCCTAGAGGGATATGGCTGCACCTCACTGACGAGGCCCACAATAGGCCGAAACGTACGTCTGGGGTTTTGCTGTTTCTCTCGTTCAGAGAGGGATTGCCTGGTATTTCGGGGCTAGACTGTACTGTGAAGTCAGGATCAGACTGATATGCTTCAGGAAAGTTATTCTCTGTGAACGGCACATGTTGAGCAAAAAGAGGCTGCTTCTTGGGTGGTAACTAGCCATAGATCAAGCTATTATGCTATTGTCACACAAATTCACAATTCCAGTAAAGGAAGGAGAGAGAGAGGGATGCAGGTATATTAAAACATCATTTTATTCGAAATTCATAAAACAGACCTGGCACAGCACACAGAGAGATCCCACTGCTGACGCGTTTCCTGCCTTACTGGCAGTTCATCAGAGCATGCTTGTAAAGAACCTGAATAGTTGACAGTGCTTATTAATTTGTCATATCAAACAGCATACTTTCAAGAAACAATCTTAAAATAGAAAACAATCATTAAAAATAGAGAAATGGGAACTACTATACAAGATATAGAATAACAAAATTAGTAAAGTTAATCTGTAACCGACAAACATATATTTTGTATCAGTCTGTTTGTTGTGGACTCTCATGCCTTTAATGGCAATTTATTAGCAATGTTACTGAAGCATTTATTTTGACACGATCGCAAGTCATATTGTTAATGCAAAATATAAAAGATAAATGCTGGCCATATAAATAGTCTGCAGTCGTATCAAAAAAACACCCCATCGAATGTAAGGATAACAATGTAATCCTTAGTCCACAAAAAATAACTGAAGATATAAATGTTGCAGAGTATATTAAGTATACAAAGTATACATCCTAGAAGGTGGTTTATCACAGTCTTGGATTTAATCCCATACATGTATAAATTATCAGACGGTGACATATATATTAGACAGAATATTTATATAGATTCAGTGCCTTACTAGTTTTGTCCACATGAACAAATCAATTGATAGATCCATGTCCATATTACAGTTATTACAATATACTATACTGCAACTTTTCTGGTGCTCACAAGAACATACCATCATGAAGTATATAATTATTTACCTGTCTATGAAAAGTTTAACGTCACTGATCTTATTAATTCCATAAGGAGAACCGGTCTTTAAGGTATAAATACAGAATATCTCTCTTCTACTAAGAGCCTGGTACCTATCTCATCCTCTAGCACCTAAAGTTACTTGTTCTATACCTTGGAATCTAAAGTGTCTTAATCGATTATTATGTTCAAAAAAATGTTTAGCAACTGGGGTCTTGGGGGTCTCAGCCTCTAGGGACAGTAGATGCTATCTGATTCTGTCCTTAAGGTTTCTAGAGGTGAGACCCACATATTGGAGCTTGCAAAACATACAAGTGACAAGATAGACCACAAAAACTGAATTACAGTTTATCTTTTCTCTTATTTTGTATGTTAGACCTGTATTTGTGGAAGTAAAACTATCTCCCACTGTAACATAGTCACAACTCTTACAAGGTTTTATTCCACATTCGTGAAAAAACCCACATAAGTGGGCAACCAAGTCCTTAATGATGTATCTCTAATGTCGATCTTAGATCCAAAGTTTTTTCTTATTTTATCACCTATGGTATCAGATCTGCTGGAGATAAAGTTACATTTTTTAGAAATACATTTTAAATCAATATCTCTTTCCAATAAGGGCAATCTGGTTCTGATAATGTTGCATATTTCGCCAAATTGCTTACTATATTTGGTGATAAAATTGATACCTTCACATTTTTTCGTTTTCTCAACAAAGGTATCAGCCTTGTCTTTTAATAGATTATTCCTGTCAAAAGTTGACACCAGTGTGGACAACTCCTGTAATTTAACCACATTATATCCTCTTTCAACAAGACGTTCTGTTAGATTCTCTGCATGTTTCCAATAATCACTTAGACTTGTACAATTTCGCCTTAGCCTAATGTATTGGCCTTTCGGTATTCCTTTTTTCAAATGATTAGGATGTGAGGAGTCAGCTCTTAGTATGGTGTTACCACTGACCTCCTTTCTATAGACTTCTGTAATTATCCTATGATCACTACTTTTTAATAGTACAGCGAAATAAGGTATACTACTGCCAGATGCACTCAAAGTAAATTTTAAATTTTGATCATTAGTGTTGATAGTCTATAAATTCATTTATTTCCTCTATATTTCCATCCCAAATCAGAAGAACATCATCTATGTAACGAGAGTACACTACTATATTCTTCTGAAAACGGTTGGAAGTATTGAAAATTTTCATTACTTTTCATTACTGTCAAGGGTTAAGGAGTTAAGGAGAGCCCTAACAGTTCCGGAATAAGGACAGCCTGCAACAGAGGTACGCACCTGTTGTGTGAATCGGAGGTTTGGATGCCGCAACTGATCCGGAGGGTGAGTGAAATAATACTTACCCTGCTGTATGCTATTATATGCATTGAAGTTTTGCAACTGTTACATTTGTCAGTCGCTGGAGCGGCAAAGTAACCTCTGTACTCTCTGATACGTCTATTATTGAGGATCAAACCCTATACACTATATTTTAGAACTCAGTGAAATACCCGCTAGAGGTGGGACTCCAATCAGGAGTGAATGTTCACCAGAGTGATTTACAATTCTAATATTACATGCTAATAGTCTGCACCAAGTTTGAATTTTTACTATTATGCTATTGTTCATTCCTAGGTTGAGTGCTTCTCTCTTTTTAATTTATGCAAATTATGACACTTAGGGAAGTCTCCCTACGTGTGATGCGGGAATCCAGACGTGGACCCGTTGCTCAGTGTGCCTAGAGGGATATGGCTGCACCTCACTGACGAGGCCCACAATAGGCCAAAACATACGCCTGGGGTTTTGCTGTTTCTCTTGTTCAGAGAGGGATTGCCTGGTATTTCGGGGCTGGACTGTACTGTGAAGTCAGGATCAGACTGATATGCTTCAGGAAAGTTCTTTTCTGTGAAAGGCACATGTTGAGCAAAAAGAGGCTGCTTCTTGGGTGGTAACTAGCCATAGAACAAGCTATTATGCTATTGTTCGTTCCCAGGTTGAGCACTTCTCTCTTTTTAATTTGGAGAGATGTCTCCTGATGCTAATAGCAGCAAGATGGAAAGTAAGACTAGGTGAGAATGAGATTTATAGCAGTGAGGGTATTTCTGGGAGGTGGTGCAGTTTATTGATATAGATTTTAAAATAGAAAGTAGTTCATAAGAGCTAAGCTATGGAGAAGAAATGATAGAGGGGCCTATATAAACTGCATGTGGAGAAGGGTAATGTATGAGCATGTGAGTCTGTTGTGGAATAGACATGCGACTGTTAAAAAGAAAAGCAGTCCTGAAAACATAGCATAATATTAAGTAAAAAACGATTGTTTTTGTATTGAAAATATTTAGCTTGCCTCAAATCTTCTTCAAATCTTGTTCAATTCTTGTCTAATTCTTAGTGCTCCCACTTAAATATGGTCACAGAGGTTCTAAAGGGACATACCAGGGGTTAAGAACAGTGTAATAAATCCAGCAAAAACAGAGGTTTTAAAGGGACATACCAAGGGCTAAGAACAGTATAATAAATCCAGCAAAAACAGAGGTTTTAAAGGGAAATACCAGGGGTTAAGAACAGTGTACTAAACCCAGCAAAACAGAGGTTTTAAAGGGACATACCAGGGGAAATTTTCAGAGCAGTAATTGCTACAGCAAGCTCATGGTAGCAATAACCAGACACTTGACTGGTTAATTATAATGCGTCCACAAGTGGGCAAATTTAACCGTTTGCCAGCGCTTGATAATTTAGCGCTCCACTTAATCGTAATCTAGCCCTAAATCCTTAGACATTGTGTATCCGGTCTCAAAGGGGCTCTAGTATCAAAACCAGGGTTAGGTGAATAAAAGCAAATTATCAGTCCATTTCATAATGATTGCTGTATACACTATAACTCACCAACTCCTTGTTCATGGTTAGCGTAGTTTGCCACGTGTGTTCCACTGCATCTGTCTTGGTTTTGTTCTTGGATGTTGGTCGATCTCCTGCATTGTTTATTACCACTATTACATAGTCCACATCTGAATATTCTGTTAAAAAATAAGAGGAACATTCAGATTCACTCCAGGTTTCCTCCGGTGTCCGATGTTTGTCACGCCACTGCTGCATCTTTGCCTGGGTATGTGGGATTTTGTCTTCCCTTGGCCTTTGACCCCACCGGTACACATTACTATTAGCATAATCCTGCTGGTCCCGATGAAACTTCATACGCTTCCTTCGTTCAAGCTCCTTCTTTTAATCTGCCACAGACTTATTAACTTGCTCAATATGTGAATTGTATTCTTCCACAGGCATATTTCTCTGGTCGTCTACAATAGTGCTGGTCGTTAAGCCCTTAACGCTACGAGTGGGGCAGTGCAGAAATAGACTTACAGTGTGTCCCTCTCTACATTGGGTAGCGGTGGTGCTGATCATTGGTGGTGTGGGAAGGATAGGAGGGAGGTGCATGGGAGGCCTATCGCTGGAGGGGGGAGGGAGTGAATGGTCTGGACTGCAACACTGCAGAAAAAATAAATGCAGGGAGGGGGAAGGAGCGGAAATAGAGGTTAGGGGGGTTCTAGAGAAGAGAGGTGGTAATAGAGGGTAGGGGAAAAGATTGCTGAGGGGGAGGTGGGGTAAAAGGTCTAGAACTGCATACTGGCAGACTGTCTGTCAGTACTTAAGATGGGGGTGACTGGTAGAGGGTGGGGGAGGGAAGAGAGCTGTTTTGGAGGGATCAGGGGGTGGGAGGGTAGTCTCTACACTAAAGCTAAAATTAACCTTACAAGCTACCCGATGAACCCCTTCACCGCTGGGAATAATAAAAGTATGATGAGCAGCTGCAATAAGCAGCCTTCTAATTACCAAAAAGCAATGGCAAAGCCATATATATCTGCTATTTCTGAACAAAGGGGATCCCATAGAAACTTTTACAACCATTTGTGTCATGATTGCACAAGCAGTATATAAATGAAACCTAAAGTTTGTGAAAAAGATAAAGTTTTTTTGTTTTTTTGAATTGCATTTGCCAGTGAAAGGCTGCATGAAATATACCAAAATGGGCCTAGATCAATACTTTGGGTTGTCTACAAAAAAACAAAATATATAGTTTTGATAGGTAAATTTAAAAAAGCTCTATTTATGTTTAAATGGAGTGATGGCAAAAATGCTAAAAATGCTTTGGTCTTTTGGGGAAGTTATAGTCTGAAATACCAGGTACTTAAGGGGTTAATCACTGTTTGATACACAGCAATCTCTCATTGCAGATATTCCACAGTCCACTGGTAATATCAAATGAGCATTTGTTTAATCTACTTTTGATTTTTTCACAATACTCCTCTCAATCTGCAAATAGAGTTTGCCGTGTGGACATCCTTTGCCCTTATGGAACCCCTTGAACTTTACTCTGACAATGTAACTGCATCTAACTCCAAAATCAAATTGCTATTTGTAATTGAACTAGAATAAAAATCTAAATAGATAGAGATGAGAGCGATTACCTTAAAGGTACAGTTTATACATATAATAGGACTGATAATAATGAATCTAAAGAATCAACTTGGACTAAAGTTACATATAATAATAGAAATAAAAATCAGAACACAAATCAATACAATAGACATAAACCGCAGCAATCAGGATATAGATCTTATTCTACTCATCAGTCATCCAATACATATGGAGACAATAGAGATCATGAAAGATTTCATATTCCTACTCATAATAGATTTTCCCCATTTATAGAACAAGATTATAGATATCAACATAACCAACAAGATCAATACAGATCACACAGAAATAGTAATTATAAAGATCAACCACAACAACAATATACCTCACATTCGAATTTTAAAGATTCACTACAACAACGACATACCCCCAAATCATCCTCCAGTTCATACCACCACAATCAGAATAATCAACACTTCCAGAAATCAAATAGAGAACATTTGCCTGGTCCTTCTGGTATACAGACTGATCATTCCAATCAGAACAGAGACACTACATCTTTCCAAGATTCACCTATTCCACATAATTCTGCTTCTTTTTTAGAAGAACGCATACCACTAGCACCACTTTGGAGACGAGAGGGTCAAAATACCCCATACCAACAACGGGGAAAAAACAAAAGAACACACACAAACGGGGACACAGGGGAAGGGGAGTTGCCACCAAGAAAAAGAAGTTACAACAACTAAGTAAAGGCATATTTAATTTATCAGATCGACCACTATCCAATGATGAGATTAGAATTTTGGGAAAAGGTCTTAGTTTTTGCCCTTCTAATTCACACCAGATGTTTGAATTGTTTGTTGATTTAAACAAATACACAAGAAAACTAGCCTTACAGCGCTACTTTGCTAATAAACATTTAAAGGCACAAAAAACTACAGGCCTTCCAGTTCTCACAGACAATATGACAGCACAAAGAAATATGTCAGTTTTCTATATAGACCCAGAAGATCTCTCTGAACAATTGTTCGAAGGAGTGATCCATACGAACCTAGCCCCACCCTCAACATTTTACCCACACGGAGAGAATCTAGCTTATCTAGATATATTCCAAAATTTGGTGTTAGAGGATTTTGAGAAACTTCCTTCACATAATAATAAATATAACAATATATGGCCAAACGAACAAAGGGCTTTACTTAATCTTACAAAAGACAACACGATTATGATTCGCCAGGCAGACAAAGGCGGTGGTTTAGTAATACAAAATTATGAAGACTACATATGTGAGGCTAAGAGGATCTTATTTGATAAAGACTATTATAAAAAACTCTCATTAGATCCTACAGATTCATTTACTAAGGAACTTAAAAAATTAATTACTTATGGTCATGAGCATGGGATCTTGACTAATAAAGAAAGAAATTTTTTAATTCCCACCAATCCTAATACTCCATATTACTACCACTTACCAAAAATTCATAAACAGATTCAGAATCCACCCGGTAGACCAATCATTGCGGGAATGAATAGTCTTACTGATAACCTTTCATTATACATTGATTTTTACCTTCAAAGATACGTAATTCAATTAAGGTCCTATATTAAAGACACCACCGATCTGCTGCTCAAATTATCTAAGGTTAAGAAAGAACAACATTTATTCTGGGTATCTTGTGACGTAAGCTCACTCTATTCTAACATAAAACACGATATAGGCATTTACTCTGTAGACAGTTATCTCAGTGATGATCCATACATGCCTGATATACAGAAAAATTATTTGCTTAAACTCATACACTTCATATTAACTCACAATTATTTTAAGTTTCTAGATAATTTTTATCTTCAAACCAAGGGAACGGCCATGGGGACCAGATTTGCTCCCAGCTTTGCAAATTTATTTATGGGCACGTTTGAGTCCAAGTACATCTATAATGCAAGATGGGAGCAAAATCTGGTCTTCTATGGCCGTTATATAGACGATTTGTTATTTGTTTGGAGGGGAACACCCCAGTCTCTCACCTCTTTCCAAAATGAACTCAATAATAACACCATGGGAATCCAATTTACTTGGAACATCCAAAGGGATAGGATTGATTTTCTGGATGTCACCCTTATGTGGCTAGATGGCAATTGCATTCAGTCATTTACTTTTTTTAAACAGGTAGATAGTAATAATTTTTTAGATTATTACAGCAACCATTACACAAGTTGGAAAACAAATATTCCATACAGTCAGTTTAGGAGGATTCGGCGTAACTGTACAGATATTACTACTTATGACACACAAAGTTTACTTCTCAAAAATAAATTTAAGGAGAAACACTACCCAGATGAATTAATAGAATTAGGATTCCAAAAAGCACGCTCTCTCAATAGAGAGGAGCTGTTGAACCCAAAAGTTCTAAATAAATCAATAAAGGAGGATACAAATTTTGAATCTTCATTCATTACTAGATATAATAATAATCACAAAGAGATAAAAAAAATTCTGTTTAAACATTGGTCATTACTCAAACGAGATCCTATATTTAAATCAATCTTACAAGATAAACCCAGATGTACATTTAAAAGAGCCCCCACAATTAAAGAAAAGCTGGCACCTAGTAAGGTGGTTATGTGCAAACGTACGTTTAAAACCCCTAATAATAGTTCTTATATTTCTATGATGTCTAGTACAGGAACCTTTAGATGTAACAAAAACAGAGGCCATATGTGCAAGTATATCACCAATGGCCTTAAAAATATTATATCCAATAGCACTGTAGAATCCTTTGCTATAACTCAAAGAATAACATGTAATTCCAACTATGTAGTCTACTGTATAACATGTTTGTGTGGCCTACAATATATAGGCCGCACCTGTAGGAAAATTAGACAGAGATGGTCAGAACATTTAAGATGTATCTTGAAAGGATCTGACAAATACAGCACTTCTAGACATCATTTTTCCATCCATGGCAAAAATAAATGTGTCATGAATATTACTCCGTTGGAAATTATCCCTGCCACGAGTTTCCAGAATAGAATGACTAAATTGCGCCAGAGGGAAACTTTTTGGATATACCAATTCAAAACTTTATACCCCGAGGGCCTGAATGAAATGATAGACTCTGCTGCTTTTTAATATATTTTTTTATATATTTTGTTCCTAATCATAATAGTATATATAACATGATTATACACTACATATATCCTTTATGTATATAACATCGTCCTCTCACAGCACATTTATTTTGCACAGTATATATCACTATATTACATATTATATACATCACATACATAACAACACTTATTGCTTATAATGTATTCCTATCTTGAAAAATCACATCCATCATCCAAGCATTCTCTTTCAGACTACATGTATATCAACTTACCTTATATACATTACACACAGTCCTTTTATTTCATCTCATTTAGGTGTTCATATAGTCATATGCTAATTTAGTACTTTTTTATAAAACACGAGTTTAACAACTCGTATCTAATAGATATTGCTATGCAGTACATTCTTACCCAAAATTGGGATTCTACTAACTTCCACACACACAAATATACAGCGTGTTTACACACCCGAATATCCAGTATTGTCCTTAGTTTTAATTTGCACCTATTATAGTCTAACACGCATTCACTTATTCACGCTGAGTTTTCAGCTCGTAACTCTCACATTAGATCTATCTTTATATTTTTCGAACACGCTATTCATATATCTAGTATCATATATGTAATTAATAGTATTTGCATTCACAAGAGTCAACCCACGTATTTTCCACGTCACCAGACACACACCCCTTCTCTAATTTCCATAGAGCAGCCACATTGCACTGTTTTAGGTGGAACCGATTACAGCGTTCCCATTGGTTCAGCGAAACACACCCTTTCTTAGTCGTCAACTATCAACTATTAATAGTAACAGACTATCTATTTAGATTTTTATTCTAGTTCACCTACAAATATCATCAGATTAGTAAAATTATTACAAATACGTAAGATACATATATATATTTTTTAATAATACTATGAATTTTTTATATCAGTATTATTTTATACATATACGATTGAGATAGCTCATAATGTCTATCTTCGTGATGTACTTTATTTTAGTTTTTATATGACTATAGCAATTCGCTTATCATACTAAACTTGGGATTGCTCTCTATGCATATTGTATTGTATTTTTTGTAACATTCTGTCAGCAAACCAATGTGGCAAATTAATGCAGCACCTGTGTAAACGAGATTCAGCTGATCAACATTAAGTTTGCATAGGTATATATGTAGGAGACTCCATTGTATCCAGTATCATTTGCCTGAGGAAAAAGCGCGGTGAGCGCTTAGAAACGCGTAGCATTGTACAACAGGTGTATTGGTATATCTGTGTATCTTTTATCCATTTTATTAAATACTTTTATTATATACATTGATACTGGAGTCTTCTTCTATTATTCTGACGTCCACCATTTGCATCCGGAGTTTATCTTCAACTGCAGCAGTACCGCCTGGGGTGCACTAGGTCACTATAATATACCTAGTATGCTCCATTTGCACTACAGTGTGCAATACCATCTGTGAGTATCCCTTTGTCAGCACAAGCCGATATCCATTTCATGTCCTCAATTGATTTGCACTAGGGGTCGCCCTCTTGTTTTTCTCATAACTTTCAGATCACAGACACACATTCTGTTTTGGGAGGAGCAGCCATAGTCCGGTGCACAGTCTGCTGGGACACTGTGAAGTTCCCAGACCGTTCTCCTAGGCATTATCTCTGCCTTTTAACATTGTGAGTATGTTTGCACTTCATTTATTCCACTTTTGAAAAATTGGCTACACTAGGAGGCGCCCTTCTCTTCTGCTTTGTAACTCCAAAATCATCCGTTTTTTTCAAACTTCTTACTTGACATCTCATTTGGAGTAAAATTGTAAAAGTTTCTGGCACCTGGAATAGATGAGTTGATTTTTAATGCTTCCTCCTGAGTATAATCAAATCTGTTTGGTCCCTTCTTTATTCTAGAAATTTCTTGGGCGATAACTCTAATGCAAGTCCTTCAGTGGTCACAGAATTTAAAACTCACAATAATTACAATGACACACCTTAGAGTAGCAGTAACACAAAGGTGGCTGACCAAACCAAACAAATACGATATAGTGACAACAATCCTCCAGCTGTTTAATAAAATGACCTAACACATCTTCTGTTTTATATAAATAGCAACCTTTCGGGCCTTATCAACTGCCTATATTCATGCTTATTCAATGTTTACCCCACTGGTGTTTAAATGTTTCTCAGGACGCCAATTTTTTTTTTTTCAATACTGCATCACCGTCTAGTGGTCAACATTTGTATTTACATTATAGTGATCAACAAACATACTTCAATTATATACCATTATGCTACCCCCTAGTGGAGAAATTATATCAAAATAAAACAATTAATATCAAAGGTTAAAATTAAATAAAATACATGGATGTTTATAATTATATCAAAATATAAATCCTACCGAAAAGCAGACCAATTAAAGTTCTGGTTCGTCCCTCTAGGACTCATAGTATCTAAATGATAGACCTAATACATTTCTCTTTTATTAAGGATTCCACCCCTTCTAGGCATTTTGATTTCCTCTATAACTTGGAACCACAATTGGCTAATGCTATGTCCATTTTCTAGAAAATGTTCTTCTACAGGAGAATCTGTGTTCCTGCAGCATATATTAGACTTGTGCTCTGTAATGTCTGTATCAGTATGGTAAAAACAGTTACCTTTAATCATAGAGTTACAGTTGGCACATCCGAGGCAGGGGGAAAAAACAGTCCTGGGTTTGTCAACCAAACTCTGTCTACATTTCTTTTTGTTTCAAATAGTTTTTATTAATAATTTTTCAGAAAATATACATAACTCAAACAGACAGTTATTATACGGTGCAAAATATGGTACATATCAACATATTATATATTCTGTATAAACCTAAGAGTATTTAGCATTTGAGTTAATGGAGGAAGTGGAGATAGTGATAAGGGACCTATTTTAAGGAAAGGAAAGAGAAAAAAGAAGCAGAGGGGGAAAAGAAGAGAACGGAAGGGAGAAGCAGAGAAAAGAGAGAAAATCTTCCCTCGCATTATGTATGTCCAACTGGTTAGAAGATAGTGTACTGACTTATGTGTAGATGTAAATGGTCAGTGATATGGTACAGTAGCAACCTCTGTTACATATTATGGAGTTCTTTGTTCCCAAAGAAAAATAACATCAAGTATGAAATCCTGTTTCCCTATAAAACAGTAGTGTCTCTTCTCAAGGGATAGTATATAAGTAAGCTCCATTTCCCATTGTTGGAAGGTGGGGGGGTGTTGTTGTTTCCACAACCGAGGTATGAGTCGTTTGGCACATGTAAGCATCAACTGCAGCAATTTTGTGCGATAGGCGCATTGTGTATCTGGGACTGAGTTTAATAAAATCATTGGGGCAGTAATAGAAATTTGAGTACTCAGGGTAGTGTTAATACATTGTTCTATTTGGGCCCAAAAGTTCGACAATTTATCACAGGACCACCAGACATGGGCTAGAGTGCCAACCTCCCCACACTGTCGCCAACAGAACCGATTGGCCCCTGGAAATATTTCAGACAATCTCTGGGGGGTAAGATACCATCGGGAGATGATTTTATAATTGAGTTCAGTCAATATTAAGGATGTTGAAGCGGAATGTGTCATATGAAAACATCTTGACCAATCCTCTACTGGAAGTCTGAGCTGGAGTTCTGTCTCCCATTTATTAGTGAAGGAGGGTAACCTAGTTGCAGGTGGGATCCTAAGAAGTTTGTGTGTGATGGATAAGTGGGATTTATGTATGTCCAGATTA
Source organism: Bombina bombina (assembly GCF_027579735.1). Taxonomy (NCBI): domain Eukaryota; kingdom Metazoa; phylum Chordata; class Amphibia; order Anura; family Bombinatoridae; genus Bombina; species Bombina bombina. The sequence goes on from NC_069499.1 coordinate 1,088,384,769, forward strand.
AGGCATAGTTTTTCAAAAGGTGTAAGTGTACGAAGGCAGTCAGTTCTTTGAGGACAGTCAAGGATAGCCTGTCGGATTTGGAGATAAGAAAACCAGCTGTGAAATGGAGAGCCTAAGGAGTCTCTTAAAGAGATTCTGTCTTTAACCAAAGAAGAGTCCGTAAGTAGAAATATAGGCAGATTTTTGTGGCTCGTGGTTTCAGTCTCAAATTTAAATTGGTGTTGTTGAAAAAAGAGTGTATTACCTAATATTGGGGTCATGGGTGAGATCGGGGTAGAAAGGGTATTGGGATGCTGGATAAGGGAGTCCCAAATAGCAAGAGTAGTGTTAATACTTTCGTTAAGTTTGATCATGGGGGGTCTGTGGGGTTTGGGAAGCCAACAGAGGTCTCGCATCGAGGTTTCCTGGAGAAGGGCTGCCTCGATTTGTACCCAGATTTTAAATGAAGAATTATGATTCCACGCCAATATTCGAGCGAGGTGTGCCGCCCTATAATATAAAGACAAATTTGGGATATTGAGACCTCCTTCATCTTTTCTCAAATATAACGTTAGGCGAGACACTCTTGGTTTTTTATAGGACCAGATAAAAGATTCTAACATTTTTTGTTGGGTGCATAAAAATTGTCTTGGTATTGAGATAGGTAGAGCCTGAAATAAATATAGATACTTCGGGATAATCATCATTTTTATGGCATTTATTCGGCCTGTCCAGGATAGGTGGCCCTGTTTGTGCCACGTATTTAATAATGGGAAAACTACGGTTTGAAGCTTTAGAAAGTTTTCGTGGAACAAATCCTGAGGGTTAGTAGGAATAGTAAGTCCCAAGTATCTTAGAGAGCTTGTGACAGCAAAAGGGGTGTCGTTATGGAGGAAGTCTATTTCCGTGGGATTTATGTGAATGGGAATGATGCTTGATTTCTCCATGTTTATAGAGTAATTAGAGAACTGTTTATATGACTCCAAGACTTGTATGAGGGCAGGGAGAGAGGTTTTAGGCGCCTGTAATGTAAAAGATAATATCATCTGCAAAAAGAAGACAGGTCTGACAGATATTGCCAAACTGGATGCCAGTGATATTAGGGTCGTTTCTAATTTGAATTGCAAGTATTTCCACAGTAATGGCAAACAGCAGAGGAGATAATGGGCACCCCTGTCGGGTGCCATTAGATATTGGGAAAGTTTGGGAAATTGTGTCATTAACTTTTATCCTAGCACGGGGGTTATTATATAGTGCTTGCACTCTAGCTATAAATTTGTCTGGGAAGCCAAACCTCGACAGGGCCGACCACATAAAATGCCAGTCAACCCTGTCAAAGGCCTTCTCGGCGTCTGTGGAGAGGAGAACAAGGGAGCTGTTAGAGTTGTGAGAAGCAAAGAGAGCATGAAGTAGTCTGGTGGTATTATCTTTTGCCTCACGGCCCCTGATGAATCCAACCTGGTCTGGATGTATGACTTTCGGAAGGATAGGATTAAGGTGATTTTCTAGGATCTTAGCATAGATCTTGATGTCAACGTTTATTAAGGAGATTGGCCTATAACTGCCTACATTATCCTTAGGTTTATCAGGTTTAGGGATTACTGTAATCATGGCTTCTAATAGAGGCTGGGTGAAAGAAAGACCTTGGTCTATAGACTGAAAGAGTTCGAGTAAATGAGGGCTGACTTTACCAGTTAAAAGTTGATAAAATTTGGACGAAAGGCCATCCGGACCAGGGGATTTACTACCTGGGAGAGATTTGATTGTGCGTATTACTTCCTGTAACGAGATGGGTGCATCTAGTATATCTAGGTCCTCTTGTTGGATCGTGGGGACAGCAATTGAGTCAAGGAATGACTTCATCTTATCTCTCCTCTCCAGTTTGTTTATGTTGTTTTTAATATTATATAGGGAAGTGTAGTATGAGACAAAGCTTTCTGATATGTCTTCATTCTTTGAGCTAATTGTACCTGAGTAGTTTTTGATGGATTGAATATATGAATTAAGTCTCTGTTTCTTTAGGTATCTCGCCAGCATTCGCCCCGCTTTATTAGACTCTGCAAAAAATTTCGCCTTAGAGGTCATGGCACGCATATGCGCGTTTTCAATCAGAAATTTATTAAGAGTGTCTCTTGCTTCCTTAACTTCATTTAGTTTTTGCAAGGATTGAGGTTCTTGTTTATGAGAGTTTTCTTTAGCTAGGAGAATGCTGGTTAGAGAGTCAAACTGGGTAGATCTCTGTTTTTTAAGTTTTGCAGTTAGCTGTATAATGATCCCCCTAATAAAACACTTATAGGATTCCCAATTATTGGCAGCGGTAGTGTCAGAAGAAATATTAAACTCAAAAAATTCATCTGTGTGTTTTATTAATTGGTCAATGATATCGGTATCTGTGAGGATATATTCGTTTAGTCTCCAGTTCAGTCTGTGATTGGGTTTGGATGTCCATCTAAACCTGGATCTAACTAGACTATGGTCGGACCAGGAGGTGTGTGAAATCTTGGAGTCTATTAGATTTGTAAGGAAGGCCTGATCACAGAATATGTAGTCAAGACATGTGTATGAGCGCTGAGGGTGGGAAAAGAAAGTGAAATCTTTGGTAGTTGTATGCACCATTCTCCATGTGTCAAATAATGTAAGTGATTGTAGTAGAGTGTTGTTGTTATTGATCTGAGAAAGTCTCAGATAGGATCGGCCTGTCGATGTATCCAGGGAAGGATTCGATGGGAAATTAAAGTCTCCTCCTAAAAGGATAGGGCCTTTGGCTATGTCAAGGAGCTTGTTAGTGACTTTGCGGAAGAAACTAGGGGTCGGTTTATTTGGCGCATAAATATTTGCTAGAGTGATGGGTTTACCGTAGTAACGACCCACCAAGATCAAAATCCTACCCTCAGTGTCGCAGTATTTTTACAGTAAGTCAAATGGGGCGTTACGTTTAAAGAGGGTGCACACACCGTTATGTCTGGTCGGGCCCGAGCTAAGGTAACATTGGTTGAAGTATCTAGTAGGGAGCTTTGGTTCATGTGTTTTTTTAAAGTGAGTTTCCTGGATCATCACAATATCCAGACTCTTTTTATGAAAGTCATAGAGGGCGATTGATCTCTTTTCTGCGGAAAGGAAACCTTTTACATTTTGAGTGGCAATAGTGAATGACCCATCAAAATTCTGTGGTTTCATTGTCAGTACTATATATTATGGAATGACAACAAGAAAAACCAGTAGTAAGTGTGGGGAAGTTGAGAAGGGGTTGTATAGATAGGAGGATTGAGATTTCAGAAAGAAAGTTAAAGAGTAGACCAGATCTGGTTTAATCTGGTATAGAAAGTTTAAGTGTAGGCTCTGATGTAAGTATAACACAGGCAAAAGTAAAAAAAAGAGGCTGTTAGGCCAGTTGGACATGGAATCTACATGAAGTGAGATTGGAACAGCAAGAGGGTTAAACAGTCCTATGATATTTGTGAACCTTTAATAATGGAATCTACATGAAGTGAGATTGGAACAGCAAGAGGGTTAAACAGTCCTATAATATTTGTGAACCTTCAGTGGTCACAGAATTTAAAACTCACAATAATTACAATGACACACCTTAGAGTAGCAGTAACACAAAGGTGGCTGACCAAACCAAACAAATACGATATAGTGACAACAATCCTCCAGCTGTTTAATAAAATGACCTAACACATCTTCTGTTTTATATAAATAGCAACCTTTCGGGCCTTATCAACTGCCTATATTCATGCTTATTCAATGTTTACCCCACTGGTGTTTAAATGTTTCTCAGGACGCCAATTTTTTTTTTTTCAATACTGCATCACCGTCTAGTGGTCAACATTTGTATTTACATTATAGTGATCAACAAACATACTTCAATTATATACCATTATGCTACCCCCTAGTGGAGAAATTATATCAATATAAAACAATTAATACCAAAGGTTAAAATTAAATAAAATACATGGATGTTTATAATTATATCAAAATATAAATCCTACCGAAAAGCAGACCAATTAAAGTTCTGGTTCGTCCCTCTAGGACTCATAGTATCTAAATGATAGACCTAATACATTTCTCTTTTATTAAGGATTCCACCCCTTCTAGGCATTTCGATTTCCTCTATAACTTGGAACCACAATTGGCTAATGCTATGTCCATTTTCTAGAAAATGTTCTTCTACAGGAGAATCTGTGTTCCTGCAGCATATATTAGACTTGTGCTCTGTAATGTCTGTATCAGTATGGTAAAAACAGTTACCTTTAATCATAGAGTTACAGTTGGCACATCCGAGGCAGGGGGAAAAAACAGTCCTGGGTTTGTCAACCAAACTCTGTCTACATTTCTTTTTGTTTCAAATAGTTTTTATTAATAATTTTTCAGAAAATATACATAACTCAAACAGACAGTTATTATACGGTGCAAAATATGGTAAAAATCAACATATTATATATTCTGTATAAACCTAAGAGTATTTAGCATTTGAGTTAATGGAGGAAGTGGAGATAGTGATAAGGGACCTATTTTAAGGAAAGGAAAGAGAAAAAAGAAGCAGAGGGGGAAAAGAAGAGAACGGAAGGGAGAAGCAGAGAAAAGAGAGAAAATCTTCCCTCGCATTATGTATGTCCAACTGGTTAGAAGATAGTGTACTGACTTATGTGTAGATGTAAATGGTCAGTGATATGGTACAGTAGCAACCTCTGTTACATATTATGGAGTTCTTTGTTCCAAAAGAAAAATAACATCAAGTATGAAATCCTGTTTCCCTATAAAACAGTAGTGTCTCTTCTCAAGGGATAGTATATAAGTAAGCTCCATTTCCCATTGTTGGAAGGTGGGGGGGTGTTGTTGTTTCCACAACCGAGGTATGAGTCGTTTGGCACATGTAAGCATCAACTGCAGCAATTTTGTGCGATAGGCGCATTGTGTATCTGGGACTGAGTTTAATAAAATCATTGGGGCAGTAATAGAAATTTGAGTACTCAGGGTAGTGTTAATACATTGTTCTATTTGGGCCCAAAAGTTCGACAATTTATCACAGGACCACCAGACATGGGCTAGAGTGCCAACCTCCCCACACTGTCGCCAACAGAACCGATTGGCCCCTGGAAATATTTCAGACAATCTCTGGGGGGTAAGATACCATCGGGAGATGATTTTATAATTGAGTTCAGTCAATATTAAGGATGTTGAAGCGGAATGTGTCATATGAAAACATCTTGACCAATCCTCTACTGGAAGTCTGAGCTGGAGTTCTGTCTCCCATTTATTAGTGAAGGAGGGTAACCTAGTTGCAGGTGGGATCCTAAGAAGTTTGTGTGTGATGGATAAGTGGGATTTATGTATGTCCAGATTAAGGCATAGTTTTTCAAAAGGTGTAAGTGTACGAAGGCAGTCAGTTCTTTGAGGACAGTCAAGGATAGCCTGTTGGATTTGGAGATAAGAAAACCAGCTGTGAAATGGAGAGCCTAAGGAGTCTCTTAAAGAGATTCTGTCTTTAACCAAAGAAGAGTCCGTAAGTAGAAATATAGGCAGATTTTTGTGGCTCGTGGTTTCAGTCTCAAATTTAAATTGGTGTTGTTGAAAAAAGAGTGTATTACCTAATATTGGGGTCATGGGTGATATCGGGGTAGAAAGGGTATTGGGATGCTGGATAAGGGAGTCCCAAATAGCAAGAGTAGTGTTAATACTTTCGTTAAGTTTGATCATGGGGGGTCTGTGGGGTTTGGGAAGCCAACAGAGGTCTCGCATCAAGGTTTCCTGGAGAAGGGCTGCCTCGATTTGTACCCGGATTTTAAATGAAGAATTATGATTCCACGCCAATATTCGAGCAAGGTGTGCCGCCCTATAATATAAAGACAAATTTGGGATATTGAGACCTCCTTCATCTTTTCTCAAATATAACTTTAGGCGTGACACTCTTGGTTTTTTATAGGACCAGATAAAAGATTCTAACATTTTTTGTTGGGTGCATAAAAATTGTCTTGGTATTGAGATAGGTAGAGCCTGAAATAAATATAGATACTTCGGGATAATCATCATTTTTATGGCATTTATTCGGCCTGTCCAGGATAGGTGGCCCTGTTTGTGCCACGTATTTAATAATGGGAAAACTACGGTTTGAAGCTTTAGAACGTTTTCGTGGAACAAATCCTGAGGGTTAGTAGGAATAGTAAGTCCCAAGTATCTTAGAGAGCTGGTGACAGCAAAAGGGGTGTCGTTATGGAGGAAGTCTATTTCCGTGGGATTTATGTGAATGGGAATGATGCTTGATTTCTCCATGTTTATAGAGTAATTAGAGAACTGTTTATATGACTCCAAGACTTGTATGAGGGCAGGGAGAGAGGTTTTAGGCGCCTGTAATGTAAAGATAATATCATCTGCAAAAAGAAGACAGGTCTGACAGATATTGCCAAACTGGATGCCAGTGATATTAGGGTCATTTCTAATTTGAATTGCAAGTATTTCCACAGTAATGGCAAACAGCAGAGGAGATAATGGGCACCCCTGTCGGGTGCCATTAGATATTGGGAAAGTTTGGGAAATTGTGTCATTAACTTTTATCCTAGCACGGGGGTTATTATATAGTGCTTGCACTCTAGCTATAAATTTGTCTGGGAAGCCAAACCTCGACAGGGCCGACCACATAAAATGCCAGTCGACCCTGTCAAAGGCCTTCTCGGCGTCTGTGGAGAGGAGAACAAGGGAGCTGTTAGAGTTGTGAGAAGCAAAGAGAGCATGAAGTAGTCTGGTGGTATTATCTTTTGCCTCACGGCCCCTGATGAATCCAACCTGGTCTGGATGTATGACTTTCGGAAGGATAGGATTAAGGCGATTTGCTAGGATCTTAGCATAGATCTTGATGTCAACGTTTATTAAGGAGATTGGCCTATAACTGCCTACATTATCCTTAGGTTTATCAGGTTTAGGGATTACTGTAATCATGGCTTCTAATAGAGGCTGGGTGAAAGAAAGACCTTGGTCTATAGACTGAAAGAGTTCGAGTAAATGAGAGCTGACTTTACCAGTTAAAAGTTGATAAAATTTGGACGAAAGGCCATCCGGACCAGGGGATTTACTACCTGGGAGAGATTTGATTGTACGTATTACTTCCTGTAACGAGATGGGTGCATCTAGTATATCTAGGTCCTCTTGTTGGATCGTGGGGACAGCAATTGAGTCAAGGAATGACTTCATCTTATCTCTCCTCTCCAGTTTGTTTATGTTGTTTTTAATATTATATAGGGAAGTGTAGTATGAGACAAAGCTTTCTGATATGTCTTCATTCTTTGAGCTAATTGTACCTGAGTAGTTTTTGATGGATTGAATATATGAATTAAGTCTCTGTTTCTTTAGGTATCTCGCCAGCATTCGCCCCGCTTTATTAGACTCTGCAAAAAATTTCGCCTTAGAGGTCATGGCACGCATATGCGCGTTTTCAATCAGAAATTTATTAAGAGTGTCTCTTGCTTCCTTAACTTCATTTAGTTTTTGCAAGGATTGAGGTTCTTGTTTATGAGAGTTTTCTTTAGCTAGGAGAATGCTGGTTAGAGAGTCAAACTGGGTAGATCTCTGTTTTTTAAGTTTTGCAGTTAGCTGTATAATGATCCCCCTAATAAAACACTTATAGGATTCCCAATTATTGGCAGTGGTAGTGTCAGAAGAAATATTAAACTCAAAGAATTCATCTGTGTGTTTTATTAATTGGTCAATGATATCGGTATCTGTGAGGATATATTTGTTTAGTCTCCAGTTCAGTCTGTGATTGGGTTTGGATGTCCATCTAAACCTGGATCTAACTAGACTATGGTCGGACCAGGAGGTGTGTGAAATCTTGGAGTCTATTAGATTTGTAAGGAAGGCCTGATCACAGAATATGTAGTCAAGACGTGTGTATGAGCGCTGAGGGTGGGAAAAGAAAGTGAAATCTTTGGTAGTTGTATGCACCATTCTCCATGTGTCAAATAATGTAAGTGATTGTAGTAGAGTGTTGTTGTTATTGATCTGAGAAAGTTTCAGATAGGATCGGCCTGTCGATGTATCCAGGGAAGGATTCGATGGGAAATTAAAGTCTCCTCCTAAAAGGATAGGGCCTTTGGCTATGTCAAGGAGCTTGTTAGTGACTTTGCGGAGGAAACTAGGGGTTGGTTTATTTGGCGCATAAATATTTGCTAGAGTGATGGGTTTACCGTAGTAACGACCCACCAAGATCAAAATCCTACCCTCAGTGTCGCAGTATTTTTACAGTAAGTCAAATGGGGCGTTAAGTTTAAAGAGGGTGCACACACCGTTATGTCTGGTCGGGCCCGAGCTAAGGTAACATTGGTTGAAGTATCTAGTAGGGAGCTTTGGTTCATGTGTTTTTTTAAAGTGAGTTTCCTGGATCATCACAATATCCAGACTCTTTTTATGAAAGTCATAGAGGGCGATTGATCTCTTTTCTGCCGAAAGGAAACCTTTTACATTTTGAGTGGCAATAGTGAATGACCCATCAAAATTCTGTGGTTTCATTGTCAGTACTATATATTATGGAATGACAACAAGAAAAACCAGTAGTAAGTGTGGGGAAGTTGAGAAGGGGTTGTATAGATAGGAGGATTGAGATTTCAGAAAGAAAGTTAAAGAGTAGACCAGATCTGGTTTAATCTGGTATAGAAAGTTTAAGTGTAGGCTCTGATGTAAGTATAACACAGGCAAAAGTAAAAAAAAGAGGCTGTTAGGCCAGTTGGACATGGAATCTACATGAAGTGAGATTGGAACAGCAAGAGGGTTAAACAGTCCTATGATATTTGTGAACCTTTAATAATACGGCCACATCTCAATTATGACATCTAACCAAGGTAGTAGTGTCTTATAGCTAAAATACAACAAAATGGAATAAAGCAACTTCGTTCAACTCATTTATAGAGCAGATATTCAAAGATAATATGCAATAACATAAGGACACAGAATCTGAATTTTATTTTTTCCCCGGGCAGGCAATTGGAGACCCTGAAGTATGGTACGGCAACATGACTATGGGGTAAATGAACTATTATATTAAGCATTACGTGTGTCGATGCTGGCTGGGTGACAGTGAGAGTATTATGATTACAGCATTTCTCAGACTGACTCATGTAGGGTCTAAATAAAGGTCCATATAGGTTCGTACCGGTAAATGTAACTATATCAACAGTATGGAGTTGTGCTGCCCTGTTTTTCATCAGGTTTGAGCTTAACTAGAAAGCATGATATAAGGGGGAGGGTTGTTAGGAAGGTCACGGTATACAGTATATTAGTCACGTGCGGGATCGTGAGAATATCTGGGCCACATTGAAAGAGTTATAGGGTGTATCTTCAGTTATCACATTAGGGGGCATACGCCACGGGTATGTGGTGTATAGACACATAAGAGAAAAGGAAGTATTATCTTTGTTTTGATAATGGGATACATACACAAAATAAACTGGTGTAACTTTGCAATGATCAGCATATAACAAATAACAAAAGACATGTTATGAAATTTGCCATTTCACAAAAGGTGAAGTGAAACAGATAAGAAAACATTCAACAGACCCGTAACCATAACAGTTCTAACTGGGTCACAGCAACCTAGAAAAGTATAATAAGAGCAGTTATTTCTCACAACAGCAAAATCTTGAAACAAATAGTCCAAAAAGTCTCTAGACAAAGTCTCTGTAAAGCCTGGGAGAAAGGAATATCAAGTTAATAGAGTAAAGTTATTAACAATCAGATTATATATTTACGTGTCCTTTCTCAAGGTGGATCATCGGCTGTATTGGCAGGGTTAAGTTGTCTTCTTTTATTCTGCTTCATTGTGGAGTCCTGCCAAGGACGTCTCTGAGGTTTGGGGGGTTCCTGTTTAGCTGGTGCTGATGGTTGAATGGAGGAATCAGCCAAATCTGGGGGCGGTAATCCCAGCTGTTGACAGAACTGTTCAGCGTCTGGTGGAAAGAGACACTCAAATTTTCTTCCATTCACCTATATGGAATTTTTAGGGTGCGTAGATGGGAGGTCAAGAATGAGAAATCTTTTCTCTTTTGGAGTGTTCGAGCTGAGAGGTCTTGAAATACTTGTATACGCTGACATGAACATGAAAGCCAGTTGTTTTCTGGAGTGGCTATAGATAAGCTCCCTATGCTGGAAGTTCTGGAAATGTACAATTACATCTCGGGGGGGCGAACCTTCAGGGGGCTTAGGGCGGAGTGATCTGTGGGCCCTATCAAGGATGATTTCAGGAGGATCATCAGAACTATTTTTCATTAAATCTGCAAATAATGAATGTAGATAGCCCTGAATTTCTGCCCCGAGAACCATTTCAGGAATTCCTCTGAATCTTAAGTTACTTCTTCTAGAGCGATTCTCCAGATCGTCTAATTTGTCTTCTAATTCTACCATACGTTGGTGGTGTTGGAAGGCTTTTGTAGAAAGGTTTGCTATTTTTTGAGCTGCTATATACTCATGTTCTTCCAATGTATCCACTCTATAGCGAAGGTCAGAAATGTCTTTCTTCAGGTCCGCGCATTCAGTTTTAATGCACGCTTTAACTTGTTCAATTAGAGCTTCCATAGCTCCATAAGTGATAATGTCATCTTTTCCTATTTCAATACTTTCTGCTTGTTCTTCTGTTGTTGCGTCTGTAGCCTCACAAGAGCTTTCATCTTGAGGTATTTGCAGAGGTTCTAGGTCCTTGTTAGATCTCTGTTTATCTGTCTGCTTGAAAAAGGAGCTCATTGCACCCTGGGATGCAGGGACCGTTTTCTGAGATTTATCGCTCCGTGTTAATTTTTTTTGTGACATTGTTGAGGGGTAAAAAGATGATTAGAGGTACCAGTGTTTAGAGAGCAGCCTGCACTTAGTTCTAATAAGACACAACTCCCCAGGGATTTTGCTCTCACAGAGTGATTACGGAGAAGGGCAATGGATATGACCCACTGCTACCAGGAGCAGTGGGAAAGGGAGGGGGAGTGTGAATAATATTCCAAGGGAGTGTATAACACAAGTGTGTAGCTGTTTAACGGCTTTTATTTTTTGGAATGCAAATGTCCCGTAATACAAGATACAGTGAGTAATCAATTGATAGAAGATTTCTGTGTAGGCTTGGCAAAGATAGTTACTTACACAGATCCCCGAGTCTGCAAAGTTCTGTGACGCAGCATCAAACCAGCATGGTGTCGCGGTAGCGGTCTAGGTATCACCTTTAAATCCAAACTTTTCTCGTCATATTCGATTCAGGGTGTTCACCGTATGTTCCGGAGCAAGTATATAGGCTCTACATAGAGATATCTCCCGAAATGCTGTTGTTGCATACTTATATGTCCAACTCGTTTAGAGAGCTTATAGAAGATTCCTATGTATGCTTGGCAAAGGTAGTTATTTTCACAGATCCCCGAGTCTGCTACGTTCTGTGACGCAGCATCAAACCAGCATGGCTGTTGCAGTAGCGGTCTAGGCATCACCTTTAAATCCAAACTTTTCTTGTCATATTTGGTGCAGGGTGTTCACCGGGTGTTCCGGAGCAAATATATAGGTTCTACATAGAGATATCTTCCCAAATGCTGTTGTTGCATACATATATGTCCAACTCGCTTATAGAGCTTCAATGAAGTGCGACCATCTTTGTCAGCCGCTCGCCCCGCCTCCTCTGTCTACATTTCTTTCAGCTAACAATGTCTGCCCTCCCCAATTCGTCCCTGCCTTGGATGTGCCAACTGTAACTCTTTGATATCTCCTCATATAGGCAAAAAAAAAAAAAAAAATTGTTTCTGATTACCTAACATGTAGATCTACTTTCATAATTTACATTGCAAATGTCTGTTCTCTTTAATCTATGTAGGTCAAATGATCAGGCAAGCATGTGACAGAATTACATAGCACAAGTCTAATATACACTGCAGGAACACACATGCTCCTGTAGCAGCTAATTTTCTTGAAAAAGGACATAGCATAGCCAATAGCGGTTCTAACTTATAGAGGAGATCAAAATGCCTAGAAGGGGTGGAGACAAGCAAGCTATCCTTAACAAAAGAGAAATGTATTGGATGTATCATATATATACTATGAGTCCTAAAGGTTGAATCGGGACTATAAATGATCTGCTTTTTGGTAGGATTAAAATTTTCATATAATTACAACCATCAATCGCCTAGATTATGAGTCTTGCATAAGGGTTAAAAAGCAGCGTTAAGGGGTCCTAACGCTGCTTTTTAACGCCCGCTGGTATTACCAGTCAGGCAGGTACAGGTGTACCACTCACTTTTTTTCCGCAATTTTAGCATACCGCAAATCCCCTTACGTCAATTGCATATCCTATCTTTTTAAAGGGATTTCCCTAATGCTGGTATTACGATCGCTTTAAAAAGTGAGCGGTACACCTTCTACCTCCAAGACTCCTACCGCATTTTAAAGTCAGTAGTTAAGAGTTTTATGGGCTAACGCCGTAACATAAAACTCCTAACTAAAGTGCAACAAAGTACACTAACACCCATAAACTACCTATTAACCCCTAAACCGAGGCCCCCCCCACATCGCAAACACTATAATAAAATTATTTAACCCCTAATCTGCCGACCGGACATCGCCGCCACTGTAATAAATGTATTAACCCCTAAACCGCCGCACTCCCGCCTCGCAAACACTAGTTATATTTTATTAACCCCTAATCTGCCGTCCCTAACATCGCTGACACCTACCTACATTTATTAACCCCTAATTTGCCACCCCCAACGTTGCCGCTACTATATTAAATGTATTAACCCCTAAACCTAAGTCTAAACCTCACCCTAACACCCCACTAACTTAAATATAATCTAAATACATCTAAATAATTTAAAGTGATGTCTCGAATTGTTCACTGGCGAATAGTTCACAGCGAACATAGCTTGTTCGCGTTTGCAACGGCGGGCGAACATATGCGATGTTCGATCCGCACCCTATTCGTCATCATTGAGTAAACTTTGACCCTGTATCTCACAGTCTGCAGACACATTCCAGCCAATCAGCAGCAGACCCTCCCTCCCAGACCCTCCCAGCTCCTGGACAGCAGCCATTTTAGATTCATTCGGAAGCTGCATTCTTAGTGAGAGGAGGGACAGTGTAGCTGCTGCTGATTTAATAGGGAAATTGATAGCTAGGCTAGTGTATTCAGCGTCCACTACAGTCCTGAAGGACTCATCTGATCTCTACTGTAAGGACAGCATCCCAAAAAGCCCCTTTTAGGGCTAGAACATCAGTCTGTTTTTTTTTCCCTGTGTAATCTAATTGCAGTTGCCTGCCTGCCAAGCCACTTACCCAGTGCCACCACTCATATCTGGTGTAACAGTAGTGTAAATTTAAAAAAAAAAAAAACTTTTTTGACTGTGAAACATCAGTCTGCTTGTGTAATCTAATTGCAGTTGCCTGCCTGCCAGCGTGTGTGCCAGGCCCACTTGCCCAGTGCCACCACTCATATCTGGTGTATCAGTAGTGTAAATAAAAAAAAAAAAAAACTTACTTGACTGTGAAACATCAGTCTGCTAGTGTAATCTAATTGCAGTTGCCTGCCTGCCAGCATGTGTGCCAGGCTCACAGCATATAATGTGCCCACTTGCCCAGTGCCACCACTCATATCTGGTGTAACAGTAGTGTAAATTTAAAAAAAAAAAACTTTTTTGACTGTGAAACATCAGCCTGCTTGTGTAATCTAATTGCAGTTGCCTGCCTGCCAGCGTGTGTGCCAGACCCACTTGCACAGTGCCACCACTCATATCTGGTGTAACAGTAGTGTAAATTTAAAAAAAAAAAAACTTTTTTGACTGTGAAACATCAGTCTGCTAGTGTAATCTAATTGCAGTTGCCTGCCTGCCAGCGTGTGTGCCAGGCCCACTTGCCCAGTGCCACCACTCATATCTGGTGTAACAGTAGTGTAAATAAAAAAAAAAACTTTTTTGACTGTGAAACATCAGTCTGCTAGTGTAATCTAATAGGAGTTGCCTGCCTGCCAGCGTGTGTGCCAGGCTCACATCATATACTGTGCCCACTTGACCAGTAGTGTAAATTAAAAAAAGAAAAACTTTTTTGACTGTGAAACATCAGTCTACTAGTGTAATCTAATTGCACTTGCCTGCCTGCCAGCATGTGTGCCAGGCCCACTTGCCCAGTGCCACCACTCATATCTGGTGCAACAGTAGTGTAAATTAAAAAAAAAAAACTTTTTTGACTGTGAAACATCAGTCTGCTAGTGTAATCTAATTGCAGTTGCCTGCCTGCCAGCATGTATGCCAGGCTCACAGCGTATACTGTGCCCACTTGCCCAGTGCCATCACTCATATCTGGTGTAACAGTAGTGTAAATTTAAAAAAAAACTTTTTTGACTGTGAAACATCAGTCTGCTTGTGTAATCTAATTGCAGTTGCCTGCCTGCCAGCGTGTGTGCCAGGCCCACTTGCCCAGTGCCCCCACTCATATCTGGTGTAACAGTAGTGTAAATTTAAAAAAAAAAAAACTTTTTTGACTGTGAAATATCAGTCTGCTAGTGTAATCTAATTGCAGTTGCCTGCCTGCCAGCGTGTATGCCAGGCTCACAGCGTATACTGTGCCCACTTGCCAGTGCCACCACTCATATCTGGTGTAACAGTAGTGTAAATTTAAAAAAAAAATTTTTTTAACTGTGAAACATCAGTCTGCTAGAGTAATCTAATTGCACTTGCCTGCCTGCCAGCGTGTGTGCCAGGCTCACAGCGTATACTGTGCCCACTTGCCCAGTACCACCACTCATATCTGGTGTAACAGTAGTTTAAATTTAAAAAAAAAAAATTTTTGACTGTGAAACATCAGTCTGTTTGTGTAATCTAATTGCAGTTGCCTGCCTGCCAGCGTGTGTGCCAGGCTCACAGCGTATACAGTGCCCACTTGCCCAGTGCCACCACTCATATCTTGTTTAATAGTAGTGTAAGTGTACATTTAAAAAAAAAAAAACTTTTTGGACTGTGAAACATCAGTCTGCTTTTTGTGTCAGGCTAACAGCGTATACTGTGCCCTCTTGCCCAGTGGCACCACTCATATCTTGTTTAATAATAGTGTAAGTGTACATTTAAAAAAAAAACTTTTTGGACTGTGAAACATCAGTCTGCTTTTTTGTGTCAGGCTCACAGCGTATACTGTGCCCACTTGCCCAGTGGAACCACTCATATCTTGTTTAATAGTAGTGTAAGTGTACATTTAAAAAAAAAAAAAAACTTTTTTGACTGTGAAACATCAGTCTGCTTTTTTGTGTCAGGCTCACAGCGTATACTGTGCCCACTTGCCCAGTGCCACCACTCATATCTTGTTTAATAGTAGTGTAAGTGTACATTTAAAAAAAAATGACAGGCAGTGGCAGGCCACCTCGCAGGTGCCGTCGTGGTCGTGGTGCTGTGATTCCCTTTGGCCCTAGAATAATGCCCAGTGTTCAGAGGCCACATACCCTGAACTCGAACAGTTCTGAGGACATAGTTGAGTGGCTAACACAGGACACCCATTCTTCTACAGCTTCCGCTCGGAACCTTGACGCACCATCCTCCTCCAGCTTAGCTTCGGGAACCTCTCAAGTTACCACTCGCCCGCCTGCCGCCACCACCAACACTAGCACCACAGCCGCTTCACTTGATCTGTCAGAGGAGTTATTTACACATCAGTTGGAAGAAATGAGTGATGCTCAACCATCATTGACAGAGGATGTAGATAACAGTGATATGTCTCAGTCAGGCAGCATTACACACATGGACGTACGGTGTGATGATGATGATGTTGTACCCGCTGCTGCTTCCTTTGTTGATTTGTCAGATACAAGTGAAGCGGTTGATGATGACGATGCGTCCGTGGATGTCACGTGGGTGCCCGCTAGAAGAGAAGAAGAACAGGGGGAAAGTTCAGATGGGGAGACAGAGAGGAGGAGGAGGAGGAGATGAGTTGGAAGCAGGGGGAGGTCGTTGCAAGGAGACAGTCAGACAACATGCATCGGCAACCGACTAGGTTTGTCACCTCCTCAAAAGGACGCATGAGCCTACAGGCATTGCGCATGAGCGTCCAGTAATGTGGCAAAAAAATTCCCAGCTCCACAGAGGCTGTCCTAGCACCCCGGTCATACAAATACTCGTTAATGTCTTTTTCTTGTTGGATCAAGCGGTCGAACATTAGGAGTGTTGAATTCCAACGTGTCGGGCTGTCGCAAATCAAGCACCTCACTGGCATGTTGTTTCGCCGCTGGATATCTGAAAAGTGCGCCATGGCCGTGTAGGAACGCCTGAAATGGCCACACATCTTCCTGGCCTGCTTCAGGACGTCCTGTAAGCCTGGGTACTTATGCACAAAGCGTTGTACGATCAGATTACACACATGTGCCATGCATGCACATGTGTCAAGTTGCCCAATTTCAATGCCGCCACCAAATTACTTCCGTTGTCAGAAACCACTTTGCCGATCTCCAGTTGGTGCGGAGTCAGCCACTGATCCACCTGTGCGTTCAGGGCGGACAGGAGTGCTGGTCCGGGGTGACTCTCTGCTTTCAGGCAAGTCAACCCCAACATGGCGTGACACTGCCGTATCCGGGATGTGGAATAGTACCTGGAGAGCTGGGGGGGGTGCCGTTAATGTGGAGCAAGACGCAGCAGCAGAAGAGGACTCAGCTGAGGAGGTTATGGAAGAGGATGGAGTAGGAGGAGTAGAGGAGGTAGCAGCAGGCCTACCTGCAAGTCGTGGCGGTGTCACCAAATCCTCTGCAGAGCCACGCATTCCATGCTTGACAGCCGTCAGCAGGTTTACCCAATGCGCAGTGTAGGTGATATACCTGCCCTGACCATGCTTTGCAGACCAGCTATCCGTGGTCAGATGGACCCTTGCCCCAACACTGTGTGCCAGACATGCCATTACTTCCATTCGCACAATCGAGTACAGGTTGGGGATTGCCTTTTGTGCAAAGAAATTTCGGCCGGGTACCTTCCACTGCGGTGTCCCAATAGCTACAAATTTTTGGTACACCTCAGACTCCACCAGCTTGTATGGTAAAAACTGGCGGGCTAAGAGTTCAGACAAGCCAGCTGTCAGACACCGGGCAAGGGGGTGACTTTGTGACATTGGCTTCTTACGCTCAAACCTGTCCTTGACAGACACCTGACTGTGGGCTGATGAGCAGGAACTGCTCAAGGCGAGAGACAGAGTGGTGGATGTTTGAGAGGTGGCAAGGAGGACAGCAGTGGTTGACGTGGCTGAAGAAGCTGGACCAGGAGGAGGATGGTGGCTTTGAGTTTGTGTGCTGCTTGTACTCATGTGTTGATCTCATAGGTGTTTGTCATGTGTGATCATGTGCCTTCGCAAAGCAGTTGTACCTAGGTGGGTGTTGGACTTCCCATGACTCAGTTTCTTTTGGCACAGGTTGCAAATAGGCATCGCTGTTGTCAGAGGCAGACACACAAAAAAAATGCCACACTGCTGAGCTCTGTGATGATGGCATTCTGGTGGTGGCAACAGCATGCGTTGTTTGGCTTGCTGTCTGGCTCACCCCGGTCGCACCGAAGGCACCATCAGCGACATCATATCATTTGTTTTCTTCCTTGAGCTTGCCCTGCGAAGAGTGCTGGATCAGGCCGTAGATGAGCGTGAAGAGGAAGAGTTGTTGTCACCATCACCACCAGAAACAGCCTTATCAGCATTGCTTGCTTGACCAGCGGCAATGCTGGAAGAGGATTGTGAGGAAGAGGAGTCAGAGGAGGAATGTGGCTTTGAGGAGGAGGAGGAAGACCAACCACAACAGGCATCCCAGGGTGCTCGTTGTTGTCACCTATCTGGTATCCGTGGTGTTGTACGTGGCTGGGGGGAAGAAGATACCTTCAGTGAGATCACTGAGGACGAGGAACGGAACATGAGTAGCTCGGCATCCAACCTTGTACAAATAGGGTCTTTCATGTTGTCGTGCCTGTTGAGGGACCCTCATATAAAAAAGCTGAAGGAGAACGACCTTTACTGGGTGTGTCCACACTACTAGACCCCTGGTATAAGCATAAAGTGCCTGAAATGTTACCGAATTACCGCAAGTCGGAAAGGATGCAGGAGTTCCAAAATAAATTAAAAAGTATGCTTTACACAGCGTATAAGGGTGATGTCACAGCACAGCGGGAATCTAACAGGGGAAGAGGTGAAAGTAATCCTCCAACTCCCACGACCACGCCGGCAAGGACAGGACGCTTTACAGACGTGTTGTTGATGGAGGACATGCAGAGCTTTTTAAGTCCTATGCATCGCCACAGCCCTTTGGGGTCCACCCTCAGGGAATGACTCGACCTTCAGGTAGCAGACTACCTCGCCTTAACTGCAGATCTCGACACTCTTAGGAGCGATGAACCCCTTGACTACTGGGTGTGCAGGCTTGACCTGTGGGCTGAGCTATCCCAATTTGCGATAGAACTTCTGGCCTGCCCCGCTTCAAGTGTCCTGTCCGAAAGGTCCTTCAGTGCAGCAGGATGTATTGTCACTGAGAAGAGAAGTCGCCTAGGTCAAAAAAGTCTAGATTACCTCACCTTTATTAAGATGAATGAGAAATGGATCCCGAAGCGACTGACATTGGGCGATACATTCGAGTAAAAAAGGCCTGATGAGATGAGCTGCCTTGGGCTAAAAATGGTCCACACGCTGCTGTATTTTATCTTCGAATGCCGGATGACTTGCGTGACTTATCCACCACCAACTAGGGTTCAAGCCACAATGTTTTAGGGCACTTTCTGCCTGGTAAACAAACATCAATTTTTCTGGCCGCTGCTACAGCAGCGGCTGCAACAATACCTAATTTTTCAGGCATGTGTATATGCCCAATTTTTCTGGCCTCTGGTGCTGCACTGTGGCTTCAAAAACCAAACAAAAAAAAAAGGCACCTAACAGGGATTAAACTGATCGGAATAGTACTACTAAACACACCACTCCTATCTGGTGGCACATTAGATTGCACGTGCAGTGCCCCAAATTTGAAGTAGGAGGACCGACCAAGCATCTTTTTCCATCTCCCGGTTCCTAAAATCCATGCCATATACACGTCCCCTGATAGGGGATGTAACAGGGATTAAACTGATCAGAATAGTACTACTTAACACACCACTCCTATCTGGTGGCACAGTAGATTGCACGCACAGTGCCCCAAACTTGAAGTAGGAGGACCGACCAAGCATCTTTTTCTAAATCCATGCCATATACACGTCCCCTGATAGGGGACGTAACAGGGATTAAACTGATAGGAATAGTACTACTTAACACATCTTATAATAACGCAGAGAGAGGCAACGTAGAGAGAGGAGTCTGAAGAAGAGGAGTCAGAGGAGGAAGGTGGCTTTGAGGAGGTGGAAGACCAAACACAGCAGGCGTCCCAGGGGGCTTGTTGTCACCTTTCGGGGACCCTTGGTGTTGTACGTGGCTGGGTAGAGGAAGACACCTTCAATGACATCAGTGAGGACAAGGAACGGGACATGGCTAGCTTGGTATCCAACCTTGTGTGGTTTGCAGTTGTGCAAATGGACTGTTTGCGGTTGTTTGCGGTGTGTTAAAGGGACAGTCTAGGCCAAAATAAACTTTCATGATTCAGATAGAGCATGTAATTTTAAACAATTTTCCAATTTACTTTTATCACCAATTTTGCTTTGTTCTCTTGGTATTCTTAGTTGAAAGCTTAACCTAGGAGGTTCATATGCTAATTTCTTAGACCTTGAAGCCCACCTCTTTCAGATTGCATTTTAACAGTTTTTCACCACTAGAGGGTGTTAGTTCACGTATTCCATATAGATAACACTGTGCTCGTGCACTAGAAGTTATCTGGGAGCAGGCACTGATTGGCTAGACTGCAAGTCTGTCAAAAGAACTGAAAAAAGGGGCAGTTTGCAGAGTCTTAGATACAAGATAATCACAGAGGTTAAAAGTATATTATTATAAATGTGTTAGTTATGCAAAACTGGGAAATGGGTAATAAAGGGATTATCTATCATTTAAAACAATAAAAATTCTGGTGTAAACTGTTCCTTTAAACGGGGAGTTTGGTCTGTCACTGTGAAGCGGGCGTAACCCTTACACTTCCTGATTGATACAACATCATACCTGATGTTTTAAAGCACGTTATTCCAAACAATTTAGGAATGTTAGGTGATTTATGCCCTTTATGGCTTAAAAACAGACTCTGCATCTACTATGTAATTTTCCATGGGAGTTTTGCCATGGATCCCCCTCCGGCATGCCACAGTACAGGTGTTAGTCCCCTTGGAACATCTTTTCCATCACTATTGTGGCCAGAAAGAGTCCCTGTGAGTTTTAAAATTCGCCTTTTTTAAATTGAAGTCAATTGCGGTTCGCACGGTTCACCGTTTGCGAACAGTTGCGGAAGTTCGCGTTCGCCGTTCGCGAACGCAAAATTTTAGGTTCGCAACATCACTACTCCTTAGCTTAGATGCCTTCTTTTTCAAATAAAGATGCAAGAGAACGAAGAAAAACTGATAAAAGGAGTAAATTAGAAAGTTGCTTAAAATGGCATGCTCTATCTGAATCATGAAAGAAAAAAATTGGGTTTAGTATCCCTTTAACCATTAAAGTTACATTTTGAATTTAACATTGAATTAAATATCTCTTTCAAGCTTGAAACTAAAATTATTCAATTTTGTAGGGAGATAGATAGATAGATAGATAATAGATAGAGGTTCATGCTCTGTAGAGAATGGGATTTTATCCTCATTTAGTAATATATGGATTGAATATATAAGTAATAGTATCTCATTTAACATGCCACACATGAGTATTAGTAGTCTACAAATGTACTTCCCTTCAAAGTTGATGAACCCTGTTCAAATAGGAGTGACGGGTCTGTGACCCTTGGAAAGTCATTTTTTCTTCTTGTGCCTGGGGCATCAAATAATGAGTATACTCTGCCTAGAACTTCACTTGATAAACTAAATGTGCATATATAAAAGGGGAAAAAAAATACAACATTGATTTTTATCCTTTCTTTTCCTTCACAGTTAGACATTTTGCAATAAAATATGACAAGGGCTAAAATAAGTTAAAATGGAGTTTAAAATATTCTTAGTAACAGTGCTTATTTGACAGTTCTTTTCTTGAATGTATATACTCATATTGTTATTTTGGTGGAAATACTTGATACAGTTTCTGTAAATCCGTGGGAGTTTGTCATTCATACTATATATTCATTTTATACTTGTAGGTGTATAATTTATTTCAAATGTTTCCTTACTTTTCCTCGGTATCTTTTGTATATATTATAAAAATGCCTATAAATAACACCATTATGTATATGCTCTGTATTTGTGCCTTTCAATTACCACCAATTTTAATTGTATCCCCCGTCCTCCCACCGTGCATTTTAAATATATCAAATCTGTCTATTGATGACATCATGATGTATATGATTGTATTTGTGTTCATTCAGTTATCACAAATTTAAATATTACTAAATATTAGTTTCCTGGAAAAATTCAAATTCCAAACAGCAGAGCCTAACAAGTTGTTTAAGATACCGGAATATACTCCCACAGCGATCATTTGTGCAGGGTCCTTATTGCTCTTTGTTTAATAGCATCATTATACATTCAGCTTTTTAATGCATGCAGGTGCCAATAAAAGTCAGAATGATTAGAACCAAAATCACATTCCCGCATTAATACTAAATGAAAAAGTGTTGTCCTCAGCAAATTCTGTTAGGTAACAAGAATGCAAGATGTACCATTCATTGTTTGGCTAATGGCTGTGCACCTAAGGGGATGGGCATTTTACTGCTTTAAGAATCAATAGGTCTCCCTGCCTGTATTAAAATCCCTGTTAATCATTGTACAATTTCAGTCCACCTAAGCATTTTAATGCTTTGGGTTGCATGAACAACTGGTGACAGCCACAATGATTCTGTGTTGCAAATTCACAATGAGCTGCAAATGTTTGTCAGCACTGTTAATAACTTACTTCAGCTGCATCTTTCTCTCGTAAACTAGAATTACTCTGCAACAACCTTTCCAATGAATTACCAATCTACCTTCTTAAGGGTGATTTTTTTTTTTAATATTTAGTTTTATATTACTCCACATATAAAGGTCTTATAATAATAATAATAAAAATAGTTATCTGCCTGTGTGCATCACGTTTGAAGACTTTTAATACACTAATCCTTTCAGCCACATCTCTATAGAATCTGAAGTCTTCTAGATTATTTATACTTCACCAGTGATACTCAGCACTGTGCTAGGGTATACTAGTTTGTCACAGCTGTTGCAGAAGGGTGTTACAGAGAAATAGGAACTGTGGTGGTGAGTGAGAGAATCTGTGATTAATAGTTAACACTAATGCATAAATTACACTATTTCCAAATATGTATTGTTATGTTATTGCTGTTTATAATATTTATTATTATATTGTTGGATATTGATTATACATTCCACACTTACGGCTAGATTACGAGTTTTGGGTTATGAGTGAAAAAGCCTCATAACGCTGCTTTTTCACTACCGCTGTCTTGCAGGTATATCTGTACCGCACACTTTTTTGGCCGTAACCCAACGTAACTACCGCAGCTTTCAAAAAGTCCTTTTTCAATGGGACTTCCATAGCGCCGGTATTATGAGTTTGCCTGTGCGGCCAAAAAGTGAACGGTACAGCCTATACCGTCAATATCCGTACTGTAAACTGAAAGTCAGTAGTTATGGCTTTTATGTTACAAAGCCGTAACATAAAACTCATAACTAAAGTGCTAAAATACGAAATTTATGCTTACCTGATAAATTTATTTATTTTTGGATACGATGAGTCCACGGATTTCATCCTTAATTGTGGGATATCCCCTCCTGGCCAGCAGGAGGAGGCAAAGAGCAACACAGCAGAGCTGTATAAATAGCTCCTCCCTTCCCTCCCACTCCAGTCATTCGACCGAAGTTTAGGAAGAGAAAGGAAAAGCCAAGGTGCAGAGGTGACTGAAGTTTAACAAAAATAAAGACCTGTCTCTAAAAAAACAGGGCGGGCCGTGGACTCATCGTATCCAAAAAGAAATAAATGTATCAGGTAAGCATAAACTTTGTTTTCTTTTTTAAGATACAGTGAGTCCACGGATTTCATCCTTACTTGTGGGATACAATACCAAAGCTATAGTACACAGATGAAAAGGGAGGGTCAAGACAGGTAACCTAAACCGAAGGCACCACTGCTTGAAGAACTTTCCTCCCAAAAGCAGCCTCAGCAGAGGCAAAAGTATCAAATTTGGAAAATTTGGAAAAAGTGTGAAGAGATGATCAAGTTGCAGCTTTGCAAATCTGTTCAACAGAAGCATCATTTTAAATGCCCATGAGGAAGCCACAGCCCTAGTGGAATGAGCTGTAATTCGTTCAGGAGGCTGCTGTCCAGCAGTCTCATATGCCAAACGGATGATACTCCTCAACCAAAAAGAAAGAGAGGTAGCCGTAGCTTTCTGACCCCTACGTTTCCTGGAAAAAACTATAAACAAAGAAGATGATTGTCGAAATTCCTTAGTTGCATGTAAATAAAACTTTAAAACACGGACTATGTCTAAATTATGTAACAGACATTCCTTCTTAGAAGAAGGATTATGACACAAAGAAGGAACAACAATCTCTTGATTAATATTCTTGTTTGAAACAACTTTAGGAAGAAAACCAGGATTAGTACGTAACACCACCTTATCTGAATGAAAAATAAGATAAGGAGAATCAAACTGTAATGCTGAAAGCTCAGATACTCTTCGAGCAGAAGAAATAGCAACCAGAAATAAGACTTTCCAAGATAATAACTTAATATCAATGGAATGCATAGTTTCAAACGGAACCCCTGGAAGAACTCTAAGAACTAAATTTAAACTCCAAGGAAGAGTAATCGGTCTATATACAGGCCTGATTCTAGTCAGAGCCTGACAAAAAGATTGTACATCTGGAACACCTGCCAGACGCTTGTGTAACAAAATAGATAAAGCAGAAATCTGTCCTTTTAAGGAACTTGCTGACAGCCCCTTCTCCAATCCTTATGGGAGAAAGGACAAAATTCTAGGAATCCGAACCCAACTCCGTGAGTAGCCCTTGGATTCACACCAATAAAGATATTTACGCCATATCTTATGGTAAATTTTCCTAGTAACAGGCTTACATGCCTCAATTAAGGTATCTATGACTGAATCAGAAAACCCTCGTTTAGATAAAATCAAGCGTTCAATCTCCAAGCAGTCAGCTGCAGAGAAACTAGATTCGGATGATGGAAGGGACCCTGAATGAGAAAGTCTTTCCTCAATGGGAACTTCCACGGTGGTTGAGATGACATGTCCACCAGGTCCGCATGCCAAATTCTGCGAGGCCACGCAGGAGCAATGAGAATTACTGACGCCCTCTCCTGTTTGAATCGAGCAATCACCCTGAGAAGAAGAGCAAACGGAGGAAATATATAAGCTAGGCTGAAAGACCAAGGTACTGCCAGGGCATCTATCAGCTCCACCTGGGGATCCCTGGACCTGGACCCATATCTTGGAAGCTTGGCATTCTGACGAGATGCCATGAGATCCAACTCCGGTCTGCCCCATCTGAGAATGAGGCTGAAAAATATTTCCGGATGGAGTTCCCATTCCCCCGGATGAAATGTCTGCCTGCTCAGAAAGTCTGCCTCCCAGTTTTCCACCCCTGAGATGTAGATTGCTGACAGATTGCATGAGTGAGACTCCACCCACTGAATTATCGTGGATACCTCTGTCATCACTAAGGAACTCCTTGCTCCTCCCTGATGATTGATATAAGCTACCGTTGTTATGTTGTCCGACTGAAATCTGATGAATTCGTCTGAAGCCAACTGAGACCAAACCCGAAGAGCATTGAATATTGCTCTCAACTCCAGGATATTGATGGGAAGTAGAGACTCCGCCAGAGTCCATACACCCTGAGCCCTTAGGGAGTTCCAAACTCCCCACAACCTAACAGACTGGCATCCATTGTCTTTATCACCCATGGGGGTCTGCGAAAGCATGTCCCCTGAGACAGATGATCCAGTGACAACCAACATAGAAGAGAATCCCTTGTCTCTTGATTTAGAAATATTAGAGGAGACAGATCTGTATAATCTCCATTCCACTGCCTGAGCATGCTCAATTGCAGAGGTCTGAGACGAAACCATGCAAACGGTACAATGTCCATTGCCGCCACCATTAATCCGATTATCTCCATGCACTGAGCCACTGACGGACGAGGATTGGACTGAATGGCTCAACATGTATTCAGAATCTTTAACTTTCTGACCTCCGTCAAAAAAATCTTAATTGAAATAGAGTTGATTACAGTTCCCAGAAATGGCACCCTTGTCTGAGGAACTAATGAACTCTTTTCCAGATTCACCTTCCACCCGTGGGTTCTTAGGAAGGAAAGCACAATGTCGGTATAGGACCTTGCCAGTTGAAATGTTGATGCCTGGATCAGAATATCATCCAAATTAGGTGCCACTGAAATGCCCCGCAGCCTTAGAACCGCCAGTAAAGACCCCAGAACCTTTGTGAAAACTGGGTGCTGTGACTAGACCGAACGGAAGAGCCACAAACTGAAAGTGTTTGTCCAGAAATGCAAACCTCAGGAACTTGTAATGATCTCTGTGGATGGGAACATGAAGGTATGCATCCTTTAGATCCACTGTCACCATAAATTGACCCTCCTGTACCAATGGAAGAATGGTACGAATTGTTTCCAGCTTGAAAGATGGAACTCTGAGAAACTTGTTTAGACTCTTGAGATCTAAGAAATGTCTGAAAGTTCCCTCTTTTTTGGGAACTACAAACAGATTTGAGTAAAACCCCTGTCCCTCCTCCTGAATTGGAACGGGACAGATTACTCCCATGGAGGAGAGGTCTCTTACACAGCATAAGAACACCTATCTCTTTGTCTGGTCTACAGACAACCGTGAAAGAAGAAACCTTCCTCTGGGAGAATAATCTCTGAACTCCAGTTTGTATCCCTGAGACACTATATCTATTGCCCAGGGATCCTGAACATCTCACATCCAAGCCTGGATGAAGAAAGACAGTCTGCCCCCTACTAGATCCGGTCCCGGATCAGGGGCCAACCCTTCATGCTGACTTGGAAGCAGCAGCAGGCTTCTTGGATTGTTTACCCTTATTCCAAGACTGGTTGGGTCTCCAGGTGGACTTGTTTTGCGAATAGGTCCTTTCCTTTTTAAGGGAAGAGGAAGAGGGGATTCCCTTGAAATTTCGAAAGGAACGAAAATTACTCTGTCGACCTCTCTGTTTAGATCTTTTATCCTGAGGGAGGAGATGACCCTTACCTCCCGTGATGTCAGAAATAATTTCCTTCAAGTCCGGTCCGAACAAGGTCTTTCCCTTGTAAGGAATAGCTAAAAGCTTAGACTTTGATGACACATCCGCAGACCAAGATTTCAACCATAAGGCTCTGCGTGCTAAGATGGAGAACCCGAACTCTTAGCTGCCAGTTTGGTAATCCGCAGAGAAGGGTCTGTAATAAAGGAATTAGCTAACTTAAGAGCTTTAATCCTATCCTGAATCTCTTCCAAAGAAGTCTCAGTTTTAAGAGATTCTTCCAGAGCATCAAACTAATAAGCAGCCGCACTAGCAACCCCTGATGAATGTAGATTTTCTTAAGTAGACCCTCTAGTTTCTTATTCATAGGGTCTTTGAAAGCACAACTATCCTCAATAGGAATAGTAGTTCGTTTAGCCAAGGTGGACATAGCTCCTTCCACCCTAGGTACCTTCTGCCAAGAGTCTCTAATAGCATCCGCTATAGGGTACATCTTCTTGAAAGCAGGAGAAGGAGAGAACGGAATACCTGGTCTCTCCCATTCCTTAGCAACAATTTCTGAAGTTCTCTTAGGAACTGGAAAAATGTCAGAATAAGAAGGGACTTCGAGATATCTGTCCAGCTTACTCAATTTTTCTGGAGGAACCACAATTGAATCGCAGTCGTCCAGAGTCACCAAAACCTCCCTTAATAACAATCGGAGGTGTTCAAGTTTAAACCTGAAAGAAACTACTTCTGAATCAGTTACTGGCAGGACACTTCCTGAATCAGAAAGTTCCTCTTCAGATAGAACCTCCATACCCTCCCATTCAGATCCCTGTGAGGGTATATCTGAGATCGCCCACAAAGCATTAGAAGTAGTATTAACCATATGGGCTTCCTTCCTTTTGCGTTTGCCTTGAAATACGGGAAAGGCAGACAACGCCTCAGAGAGTGTGGATGACATAACAGATGCAATGTCCTTTAAAGTAATTGCAGTAGAGGCTGCAGAGGTCTTTGGCTCTGCTTGGCATTAAGGGCTTTGACGATTGGGGAGAAAGGTGCGGCATACTCTGTTTCTTAAAGGTAGAAACCTGAGAAACATCCACTGTAGAAAATATTTTATTAAAGAAAATTTGTTCTCTAAATTGAAGAGCCCTATCAATGCATGCGGGACAAAAATTAACAGGGGGTTCAACATTAGCATTTAAACACATGGAACACATAATTTTTTGAAGATCTTCCATGATAAAATAAGACCAGCAAAGATTTGGTCGTGGCTTCTTAAAAAAAAAAAAAAAAAAATTAACCAAAAAAAGTCTTTACTTTTTCTTTTTTTGTTTTTTTTGTTAGGGTGTTAGGTGTAAACATAACTTTTCTTTCCCCATAGGAACCAATGGGGCTGCATTACGGAGCTTTACGCTCATTTATTGCAGGTGTTAGGCTTTTTTTTAGCCGACTCTCCCCATTGATGTCTATTAGGAAATCGTGCACGAGCACCTAAAACCAGCTCAAAGCAGCGCTGGTATTTGGGTGCGGTATGGAGCTCAATGGAGCTCAACGCTGCCATATTGCCTGCTAATGCCGGGTTTTTGAAAACCTGTAATAGCAGCGCTATAGGGAGGTGAGTGGTGGAAATAACTTGCAAGTTAGTACCGAGCCACTCATAACGCAAAACTCGTAATTTAGCCGTTAATTATTGACTCGTGCAGTAGAACGTATATACATATATATATGTATGATACAAACACAGACACAGCATGAAAATGGACTGCACTCCCACACCATATAAAGTTCACTTCCCTGGGTGCTCAAACCAGCACTCACAGACAGCTGCATAGCTTTCAGTGACTCAGGCAGTTAACCTCAGGCAAGCAAGGGTGCAAAGCCCATAGGGAACATTAGAAAACAAAAGTATTAACACATATAAAGTCTGGCACTCTCTTGCAAGCACACAGCTAGATTAAAAGCAAAATTGAAGAGTTAGTTACAGAATTTAGCCAAATGGTGATGGGCCCAGGGCCACATCAAGGTCTCTTCCTCCTGGGTCTCTAACCTATAGCCACACAATGCATGACTTCAACCACACACACTGTGATACAAACAAGGGTGACACAGGCTGTAATCTCCCTAGACACATACAAAACACACAAATGGACTGCACTCTCAAACCAGACTGGGTACACATCCCATCCCATAACCCAGCAAAACTGATCCCCCTCGAATGCTCCCCATCACTCACAGATAGGTCGTAACTCAGCTTTAAGATATAAAATTACATCTCTGTCATGACATGCTATATATTCATTTGAATTATATTATACTAGACTGTTCAGCTCTGTTTGCCACTGGTTTCTTGGGAAAGGACAATTTTAATTGAAAAAAGTGCTCTCAAAGTCAGTGCCTATCCCTATGACATTGAATTGTACAGTGAAGATTTATACAATGTTATTCTATGTTGAATATAATGCAAATGAGCTGTTAATAAATGTAGTCCATAGTATGGCTCAGACAAACTAAAAAAAAGCGATCATAGAGGAAACAATTATATTATCTAACAGGAGTGGTGCAGTAGAAACATTGCAGAGCCTCACAATCCTTAGACGGCCCAGATGATGCCCAGCAGTGGCTCACAACAGAGCAAAGAAAATAGGAGACCTTGGAGAAAAAAAAACACATACACAAGCAGCAAGACACATTGTGTGACAAAATAAATAGGTATGCTGCAGCTGTTTTTTGGCAGACAAGAAGTTACAGAAGGTCTATGCACAAGGAGTTAGAGGCAGCATTAATAATTCATTATTAATAATGATAAGGATATAAATATTGATGACTTTTACAGATTGTATTCCCTTTAATGAAACACTTCGATAGTTATGTCCGCAATGCCCCCATAATGCTTCCTCATGCATGAACTGTAATTTTTGGCTTGACAGAGTAATCATTCCTGGCGTCTTATGCTCTGCTACGGTTAACAGACAGTTGATTTTGAAAGTCTGATCGTTTATTATTTACAGAATGTAGTCTTTTTGTGAAAGTGTTATTCATTTAAACCTTGTAGACCAATTTATTTCTTAAATTAGGACATATAATGTGCTTTTCACTGTTAAATGGGCTTGGAAACAGAATACATTTTCATTTATGATGAATATATATTTGTATTTTGGAAGGAAATGCATACTTAAGGCAAAATTACTGTCTGTGATATTTTATGCATTTTCAGTATCAGACTTTTATTTAATTATTTGATTATTATGTTATGGTTTTGTGTAATTCATAACTGTTCTGGCTTTGTAAATACATTATGAAGTTCAATAGATAATTCTATAGGTACAACAATTCTTGGGATGAGCCCTTTCATAGAAAAAGAAAATATCTGTCTGTTTATCTGTCTAATGATCATCCCACATGTGTTGTACCTAAGACTATGAGGCCTATTTATCAAAGCTCTGTTGGACCTGATCAAACAGTGCGGATCAGGTCCGGCAGACCTCACTGAATGCGGAGAGCAATACGCTCTCCGTATTCAGCATTGCAACGCCGCCCCCTGCAGATTTATGGCATGCAGGGGGGTGTCAATCAATCCGATCGTACTCAATCGGGTTGAATTGTGGCGATCACTGTCTGCCTCATCAGAGCAGGCGGACAGGTTATGGAGCAGCAGTCTTTAGACCGCTGCTCCATAACTTGCGTTTCTGGCGAGTCTGAAGACTCGCCAGAAACACGGGCCCTCAAGCTCCATTCAAAGCTTGATAAATGGGCCTCTATGTGTATTCTATAACCATATAAACTCCTATATGAGATATTTCCATAAACCACGTGTCTCAATTTTATCCTACCACTGACACTTTTCTAATCTAACTTTTACTGCTACCAGACAACTTTATGTGGAGTTGCTTTACTGTTTAGTTTGCACTTTACACAAATACAATATAGAACAAGTTATTATTCTGGAAACATTGGATGAAACTTAAATAATTTTATCTATGAAAAAGGGCCAGTACAGTATTATAAAGAATATTATTATTCACAGTAGCTATGAGAACACTCCAAGTTCATAGAGCTAGGAGAGGAATAGTTATTCTAACATTGTGCATGCAAAACCATCAGTGCCACAAATCTCACAAAAAATGTATACTTACTTTTCAGAAAAATTGATGCCTTTCTTTACCTACTCAACAATAAAGCAACACATGCTTTAAAGTCTGTTGATGCATCAGAAAGAGCATATAACATTTTTGAAAATACACTGGCATTCAAACGTTTGGGGTCACATTCACCCAGATTACAAGTTATGCGCTAAACCGGGTGCGTAAATAACGCGAAAAAATAGCTGTATCGCACTCTCCGTAGCGCTGCCATTACAAGTTACTGAAAAAACTTCTTTGGTTGTGCGGTATGGTGTGATAAGCTCCATACCACACATAACCCAAGGCCTGACTTAACGTGCTTGTGCACATTTTCCCCATCAAGGAGGAGAAAGTGTTAGAAAAAAACTAACACCTGTGATCGCAGAATGGTGATTGCCGTAATGCAATCCCCATTGATTTCTATGGGGAAAAGAAAGTTATGTTTAAACACCCTAACATAAACCCTTTGGTGACTATTTATGAAGCAGCGGATGCTGCTTCCGACCCACTCCGCTTCAGTTCCGCCTGAAACGGAAGTTAAGAAGCAGTTGTCCTAAAACCGCTGATCCTTAACTCGTCCGCCACCTCTGAGGTGGCGACAGCAATCAGCCTGATCAAATACTGTTAGCGGCTGATTGGCCCCAAATCTGCAGGGGGTGGTATTGCACCAGCAGTTCACAAGAACTGCTGGTGCAATGATAAATGCCGACAGTGTATGCTGTATACAGTTATTAACCCCCAAACTGCTGGCCCCCACATCGCTAAAACTATAATAAAGTTATTAACCCCTAAACCGCCGACCCCCCACATCGCAACACACTAAATTAAACTATTTACCCCTAAACCTAACTACCCCCTATACTTTAAATTAAAATGACAAAATAACTATCTTAAAATAAATTAAAACTTACGTGTGAAATAAAAAAACCTAAGATTAAACTATAAATGAACCTAACATTACTATAAAAAAAAAAATCTAAGTTACAAAATTAAAAAAAATCCTAACACTACAAAGAAATTAAAAAAGGCCTAACATTAACAAAAATAACAAATACTAAAATTACGCAAAATAAAAAACCTAGATTACGAGTTGTGCGTCATGCGTGAAAAAGCCTCCTAACGCTGCTTTTTCCCTACCGCTGGTATTATGAGTTTACGTAACGCCACAAAAATATCCATCTCCACTCAAATCATTAACGTAAACCGAGACCCAGTAGTTAATCATATACCGCTAACAAAAACATCCACAAATCACTGCAAAAAATTACACAAAGTACACTTACACTCATACAAACACTAGACAATATTTATTTTTCAGATTTTATGTTTTCATGTCAAAATAGAACGGATCAAAGTTACGAGATCTCGGGTGTTTGAAAAAAAACCCACACAAATCCATTTTCCATTGACTTACATAGACAGACGGGAACATACACTTATATAGCTACAGCTAACTACAAATATTATCACATACATACACAATGAGATACATACAAACAATATACAGCACATTACCTACACAAAACAGATTTATTTATTTTTATTTTTTACAAAACAGATTTTTATTAGGAAATAAACACGATTTAGCTACTTTTTCACACCAGAACATGATGTCACTCACTTTACGCTCAAAACAAGTGTTGGATTTTATTTCTCAACAAATTTTTCTCCTCCATTGACTTCTATGGGGAAGACGTGCTCGTGCACGTGACAGGCAGATTTACCTAACGCACGTAAAATGCGTAGACAAAAAACTTGTAATACCAGCGTTACAATTGTGAAACTAACTCATTCTTTTTTTGCGTTAGTCCCGCTATGACAAATAGATCAAGAAATGACTATTTCCCTATGGACTTATGGCTTTTACTTGTGTGAAATTCACTACAACATCAAATTGTTAGATAAATTTACATTACATCAACTACAAATCACCATCACCAATACAAAATTGGTTTGAAAAATTAAATCAGATTTAAATGGACAGAAAAATAATTTTTACATTTCATTATTTACAAACAGTAGACAATTGGAAACATGTCTCATTTACCTCTATTATAACATTTAATTTATTCAATTCATATGCTTGCATGAACAGCATATCTACATAGGCTCAACACATGATCATTAATGGATGCACATATATGATTTTGTCATTGACTCATACGTGTGCATTGATATTATCGCCAAAAAACACATATAAACAATGAACACATTTACATCATACAACTACATTGGAAGATTGCTTAACATTAGATTCTCTCTATGAATCATGAAACATAAAATATGGATTTACTGTCCCTTTAACATCACGATTCACTCATAATATGCCATTAGGAATTACGTATAATAAGAACCGATCATTATAAAATATTACAGCTGTCACTTTTTTGGGAAGGAACAACAATGCTATACTGCTTTATATAAGTCAGCATATGTGGGAGAGAATCACCATACATACATAGATGTACATAACACGCATCACACAACAGCAAAGCACACATTTATATTTTTAATCAGCACACAAGAAGAATATTTTAAAATACAACACAATGAAGATTTGCTAACTAGACAGGCAGGTTGCTAATATGGTGACGTCATTATAAGCTTCAACCATACAGATTACAGCATTAGGACTGTACCAACCCATTCAGAAGTTTCTAACTCAATACTACAATATTACATATACGTAAACGAGAGTTTAGAAGATCTTCATTATTATTGCGATTTTAATGGGACGTGTACAATATTGACATCTCGCAAATCACTTATATATACAATATTATAGATGTCAGCCGGAAGATCTTCATTGTTATTGCGATTACAATGGGACGTGTACAATATTGACATCTCGCAAATCACTTATATATACAATATTACAGATGTCAGCTGTTACTTTATCGTTTTTAAACAATATTGCAGCAAAATTGATCGATCAGATTCTATGCTATGTCTGTGCACACATTAAACAGAAGTATGCACTTTCATTCATGTTAGCCTGGACGTGTGGTTTTTACTATAAGATCACATTTAATAAGTATTTATTACGCATATGAACAAACATTACGAAGATGCACTGTATATGTTAAATTTTACACTTTCACATTACGATTCATTGGGGGAAAACAAAATTTCAGCGAACACCTAAAAAAACGCCCACTTTGAAAGCATTTGCGCCGCTCACATACAATAAAGTGAATACAATCAGCAATCATTATGAACACGCTACCATTGGACTAATTGCACTATAAATCCCCCAAACAACATGGCCAAAGCGTCCCTTGTGATCGACATTGTATCAAATCGCTTTTGTATTTTTGCATACCTTGTTACTCCTTGTGTGTTTGCTCTGCTGTTTGGTTTTTTGCTGCTTAGCTTCGAAACAAGTTCAGTGTGGAAACTCTTGGAGGAGGTGCGCTCGGAAAATAGGATGATTGATGTGAATCCAACACGTCCAATAGCAGGCGGCTCTTCTGTTACGTGGAGGGACGATGGAAGTATCTGTAGCGGGAGAAAGGAATGCGCCAATAGGGTGATAACGCTACAAACCAGATAGAGTGTGGGAAGGGTGAGAACAATACTCACAAGCGGAGCGGCACTGTGACGTGCCTGAAAGTGCAGGCCAGGACCTCAGCGTCGCCCGGAAGACCAGAAAAGGCAGCAGCAAATCCTCGGCCAGGAACGTACTTAGTAAGACCAATCAGGATCCTGGTGTAGTGACACACCTTCCTCTCTGTGTTTCGAGATTCTATACACTTACAGGAGGAAATCAGGTGGCAATAGACAGGGTAAACAACTCCGGACACTCGAAATTAGCACAGTCCAAAATAGGAAAGAGGGGAGATCAGACTCCAGCAGGCTAAATATAAAACAAAGAAAGTCAAATTTCGTGTGAGCACCTGAACAACTGCACAGTCTTTATGTTGAGAAATAGGTAACTTCTGTTCCTTTTAATGAAGACAGGAACAGAGTATGTTTGTTAAAGACTCACCCCGCTTGAGGATCCCTGCCAGGTGCCGCAGCTGAAGAGGAGACTCGCCCGTCCACAGAGAGCGTGCATTCACATTCCGATTTACCTTAAGGCTGTGGGTATACTCCGTCAGAGTCCCTTCATGTGCCTCCGGCTTTGTCACTGCTCTCCTCCTGGGCCGTTGCTCCACTCGCGGAAACCTGCGGTAACTTGGCGTGTGACGTCACCGATTCCTTTTGCTTGCGGCTTCTGGGTCCTTTCACCGTCAGATCAATCTCAGGTGCTGGCTTAATCAGCTTGCGGATGTAGAAGTGTCAATGTGCTTGCTCCGTTTCTCGAATACCAAATAACAAAGTGATGAGCTGCACCAAAGTACTTCTTTAAAATTACTTTATTGTGGGTCACAAAAACTTCTCCAGGGAAGTATACTGTAATGACAACAAAGAAGGGGGCTTGGTGGTGTGTGTGGATGACACCCAAAGAGCTATTGCTGACGCGTTTCAGCCGATAGGGCCGTAGTCGTAGCATGAAGCTCTTAATCTCAACTACCTTTAAATACCTAGTGCACAATTGTGATTGGATAAAAACATTTATCCTGGGCGTTATCCAGAACACACCTAATTAGTCCAGTTTAACATACATCGGTTCTAAATAGAAACAATTGTTACATACTGTTTAACTAGTCACAAAAATTATAAATTATCATTGCAAACATCAAAAATCAAAAATTCTAATGAGTTAGTGTACTCAAAATATTATTGTTTGTTACATTACAGAAAAAATTTTCTTAGAACTTTAATACACTTGCTCTATTTCTGAGAACAAGGGGGAGTAAACCTTCTCAATGAGAAATAAATGTTCTTTTTAAGAAAATTCTGTATAAATAACTACTTACTTATGTTAATGATTAATTGGAACTTGCTATAGTTAGGAGGTGAGAAATGATTAAGGCTGACATAGTGCTCTTATAATTAAACGATCATTATCATTTGATTTTACATATATATACGGGGATTTTACATATATATACGAGTTTTCCCTCTCTTGAAGGCATATCTGCATCCCTGAGTGACTATATCTTTGAGATCATCATCAGCTGACAACATACGGAAATGTTTCCGTATGATGTTACAGACCTGGTGGTATTGGTTACTGTACCCAGTGATGAAAGAGACACCCCTTGAGATCTCATGTTTAGTTGTTTTTTCTGTTTTTAAAAATTCTGACCGATCTCTCTTCGCTATATCCATCCTAGTTAGGGACACCTCCTTTCTGTTGTATCCTCTCTGGCATAAGCGATTTTCCAGATCTAAGGCTTGTTTCTCATATTCCTCTTGTGTGGTACAGTTTTGTCTAAGACGTATGAACTGTCCTTTTGTGACTGATCTGAAAACCCTTCTGGGGTGATTGCTTCTTGCGTGAAGCAATGTGTTCCCAGAAATGGGTTTTCTGTACACCTTGGTGTGTATCTTATTGCCTTTACTCATAAGAGTCACATCCAAATAGTTAAGTTGGATAGCATTGAACTCAAAAGTAAATTTGATTCCTACAGTATTGTCATTTAAGTACATAAGAAAATCTCTGGCCTCTATTTCATTGCCCTCCCAGATGATCAAAAGATCATCTATGTATCTCTTGTAATATTTTACCTTATTTTTCCAAGGTCCACCACATCCATAGATGTGGGACAGCTCCCACCACCCCATAAAGAGGTTGGCATAGGAGGGGGCAAACTTGGCCCCCATAGCTGTCCCACATCTCTGGAGGTAGTGGACCCCTTCAAACAGAAAGAAATTGTGTGTCAATAGAAACTCAGTTACCCTTAAAATGTACTGGCAAAAATGTGAATCAAAAGTAGTCATTCGTTTTAAAAAGAATGATATAGCTTCCAGACCTTTGTTGTGAGGAATGGATGAGTATAATGCAGTTACATCTATAGATAACCAACTAAAATTTTCTTGCCAAGATATAGATTCAAGTTCAATCAAGAGTTGCTTAGTGTCTCTCAAATAGCTGAATAAGTTGGACACCATTGGCTGTAAAATGGAGTCCAACCACTGAGACATTGGCTCAAATAAAGAGCCAATGCCGCTAATGATTGGACGGCCCTTTACTTCTGTCAGTGACTTATGAACTTTTGGCAGGAAATTGAAGATCGGCATAACAGGAGAATCAACCATCAAGAACTTACATGTTTTATCATCGAGAAAACCTGCTTCTTTTCCATCATCAATTAAATGTGATAGTTCTCGACTGAACCTTAGTGTGGGATCACTTTGTAATTGTAAATACTGAGATGGGTCCGATAGCTGTCGTGTTGCCTCCTGAACAAAGAAGCTCCTATCCATGACAACTACCGACCCACCCTTATCAGCTGATCTTATGACCCGATTTTTGTCCCCCTTAAGGTCTTTAAGAGCTACGGCCTCTTCTCTATTTAGGTTCTGATGTGTAGTGGATCTAACCACATAGGCTAGTTCGGTCAAATCTTTCTCTACTCTTTTTGAAACTGTTCCAAAATATTCCCTCTTACCTGTATGGGATAAAATTCGGAGGCACAGGAAATTCTTGGGCCACTTGACACCATATGAGTGTCTGAGGATAATTCCATACTGGAGTTTTCAAGAATTAAATTCTCCAATGTCTCCAAATCACACACTTCCTGAAACGTCAAAGCTTCAATTGAACCAGGTTTATTTGTATCATCAAATATAGCAATATTAAAATCATCATTATTACTCATATTCTTTTGTGCAAAATACTTTTTAACTGTTAGGTTCCTGATCAGCTTATTCACGTCCACCAGTGTTTGAAACAGATTGAAAGTATCAGCTGGCACAAAACTTAGGCCATAATTTAAAACTTTTGTTTCAATATGACTGAGTGGACACGATGAAAGATTGATCACCGAACCTAACAGTACTTCCTTCTTGATCTGCCCCTCCTGGGGGGTTGTCGCTGCTGTAAGGGACCTTCTTTTAGAATCCCTTTCCCTTTTGTATCGCTTCCCCCCCCTTCGAACCCTTGTGGGAATTTGGAAAAAACCTGCGCTATGTCTGATCTGTCCTGTTCTCTTTGGAACCCTCTATCTCTCTCTTGTTCTAAGGCCTGATATCGGGAAGCTTCAACCTCTGTGGGTGTAATTGCTAATTGAGTTAAGGAGTTCTCTGGGTTCGTGTTTGTATGGGAAGCCCTCTCCTGTACTACATTTTCTTCCTCTCCTGATGTAGAACAATCACCCGAGGACTCTGCCTCACTTTCATTGAAAGTTACTTTTTTAGACTTAAAAGCTGATTTATTTAGTTTTTTACCTGACTTCTTGCCTTTTGGAAATCTTTTTTGATCGTTCTCCCTCCTATAGTTTGTTCTTTGTTTTCTGTTCCAAATATAAATTTTGTTATTCTCATAATCACTAAGATCCCTCAGGTATTTGTCATGTTTAATTGCCATGATTAATGCTTTAGACTCTGCTGTAGTAACCTGTAAAATTGAGTCAAATTTTTGAAACGTTAACTCTTTGCTACTTATATTTAGTTCAATCTGCAAAACATCAATCTCTCTAGAAACAGTCACTAACATTTTGGATTTAAACTCAATCAACATTCCCATCAATTTTAGTGAACAGTCTGACAAAACCCCATTCCAGACCCTTATAAACTCTTCATCTTCCACCTGAAATGTGGGGAATTTATTAACCCTTAAGCCACGGGGTATCATTCCCTGCTTTAAATATTTCTGCAGTGTCCAAATGTCCCATTTTAGTCTTATTTCTTTATCCAGAAGGGATTCAAGATGCTCGAATAACTTGCTAAGAGTGTAAGTAGAAAATTCAGAGGAAAACACATTCTCAATTTCTGTGGTATTTTCCAAACGTTCATCTGAGGTTTGCAATGAATAAAATTTTGTTACTTCCATGTCCCCTGTAGTATTATCCATGCTTGTTGTAATGTGCAGTGACCTTATTACCGCATATAGATAGATAAGCCAAGAAGCAGTGTATCAGTGCTCAACCACACTCTACAGGAAACCAACTGTGTGTATATATAGAAAGTCAAATTTCGTGTGAGCACCTGAACAACTGCACAGTCTTTATGTTGAGAAATAGGTAACTTCTGTTCCTTTTAATGAAGACAGGAACAGAGTATGTTTGTTAAAGACTCACCCCGCTTGAGGATCCCTGCCAGGTGCCGCAGCTGAAGAGGAGACTCGCCCGTCCACAGAGAGTGCGCATTCACATTCCGATTTACCTTAAGGCTGTGGGTATACTCCGTCAGAGTCCCTTCATGTGCCTCCGGCTTTGTCACTGCTCTCCTCCTGGGCCGTTGCTCCACTCGCGGAAACCTGCGGTAACTTGGCGTGTGACGTCACCGATTCCTTTTGCTTGCGGCTTCTGGGTCCTTTCGCCGTCAGATCAATCTCAGGTGCTGGCTTAATCAGCTTGCGGATGTAGAAGTGTCAATGTGCTTGCTCCGTTTCTCGAATACCAAATAACAAAGTGATGAGCTGCACCAAAGTACTTCTTTAAAATTACTTTATTGTGGGTCACAAAAACTTCTCCAGGGAAGTATACTGTAATGACAACAAAGAAGGGGGCTTGGTGGTGTGTGTGGATGACACCCAAAGAGCTATTGCTGATGCGTTTCAGCCGATAGGGCCGTAGTCGTAGCATGAAGCTCTTAATCTCAACTACCTTTAAATACCTAGTGCACAATTGTGATTGGATAAAAACATTTATCCTGGGCATTATCCAGAACACACCTAATTAGTCCAGTTTAACATACATCGGTTCTAAATAGAAAAGGGAAAGGGATTCTAAAAGAAGGTCCCTTACAGCAGCGACAACCCCCCAGGAGGGGCAGATCAAGAACGAAGTACTGTTAGGTTCGGTGATCAATCTTTCATCGCGTCCACTCAGTCATATTGAAACAAAAGTTTTAAATTATGGCCTAAGTTTTGTGCCAGCTGATACTTTCAATCTGTTTCAAACACTGGTGGACGTGAATAAGCTGATCAGGAACCTAACAGTTAAAAAGTATTTTGCACAAAAGAATATGAGTAGTAATGATGATTTGAATATTGCTATATTTGATGATACAAATAAACCTGGTTCAATTGAAGCTTTGACATTTCAGGAAGTGTGTGAT
This sequence comes from Bombina bombina, assembly GCF_027579735.1. Lineage (NCBI taxonomy): Eukaryota > Metazoa > Chordata > Amphibia > Anura > Bombinatoridae > Bombina > Bombina bombina. The sequence goes on from NC_069499.1 coordinate 1,088,424,252, forward strand.
TTGGAGACATTGGAGAATTTAATTCTTGAAAACTCCAGTATGGAATTATCCTCAGACACTCATATGGTGTCAAGTGGCCCAAGACTTTCCTGTGCCTCCAAATTTTATCCCATACAGGTAAGAGGGAATATTTTGGAACAGTTTCAAAAAAGAGTAGAGAAAGATTTGACCGAACTAGCCTATGTGGTTAGATCCACTACACATCAGAACCTAAATAGAGAAGAGGCCGCAGCTCTTAAAGACCTTAAGGGGGACAAAAATCGGGTCATAAGATCAGCTGATAAGGGTGGGTCGGTAGTTGTCATGGATAGGAGCTTCTTTGTTCAGGAGGCAACACGACAGCTATCGGACCCATCTCAGTATTTACAATTACAAAGTGATCCCACACTAAGGTTCAGTCGAGAACTATCACATTTAATTGATGATGGAAAAGAAGCAGGTTTTCTCGATGATAAAACATGTAAGTTCTTGATGGTTGATTCTCCTGTTATGCCGATCTTCAATTTCCTGCCAAAAGTTCATAAGTCACTGACAGAAGTAAAGGGTCGTCCAATCATTAGCGGCATTGGCTCTTTATTTGAGCCAATGTCTCAGTGGTTGGACTCCATTTTACAGCCAATGGTGTCCAACTTATTCAGCTATTTGAGAGACACTAAGCAACTCTTGATTGAACTTGAATCTATATCTTGGCAAGAAAATTTTAGTTGGTTATCTATAGATGTAACTGCATTATACTCATCCATTCCTCACAACAAAGGTCTGGAAGCTATATCATTCTTTTTAAAACGAATGACTACTTTTGATTCACATTTTTGCCAGTACATTTTAAGGGTAACTGAGTTTCTATTGACACACAATTTCTTTCTGTTTGAAGGGGTCCACTACCTCCAGAGATGTGGGACAGCTATGGGGGCCAAGTTTGCCCCCTCCTATGCCAACCTCTTTATGGGGTGGTGGGAGCTGTCCCACATCTATGGATGTGGTGGACCTTGGACAAATAAGGTAAAATATTACAAGAGATACATAGATGATCTTTTGATCATCTGGGAGGGCAATGAAATAGAGGCCAGAGATTTTCTTATGTACTTAAATGACAATACTGTAGGAATCAAATTTACTTTTGAGTTCAATGCTATCCAACTTAACTATTTGGATGTGACTCTTATGAGTAAAGGCAATAAGATACACACCAAGGTGTACAGAAAACCCATTTCTGGGAACACATTGCTTCACGCAAGAAGCAATCACCCCAGAAGGGTTTTCAGATCAGTCACAAAAGGACAGTTCATACGTCTTAGACGAAACTGTACCACACAAGAGGAATATGAGAAACAAGCCTTAGATCTGGAAAATCGCTTATGCCAGAGAGGATACAACAGAAAGGAGGTGTCCCTAACTAGGATGGATATAGTGAAGAGAGATCGGTCAGAATTTTTAAAAACAGAAAAAACAACTAAACATGAGATCTCACGGGGTGTCTCTTTCATCACTGGGTACAGTAACCAATACCACCAGGTCTGTAACATCATACGGAAACATTTCCGTATGTTGTCAGCTGATGATGATCTCAAAGATATAGTCACTCAGGGATGCAGATATGCCTTCAAGAGAGGGAAAACTTTAGGAAACATTCTAGCTCCCACACAGCTACACTCTATGAGACCAGACCATTCATCGTGGTTAAGGTTTAAGGGAGTGTACAGATGTAGCTATTTGTCATGCATAGCATGCAGCTATCTCCAAAGTGGAGAAGGTTTCTCGAGCACAGTAACAGGGGAGAAATTCAGTCACTATTCCTGCCTAAACTGTAGAGCCACTTATGTGGTATATTTGCTTACTTGTGTAGATTGTGGAGTCCAATATACAGGTCTCACTTCTAGAGAAACACGAGACAGAATCCGTGAACATGTAAATAATATTAAGGCAGGAAAATTGACTACTCCGTTGATACAGCATTTCAATGTGAAACATAATAAAAAAGCTGACACTTTAAGGTGGACCATTATTGAAAAAGCAACTTGCAAAACTAGAGGTGGAGATAGGGACAAGCTCTTGTCCAAAAGGGAAGCGTTCTGGATACACAGACTAAAAACAAGAATACCCCAAGGTTTAAATTCAGAGTTTGATATCATCAACTTCTGGGAGTAGTTCTTGGTCTGTGTATTCAGAATGATCCCGAAAAATTGGCACGTTATCCCCGTATATATATGTAAAATCAAATGATAATGATCGTTTAATTATAAGAGCACTATGTCAGCCTTAATCATTTCTCACCTCCTAACTATAGCAAGTTCCAATTAATAATTAACATAAGTAAGTAGTTATGATATTTTATACAGCATTTTCTTAAAAAGAACATTTATTTCTCATTGAGAAGGTTTACTCCCCCTTGTTCTCAGAAATAGAGCAAGTGTATTAAAGTTCTAAGAAAAGTTTTTTCTGTAATGTAACAAACAATAATATTTTGAGTACACTAACTCATTAGAATTTTTGATCTTTGATGTTTGCAATGATAATTTATAATTTTTGTGACTAGTTAAACAGTATGTAACAATTGTTTCTATTTAGAACCGATGTATGTTAAACTGGACTAATTAGGTGTGTTCTGGATAACGCCCAGGATAAATGTTTTTATCCAATCACAATTGTGCACTAGGTATTTAAAGGTAGTTGAGATTAAGAGCTTCATGCTACGACTACGGCCCTATCGGCTGAAACGCGTCAGCAATAGCTCTTTGGGTGTCATCCACACACACCACCAAGCCCCCTTCTTTGTTGTCATTACAGTATACTTCCCTGGAGAAGTTTTTGTGACCCACAATAAAGTCATTTTAAAGAAGTACTTTGGTGCAGCTCATCACTTTGTTATTAAATATAAAACAAGTTTATTAAAATGTTTTAAAATCAAGCAATGCGTTTTTCCGCTACACAGAGCCGTTTCATCAGGCTATAAATGTATAGCCTGATGAAACAACTCTGTGTTGCCGAGAAACGCGTTGCTTGATTTTAAAACATTTTAATAAACTTGTTTTATATTTATCCTGCTGGAGTCTGATCTCCCCTCTTTCCTATTTTGGACTGTGCTAATTTTGAGTGTCCGGAGCTGTTTACCCTGTCTATTGCCACCGATTTCCTCCTGTAAGTGTATAGAATCGCGGAACACAGAGAGGAAGGTGTGTCACTACACCAGGATCCTGATTGGTCTTACTAAGTACGTTCCTGTCCGAGGATTTGCTGCTGCCTTTGCTGGTCTTCCAGGCGACGCTGAGGTCCTGGCCTGCGCTTTCAGGCACGTCACAGTGCCGCTCCGCTTGTGAGTATTTTTCTCACCCTTCCCACACTCTATCTGGTTTGTAGCGTTATCACAATATTGGCACCTTCCTTTCTCCCGCTACTGCTGCTTAGCTTGGCAAATATGGATGAGACGCAGTTAGTTGCTGCTGGTGCTGTTGCACGAGTGGTGTACAATAGAATCGGGTGGGCTCGGCGTCTCCAAGAGAGACAAAGGGCTCCTCTGGTTAGAGGTCCTCCTGTTTACAGGGTGAGGCCCACCTTGGATAACATGAGCGACTTCGAGGTTTATGACAAGTATAGGCTCAATCGCGAACAGCTCATTAGCCTTTACGATGTTCTTAAACCTCATATGGAGCCACGTAGATGTATGCGGACTGCAGTCCCTGGCATCATCAAGATGCTAAGTTGCATACAAGTCCTGGCCTCCAGAAGTTTTCAATCTCTCTGGATGCCATGGTACGAGTCAGTAAGCATTACATAGGATTCCCTCAAAATGATGGTGATTGGAGGCGCCTGAAGAGGGAATTATTTGCAATAGCTTGAATGCCCTATGTCTTGGGAGCAATAGATTGCACCCACATTGCGCTGCATGCTCCAGAAGATGACTTGCCCTTCCGAAATCGCAAACACTTCCATAGTCTGAACATGCAGTTTGTTTGCAACACACGGATGCGGAGTATGCAGGTGTGTGCGAATTTCGGTGGGACTTGTCATGATGCCCGCATCCTCAGACAGTGGTCCCTGCGGCAGTTTGAGCCCGACAGTGTCCCCCTGGGTGACTCGTTGGGGAGTACTTGTGCACAACATGGTTAACAAGTTAGACAATAGCCACTGCAATGTTCAAAACCAGTTGTGTTTGTGTAATGTGCAGCTCTAGGATGCAATTTAACCATTTCTTTTTATTTTAGCAAATGTCTGGTTTATGCGAAATACGCATATGTATCATATATTGTAAGTTCCCACGGGATTAAGGCCCTCAATCCCTCCTGTATGTGTTTGTAAATGTTGTCCTGTCTCTTACAAGTCTTGTATTGCATTATTTAAATGAATTATATCCATGGACAGCGCTGCGGAATATGTTGGCGCTTCATAAATAAAGTATAATAATAATAATAATAATAATGTCCTAGCTTAAATGGGCATTTAGAAAATGCGATTTAACCATGTAATTGTCTCTTTCCGCAAATGTCTAGTTTTAGCTCCAAACAGATATGTAGCATGTCTTATCTTAAATGGGCAGCTCTAGGATGCAATTTAACCATTTCTTTCTCTTTTAGCAAATGTCTGGTTTATGCGAAATACGCATATGTAGCATGTCCTAGCTTAAATGGGCATTTAGAGAATGCGCTTTAACCATGTAATTGTCTCTTTACGCAAATGTCTAGTTTTAGCTCCAAACAGATATGTAGCATGTATTAGCTTAAATGGGCAGCTCTAGGATGCAATTTAACCATTTCTTTCTCTTTTAGCAAATGTCTGCTTTATTCAAAATACGCATATGTAGCATATCCTCGCTTAAATGGGCATTTAGAGAATGTGCTTTAACCATTTAATTGTCTCTTTCCGCAAATGTCTAGTTTTAGCTCCAAACAGATATGTAGCATGTCTTCGCTTAAATCGGCAGCTCTAAGATGCAATTTAACCATTTCTTTCTCTTTTAGCAAATGTCTGGTTTATGTGAAATACTCATATGTAGCATGTCCTAGCTTAAATGGGCAGAAAGAGAATGTGATTTAACCATATAATTGTTTTTCTGAAAATGTTTATTTTAGGGGATTTTCGTGTACATAAATGAATTGTATTTTAATATAATAATTTTAACGATATTTTTAATATTTGTCATTTTGTTATGTTCATTATTTATACGTGATTCGGGTTACATGAGCCCCACCGACGAGGCCCAGGAGCGCTACAATCGGGCACACAAGCGGACTAGGGCTGTAGTGGAGAGGATGTTTGGGCTCCTCAAAATGAGACTAAGATGCCTGGACAGGTCTGGAGGAGCCCTCCAATACAGCCCTAGTAAGGTGGCGAAGATCGTTTATAGCCTGCAGCGTCCTGCATAACATTGCTCAGCAGGCTGGGATGCTGCAGGCCATCCAGGCGCCCCAAGATAATTGCCTTTAAAAAACCATACATCCAGGTTAGTTTGCACAATGCATGCTATTTAAGAATCATAGGAGGAAGAATGTTCAAAGAATTAGGAATATATACATGTCCTATTTTAGAATATGTTTATTTTAGATACATTACCCCTACTTTGTGCTAGAGAGGACTCAGATTCTGAACAATCAGACAAAGGGATACATTTTATAGCTGATATAGAGGTATATTATTTGGAGGGACATGAAATATTATATTCAATTATGTTCCTCATACAATCCAATATAAAAATATTTCTAAAAATTGATATGCATTATTTTGCATAATTTTAAATGCTAATGTGTAATTCAACTATTGATTAGACAATATAATTGGATTAATTTCAAATTATGAATAGATATAGATTTCAAGTATGAACCTGTTTTTAATATAAAGACATAAAATACATGTTAGAGCATAGACACAAGATGATTTAACAATTATTAGATTTCATGAATATGTTAAGACATATGTTCATTAAATAACCTAAATGACTAATGTTTTTAATATTTATTTTCTTTCTTTTTCAGAGTTTCATCTGTGATGAATTTCCTTTTTTTTATTTTTGTCAATAAATTTATTTTCATACTATATATTTTTCTAGTTAATTTTTTTAAATGCATATTCTTTTAGACATATCTCTATCACAGTAAGATTAGAAGAAATATATCCATCTAATATTCTGACATGTAAACCAAATATTAGTCCCATGACTGTTAAAGTCATCTGTTTTACAAGCACATGCCTGATATCAAATATACTAATTTTGTTTAATGTATTGGATGAAAAATATCAACACAGCTTATTCAGATAATGTTAAAGTCAAATATCTTACAAAATTTAAGTTGGAGTTAAATACATCTATCTATGCTTTTATTGTGTGATTCATAGATGTTAAAATCATAAAATGTTTATGACGAGGATATGCAGTATAAATTATACAGAACAACTTTGTTAATTTCACTTTTAAGAAATGAAAATGTTTAACTTAAATTAAAGTGACAGTGTAGTTATGTTAGATTTACATTCTAATCTCTATAATCTTTCTTAGGTATCCAAAAACATTCTTACACTAAATATAGGTTATTCGGCTATAATTATTTTTAAGGTAATTGTTACAAACTGCTATTTGTAACTGGCCCTTTAAATGGGAAATTGCCCTGCTTCCCTGGATTTTGGAGAAGCCTATTTGCCAGCCTCCTTCCTCATGACTATGGCCCCTGGAAGATTGTGCCCCTGAGAACATATTAACTTTTATTGGGTGTGTGTGGCCCTTTGAGAACCATCTGGGGACATATTGTGACTTTGGTGAACAATGCCCCTTTAAGACTATGTCCCCAGACCTGTGAAATGACTTGTCTCTGGCTTTCTCCCACTTGGTTCAGTGGATAGGGCTTGCTGAACCCAGTACCACACAGGCAGAGTGTTCCACAGAAAGGGAGCACTATTACAAAAGCATTAGTTTTCATTGTGTGCCATTAAGAGTTAATTTTGTTCAATTCTAAATACAAGTTTGCTGGGATCAGCTCTAATTAAGTTTAGTGATAAACCTTCCCATTGTCTAATCAGACTGCTAGTTGAAAAGGTGGACTGCATTGCTTTATTGTGTGTAAATCGTTATCTGCTGAAGAAATGTAATTTTACTATGGCCTGTAAAAGGGCGCTGTCTCTATCTAAATGTATCAAATGTGTGATTGGGGATTTTATGCCTCCCCCTGAGAGTGTCCTGTTTGCATGTAACCTCAATAAAAACCAGGCTGTGTGTTCCAGCACATCAGACCTATTCAGACCCTCTAACTTGCAGCTTTGACTCATGTTTGTAGGGGGCAGCTATAATCACTACAGGGATTGCTATGCTCTTTATACTCCCTTAGCTACTGAGCTCTTGTAAGAGCTCTCGTTCCTGATCCTGCTTCGCTGTAAAGAAGGAAGAGGTTCACCTACTGGAGCCTGGTCGTAGGTCCAGGGCGCAGAGCAGATGGTGAGATACCAGCCCACCAGCGGTGGTTCGTAGAGTCTGCATTATGTATGGTGGCTACGCAGTAGTCTATGGTGTCTACGGTGCTGATGATCCTTTGGTGAGCGCTAGGAGCATCCTTTTCTACGGTCCAACTTCCAGCCAGCCTGGAGGCAACCGTAACATTTGGCGGCAGCGGTGGGATGGCGTCCTAGCGCAAGGAGCAGCACCCCAACAGCACTGGTATCGTAGGAGAGTTATTGAGGGCAACGCTAGCCACTGCGCAGCGTTCCTACCTACAGCAGCATGGAGCTGACAAGATACTGGTCAGAACCCTGTGAAGAGCACCTCAACTGGATCCGTCGCTATGAGGGCGCGGATTTCATTCCAGAGGTAAAGAGGCGGCTAGTCCGATATGGTCCAGACCCTGCGCAGGAGGTAGTCAGTCGCATCATCCGGTAATTGGATACGGAGAACGAAGCGGCATGAGCCTTTGAGTGCCAACTGTGGAGTTTGAGAGTATGGACACCTGGTCTCTCTCCCCAGCCACAGCATGTTCCACAGGGAGAGGAGAGCAGCGACCTCCCTCCCCAGCGGCAGTATACCGTGCAGAGGGAAGAGACAACCGGTCTCCTTCCCCAACCCCAACCAGAGATACCCGAGGCAGCAGGCCTCATAGACTGGTCCTGGGAGGACCCCCAGCAGGCAGGTGGAGATGGGACCTCAGTCTCTCTACCGGCCCTACAGCGATGCTGGGCAGGCGGCCCAGATCCCCAGCGACAGACCCAGCTACAGGGAGGGGAGAGCATCGACCTCCCTCCCCAGCCGGAGTGTGCCTTCCAGGGAGAGGAGACAACTGGTCTCTCTCCCCAGCCCCATCATGTTCCACAGGAAGCGGAGAGCATCGACCTCCCTTCCCAATGGCCACCGGAGTATCAGGAGGAGGAGGTAAGCCAATCTCCCCCTCCCCAGCTAACTCCTAACTTGGGCCCAGGGTTAACAGTGGAGATGTTAACCCCCACTGACCCCCACGTTCCCTTTGCCACCGGGCAGGACTATGCCCCAATTCCCCCAGCAGAAGAACTGTCATCAGGACAGAGCGCTGCTGGCCTCTGCCCTACAGACCACCTTGTTACAGGACTGGCCTGCAAACCCCTCACTCCAGCAGAAGCGCTGGCACCAGGGCAGAGTGCCGCTGGCCTCTGCCCCCCAAGTACCATCAGCTATTTGCCCAGCTGTGCCAGGAAGGCCGAGGATGCTACACTTTCATCCTACAACCTGGAACCTACAGGCCAGTGCTACTTATTGTGGGGCGGGCTACTTTGCTGCTAATGTTTATTTGTGGGTGGGTTGCAAGACTAACTTAGGCACTGACCGACAGAAGGTCAGGTGCCTGGTTAGTCTCCCTCCAAAAGGGGAGATATGTTACAAACTGCTATTTGTAACTGGCCCTTTAAATGGGAAATTGCCCTGCTTCCCTGGATTTTGGAGAAGCCTATTTGCCAGCCTCCTTCCTCATGACTATGCCCCTTGGAAGATTGTGCCCCTGAGAACATATTAACTTTGATTGGGTGTGTGTGGCCCTTTGAGAACCGTCTGGGGACATATTGTGACTTTGGTGAACAATGCCCCTTTAAGATTATGTCCCCAGACCTGTGAAATGACTTGTCCCTGGCTTTCTCCCACTTGGTTCAGTGGATAGGGCTTGCTGAACCCAGTACCACACAGGCAGAGTGTTCCACAGAAAGGGAGCACTATTACAAAAGCATTAGTTTTCATTGTGTGCCATTAAGAGTTAATTTTGTTCAATTCTAAATACAAGTTTGCTGGGATGAGCTCTAATTAAGTTTAGTGATAAACCTTCCCATTGTCTAATCAGACTGCTAGTGATAAGGTGGACTGCATTGTTTTATTGTGTGTAAATCGTTATCTGCTGAAGAAATTTAATTCTACTATGGCCTGTAAAAGGGCGTTGTCTCTATCTAAATGTATCAAATGTGTGATTGGGGATTTTATGTCTCCCCCTGAGAGTGTCCTGTTTGCATGTAACCTCAATAAAAACCAGGCTGTGTGTTCCAGCACATCAGACCTATTCTGACCCTCTAACTTGCAGATTTAACTCATGTTTGTAGGGGGCAGCTATAATCACTACAGGGACTGCTATGCTCTTCATACTCCCTTAGCTACTGAGCTCTTGTAAGAGCTCTTGTTCCTGATCCTGCTTCGCTCTAAAGAAGGAAAAGGTTCACCTACTGGAGCCTGCTCGTAGGTCCAGGGCGCAGAGCAGACGGCGAGATACCAGCCCAGCAGCGGTGGTTCGTAGAGTCTGCATTATGTATGGTGGCTACGCAGTAGTCTATGGTGTCTACGGTGCTGATGATCCTTTGGTGAGCGCTAGGAGCATCCTTTTCTACGGTCCAACTTCCAGCCAGCCTGGAGGCAACCGTAACAGTAATATGTTAGAAATTATCTTTAAATAAAACATAAGTTAATTTCACATTTTTACCAAGCTAGTTATTGTATGCCAAATTGATTACGTTTTAGCTCTAGTGGAGTTATTTGAATGGTCAGTTAACTATAGATATATCAAAAGATAATTTCTCGAAATTATACTCTTTACCTGTTGGATAGATATCACATATCTATAGGTATTTCCATTCCCCTTTAGTTTAGTTTATTTCTACAATGTTAACTCCAGATATTCCTAATGGTTATGTCCTTAAAGGGACATTCAAACAAAAATTTAATTTAATGATTCAGAGAGATAATACAAATCTTTTAAAACAACATTTAAATTTACTTCTATTATCTAATTAGATTCAGTTTTTAGATATCCTTTGTTAAAGAAATAGCAATGCACATGGGTTAGACAATGACACAAGGCATCTATGTGCAGCCACCAATCAGCCGCAACAGAGCCTATCTAGATATGATTTTCAGGAAAGAATATCAAGCTATAAAAGCTAATGAGATAATCGAACTAAATTTGACGTTGTTTTAACATTGTATTATCCATCTAAATTAGGAAAGAACATATAGCTTAATGTCCCTTTAAGGTAAAGCTGTATAAATACAGCCATTGGAAGATATTTAATTCACAGTGGGGCAAACAATACAGAAGGTAATACAAATATGCTTTATTCTCATGTTATCCTAATTTTGAGAAATGGAGATGCATAGGTTTATGATTAGCAAACCATTACTGTGAAATATCTACTTATTTGTGGGTGGCCAACAATGCATATTTACAATGTTCAGACAGATGTATTTAGATCAAGTTCAAGATTGCATATTAGCTAATTAAAGGGACGGTAATTCAAAAGCATTTTTTTTTTCCGGATTCCTAAATAAAATATAATTTTAAACATTAAAATGTAATTGTATAATCAATTTTATTTCATTCTTTTGATATTATTTCCTTTACAACCATATCTAGATATGCTCAGTAACTGAAGATTGGTGGATGCACAGAGATGCCTTGTGTGATTGGCTCAACCATGTGCATTGCTATTTCTTCTGTAAAGGATATATAAAGAATAATCTAAATAGATTGAGTTACATTTTAAATTATAAAAATGTATTCTCTTTCCGGATCATTTTAAGAAAACATTTGGGTGTAATGTCCCTTTAAAAATAAAGACGCCATTGCACAATAACATATGTGAGCAGTTCAGACAAATACAAGCTCAAGGTTTATTTACTAATAATGAACAAACGTGTATTTTAAAATTTCTAAACATATTATCCAAGTTCCGTCCATTATAACTAGAAATTACGCATTTCTGAAATATAGAGTGGGAAACGTATCTTGCAACACCAGATTTGCATCTTTAAAAATTCTAGTCTAATGCCACGCACTAGCACACAATCGATGTGCATTATAAATACATTTAATAGAGCAATGTCAATACTTCACAATAAGTCTCAAAATTTATTTAATAAACAATAAATACATACAATGTTTACTTTTATTAATAATAATTATTTGTATTAAATAACCTGATCGATATTAAACATCGAAATTTGTAAAACATTTACTAATTTTAATGGATTATATTTAATTAAAATCAAATAGAGATCAAATGTAAAATTAATATTTAACAGATCACGTATATTAAATATGCCTCACACATATCCGTTTAACAGTCCAATGAATTACAAATGTCTACATGAAAAATGTAGTAACAGCACCCCCCGGAGGTATGTGTATGGAAGTTACTAAGATATGAAACATTAAGGAACGGCCAATCAGAGTTCATCACACAAACATAACTTGAGTCAGTATGGTCTCACAGACATGATAACAACATTTCAATATTTTATCCAATCAGATGTACAGATGCCATGTCCCATGGTGCATCTCATGCTTACTTCACCATATAAAAGTCCATTACACGTTGCCATTTTTGTCAGTTCTCTAATGCCTGCTGGCAGTTATATATTTATATATTATATTTGATAATAAGGACTAGCAGGCATGACGTCTCCCAGGTTCACCAAGCTGGAGAGTGCAGCACTGGTCAACGCCGTTGAGGACTTCTATCCACAGCTGTTTGGGAACAAGAAGAAGTCGACGAAGCAGAGCATTAAGAAGGCCCTCTGGGGGTCTATCACCAATGATGTTAATTTGGTGAGTGGCATCCTGTGGACCACAGATCAAATCATGCGGAGGTTCAGGGATATGAGGTTGCGTCTAAGTAAGAAAGCCAACCTCATAAGGGAGTGGGTAAAAGCCTGTCAGAGGGATGGAAAGAAAGTTCCACCACCACAGAAACTGTACCTGCTAACTTATGAGGTGACTTTATGCGACCTCCTCAATATCCGGGTCCCCGCAGATTTAGATCCTCTCGCTCCTCGGCTTCTTCTTCTTCCCTCCCAGCTGCTGTATCTGAAAGTCCTGACCCGGAGGCCAGTGCAGCTGCTTCTCCGTCCGGTGGCATGGGAGATGAAAGTCTAGAGGCTGAACCAGGTAAATATCAGACTTCATATAATATATTGATATTTGATAGTGATGTCGCAAACCTAAAAAATTGGGTTTGTGAACGGCGAACGAGAACCACAAAAGTTCGCAAACGGGCGAACCACCATTGACTTCAATAGGCAGGTGAATTTTAAAACCCACAGGGACTCTTTCTGGCCACAATAGTGATGGAAAAGTTGTTTCAAGGGCACTAACACCTGGACTGTGGCATGCCGGAGGGGGTTCCATGGCAAAACTCTGATGGAAAATTACATAGTTGATGCAGAGTCTGGTTTTAATCCATAAAGGGCATAAATCACCTAACATTCCTAAATTGTTTGGAATAACGTGCTTTAAAACATCAGGTATGATGTTGTATCGATCAGGTAGTGTAAGGGTTACGCCCGCTTCACAGTGCGCAGTGTAGGTGATATACCTGTCCTGACCATGCTTTGCAGACCAGGTATCAGTGGTCAGATGGACCCTTGCCCCAACACTGTGTGCCAGATATGCCATTATAGCAGACTTATATGGCTTTGGCGTTGCTTTTTGGTAATTAGAAGGCTGCTAAATGCCACTGCACACCACACGTGTTTTATGCACAGCAGTGAAGGGGTTAATTAGGGAGCATGTAGGCGGCTTGTAGACTTAATTTTAGCTTAAGTGTAGTGTAGTAAACAACCCAAAGTATTGATCTAGTCCCATTTTGGTATATTTCATGCCACCATTTCACCGCCAAATGCGATCAAATAAAATTATTTTTTCACTTTTTCACAAACTTTAGGTTTCTCACAGAAATTATTTACAAACAACTTATGCAATTATGGCATAAATGGTTGTAAATGCTTCTCTGGGATCCCCTTTGTTCAGAAATAGCAGACTTGTATGGCTTTGGCGTTGCTTTTTGGTAATTAGAAGGCTGCTAAATGCCACTGCGCACTACACGTGTTTTATGCCCAGCAGTGAAGGGGTTAATTAGGGAGCATGTAGGCAGCTTGTAGAGTTAATTTTAGCTTACGTGTATTGTAGTAGACAACCCAAAGTATTGATCTAGGCCCATTTTGGTATATTTCATACCACCATTTCACCGCCAAATGCGATCAAATTAAAACAAATTGTTCACTTTTTCACAAACTTTAGGTTTCTCACAGAAATTATTTACAAACAACTTATGCAATTATGGCATAAATGATTGTAAATGCTTCTCTGGGATCCCCTTTGTTCAGAAATAGCAGACATATATGACTTTGGCGTTGCTTTCTGGTAATTAGAAGGCCGCTAAATGATGCTGCACATCACACGTCTATTATGGCTAGCAGTGAAGGGGTTAATTAGGTAGTTTGTAGGGAGCTTGCAGGGTTAATTTTAGCTTTAGTGTAGAGATCAGCCTCCCACCTGACACATCAGACCCCCTGATCCCTCCCAAACAGCTCCCTTCCCTCCCCCAACCCACAATTGTCCCCGCCATCTTAAGTACTGGCAGAAAGTCTGCCAGTACTAAAATAAAAGGTTTTTAAATTTTTTAATTTTTTTAGCATATTTACATATGCTGTGGTGTAGCATCCCCCCTTAGCCCCCAACCTCCCTGATCCCCCCAAAACAGCTCTCTAACCCTCCCCATCTGCCTTATTGGTGGCCATCTTGGGTACTGGCAGCTGTCTGCTATTATTTCACAGTCAAAAAAGTGTTGTTTTTTTTAAATGTACACTACTGTTACACCAGATATGAGTGGTGGCACTTGGCAAGTGGGCACAGTATACGCTGTGAGCCTGACACACTGGCAGGCAGGCAACTGCAATTAGATAAAAAAAAAAAGCAGACTGATGTTCTAGCCCTAAAAAGGGCTTTTTGGGGTGCTGTCCTTACAGCAGAGATCAGACGAGTCCTTCAGGACTGTAGTGGACACTGAATACACTAGCCTAGCTATCGATTTCCCTATTAAATCAGCAGCAGCTACACTGTCCCTCCTCTCACTAAGAATGCAGTTTCCAAATGAATCTAAAATGGATGCTGTCCAGGAGGTGGGAGGGTCTGGGAGGGAGGGTCTGCTGCCGATTGGCTGTAATGTGTATTCTGACTGTGAGGTACAGGGTCAAAGTTTACTCAATGATGACGAATAGGGGGCGGATCGAACATCGCATATGTTCGCCCGCCGAGGCGAACGCGAACATGCTATGTTCGCTGGGAACTATTCACCAGCGAACTACAGGGAGTGCAGAATTATTAGGCAAGTTGTATTTTTGAGGATTAATTTTATTATTGAACAACAACCATGTTCTCAATGAACCCAAAAAACTCATTAATATCAAAGCTGAATAGTTTTGGAAGTAGTTTTTAGTTTGTTTTTAGTTATAGCTATTTTAGGGGGATATCTGTGTGTGCAGGTGACTATTACTGTGCATAATTATTAGGCAACTTAACAAAAAACAAATATATACCCATTTCAATTATTTATTTTTACCAGTGAAACCAATATAACATCTCAACATTCACAAATATACATTTCTGACATTCAAAAACAAAACAAAAACAAATCAGTGACCAATATAGCCACCTTTCTTTGCAAGGACACTCAAAAGCCTGCCATCCATGGATTCTGTCAGTGTTTTGATCTGTTCACCATCAACATTGCGTGCAGCAGCAACCACAGCCTCCCAGACACTGTTCAGAGAGGTGTACTGTTTTCCCTCCTTGTAAATCTCACATTTGATGATGGACCACAGGTTCTCAATGGGGTTCAGAACAGGTGAACAAGGAGGCCATGTCATTAGATTTTCTTCTTTTATACCCTTTCTTGCCAGCCACGCTGTGGAGTACTTGGACGCGTGTGATGGAGCATTGTCCTGCATGAAAATCATGTTTTTCTTGAAGGATGCAGACTTCTTCCTGTACCACTGCTTGAAGAAGGTGTCTTCCAGAAACTGGCAGTAGGACTGGGAGTTGAGCTTGACTCCATCCTCAACCCGAAAAAGCCCCACAAGCTCATCTTTGATGATACCAGACCAAACCAGTACTCCACCTCCACCTTGCTGGCGTCTGAGTCGGACTGGAGCTCTCTGCCCTTTACCAATCCAGCCACGGGCCCATCCATCTGGCCCATCAAGACTCACTCTCATTTCATCAGTCCATAAAACCTTAGAAAAATCAGTCTTGAGATATTTCTTGGCCCAGTCTTGACGTTTCAGCTTGTGTGTCTTGTTCAGTGGTGGTCGTCTTTCAGCCTTTCTTACCTTGGCCATGTCTCTGAGTATTGCACACCTTGTGCTTTTGGGCACTCCAGTGATGTTGCAGCTCTGAAATATGGCCAAACTGGTGGCAAGTGGCATCTTGGCAGCTGCACGCTTGACTTTTCTCAGTTCATGGGCAGTTATTTTGCGCCTTGGTTTTACCACACGCTTCTTGTGACCCTGTTGACTATTTTGAATGAAACGCTTGATTGTTCGATGATCACGCTTCAGAAGCTTTGCAATTTTAAGAGTGATGCATCCCTCTGCAAGATATCTCACTATTTTTGACTTTTCTTAGCCTGTCAAGTCCTTCTTTTGACCCATTTTGCCAAAGGAAAGGAAGTTGCCTAATAATTATGCACACCTGATATAGGGTGTTGATGTCATTAGACCACACCCCTTCTCATTACAGAGATGCACATCACCTAATATGCATAATTGGTAGTAGGCTTTCGAGCCTATACAGCTTGGAGTAAGACAACATGCATAAAGAGGATGATGTGGTCAAAATACTCATTTGCCTAATAATTCTGCACTCCCTGTATTTGCGACATCACTAATATTTGAGTATATATTTAAGCAATGTGTATATAGTCATATATTCAACCTATATAGATCTCACAACTCATGCTACATATGATGTTTAGATATCTGAATTTAGAATCGTCACACATGAAATAGGAATGATGTTTCTTGCGCTCTCCAGAATATGCGTCACAGAGATAAAATGAAATTGTGCATCCGTTAAAATCCCTATCATCCGCCATTTCATACATTGACTATCGAATCATACCCCAGTTGTAAATATGAATTGGTATCATTCAATATTAACAAATATATGATTGGAATCTCGTAATACACCCAATTGGAAATTTATTTGAAGTCTTTAGAAATGATACTCATTACACTACTATATCCAAATCAATTCAGAATCACTGATGTGCATTTCCGCTTTGAATCATTGTGCAATAATCACGAAAGATAGAATTGCGCACACAAGTGAACATGTGTTTGCTGTAACAGTGGCATTGCTTGAGACATGTTGGTCAAATCACGTATGCGCATTTCCGCTTTGAATCATTGCGCAATGATCACGAAAGATAGAATTGTGCACACAAGTGAACATGTGTTTGCTGTAACAGTGGCATTGCTTGAGACATATTGGTCAAATCACGGATGTGCAATTCCGCTTTGAATCATTGCGCAATGATCATGAGAGATAGAATTGCGCACACACGTGAACATGTGTTTGCTGTAACAGTGGCATAACTTTAGACTTGTTAAAATGTATATGTTAATTAGTATATATGTGAAGAATACTGTATCCTTATTTACAATATTCTACATTATAAAAGCTATACTAGCAAGATCAAAATAAAAATTGAACAATCTCTATCAATTGATGACAATGCAAGTAGACACAAAATGACTTAAAGCGACAGTCAACAGCATAAAAGATAGAAAATAATACATGATCTCTTTATTTATACATTAATTTAGTAAACAATGAACTCACGTGAATACAAATATAATTTTAGTTTGTCAATTAGAATATAAAAATCTGATTGTTTGTGCTTGATTTGTATTAATGATATCCAATCCTGATTGAATATTTTACAGATATGGATGTTGTTGCTAGAACCTCGAGCCCGTGTTCGTCACAGCATGGTATGTCTCATTTTAATTTACTTTTCTCTTACAAACTTGGACATAACATTACATAATCCATTCACATTGATCTATATTTCTAAGGATACTCTAATTCTCTTTTAATGTTATTTTCAAAGAAGAATCACGAATCAGAGTTGGGATTCCATTGTAATTAAAGTCTCAATTTATGAGTATTTGAAGATATTCCTTTGATTCTTGATATCTTTATTTTAATGTAATATTAGGGTCATGCCCATTTTATATTCTGCCCCTGGGTAGTGTTTCTTTCATGTAATTGGCAAGAGTCCATGAGCTAGTGACTTATGGGATATACATTCTTACCAGGAGGGGCAAAGTTTCCCAAACCTCAAAATGCCTATAAATACACCCCTCACTACACCCACAATTCAGTTTTACAAACTTTGCCTCCCATGGAGGTGGTGAAGTAAGTTTGTGCTAGATTTCTACGTTGATATGCGCTTCGCAGCAGGCTGAAGCCCGGTTTTCCTCTCAGAGTGCAGTGAATGTCAGAGGGATGTGAAGAGAGTATTGCCTATTTGAATACCATGGTATTCCTCTAGGGGATCTATTTCATAGGTTCTCTGTTATCGGTTGTAGAGATTTCTTCTCCTACCTCCCTTTTCAGATCGACGATATACTCTTATATACCATTACCTCTACTGATTCTCGTTTCAGTACTGGTTTGGCTATCTACTATATGTAGATGAGTGTCTTAGGGTAAGTAAGTCTTATTTCTATTCATGACACTCAAAGCTAAGGTTGGGCACTTTATATGTAAAGTTCTAAATATTTGTGTTAAAAACTTATATTTGCCATGATTCAGGATAATCAGTATTCCTTCTTTCAGACTGCCAGTTTTCATTTTTGGGAAAATGCATATAAATTATATTTTTTCTTACCATTAAAATTTTTTCAATTGACTTTTTTTCAAAATTGCGGGTTGTTAGGCTCACGGGTGCAGAAAATGCTTCTATTTATTGCGTCATTTTTGGCACAAAATTTTTTTGGCGCAAAAATTTTGTCATTTCCGGCGTCATAGTTGGCGCCGGAAATTTTCAAGTGATTGCGTCATTTTTTACGTCTGTGTGTTGCGGACATTTTTTGGCGCCAAAAAATATGGGCATCATTCTTGGCGCCAAAATATGTGGGCGTTATACTTGGCGCCAAAAATGTGGGCGTCATACTTGCCGCCAGTTTTTTTCACATTTTTTCAGTCTCACTTTTTAGTTGCTTGTGGTTTTCTAGAGGCTGGTTTCATTTTGCATTTTTTCTCATTCCTGAAACTGCCATTTAAGGAATTTGATAATTTTGCTTTATATGTTGTTTTTTCTATTACATATTGCAAGATGTCACTACCTGACCCTGGATCAGAATCTACTTCTGGAAAGATGCTGCCTGATGTCGGTTCTACCAAAGCTAAGTGCATTTGTTGTAAACTTTTGGTAACTGTTCCTCCGGCTGTAGTTTGTGTTAGTTGTCATGATAAACTATCAAACGCAGATCGTATTTCCATTAGTAATAATCCATTACCTGTTGTTCCTTCAACATCTAATGTTCAGGATGTTCCTGTTAATGTTAAATCATTTGTTTCTTATTCTATTTGGAAGGCTCTGTCTGTTATTCCTCCTTCTAATAAATGTAAGAGGTCTTTTAAAACTTCTCATATTTCAGATGAATTTTTAAATGACTGCCATCACTCTGACTTATCTATTTCTGATGAGGATCTATCTGGTTCAGAAGATTCTGCCTCAGATATTGACACTGATAAATCTTCATATTTGTTTAATATGGAGTTTATTCGTTCTTTACTTAAAGAAGTGTTGATTGCATTAGATATGGAGGAGTCTAGTCCTCTTGATATTAAAACTAATAAGCGTTTAAATTCAGTTTTTAAACCTCATGTAGTTATTCCAGACGTTTTTCCAGTTCCTGATGCTATTTCAGAAGTAATTTCTAGGGAATGGAATAGTCTGGGTACTTCATTTACTCCTTCTCCAAGGTTTAAGAAATTGTACCCTTTGCCATCTGATAGATTAGAGTTTTGGGAGAAAATCCCCAAAGTTGATGGGGCTATCTCTACTCTTGCTAAACGTACTACTATTCCTACGGCAGATAGTACTTTGTTTAAAGATCCTTTAGATAGGAAGCTTGAATCCTTTCTAAGGAAGGCTTATTTATGTTCAGGTAATCTTCTTAGACCGGCTATTTTTTTGGCTGATGTTGCTGCAGCTTCAACTTTCTGGTTGGAGGCTTTAGCGCAACAAGTGTCAGACCAAAATGCTTTTAGCATTGTTAAACTTCTTCAACATGCTAATAACTTTGTTTGTGATGCCATTTTTGATATCATTAGAATTGATGTCAAGTATATGTCTTTATCTATTTTAGCCAGAAGAGCTTTATAGCTTAAGTCTTGGAATGCAGATATGACTTCTAAGTCAACTTTGCTTTCTCTTTCTTTCCAAGGTAATAAATTATTTGGTTCTCAGTTAGACTCAATAATTTCAACTGTTACTGGGGGGAAGGGAGCTTTTTTGCCTCAGGATTAAAATCTAAGGGTAAATATAGGGCTACTAATCGTTTTCGTTCCTTTCGTCAGAATAAGGAACAAAAGCCTGACCCTTCCCCTAAAGGAACAGTTTCCGTTTGGAAACCTTCTCCAGTCTGGAATAAATCCAAGCCTTTTAGAAAGTCAAAACCAGCTCCCAAATCCGCATGAAGGTGCGGCCCTCATTACAGCACAGCTGGTAGGGGGCAGGTTACGATTTTTCAATGATGTCTGGATCAATTCGATTCAAAGTCTTTGGATTCAAAACATTGTTTCACAAGGGTACAGAATAGGTTTCAAGGTAAGACCGCCTGTGAGAAGATTCTTTCTCTCACGCATTCCAGTAAACCCAGTAAAGGCTCAAGCGTTTCTGAAATGTGTTTCAGACCTGGAGTCAGCTGGGGTAATTGTGCCAGTTCCAGTTCTGGAATGGGGCCTGGGGTTTTATTCAAATCTGTTCATTGTTCCAAAGAAAGAGAATTCTTTCAGACCAGTTCTGGATCTAAAAATATTGAATCGTTATGTAAGGATACCAACATTCAAAATGGTGACAATAAGGACTATTCTGCCTTTTGTTCAGCAAGGGCATTATATGTCCACAATAGACTTACAGGATGCATATCTTCATATTCCAATTCATCCGGACCACTATCAGTTCCTGAGATTCTCTTTTCTAGACAAGCATTACCAGTTTGTTGCTCTTCCTTTTGGCCTAGAAACAGCTCCAAGGATCTTTTCGAAGGTTCTCGGTGCCCTTCTCTCTGTAATCAGGGAGCAGGGTATTGCGGTATTTCCTTATTTGGATGATATCTTGGTACTTGCTCAGTCTTTACATTCTGCAGAATCTCACACGAATCAACTTGTGTTGTTTCTTCAAAGACATGGTTGGAGGATCAATTTACCAAAGAGTTCCTTGATTCCTCAGACAAGGGTAACCTTTTTGGGTTTCCAAATAGATTCAGTGTCCATGACTTTGTCTCTGACAGAGAAAAGACGTCTGAAATTGGTTTCAGCTTGTCGAAACCTTCAGTCTCAATCTTTCCCTTTGGTAGCTTTGTGCATGGAAATTTTAGGTCTCATGACTGCTGCATCGGATGCGATTCCGTTTGCTCATTTTCACATGAGACCTCTCCAGCTTTGTATGCTGAACCAATGGTGCAGGGATTATACAAAGATATCACAATTAATATTCTTAAATCCCAATGTTCGATCTTCTCTGACTTGGTGGTTGGATCACCATCGTTTAGTTCAAGGGGCCTCTTTTGTTAGTCCAACCTGGACTGTGATCTCAACAGATGCAAATCTTTCAGGTTGGGGAGCTGTATGGGGATCTCTGACAGCGCAGGGGGTTTGGGAATCTCAGGAGGCGAGATTACCAATCAACATTTTAAAACTCTGTGCGATTTTCAGAGCTCTTCAGTTCTGGCCTCTTCTGAAGAGAGAATCGTTTATTTGTTTTCAGACAGAGAATGTCACAACCGTGGCATATGTCAATCATCAAGGGGGGACTCACAGTCCTCAGGCTATGAAAGAAATATTTCGGATACTTGTTTGGGCGTAATCCAGCTCCTGTCTAGTTTCTGCGGTTCACATCCCAGGTATAGACAATTGGGAAGCGGATTATCTCAGTCGCCAGACGTTACATCCGAGCGAATGGTCTCTTCACCCAGAGGTATTTCTTCAGATTGTTCAAATCTGGGGACTTCCAGAAATAGATCTGAAACTTCCCAGGTATTTGTCCAGATCCAGGGATCCTCAGGCGGAAGCGGTGGATGCATTGTCACTTCCTTGGAATTATCAACCTGCTTATATCTTTCCGCCTCTAGTTCTTCTTCCAAAAGTGATTTCCAAAATCCTAATGGAGCATTCGTTTGTACTGCTGGTAGCTCCAGCATGGCCACACGGGTTTTGGTATGCGGATCTCGTTCGGATGGCCAGTTGCCAACCTTGGACACTTCTGTTAAGACCAGACCGTCTATCTCAAGGCCCATTTTTCCATCAGGATCTCAAATCATTAAATTTGAAGGTATGGAGATTGATCGCTTAATACTTAGTCATAGAGGTTTCTCTGACTCAGTGATTAATACTATGTTACAGGCTTGTAAATCTGTGTCTAGAAAGATCTATTACCGAGTCTGGAAGACTTACATTTCTTGGTGTTCTTCACATAAATTCTCTTCTCTTCTCTAGAATTTTACAG
The DNA here is from genome assembly GCF_027579735.1 of Bombina bombina. Taxonomy (NCBI): domain Eukaryota; kingdom Metazoa; phylum Chordata; class Amphibia; order Anura; family Bombinatoridae; genus Bombina; species Bombina bombina. Next base: position 1,088,446,248 of record NC_069499.1, read on the forward strand.
TTTCTTCAGGATGGTTTGGAAAAAGGTTTGTCTGCAAGTTCCTCGAAGGGAAAAATCTCTGCTCTTTCTATACTTTTTCACAGAAAGATTGCTAATCATCCTGATATTCATTGTTTTGTACAGGCTTTGGTTCATATCAAGCCTGTCATTAAGTCAATCTCTCCTCTTTGAAGTCTCAATTTGGTTCTGAGGGCTTTACAGGCTCCTCCGTTTGAACCTATGCATTCTCTGGATATTAAATTACTTTCCTGGAAAGTTTTGTTCCTTTTGGCCATCTCTTCTGCTAGAAGAGTTTCTGAGTTATCTGCTCTTTCTTGTGAATCTCCTTTTCTGATTTTTCATCAGGATTAGGCGGTGTTGCGGACTTCATTTAATTTTTTACCTAAAGTTGTGAATTCTCACAACATTAGTAGAGAAATTGTTGTCCCTTCTTTGTGTCCTAATCCTAAGAATTCTCTGGAGAGATCTTTACATTCTTTGGATGTAGTAAGAGCTTTAAAATATAATGTTGAAGCTACTAAAGATTTCAGAAAGACTTCTAGTCTATTTGTTATCTTTTCTGATTCTAGGAAAGGTCAGAAGGCTTCTGCCATTTCTTTGGCGTCTTGGTTAAAGTCTTTGATTCATCATGCTTATGTGGAGTCGGGTAAATCCCCGCCACAAAGGACTTTTAGGAATGAAGCTTCTGTTGATCAGATTTGCAAAGCAGCGACTTGGTCTTCTTTGCATACTTTTACTAAATTCTACCATTTTGATGTTTTCTCTTCTTCTGAAGCAGTTTTTGGTAGAAAAGTACTTCAGGCAGCTGTTTTAGTTTGATTCTTCTGCTTATAATTTCAGTTCTTTTCATTATAAGATTAAAACTTTTTGATTTGGGTTGTGGATTAATTTTTCAGCGGAATTGGCTGTCTTTATTTTATCCCTCCCTCTCTAGTGACTCTTGCATGGAAGTTCCACATCTTGGGTATCTGCTATCCCATACGTCACTAGCTCATGGACTCTTGCCAATTACTTGAAAAAAACATAATTTATGTAAGAACTTACCTGATAAATTCATTTCTTTCATATTGGCAAGAGTCCATGAGACCCATGCTTTTTTGTGGTGATTATGATTTTTTTGTATAAAGCACAATTATTACAATTCCTTATTTTGATGCTTTCGCTCCTTTCTTATCACCCCACTTCTTGGCTATTCATTAAACTGAATTGTGGGTGTGGTGAGGGGTGTATTTATAGGCATTTTGAGATTTGGGAAACTTTGCCCCTCCTGGTAGGAATGTATATCCCATACATCACTAGCTCATGGACTCTTGCCAATATGAAAGAAATGAATTTATCAGGTAAGTTCTTACATAAATTATGTTTTTACATTTTTTGTCTACATTTAGACAACATCAACACATTTTTACATATGTGCAGATTAGAGAAATGTGCTTCTCATATGCTTTGATAATTTATTCTTAGCATTAAAGGGACATGAAAACTAACATTTAACTTTTATGATTTAGACACAACATGTGATTTTCAAAAACATTATAATTTTCTTCTATTATCTACCTTGCTTCAGTCTATTGTTATCCTTAGTTGAAAATCATATCTAGGTAGGCTCAGGATCAGCAATGCATTACTGGGAGTAACCTGCTGATTGTTTGATGCACAAAATTGCCTATTTTCATTTGTTCAACACATGTCTTCAGATAACAGTAGTGCATAGTTGCTCCTTAATAAAACTTTCAAAGACAAACTAGAAAACAAAAAAGTATATTTGATTTTTTTTTTTTTTAAATCAAAGGCTGGATTTGAATCATGCAAATTAATACAATTACACATTTTGAGTTTCATGTCCCTTTAAGAGCAAAGGATAGTTAAAGAATCCTGGTGATATCCTTAAATTACATATTTGATTGTAATTGCATTCTCCATCCCATTCATTACATCAACATATGGACTAGACAATTCCTTAACAGCGACATTGTCAAATAAAGATATTTTAATATTTAATATTAAAGGGACACTGAACACTAAATTTATCTTTTGTGATTCAGATAGACCATTCAATATTAATAAACTTTCTCATTTACTCCTATAATCAAATTTTATTCATTCTCTTGGTATCTTTATTTGAAATGCAAGAATCTAAGTTTAGATGCCGGTCCATTTTTGGGGAACAACCTGGATTGTTCTTGCTGATTGGTGGATACATTCACCGACCAATAAACAAGTGCTTTTTATGGTTCTGAAACAAAATATTGAGTAGCTGCCTTATTTTTCAATGAAAGAAAGCAAGAGAACGCAGACAAATTGATAATAGGAGTAAATTAGAAATATGCTTAAAAATGCATGCTCTATCTGAATCACAAAATTATAGATTTTGGTTCAGTGTCCCTTTAATAATAAATATCTTCATTAATCCTTACACTGTTTGGATGAAACAATATTGATATCTATATCACATATTCCCTCTTGGACTTCCTTTATATATATAAGCATACTCTAACAGCACCATGATGACATATTTTTACAAATATCTTCTGTTTTGCATTGTGATATATATGTGTTGTGTCCTAAAACAGATTACTGTACATTGCACAAATGGATCTATGTGCCACATGGCTTAGGTTCGATTTGTCACCAGTTGTTATTCCAAGTGTTGTGTGTGTGTATTATTTTAAAAACATGGGTCAATACTTATATATCATATGTGAAGAATTGGCTGTCTAATATAGTAAGAAATCAAACATATGTGAAAGACATCATTTTCTTTACAATCACCTTGATTAATTCATACATTTATGGTTCATATTAGTGCTCTATTCTTCAAATTTCTAAGTATATTATTTGTTAGATTCTCGACCAATGTGATTTAGTGATGTCCAAACTGTGTTCACTAATATATTTTAATATTATTAATAGATGTAGTTGTTGTGGCAAGCATAGAGGGATCCAGCAGCAATGGTGACCTGCCTTTGCAGGATAATGGTAAGTCCATTGACTCATCCATATGTCAATGAAGGTGTATTTTTAATAAATATTATGATCGTGATTCTGATGAAGCATTCCATTTGAATAAAACATATAATTTACTCCTCTGATTTTATATATATATATATATAAGATCTCAAAGCTTCAGAACATGGCTAGCATATGTTTCTTTTTAGTATAAATTTAGACAACAATCATCAAGTGATACACACATGAGAACTCTTAAATGTTCCATGTACTCAGCTTTTAAGAATATTTTAAAAATACAGACACTAAAATGTAATTATTACTCATCAATAATTACAAATCTAATTTCATTTGTATGCTCCATCAAAATGATGTAATTCCTAACTTTGGATCAGTATCTCTTTAATGCAACATTGATGTGTGTCCTTGAGCAACAGTAACATACGTTAGAATATCGGATTTTAACGTGTACACAACATGTTATGTTTTACAGAGATTGATCTAACATGTGAGATGGAGGAGGAAGTGGCTCCCTTGGAGTCTGATGGTATTGAACATGTATCGAACATGTATTATTGTTTAAAAATAATTCTCTTGAAGAAAAAGAAAGTCTACAGCTTTGGCACTTTAAAATATATTATTCCATTATTTTTCCAATACACTACTGCCCCCCTTTCTATATCATGCAGCATGGACATATGTTTGTATTTTTCTTAAATTTATGTATGATTTGTCATTAATGACATCATGATGTCACATGCATATTCCATGCAAAACCACAATAATCCGCTTCTGATTGTCCAGACAGTCATTGCTATTCATCTGAGTGCCTAGATGCAGACCATATCCTTATGTCATCATTGTTTATAAATTGTAAACCACTTCTAAGTATACATAAAACATAATCATGTTTAAAATCCTTGTTTTAATTTCATGATATGAGATGTAAATATATTTAAAATATATTTATGTGTAGACTGTCCATTTCAATCCAACAAACATTAATATTCCACAAAATTAAATAATCAAAAAAAGGAGCCCCTAAGGGAACCGTGAGTGGGGTGCGCTGACAAGTTGATATGTTGATAATAACAAGTGTGAGTGAGTAATGTCTATGGACAAACCGTATTAGTCCAAATGAAGAAAACGGTGCTGTGTCTTTTGATGCAGTCAAAATGTGCTGGCGGCAAAGCTCCTCTGGACTTCAGGTGAAAGGTGTCTGTAAATTAGAAATAACAAAGAGGGCGCCACATAGCGTGATATTGTAGATTAAATAGCCAAAATGGAAGAATAATGTAAAGGCTTACCAGAGGTAATGGCACCGTATTGTAACCGGTGCTGACATGCAGGCTAACACTTTCAGTGGCTAGCACACTGGGTGGTATCCGGCAAGCTGTGCACAGGTGCTATTCAGCGTTTCTTTGATTGGCGTCTGTGCGGCTGAAACTTGAGACACTGCGGTAGAGCAGATACTTTGCTACCTTATCCAGTAAGGCTCAAATGGAGAACCAAAGTAAAAACAAATGGACAACTTCCGTATGTTTAAAATCAGTGAATTTTAATCCATAAAAACTGCTACGCGTTTCTAGACCATAAACCGGTCTTTTCCTCAGGCATACAAACAATGGATACACATTTTTGAAAATATTTACCTAATATACAATTAAAAACGGAAGTTGTCATAGTTTACAAAAAAAAGGACCAATGGGATATGAGTGAATATTCTGAATCTCATTCATGTTGATTAGACTCAAATGTCTGTGTACTTAAAATTCACAACCAATATCCAAATCACAAAATTAAAGCATGCATTGATGAATGTGTCTATTAATATTGGCATGACATACTTTAAATCCTAATGTAAAAGAGAGATTCACAACATTAATCTGAAATTTGAATCAGATAGAGAAGATTATATTATTAAACGATAATATGAAGGGTAGTATCTACTGTGTATATATTCTGTAGAGTAATTGATTTAAGCATCAAGCTTAAAACGAGACCATTAAAGATTACAAAGACAATCACCAAAATATATATGTAAATCAGTGTTTACATGGTTTAAAACGCTAGGTGGAGATAAAGATAAATATATTATCAAATCATAAATATTAGCACATAATGTTGCCTTTGATAAATATGATTTGTAATCTATGTATGAAATGTTACATGAAAAATAACAGTGAACATTCTGAGTTTAAAGGATCTATTAAATCTTCTAAGTAATTATATTTGATTTCAATCAATCAATAACTTAAAACATAGTCATTATTGTGACTTTGTATCAATATTTTATGAGAACAAGAATACAGACTTTAACTAATGTAGAATCTTTATTTCTTTCAAGATAATAATATTTATTGATATCATATCTGTCTATTTTTTTATATATTTCAGATGGACCTTCCACTTCTGGGCATCAGCCTCCTGCCCCTCCCCAGTCAGAAGCCCCTCCCCAGTCAAAAGTCCCTCTCCTGTCAGAAGCCCCTCCCCAGTCAGAAGCCCCTCCCCAGCCCCAAACTACTCCTAGCCCTTCCCATTCCTCCTGTCCTGTCCCTCCCTCCCAAAAAACGCCCCTTTGCCCCCCCTAGCTGCTCTCCCCATATTGCCGCCCATATAGCTCCCCCACCAGCCCAGCCCCCAACTCACCAGGCCCCTGACTCCCCAGCTGTATGGGCTATCCCAGAGCGGCAGCCCAATCCCATCCCTCCCCCCTCCCCTCCCGCTCCAGACTTTTACCCCAGTCCCCACCTTCATTGTCCTGGTTGTCGGATTGTCCTTCCCAGCCACAGATGTAAGTATCATTACAAATCCACATTATAACATACTTTCTCAAAGGGACATTAAAGTGATATAATTAGACATAAATTGATATTTTAAATCAAAAAAGTTTGGAAAAACCTTTTCTTTATTTGATTAATCTAAATGTTTCCGATCTTCAGTTTTGTGAAATCAACATCAACATTTTCAAATATAGAAATGATATTGCTTAGATGTTGTATATCTATTCTGTATATATGACAATATTTTGAATTTGTCATCACTGCCCTTTTCACAGTGTGTCATAAACCAAAGAAATATATTTTTAAAGATTGAGAGGGTTTTGATTTGTGTTAAGATCATAAAGGGACAGTATACTATAAAATAGTTTTTCCCTTAATGTGTTTACAATTAGTTTTTGTACCAGCTGCAGAGTATAAAATGTATGCGATTTGCTTGTTAAGACTTCTTTGTGTATATGAATTAGCTGATTTTGTGTTTTGAAGCCACAACCTAATAAAATGGTTTGAACTTCTAGGTATTATCAGATCTCATTAATTTCTCCCATTTAGAAAATATACATGCTTCTTTATCTCATATCACTCCATAATATGGAGTGATATGAGATAAAGAAGCATGTATATTTTCTAAATGGGAGAAATTAATGAGATGGTCCATATACCAATCACCAATACTTGGATAGAACAATTGAAAATTAACTTTTTCTTACCTTATCTCTTCTATAACCCACTGGGAGTGTAATTTCTTCTGCTTGCTGTGTTTACACAGCTTCGCCTCGAGGCCAAAATATTTAAGGATAGGTGTGGATACCACAGGCTAAATAAACTATTTCAGATGCCAATGTAAGGACAATGGAAATACTTATAAAGAATTTAATACACTCCAGCAGGTAAAGTGGATCATTGTGAAACAATTAAAGGGGAGAACATTTTTGAGTTAACTGTCCCTTTAATGGTTTATCTATGAAGAACATATTTAATGTGTAAATATTATATATAGAATATTTAATTATAATAATGATTTGTCTTTTTATTATTACAATGTCTCTTTGCTCTCTTTTTATTATGTGCTTGAATGAACAATAATTTTAATTTCTTTTTGTTTAGGTTGTGACATGGTTAACGCTAGAGGCTCTAGCACGTATAGAGCAGACCATGCTGAGGAACAGTGTGTTGCTGGGAAGGATGCACGACACCATGCATACCCAGCTGCGGGTGCAGTGCTTGACTCTAGAGTGCATTCTGCGTCTAGAGTCAATGCATGAATCCGCAGCTGGTAATGCACAGGACGATGAGGGTGATGCTGATGCCCAATAAGTGGAAGATCTGGAGATGCTCCGAGGGTGCAGATATGAATCTTCCATCCACATGTTACTTTGTTTGTTTGTTTTTATTGTTGCCATCTGGCCTTTTTTTTTTTTTTTTGTGCCTGTTGCACTCTTTCACCTTGTCAAATGGATCCAATGGGTCTGTGTTGGCCCTTGTCAACTCCCTCCAAGGACTGTGATACACTATGGCACCTTGTCAGATGGCTCCAATGGGGCTGTGTTGGCCCTTGTCAACTCCCTCCAAGGACTGTGACACACTATGGCACCTTGTCAGATGGCTCCAATGGGGCTGTATTAACCCTTGTCAACTCTCTCCAAGGACTGTGATACACTATGGCACCTTGTCAGATGGCTCCAATGGGGCTGTGCTGGCCCTTGTCAACTCCCTCCAAGGACTGTGATGCACTCTTTCACCTTGTGTCAGATTGCTCCAATGGGGCTGATTTATGAATATGACTTTTTGTAACGTTATCTTCTTTCTTTATGTTTTATGACATAATAATAAAATAAATGTCATTAATATATTATTTGTCCTCTTTATTCATGTTGTTTATTAAAATCTATAGTTTAGGTGTTAAATCCTTAAAGGGCATGAAACACAATCTTTTTTCTCATTTATGTCTAACATACGATTTTTACATAATTTTCTTCCAATAAATTCTAGAATTTGCTTCAGTCTCTTTGTATCATTTGTCTAAGGAGCAGCAGGGCACTACTGGTTTCTAAATGAACACATAGGTGAACCAATGACAATCAGTATATATATGTAGCCACCAATCAGCAGTTACTACATTGTATTTTTCTGCTCTTGAAATTACCTCTAAACACATTTCATCAAAAGATTAAAATTAAATTTGAAAATGAAGTTCAAATTGCAATGTCGTACATAATCGTGTAACATAAAATGCTTGCTAGATAGTTAATAATCCTCCGATTCTAATGAAATATATCCTTATTACCAACAATGGATTCTATTTCATGTATCACAGTATTACGTTATCTAGCATGACATTCATAGACATGCAAAGATGTAAAATTATTCCTTGGATTGTTTTCACGCGATCTCGGATGTGCCTTTGATTGGCTGACGTTGTTACCCGATCTCGGATGCGCCATAATGCTTAAGACATCACATGCCATGCTGTAAAATGAGTCCTTGTATTGGCTGACATTTTTACGTGATCTCGGATGCGCCATGTTGCTTAAGACATCACATGCCAAGCTGTAAAATGAGTTATTGAACTGGATGCCATTTTTACGCGATCTCGGATGCGCCTTTGATTGGCTGACATTTTTTGCAATCTCGGATGCGCCATGTTGCTTAAGACGTCACATGCCAAGTTGTAAAATGAGTTATTGTATTGTATGCCGTTTTTACGCGATCTCGGATGCGCCTTTGATTGGCTGACGTTTTTACGTGATCTCGGATGCATCATGTTGCTTAATACGTCACATGACAAGGTGTTAAATCCGTCTGATTGGATTACGTTGTCCCGCAATATTTGATTTTGCACGTAACCCACGTTTGTGAATGAGAAGACAAGTTTAAAACCATGACGAGTATGGATTGTGTCCATCATGTCCATTGTTGAACCATAGCTGATAAAGAACACAAAAATCTCTTTTGTTGGCTATCTCGTTGAAGAAATGAATGAAAGCAATATGTTTTTCATGCATAATATATTTTGAGGCATGTGCAAATCCATGAATATACTCCATCTTGTTTAATATGTTTGTCAATAATATTTTCCTTTTTATAAATAATTATTGTGCTATTGTATTTGAATCAAGTAATCAATATGCATTGACCTTTATCATATGCTAAATATATGAGATGCCTACTTATTCTAGATGTTATGTCCTGGTCTTTTTTTCTTAAAGGGACATTATACACTCATTTTTTCGTAGCATATATGTTTTGTAGATGATCTATCTATATAGGCCATAATGTTTTTAAAATGTAAAATTTTGCTTATTTTTAAATACCATTGCTGTGATTTTCTGAATCTTAACCAAGCCCCAAAGTTTGATGTGAATAGCATCAGCTACCTTCTCCAGCTTGCTCCTATTTTTGTAAAGGGTCTTTTCAAATGCACAAGAAGGGGGAGGGGGGGAGTATCTTATTTGCCACTTGTAGTGGGCTTTCCAGCTAACTTTTCAACATAGCTAAACTGAGATTTTCTAAGTAAGTCTTTAAACAGTTTTATACTGGAGTTTTATATCAGTATCTGTGCATCTTATTCTTTATAGTAGTGTCTATTACATGCAGTTCTATGAAAATGAGTGTATACTGTCCCTTTAATGTAAATGCTCAGTATTGTGTCATGTATGACTTCCACATTGTCAATCTCCAAATATATTACTGTGAGCATATATTTCTAATGTAACTCTTAAAAGTACATGAAACCATATTCCTTCTAAATGAAATGTCTTTCTTAAATAATTCAAACACTATAATGTATCTTTTAGAAAATAGACTTTATTTAACACGTCGATAGAAATATGGCATACAGGCTTAGTATCGTATTCAAATATTTTATTGTTTGAACAAGTACGTGTAGATATATCAACAATCCCTAAGGATTAGTAAATGCTAGCATATGTTCTTGTTTAAAGGGACAGTCAAGTCAAGCAAAACAGTAATGATTTAAATCTCAAAAAATGCAATTTTTATAAAATATATCTCAAACGTTTATCAACAATTTATCTTAGTTCTCTTGGTATTCTTAGTTGATAGCTAAACCGAGGAGGTTCATCTGCTCATTTCTTCGAGCTTGAAGAGTGCATCTAATCTGAATGCATTTTGACCACTAGAGGGCATTATTTTTTGTGTTTCATATAGAAAACATTGAGCTCATGCAGTATAGTTACTCTGTATTAATCAGTGATTGGCTGAAATGCCGGTCTGTCAAAAGAACAGAAATAAGTGGTCATTTTTCAGAGGCATAAATACAAAGTTAATCACAGAAGTAAAACGTGTTTTTCTGTAAGTGTTGTTTTTGCAAACTTGATAATGCGTGATAAAGTGTTTTCTTTGTAACCAACAATAATTAATGTTATGACTGTCCCTTTAAGCTGTGTTGTTGGCATCAGAACAGTGAAATGCCATCATGTATAATTGTAATGGTCATTTTGTTTGAGATTAGGGAAACAGTTTGGGCATCACATCACAGAAACCAATCAATGTAATGAACAAGAATAGGTATGTGATGATGTAGTCTCCACACACTTGTAAAACACACTCTGCAAACAATCTGCCTCCATGGACCCAGTCCCATAAAAGCAGATTATATACAGAGTGTGCTCCACAAGTGTAGAGGGGGGGGGGGGGGCAACTGCCCCCTCCGACGAGTTCTCATTGGAGATGTTTGGGGAAGAATGGAAGGAGGAGTACTGGGATCACCCGGCTGAGGAGGAGATTGAGGATGAGATGGAGGAGGGCCAGGAGCAGATGGTCCAGCAGCAGATGGCCAGGATCAGATGGCCCAGCAGCAGATGGTCCAGCAGCAGATGGCCCAGCAGCAGATGGCCCAGCAGCAGATGGCCCAGCAGCAGATGGTGCGTTATGCGCCTCCCGGAGGACCTGCAATATATCTTTCAGAGTAAGCAAGATCTCTCTTTGGTCTTGGGGAAGCTCTCTTTGGTCTAGTCGAGTCTCATTAATTGCTTCCGTCATAAGGATTCTGGTTTCTGCCTGTTCCCTCCAGGAGGCATGCATCTCTTCCAGAAAATCTCTTAATATCTGCAGCTCTGCTATCTCCTCCTGAGGGGCTGCTGGTGCACGGCGGGCTGCTGGTGCAGGAAGGGCTGCTGCAGGGATCTTTTCTGCAGTGGGGGCTTCTTCAGAGGATGAGGATAGAGAGATGTCTTCCATGTCTCCCCGAGGTGGCGAGTCATCTACACCACTATCATACTTGCGTGAAGGAGGAGCCTGTGGGTGCTGTGCTGCCTCCTCCCTGGGCTCAGACTCTGTATATTATAAAAAGAAAGAAATCGAGATATTAGCACAGTTCCAAATAAAGATGTAAATGCTTTTGCTTACAATAGAATTACAAAGGCAGCCTCATTAATACACTTTCAAATACAACAATCAATACGATTTCCACATTTTCCAAACCGTGTTTCTGATATCTATATGGTCAATCTGAATGTGTTTTTGCGTTTGTTTTCAGTCTGATTAAATGCACACCTAACCTGTAGCCTAGATACCAATGTTATGGCTTTTCGTGAAATGCAACTTTCGCAAGGTAATTGTGAATGCGTTTACGTAATAATGTCTAAAGAAGCATAATTGCGTTAATCATATCCTTAAATACATTTTTTATTTTTGATGTAAAGAGATTATTAACTGAGCTTACCGGAAGATGAGAGTGGCAGGTTCCCGATATCGACTCCTCCGATACCGACTATGGCCACCTCGGAGATGCTGGGATGCAACATTTCCTCCCATTGGGAATATTACACAATAATTTCAGGACCGCCACCGGTCCCTGTTAGATATTGGTTCTCCCTCGAGAGCTTTCTTTTGAGTTCCATTTTGCAGTCCTGGTAGCGATGATGTATGGACTTGACATCTCTGTTATGGACCCCCACTGCATTAACGGCATCCCTGATCTCCAGCCATAGCTTCCTCTTCTCCCTAGGGGTGGCCTTCTGAGCCTGCAGCCTCCTAGCCCTCTACATATTAGCCTCTATTAGGGCCTCCTTCTCATCCATAGTATATCTCGCCTTCCTAGTCAGCTTGGCTTTCCCTCTGTTTCCCGGACTGTGAAGCTCTACACTGGCCGCCACTGGGCCCAGTCACTTGTTCATCTTGAACAAAGTGGCCGGGTCCACCCACCGCTTCCTCCCCCCTTTTCTCACCCCCTCCCTGTCCTGTTCCTCTCCGTCTCACCCTCCCCCTCCCCTCCCCCTCTCCTGCCTGACCTCCTACCTAACCTCCTCTACAATCTCTTCTCTGACCTTCTGCCTAATCAGCTCTAATAGCTGCGGGCTAATCTGCCCCCTATCCCAACCTCCTGACATACTCAAACAAAAAGTGAATGTGCCCAAATGAAAGGGGTCAAAATAAATAACAAAAATGAACAAAAAAAAAGTGCTCAAAGTGTGAAAGGGATATAAATAAAAGAGGGTAAGAAGTATTAAACAGACAAAAATGTAGAAAAAGACTAAAATGAGGATATGTAAACAAAATCTAACTATGGGATGGGTATGGGCTTACAGGGAATGGGGTGTGGGCTTAAAGGGAATGGGGTATGGGCTTACAGGGAATGGGGTATGGGCTTACAGGGAATGGGGTATGGGATGAAAGGGAATGGGGTATGGAGTGTAGTATGAGAGGGGATGGGGTATGTAGTGTATGTAGTGTTATTGATAAGTGTATGTTTGTATTGAATGTGTTTGCGTGTAAATGTGTTAAGTATTCAGAAAAACCACTCGCACACTCACCCAAACAAACTCTCGCTCACTACCGCTCTCTCACTCTCTCACACTACCACTAACTCACTATCTCACACTACCACTAACTAACTCACTATCTCACACTACCACTAACTAACTACCTCACACTACCACTATCTAACTTACTCTCTCACACTACCACTAACTAAATCACTCTCTCACACTACCACTAACTAACTCACTATCTCACACTACCACTAAATAACACACTCTCTCACACTACCACTAGCTAACTCATTATCTCACACTACCACTAACTAACTCACTCACTGAATCTCACAATACCAATAACTCTCTAATCTCCAAAAAACCTCCAGCAACACAGTGAAAGGCGCCATGCTTGTAGCGTGCTTATATACCCTATGTAAATGTTTAATGATGTACCGGTTTGCAAAGTAAAGTATGTTCAGCTGTGCTTTGTTAGTAATTAGTATGTGTGCAGTGTGTATTAGTTGTGTGAATTTGTGCATGCTCATATTGAGTTAGTATTTGTGGAATGTGTATAATGCGATGATGTCATAATGATTATTTTAAATAACATTGTCCAAAAATATTATCTGTAAATACAAATGGTGATTTGTGATGGTGTCGTATTTGTGAAGTGGTGTAAATGTTTCCTTGTACTAATGTTCCATAATCTTGAATGCGAATGTGTATGAGTGTGCAAATCTTTTTTCGTGTTGTTTTGTTCCGTGTTGCAAGATCGTAAGGTATTTATATATTCCTCGTTTAGTGTAAATGTTGTTTATTCTTTTTCTTTTCTGATTGTGAATGTGTAATGCGTATGTGCTATGTTGCGTGATTGTTGTTAGTACATTTTAGCTGTGTTTTTGTTGTGCATTATGTGGTATACGTAATATGACAGAGCAGTGCGTATTTCTCACGAGATCGAGTGTTAGCTGAAAAATCTGTGCTTCTTTCAATTATCATTGATCTCTATGGGAGAATGTTTAACGTTGCCATGATTACGCATAGAAAATAAACATGGTAGTCGTGTTACCGCAACGCTTTACGAGGTTGTTTGGAGACTCGTAATACCTACGTTATGAAAAGTGCGCAATGTAAATAAAGTACACGTAACTAACGCACCCCTCCTAACGCACAACTCGTAATCTAGCCGACTAAGATTACAAAAAATAATAAACAAAAATATCAAAAATAATAAAAATTAAACCTAATCTAATAGCCCTATAAAACAACCCCCCCAAAATAAAAACACTCCCTAATCTATCAATAAACTACCAAAAGCCCTTAAAAGGGCCTTTTGTAGGGCATTGCCCTAAGTTAACCAGCTCTTTTAACTACAAAAATGACAAATTCCTCCCTAAAAGTCTAAAAAAAACCTAAGCTACCCATTGCCCCTAAAGGGGCATTTGTATGGGCATCACTCTTTTGTGCCCATTAAAATAAAAAAATCCCTAATCTAAAAAAAAACACCCCAAATTTTTTTAAAAAAAGTCTAACCCCCAAATAGGTACTCACCGTTTCTGAAGTCCGGCAGAGAAGGTCTTCTTCCAGGCATTGAAGGTCTTCTTCTAGGCGGTAACATCTTCATCCAGCACAGGGACCTCTTCTATCTTCATTGAGGGCGCGGAGCCGAGGTGACTGCTTAACAGGACAGGCGACCACGGAGCCATCCAGCACGGAGGATCCTCTTCGTACAGTCGTCGCCGCACACTGAGGATTGAATGCAAGGTATCAACTGTTCAAATCAGCCAATAGGATTTAAGCAGCTCTCATTCTATTGGCTTATTTGATTTTTTTCATGCTCCGCACTGGATGGCTCTGCGGTCGCCGGTCCTGTTCCACGGTCACATCTGCTCCACGCTGCCTTCGCCCTGGATGAAGATAGAAGAGGTCCCCGCACTGGATGAAGATGTCACCGCCTGGAAGACTTTCACCACCTGGAAAAAGATCTTCTCTGCCGTACTTCAGGAACGGTGAGTACCTATATGGGGGTTAGACTTAAGCTTTTTTTTTATTTTTTTGGGTGGGTTTTTTTTAGATTAGGGATTTTTTTATTTTAATGGGCACAAAAGAGCTGAATGCCTTTTTAAGGCCGATGCCCATACAAATGCCCCATTTAGGGACAATGGGTGGCTTAGATTTTTTTTAGACTTAGGTTTTTTATTTTGGGGGTTGGTTGGGTAGGGGGTTTACTTTAAGGGGGAATTTGTCATTTTTGTAGGTAAAAGAGCTGTTTAACTCAGCTAGAGAATGTCATTTCCGATCATCCAATAGAATGCGAGCTCAATCTGATTGGCTGATCCAATCAGCCAATCGGATTGAACTTGAATCTGATTGGCTGATTCTATCAGCCAATCAGAATTTTCCTACCTTAATTCCGATTGGCTGATAGAATCCTATCAGCCAATCGGAATTCGAGGGACGCCATCTTGGATGACGTCCCTTAAAGGAACCTTCATTCTTCAGTTGGACGTCGGACGATCTCCTCTTCTTCCCGGATAGGATGAAGACTTTGGAGCCTCTTCTGGACCTCTTCAGCCGCCGCTTGATAGAAGACTTCAGCCGGATTATGGATCGCCAGCCCCCGCTTGGGCTTGGATGAAGACTTCGGAGGCTTGGATCAAGACTTCGGAGGACGGATCGGTGAACCTGGCATGGTGAAGATAAGGTAGGAAGATCTTCAGGGGCTTAGTGTTAGGTTTATTTAAGGGGGGTTTGGGTTAGATTAGGGGTATGTGGATGGTGGGTTGTAATGTTGGGGGGGTATTGTATGTTTTTTTTTACAGGCAAAGAGATGAATTATTTGGGGCATGCCCCGCAAATGGCCCTTTTCAGGGCTGGTAAGGTAAAAGAGCTTTGAACTTTTTTAATTTAGAATAGGGTAGGGCATTTTTTTATTTTGGGGGTCTTTGTTATTTTATTAGGGGGCTTAGAGTAGGTGTAATTAGTTTAAAATTGTTGTAATATTTTTCTAATGTTTGTAAATATTTTTTTATTTTTTGTAACTTAGTTCTTTTTTATTTTTTGTACTTTAGTTAGTTTATTTAATTGTAGTTATTTGTAGGTATTGTATTTAATTAATTTATTGATAGTGTAGTGTTAGGTTTAATTGTAACTTAGGTTAGGATTTATTTTACAGGTAATTTTGTAATTATTTTAACTATTTTAGCTATTAAATAGTTAATAACTATTTAATAGCTATTGTACCTGGTTAAAATAAATACAAAGTTACCTGTAAAATAAATATAAATGCTAAAATAGCTACAATATAATTATTCGTTATATTGTAGCTATATTAGGATTTATTTTACAGGTAAGTATTTAGCTTTAAATAGGAATAACTTATTTAATAAGAGTTAATTTATTTCGTTAGATTTAAATTATATTTAATTTAGGGGGGTGTTAGTGTTAGGGTTAGACTTAGCTTTAGGGGTTAATCCATTTATTAGAGTAGCGGTGAGATCCGGTCGACAGATTAGGGGTTAATTATTGTAGGTAGCTGGCGGAGACGTTGTGGGGGGCAGATTAGGGGTTAATAAATATAATATAGGGGTCGGTGGTGTTAGGGGCAGCAGATTAGGGGTACATAGGGATAACGTAGGTTGCGGCGGTGTACGGAGCGGCAGATTAGTGGTTAATAATAAAATGCAGGGGTTAGCGATAGTGGCAGCGGCAGAATAGGGGTTAATAAGTGTAAGGTTAGGGGTGTTTAGACTCGGGGTACATGTTAGGGTGTTAGGTGCAGACTTAGGAAGTGTTTCCCCATAGGAAACAATGGGGCTGCGTTAGGAGCTGAACACTGCTTTTTTGCAGGTGTTAGGTTTTTTTTCAGCTCAAACTGCCCCATTGTTTCCTATGGGGGAATCGTGCACAACCACGTTTTTGAAGCTGGCCGCGTCCGTAAGCACCGCTGGTATTGAGAGTTGCAGTTGCGGTAAATATGCTATATGCTCCTTTTTTGGAGCCTAACGCAGCCCTTCTGTGAACTCTAAATACCAGCGGTATTTAAAAGGTGCTGGGAATAAAAAGCATGCGTAGCTAACGCACCCCTTTGGCCGCAGAACTCTAAATCTAGCCGTTAGTTTTTTTTTTTATTTTGCGTAATTTTAGTATTCGTTATTTTTGGTAATGTTAGGTTTTTTGTTATTTTTCGTAATTTTAATGTATTTTTTTGTAATGTTAGTTTTGTTAAATTTTTTTGTAGTGTTAAGATTTTTTAATTTTGTAACTTAGGTTTTTTATTTTTTGTTTAATTTTTTTTTTAATATAGTAATGTTAGGTTAATTTATAGTTTAATCTTATGTTTTTTTATTCCACAGGTAAGTTTTTATTTATTTTAAGATAGTTATATTGTAATTTTAATTTAAAGTTAGGGGGGGTTTAGGTTTAAGGGTTTATAGTTTAATTTAGTGTTTTGCAATGTGGGGGCCTGGTGGTTTAGGGGTAAATAGGTTTAGGTTAGTAGTTGCGATGTGGGGGGGGCGCCGGTTTAGGGGTTAATACATTTATTTTATTAGTAGCAATGTGGGGGCCCGGCAGTTTAGGGGTTAATAAGTTTATTTAGTGTTGGCGATGTGGGAGGCCGGTGGTTTAGGGGTTAATAGGTTTATCTAGTGTTGGCTATGTGGGGGGTCGGCAGATAAGGGGTTATAGGTTTAATATTGTATTTGCAATGCGGGCCGTTTAGGGCTTAATAGGTAGTTTATGGGTGTTAGTGTACTTTGTATAGAGAAAAACAGGATGCGCTAGATAGCAGCTAACCTTATTAATATGGAATAAAAAATTAATACAATCGTCTATGCGTTTCAGCTCTGAATGAGCCTTTATCAAGAGCTGAAATGCGTAGACGAGTTTCTCCCAATAACTAGCAGAGCGCTCCGCTGTGACAGCTAAAAGAAAGGATTCACCGATCACCTAAAGCATTTTTGAAAAGCACGCCAAAGCCCTCTTACCAGATTGGAGGAGAATACACATGTGACCTATTGGAAAAAGCGGAAGGACAACGCTACCTGAGCACGGAGAAAGATCAAAAACGAGTCACCTAAGGATACCAGCGCATGGTGCAACCACACAATGCAAAATAATTTAGTGGTGAGGCATACCGGGTGTCACGGAGAAGAAGGTAGTGTTAGTTTGTTTTTACATATTACTTGTCAAACGGCTGTTCCTCAATCCCAACAGAGAATAATCACACACCTCTATTGCTGGATTATCAGTTCATGAACTGTGAGGAGATTGTTACATTTTGATAATAGCGAGACTTTGTATCAAACATAAGTTGGCATCATTATATATTGACCCTTCTAGTATATACAATGTGGCTTCCTTTGTCATAGTAATCTGTTTGCTGGATTTATTTATTTTTAACCCCTGGTGGTCTTATTTTAACATAATATGTATGTTTAGCATATATATGTATTGATTTTTTATTCCATACCATAAGGTTAGCTGCTATCTAGTGCATCCTTTTTTTCTCTATATATTGTATTCCTTAGGATAGTTTTCAGAGAGACTATCTTTTTTAAGTCTGCATAAACTGTCCTGTCTGTTGCTGGATACTGGTTTTAAACCTTTTGGTCTTTGTGCTTTAAGGTTTTCTTCCTTTATTTTTTGTTCATGTTAGTGTACTTTGTAACATTTTAGTGAAACATTTTTGTTTTGCAAAATCCATAACTACTGGTCTCAGATAGCGGAATGGATCGCGGCAGTATAAGCTATAACGCAAGCATTTTAGCCAAACCGCCCAACCTGTAATACAGGTGCAATGAAAATCCCGCACTCAAAAGCCATTTTTTGAGTGTGGAATGGAGCATTGCGTAAAAGCTAAAACGCTTGCGGTATAGCTGTACCGCATCGGCTTGTAATATGGGAAACAAAGGTACATTTTTCAGCGGTATAGCCGTACCGCACCGTACTGCACAGCTTGTAATTTAGGTGTGGTGACATTAAAAACTCCTGACAGATAATTCACAGGTAATATAGCCAGTTGGAGTGGCTACGTGTTTCAGCTTACAAGCCATAATCATAATGCTCAGGAGGCAAAAGCCTACTTTTAAAACAATAGTGTTACACATGATTGGCTAAAACAAATTATCGGAACATGGCTCTTATACAAGATAAGATAAGATAGCAACAAATCAAATACTATGAATCATATATATATATATATATATACAGTAATTTCATTAATGTCTAGCGGTTCACAAAAAAAACTTTAAAAATATATATACATGAATGTGAAAAATAATAATAATAGTCACTAAATGTATAGAAGCAATCATAAACATGTTGTTAGGACAACCTATATACCATAACTAAACAGATTTGATTTAGGATAAGGCCAGAAAACCCCTTTTGAAGGTTGTAGTATATCAAACACATTTGTGATATTTAATGATGGTTTCTACCCATATCTATCTTAAAACTGTAATATACAGTAGAGGTAGTTTATATATTAAGAGGGAACCCCCTGCTGTTTTTAGTTAATAACATTTTTTATATTTATTTCCACAAGCATACAGTATATTCCTAGATTACTCCCAGTAATTAATTAGGTCATATTCTGAGTTTAAGCCCTGAGGTACCTGGGTCCCAAGTTTAAACACCAAAAACATCTCACATTTATTAGGCAAAAGATTCCTTTCTCTGCCCTTCTTCGGTTTAAGCACCCTTTCATTAATGCACCATTTGGAAGTATGTATTTTTTTGGGGTGGAGGCAGTACCAATGCCTGTAGTGGAAAAAATGTTCATGCATATGAGAACGTACATCTTGTGTCGTTAACCCTACATATTGCAAATTACATTGAACGCATGCTATCAAAGAGATAACATACAAACACGTGCAATTTAAACAATCATTGATTTGAAATACCTCTTGCATGACCATTGAGGTAAACCTATCTGTTGTCATCATATGATCACAGAGTTTACATTTTTTGTGACCACACCAATACATTCCATGGTGTAACAACCATGAGCTTTGTCCTGTATCAGTCGATGGTAACTTTGTGGGAGAAACCATATTAGCTATTGTTTTACCTCTCCTGTAGGAGCACCTCAAATCACTTTTAACAACCTCTATTAACTTTTCGTAAGCTTGTAAAGTTGTAAAATGTCTATGTACAATCTTACATACCTCCTTAAATTGAGCACTATAATTCGTAACAAAAGGGACACTTTGGTAATTATTGTTGCTACTCACAGTCGGCTAGATTACAAGTTTTGCAGTTTGGCTTTTAACGCTGAAGAACTGGCCAAAACACTGGAATGGCCAGGAACGCATATTATGAGTCATGGCAGTATAGCTATACCATTTAGCCTGTAATGCAACGTCCATTCCGCACTCAAAAAAATGATGTTTGAGTGCCGGGATTTTCCATAGCGCCGTATTACAGGTTGTGCGGTCCGGCTAAAATGCTTGTGTTACAGCCTATACCGACACGATCCATACCTCCATCTGAGAACAGTAGTTATGGATTTTGCAAACCAAAAATGTTTCACAAAACTCATACCTAAACTGTTACAAAGTATACTAACAACAATAAACTACCCATTAACCCCTAAACCTCCACCCTCTCGCATTGCAAACACTATATTCAACTTATTAACCTTAAATCTGCCGCCCACCCACATCGCAACTATTAAATAAACCTATTAATTAAAACCTAAATTAAACATTTAGAAAAACCTAACACTACGAAAAAGAAATTAAAAAATCTAAAATTACAAAAAATAATAAACACTAAATTACGAAAAATAAAAAAACTCTAAGCTTACAACAAAATAAACAAAATTATCAAAAATAAAAGCAATTACACCTAATCTAATAGCCCTATTAAAATAAAGAGCCCCCTCAAAATAAAAATACCCCCTAACCTACAATAAACTACCAATAGCCCTTAAAGGTCCTTTTGTAGGGCATTGCCCTAAGTTAAACAACTCTTTTACCATAAAAATTACTAAGTCCCCCCTAAAAGTAAACTTCCCCACCCAACCTATCCCCCAAATTAAAAAGTCTGACTCTAAAAAATCCTTAACTAACCATTGCCCCTAAAGGGGCATTTGTATGGGCATAGCCCTTAAAAGGGCATTTAGCTCTTTTAGAATTGCCCAAAGCCCTAATAAAAAAAAAAACAACTCAAAAATGAAAAAAAAAAACTTACACTAACCCTACAAAATCTACTCATGGTTCCTGAAGACTGGACATCCATCTTCATCCAGGTGGCGAAAAGTTTTCATCCATGCGGCGACACCTTCATC
This sequence comes from Bombina bombina, assembly GCF_027579735.1. Classification (NCBI taxonomy): domain Eukaryota; kingdom Metazoa; phylum Chordata; class Amphibia; order Anura; family Bombinatoridae; genus Bombina; species Bombina bombina. Next base: position 1,088,466,992 of record NC_069499.1, read on the forward strand.
CATCTCGGGGAGGTCTTCTATCTTCAGCCCGATGGCACAGAGCGGAGCTATCCTGGAAGACATCCCACTTTATACGGTCACCGCCGTACACTGAAGTTGAATGCAAGGTAGCCGTTTTAAAATGGCAAACCTTGCATTCCTATTGGCTGATTTGATTCTTTAAATTCAAATCAGCCAATAAGATGAGAGCTTCTGAAATCATATTGGGTGTTCAAAACAGCCAATAGGATGAGAGCTACTGAAATCCTATTGGCTGATTTGAACAGGATGAAGATAGAAGATGTCCCCAAGATGGATGAAGGTGTCGCCGCCTGGATGAAGACTTTTCGCTGCCTGGATGAAGATGGATGTCCAGACTTCAGAAAACATGAGTAGATTTTATGGGGTTAGTGTTAGTTTTTTTTATTTTATTTTTTTGGGTGTTTTTTTTTTAAATTAGGGCTTTGGGCAATTGTAAAAGAGCTGAATGCCATTTTAAGGGAAATGCCCATACAAATGCCCCTTTAGGGGCAATGGGTAGTTTAGGATTTTTTAGAGTTAGTTTTTTTTATTTTGGGGGGTTGGTTGGGTGGGGGGGTTACTTTTAGGGGGGACTTAGTCATTTTATTAATGTAAAAAAGCTGTTTAACTTAGGGCAGTGCCCTACAAAAGTCCATTTTAAGGGCTATTGGTAGTTTATTGTAGGTTAGGGGGTGTTTTTTATTTGGGAGGGGCTTTTTATTTTTATAGGGCTATTAGATTAGGTGTAATTGTTTTTATTTTTGATAATTCGGTTTAATATTTTTTGTAATCTTAAGAGTTTTTTATTTTTCGTAATTTAGTGTTTATTATTTTTTGTAATTTTAGGTTTTTTAATTTTTTTTGTAATTTAGATATTTTAATTGTTAGTTTTTTTATTTTATTAGAATAGTTATGTTAGGTTATTTTTTTTATTTTTTTTTATTTCACAGGTAAGTTTTCATTTATTTTAAGATAGTTATATTGTAATTTTAATTTAAAGTTAGGGGGTGTTAGGATTAGGGGCTAATAATTTAATTTAGTGTGTTGAGATGTGGGGGGCCGGCGGTTTAGGGGTTAATAACTTTTATTAGTGTCGGCGATGTCGGGAGTGGCGGAATAGGAGTTAATAATTTTTATTAGTGTTGGCGATGTCGGGGAGAGATCGAATAGGGGTTAATAATTTGTATTGGTGTCGGTGATGTCAAGGAGCAGTGGATTAGGGGTTAATAACTTTTTTTAGTGTCGGGGAGCGGTGGAATAGGGTTGTTTAGCCTAGGGGTTAGTGTTAGGGTGTTTAAACATAATTTTCTTTTCCCCATAGACATCAATTGGGTTGCGTTACGGCTATCTCCATTCCGCGATCGCAGGTGTTAGTTTATTTTCTAACACTCTTTCCCCATTGATTTCTATGGGGGAAAGTGTGCACAAGCACGTAAACTCAGCCCTTGGCTTTTGTACGTTATAGAGCTTAACGCACTATAACGCATAGCACAAGGAGGCTTTTCAGTAACTCATAATGTTAGCGCTATTGAGAGTGCAATTACACAATTTTTTTTGGTGTTAGTTTCGCACCCTGTTTAGCGCAAAACTTGTAATCTAAGTGATTGTCTTTTAAAAATAATTTCCTGTCTACAGAATTAACTTCGGATCCAGCTTTATTGATATCAGTTCTAGAATAGCCTCTTTTCATAAGTCTATCTTGTAACAAGTTAGTCTCCTCTTGATACATAGCAGCATAAGTAAGGAGTAAGGAATTTCCTGAGAATGACTTAAGGTACACTCTAGTGGAAATGGTGCCATCTTCCTTTCCAATCAGTGTTATATCTAAATAACACCTTCTTATATACAAAAGTGAACCATAGTCCCACCTCATTGTGATTCATCCTGTAAGGCTTGAGAAGAATTAAGTTTATGGATCTCAACTGCGGAGTAAATGTGTATAGATGTATGCCTGTGCAGCTAATTACAGTGTAACAGACACAAGGTAGTTTTCTGCTAGGCAATGAAGAGTTGATCTTTTAAGTATAATAACTCCTGATCAGTATGATCTGATTCAGGGAGAGCACATGAGTGATGGAATGATCAGCTTAGACTTCAAGCTACTGTATACTAAGTATCAATGTATACAGTGCAATATATGTAACACACAAAAAGAGAGCAGGTTAATGGAGGCTGCTCACAACCTACTAACTGGTTAGTAAGACTCTTATCTGTCAAGAGTCTGACTTGATTAGCCTTTGACTAATAGTGAGCTGTTACATTGTTTCTGCAAGCTGAGAGTGGTAAGCCTAAGTGCAGTGTGAGTTGTATCTGCACTGATGTAACAGGCAGCTGACAGGCTCCTATACTGAAGTAATCTGGAACGCTCAGTATATGGCTAAGAGCAGCGTGAGTTGAATCTGCATGCAAATACAGGGAGCTGACAGGCTCTTTACACTGAAGTGATCTGGAACGCCGTGTATGGGGTAACTTGCAGGAGGCTCTGTGCTGTGCTGTCCGGAAGTTCCTTATAGGTATGTCAGGTTTCATAAGTTGTGTGTATACCTTTAAATTCTGGCTGACCTATCATGCTTTCACACCCCCTTTATAACACCTGCAAAACTGTCATTCCTTGCTTAGTAATTTGTTAGAACTGCCACGGTAGTACAACTTCTCCTAAGCTCCTGGATTACTTATATTCACTAATATCAACTGGATTCAAGATCCTGAATCTCTTCAGAACTATTGTCTTTAAAAAATACCGCTACTAATTTCTCTGCTTACTACTAACTTTTAACAGTGCTTGTGCAAGTCTCTTTTCAGTTTTTTCTGCTAACGTTTACATTGGATAACAGATTGTCTTCGTGGATTTACTATCAAAATTCTCTCAACTACCTTGACCAAGGATTCTGCATACAGAATGGTAAAGATACTTTTTACTTTGAACATTTAATCATTCGCTTACAATTTACAGATTAAGTTTCTTACATTCGGCTTTCTGCCGCAACTCGTGCTCTGACGTCAGACGCCATTCTCGGAGCAGACCGGAAAACAGTAACTCTTTGCATCGCAACTAATTTCAGCAGCCGCAAGTCTCCGGTAAGAAGGCGATACTGTCTTTAAGGTACAGCTTCATCTACCTGAGTGTCTAAAGTCTTATAACCTGATCAAACAATCTTTCTCTCAGTTGTCCGCTTTTACCCTAGCTTGCTACTTATGAATGATTGTTTTCTCCTATTCGCCTAACTAATGCAATACCTTAGCTGAAGATTATACTAAGTTTAACTTGAACACAAGTCCTCATACTATACAAGGATATTTTTCAAAACCAACTTCATGTGATGCATTATCTGATAAGATTTGAAACTTAATTGAATACTATTAACTTTTCCTCAGTTATTCTTTATACTCTTGTCTTATGAAGTTAATAAGATAAGTTGTCATACTGATAAAATTATTTCCATCAACTTCAGTATACTTTTGTATCTTCTGGTACATTATCATAATAACCACACCTGAAACATCTGTTAATACTTCTACATAGTGTTAATAATTATTCAGGTGTAACACATATTACATTTTTATGTACTAGATAAGAGAAATCCTGTTGTACCAGTTACAAGGTAGTAGGTGCCGGGAAAACTTGTAGCTTTAAGACGTCTGAGAGAGAGGTGTTAGAGCGCTCAGTGAACTGAACGAAGCTCCGGTCTCAGGGGAAGTGTCAGGCTGTGTCTGTGCTGGGGAGCGGGTTCATCCGGCTGTACCGGGAAAGCTTGCAGAGAAACAGATTCACAACTGAGAAGGCTTGACACGGCGTAGTTCCTTGTAAATCACAGAGGCTAAAGTGTAGGTTTTCCAAAGGTTAGTTCTTAGGAAGGCTGTAGTAAATCCTTCGAAGGGTTCAGAGGAATCAGCATATTCTCTAGAGACTTGCTACAAACTTTTGTCATACAATACTGAAGCAGGTTGGAGTGGGCGTGACCCAACTTATATAGATTTAGTACGCTGACACCTAGGATACTTAAAGGAACAGTAGACTCATAAAGGAACAGGAATCCATGACACATCCACTCCACAAATTATTGTGCTAGCTGTTCACCTCCATGCCAAACAAATAAAAAATGATAAATAAACCTTATGTACAGGATAATTTGATGTTTAAAGGGGTTTCCATTGCCATACACGTTGGACCCACCACCACCCATATAGAGGTTAGCATAGGAGGGGGCAAATTTTGCCCCCATAGCTGTCCCACGTCTCTGTAAATAGCACACACCCTCAAATTCAAAATAATTGTGTGTCAAAAGAAACAACACTACCCATACAATGTATTCCTGAAAGGAAGCATCAAAATCTGAATATCTCATCAAAAAGTAGCTTACTACCTCCAAGCTTTTATTATGTGGGATTGAGGAATAAAGAGCTGAAACATGCACTGTTAATCACACCAAAGTTGTTTCCCATAAAACAGAATCAAATAATCTAATTAGATGTTTGGTATCTCTTAAGAAACTCAAAAGACAATGGCTAATGGCTGATGAATCCACTAGGAAAGGGGCTCAAACAGAGAATCAATGCCCCCCACTATTGGTCTACCCTGTACATTTTTAATAGACTTGTGTACTTTTGGTAAATGATGAAACAGTGGCATTTTAGGGTACTCTAACATAACATAATCTACTGTATCCTTATCTAAAACACCATGATGAAGGTGAAAAAGAATTAGTAGGATCTCTATCCAAGACCACATAATTTTTAGTGTCATTCAGTTGGCGTAATGCTTCAGAGATATAATCTGTCTTGTCTAGTAATACTACAGATCCACCTTTATGGCCGGCACAAATAACCAATTCTTTAATACTCTGAAGATCATATAAGGATTGTCTTTCCAAAAAAGTCAAATTCTGTTTAACCTATGGTTGATTCTGTTTAAGGGAAACCAGATCTTTTTCTACTCTCCTAAAGACCTGTTCTAACATAGGGCCCCTACTATATATGGGGTACAATATAGATTTCTTCTTAAAACTCCTGATTCTGTTTTGTTGGATAGTATGAATTTCACTTTCATGATGTAATTAATTTAGAGTTAAAATATTACAGGCATCTCAAAATTCCAAATCACTTTGGTTCAATGCAACAAACCTGATTCACCATTAGTATCTACTCACTGCCTGAAAAAAAATAACCCGTTGGGTGCGTCTATTCTTGTTGCGTGGCCTATTATTATTTTGCCTTTTCCTCAAAAAGTAATGTCCCTTCCTGTTCCACACATCAACCTGTTGTGAACTGTAGTCAGACCTTTAAGATACTTAGAATGTTTGACCTCTATAATTTGTGCTTTTACTTCTGCTATTGTTATTTGTAACAAAGAATCAAAACTAGGGAAATCAACTCATTGTCTTCTACTATTCAATTCAGCGTGTAACTAATCAATCTCACTCCTTATCTTAATTAACAATTTGTTCTTATAATCCAATAACAACAGCATTAAACAAGAGGAACATTCAGATAACATGTCATTACAATCCACATCAAAGGTGGGAAACTTATAAATCGGTAAACCTCTGGGAATAATTTTTATAGCCATATAATGATCCAATGTCCAAATGTCCCACTCTATTTTTGCCTCTTTGGTTAATTCATTCTCCATAGTATCAAACAGGGCACTTATTGTAAAGTTATTTTTCTCTTCCAAAAAAAATGCACTCAAGTTCATTACAGTTATCTGTGCGTGCTGTTGCTGACATTAATGGAAAAAAAATGTTGCTATGAATCATCCATGATAGCATAGCAATTATACAGCTACAAAGGAAAACATTGAGGGCTTGATTACAAGTGGAGCGCTAAATTATTGCACTCCCGCAAATGGGCAAGTGGCTGGTTATTGCTACCGTGATCGCTGGTTCATTTTCCAAAAGTGCCCCTAATGCCCTCAAAATAGAGGGCATTGTAATTTTTTGTTAAAAAAAAATCTAGCATTTTTTTTTAAAATAGAAAAAACTGCATTAGGCAGTTTTGGGGCTTTAAAGTTGGTGAGAGTGGATTTTTAAAAAAAAAAAAAAAACGGCACTGAAAAGTGCCTTTACATTACAATCCTCTCAGAATCATCGAATTACTGCATCAAACATATATAGCATGCACTGTAATTTCCCCATATTCACTATCTTTTTTGCCCCCCTTGTAAACCTCATTCCTAAAGGTTCACTTGGGGTGGATGCCAGAGGATCAGTGGGGCACCTTCCTTGAACCCCCCTAGGCGGAGGCAAAAGAAATAGTGTAGATGGGGGAATTATAATACATTGGGCTTTACCCACAGCTGTTTGGGTAATGTCCGTTTTACCCGGGTAATCCTAGGATTACCCAGATTTCTTACTTTACCCGTAACATATACACATTTTAACACAAATCTATATGTATATATTCATAGACACAGCTTACAACGGTAGATAATCCAGAAGGTACTTCTTAGATAAAATAAACTTTTTATTGGGTCATTATAAAAACAGCAAAGATTTCAATTATAGATCCTGGGTAAAAAGACAGGGGCAATGCATTCAGGTCTGACGAGTTTCAGCTCAGGAGAGCTGTACTAAAAGACCTCTGATGCATTGCCCTAATGAACACATTATATACACATTTGATAATTGATCAATTAAAAACATATGTGTCAATCCTGTGATTAACCCTGTGCTTAACAATTATTTGCTGAACTTATCAGTAATACTAGACTGTAAATAGACCATATGACAAAGTAGAAGTCCTATATATTAGATTTAAGTGGCTATATTTACTCTAGGTGCAACATGTTTACATATGTTCCTTATTTTTCATGTAATTAGAGTACAAGTTTTGTTTTAAAAGTGCCACTCATATTTTTCAAGTACAAAAACTCCTCTCTTATGTGAGGAAGTAGCATCTGTATACATCTATATTTAAAAATGCTGCCCATCACTACACTACTTACCTCCTTCGCTGCGTGAGGTTCTAATGCTGTCACAGACGGCATTGAAACGAGACTCCCATAAGAGCCTATGGAAGCATGCTCTCATGAGCTCGTGTTTGCGATTAACTTGTAATACCAGCGCACCTTATTGTGAGCTCGCCTTTGCATTGCAATTAACTTGTAATACCAGCTCACATTATCGTGCGCTGGTATTACAAAGCGGAGCCCTGAATCTGGCCCTGAATAGGGTATAGCCAGTTAATACCCAAATCAAAAACAAATTAAAAAATAGGTGTCCAGAGCCCCTTGCAATCATCCAAGAATGCCAAGTTTATTATATGTCAATGTTATATCCTCAATTCTTCACCTGGGACAACAAACTTCCCACTCAGCCCCATTCAATTTTGCATGTATTCACTGGAATACCAGTATGTCTTTGTCAGCGTCCGTGGTGAACTTGGACAAAGTTCACATCCACAGCACTGTATATGCAGAAAAACTTTTAATAAACTTTTAATAAAGCATACAGACAAGCAATAAAAGCTAAAGCGACATTTTGGGCTCACACGCTCCCATAATCATGAACTGGGTCAATTCATTCCATTCAGCGGGGAGGCTACCAGGGAGCTTTGTATTACTTCTTGAACCAAATCTACCTCCACTCAACTGTTGGACCGCTTATTCATATCCGCTACACACCACAGCTTACCAATGTGAAGTCTTGGGAAAATTATGTCATACATCAGCGCCAGGATCTCATTGTAAAGTTCGCTATAGTAGTTTAGAGGATACTGATTAAAAAAACATCACAAACAAAGAAATCTGCTGTTCGCTGAGATAAAAGTTAATCTTTATTTCAATGCATTAAAAACTCTTGACAGATGATTCACATGTAAGAGAGATAGTCAGAACTGAGTGCCTTACGCATTTCAGCTTACAAGCCACAATCATAGCCTACCACTCAGGAGGCAACAGCCTATTTTTTAAAACAATAGTGTTACACATGATTGGCTAAACACATTATCAAAACATGGCTCTTATATAAGATGGCAACAAATCAAATACTATGGGGCCGATTTTACAAGCCGATTTATCGTATGGAACTTGATGCCCCTTGTTTCTAAGGACCGCATAACTTGTCTGCCTGCTCTGAGGCAGAGGACAGAAATCAACCCAATCAAATTACTTCCACATTGAATCCAAAAATCAAGCCATATAGGAAAATAACAGAAACTGTATCCAACTACCATCTATGAGCTGCTCTCATCTCAAGGGACTTAATGAATTGCTATATATACTAGAAATACTTATTATTGCAGAGCACCATTCTACTATTATTGATTTCTCTTTCTTCACCATATATATATATATATATATAAGAATAAATAGAATATATTCTGCTATGCCAAAAACATTGTAATGGGAAATATTCATATTTCATGTTGGGTAAGCACACTTTGGTTAAACGTGTTCGGGATTGTGTGTAACTAAGGGTGTTTTATTTTCACTTTTCGAGCTCCATTGAAGTCTATGGGGGGATCCATTAATGTGATCAAGATATTCGAAGTCTGGCTTTTTGCTCGCGTCTGGTTAGCGCTTGTGAGTAAACTTTTTACTTGTAATATCACTCGAGCAGGAGCACTAAATAGCATGCCACTTGTAATCTAGCCCTTAAACTTTTCTTTTTATTGGCCAATGTGGCTTTTGCTTTGCAACTCAGCTTAGAAGGCCATCATCCAAGAGTCGCCTCTGTTGTCACTGTTGACGTTGAGACTGTTGTTTTGCGGGTACTATTTAATGAAGCTGCCACTTGAGGACCTGTGAGGTGTCTGTTTCTCAAACTAGACACACTAATGTATTTGTCCTTTTGCTCAGTTGTAATTTTAATGGAAATAAAAATTAGCTTTTCTTTTAAAAACAAGGAAAGTGACCCCAAAATTTTGAACACCATTGTACATGTGAAGTAATGAACATGGACAAGCTCCACAGGTTTTCTGCTTCACAACTGCCATCAGTCTATGTTTTTATGAATAGAACCTGAGAACACAACATAGACCAGATTATGGCCATAAATTTGACATCAAGGAATATCTTTTTTTCATTACAAATTTTAATATTGTCTCAAAATACTACATTTAAAACCCTGCAAAAAAAAATAATAATAATAATATTTAAACTGCAGATGTTCATTGTATAGGAGTGCAAGCAAGTTTCATGTCAGTTACTCAATTTTAAGACAAATAAAATAGATGTCTTAGCTACAATATTTTTGGAGATATTATATAAAGCCTATGAGGCCCATTTATGGCGAGTCTTCAGTCTAAAGACCACTGCTCCATAGCCCTGTCTGCCTGCTCTGAACAGTCGGACAGGAATCGCCAAAATTCAACCCGATTGAGTACGATCAAGTTGATTGACACCTCCCTGCTGGCGAAGTTTTCAGAGGGTGGCGTTGCACCAGCAGCTCTTATGAGCTTCTGGTGCAATGCTGAATACGGAGAGCGTATTGCTCTCCACATTCAGCGAGGTCTTGCGGACCTGATCCACACTGTGGGATCAGGTCCGCAAGACCTTTGATAAATAGGCCTCATTGTCAACAAATCAGTCCATGGCACAATACCAGTTCTATAATAGAGAGCTCCTGTAGAAAATGTTTTTGAAATGTCTTAGAAGATAAGCAAAAAACTTTGGAATCATATTTTTAACAAACACATCTGGTTTTTAAAATCTGATTAAGGGGGTCAATAACACAAACATGGGTATTCAGGCCAAGCACTGAAGCTGAAGATCTTGCTTAGCTTACTTTGATGAGTCTTAATTTTCAACTACTGCTAGAGCAACTGTGCATTTGTTTTATTCGTACTTAAATTATTCTAAGGCAAGTTCAACAGTTGTCATTTACACTTTAAAACTAATTAAACACTATTATACTTTCCATTTCTGATAGATTTTAAAATAATAGGATATTGATTATAGAAACATCACATGAGTCCTTCATTATTTGTTGATTATATGATGTGTTTAAACCAAAATACTGATTCACATCAGAATAACAGGATAAACCTTGTCCCTTTACATTTATTGGTTTGTTGTATTGGAGCTTAAAGGGGCAATCTACACCAGAATTGTTATTGTTTAAAAAGATAGATAATCCCTTTATTACATGTTCCCCAGATTTGCATAACCAACACGGCTATATTAATACACCTCTCTCTCCTCTGTGATTACCTTGTATCTAAGCCTCTGCAGACGGCCCCCTTATTTCCGTTCTTTTGACAGACTTGCAATTTAGCCAATCAGTGTTGACTCCTAGGTAACTCCACGGGAGTGTGCACAATGTTATCTATATGGCACACATGAACTAACGCCCTCTAGTTGTGAAAAATGTCAAAATGCATTCAGATAAGTGGCAGACTTTAAGGGCTAAGAAATTAGCATATGAACCTCTTAGGTTTGGCTTTCAACTAAGATTACCAAGAGAACAAAGCAAAATTGATGATAAAGGTAAATTGGAAAGTTGTTTAAAATTACATTCCCTATCTGAATCATGAGTTTATTTTTGACTAGACTGTCCCTTTTATTTCACCCAAAATACATACTGTATATACAGTTGTATGCAAAAGTTTAGGCACCCCTGACAATTTCCATGATTTCATTTATAAATAATTGTGTGTTTGGATCAGCAATTTCATTTTGATCTATCAAATAACTGAAGGACACAGTAATATTTCAGTAGTGAAATGAGGTTTATTGGATTAACAAAAAATGTGCAATATGCATCAAAACAAAATTAGACAGGTGCATAAGTTTGGGCTCCCTTGTCATTTTGTTGATTTGATTTCCTGTAACTACCTAGCACTGATTAATTGGAACACACAATTGGTTTGGTGAGCCCACTAAGCCTTGATCTTCATTAACAGGTGCATCCAATCATGAGAAAAGATATCTAAGGTGGCCAATTGCAAGTTGTTGTTCTCTTTGACTCTTCTCTGAAGAGTGGCAACATAGGGGCCTCAAAACAACTCTCAAATGACCTGAAATCAAAGATTGTTCAACATTATGGTTCAGGGGAAGGCTACAGAGATTTAAGCTTTCAGTGTCTACTTTGAGGAACATAGTGAGGAAATGGAAGACCACAGGCACAGTTCTTGTTAATGCCAGAAGTGGCAGGCCAAGTAAAATATCGGAAAGGCAAAGGATGGTGAGAACGGTCAATAACAACCCACAGACCACTTTCAAAGACCTACAACATCATCTTGCTGCAGATGGTGTCACTATGCATTGGTCAACAATTCAGCGCACTTTGCACAAGGAGAAGCTGTATGGGAGAGTGATGTGGTAGAAACCTTTTCTGCACACACGCCACAAACAGAGTCACTTGAGGTATGGAAACGCACATTTGGACAAGCCAGCTTCATTTTGGAAGAAGGTGCTGTGGACTGATGAAACAAAGATTGAGTTATTAGGTCATAACAAGGGCCGTTATGCATGGCGGCAAAAGAACACAGCATTCCAAGACAAACACTTGCTACCCACAGTAAATTTGGTGGATGTTCCATCATGCTGTGGGGCTGTGGGGCCAGTGCAGGTACTGGGAATCTTGTTAAAGTTGAGGGTTGCATGAATTCCACTCAATATCAGCAGATACTTGAGAATAATGTTGAGGAATCAGTCACACAGTTGAAGTTACACCGGGGCTGGATATTTCAACAAGACAATGACCCAAAACACTGCTCAAAATCTACTCTGGCATTTATGCAGAGAAACAAGTACAATGTTCTGGAATGGCCAACCCAGTCCCCAGACCTGAATATCATTGAAAATCTGTGGGGTGATTTGAACCGGGCTGTCCATACTCGGCAACCATCAAACCTAACTGAACTGGAGATGTTTTGCAAGGAGGAATTGTCCAAAATACCCTCATCCAGAATCCAGACACTCATTACAGGCTATAGGAAGCATCTAGAGGCTGTTATTTCTGCTAAAGGAGGCTCTACTAAATATTGATGCAATATTTCTGTTGGGGTGCACAAATTTATGCACCTGTCTAATTTCATTTTGATGCATATTGCACATTTTCTGTTAATCCAAATAAATCTCATTTCACTGCTGAAATATTACTGTGTCCTTCAGTTATTTGATAGATCAAAATTAAAGTGCTGATCCAAACACCCAATTATTTATCAATGAAAATCATGGAAATTGTCAGGGGTGCCTAAACTTTTGCATACAATTATATATATATATATATATATATATATATATATATATATACAACACACAGAGAAAGCCCAGCACTCACTTACAAGCTCTCAGCTAAGATTTAAAAGCCCAGGTACCACATCAAGGTCCTTTCCATTACCTGGGACCCTAAAACAGCCACACAATGAAAGCTCTCAAATCCAAACAAACTGGGAACAAGGGAAGGGTGCACAGGCTTATGTAATCACCCTGGGCTTGTCCCATTTGGCCAAATGCGGTAACTAACCTTTCCATTTTTGCTTTTAAATCTTAGCTGAGAGTTTGTAAGTGAGTGCTTGACTTTCTCTGAGTGTTGTATTAATTTGTTTTGTAATTTCCCTATGGTTCTTGCACCCAGACCTGTCTGGGGTTAACTGCCTGTGACTCTGGGGACAGCACAGCTTCCTGTGAGTGCCCGTGAGCACCCAGGTCTGAGCATGTTACAGGGTCATGGGATGTGTACCCGGTCCGGTATGAGAGTGCAGTCCTCTTCCATGTTTTGTATATGTCTATGGTGATTACATAAGCCTGTGCACCCTTCCCTTGTTCCCAGATTGTTTGGATTTGAGAACTTGCATTGTGTGGCTGTTTTAGGGTCCCAGGTATTGGAAAGGACCTTGATGTGGTACCTGTGCTTGTCCCATTTGGCCAAATGCGGTAACTAACCTTTCCATTTTTGCTTTTAAATCTTAGCTGAGAGCTTGTAAGTGAGTGCTGGACTTTCTCTGTGTGTTGCATTAAATTGTTTTGTAATTTCCCTATGGTTCTTGCACCCAGACCTGTCTGGGGTTAACTGCCTGTGACTCTGGGGACAGCACAGCTTCCTGTGAGTGCCCCTAAACACCCAGGGCTGAGCATGTTACAGGGTCATGGGATGTGTACCCGGTCCGGTATAAGAGTGCAGTCCTCTTCAGTGTTTTGTATATGTCTAGGGTGATTACATAAGCCTGCACACCCTTCCCTTGTTCCCAGTTTGTTTGGATTTGAGAGCTTGCATTGTGTGGCAGTTTTAGGGTCCCAGGTATTGGAAAGGACCTTGATGTGGTACCTGGGCTTGTCCCATTTGGCCAAATGCGGTAACTAACCTTTCCATTTTTGCTTTTAAATCTTAACTGAGAGCTTGTAAGTGAGTGCTGGACTTTCTCTGTTTTGTATGAATTTGTTTTGTAATTTCCCTATGGTTCTTGCTCCCAGACCTGTCTGGGGTTAACTGCCTGTGACTCTGGGGACAGCACAGCTTCCTGTGAGTGTCCGTAAACACCCAGGTATGAGCATGTTACAGGGTCATGGGATGTGTACCCGGTCTGGTATGAGAGTGCAGTCCTCTTTCTTGTTTTATATATGTCTAGGGTGATTACATAAGCCTGTGCACCCTTCCCTTGTTCCCAGTTTGTTTGGATTTGAGAGCTTGTATTGTGTGGCTGTTTTAGGGTCCCAGGTATTGGAAAGGACCTTGATGTGGTACCTGGGCTTGTCCCATTTGGCCAAATGCGGTAACTAACCTTTCCATTTTTGCTTTTAAATCTTAGCTGAGAGCTTGTAAGTGAGTGCTGGACTTTCTCTGTCTGTTGTATTAAATTGTTTTGTAATTTCCCTATGGTTCTTGCACCCAGACCTGTCTGGGGTTAACTGCCTGTGACTCTGGGGACAGCACAGCTTCCTGTGAGTGCCCATGAGCACCTAGGGCTGAGCATGTTACAGGGTCATGGGATGTGTCTGGTATGAGAGTGCAGTCCTCTTCTGTGTTTTATATATATATATATATATATATATATATATATATATATATATATATATATATATATATATATATATATATATAAATATATATATATATATATATATATTTATATATATATACTGTAAATAAAAAGTATTGCTTTTATATTGCTTAATTATATGTTACTATGTGTTTGACACCTTGCTTATATTTTACCAAAACAACCTGTATTTAGAGATGACTAGTAAAAATACAGGGCCAGATTACAAGTAGCCTTAATTGGGAATCTTCAGTGAGGTGCAGGCATATTCCTCTATGTTCATTGGGCATGGAGTCCATGTCTCATTTCCCCTTTTTCCCTTAGGGAAACTAAATACATACATGAGGAGAAGTGCATTCTCAGGAGCAAACACCAGCTCAATATCTTGTTAGCTTGTTCTATGGTAAATTACCACCTGGATGCAGCTTCTTTTAGCCCAATAATGCTTATCACAGAGAAAAACTTTCCTGAAGTATATCAGTCTGATTCTGTCTAGCAAGGTCAGTCTAGCACCAAATACCAGGCAATCCCTCTCTGAACAAGGAACATGGCAACCCCAGACAATCATTTCAGCCTTCATTAGGCCTCATCAGTGAGGTGTAGCCATATTCCTTTAAGCACATTGGGCAAGGAGTCCATGTCTGGTTTCCCCTTAGGGCAGTGATGGTGAACCTTGGCACTCCAGATGTTTCAGAACTACATTTCCCATGATGCTTAGGCACTTTGAAGTCCGGTAAAGCATCTTGGGAAATGTAGTTCTGAAACATCTGGAGTGTCATGATTCACCATTGTTGTCTTAGGGAGACTAAATACATACAGAAGGAGAAGTGCACTCTCAGGAACGAACACCAGCTCAATAACTCGTTTGCTTGTTCTATGGTGATTTTCCATATGGGTGCAGCTTCTTTTAGCCCAATAATGCATTTCAGTGAGAAGAACGTTTCCTAAAGTATATCAGTCTGATCCTGCCTAACAAGGTTAGTCCAACCCTGAAATACCTTTTTACAGGTAAAAGTGCTGATTTCTTTGGGGCAATGCCCCGAAAAAGGCCCTTCTAAGGGCTATTGGCAGTTTAGTTTAGGCTAGGGTTTTTTATTTTTGGGGTGGGCTTTTTTATTTTGATAGGGCTATTAGATTAGGTGTAATTAGTTTAAATATTTGATAATTTCTTTTTTATTTTGTGTAATTAAGTGTTTATATTTTTTGTAATTTAGTTAATTGTATTTAATTAATGTAATTTATTTAATTGTAGTGTAATGTTAGGTGTTAGTGTAAAACAGCTTAAGTTTTATTTTACAGGTAAATTTGTATTTATTTTAACTAGGCAGTTAGTAAATAGTTAATAACTATTTACTAACTAATCTACCTAATGAAAATAAATACAAACTTAGCTGTGAAATAAAAATGAAACCTAAGATAGCTACAATGTAACTATTAGTTATATTGTAGCTAGCTTAGGGTTTATTTTACAGGTAAGTATTTAGTTTTAAATAGGAATCATTTAGTTAATGATAGTAATTTTTATTTAGATTTATTTTAATTATATTAAAGATAGGGGTGTTAGGGTTAGACTTAGGGTTAGGTTTAGGGGTTAATAACTTTAGTATAGTGGAGGCAGAGATGTTGGGGGTGGCAGATTAGGGGTTAATAATATTTAACTAGTGTTTGCAATGCAGGAGTGCGGCGGTTTAGGGGTTAATATGTTTATTATAGTGGCGGTGATGTCCGGAGTGGCAGATTAGGGGTTAATAGGTAGTTTATGGGTGTTAGTGTACTTTGTAACACTTTAGTTATGAGTTTTATGCTACAGCTTTGTTTCGTAAAACTCATAACTACTGACTTTAGATGGCGGTACGAATCTTGTCGGTATAGGCCGTACCACTCACTTTTTGGCCTCCCAGGCAAAACTCGTAATACCGGCGCTATGGAAGTCCATGAAAAAGGACTTTTTGAAAGGTGCGGTAGTTATGTTGCATTACGGCCAAAAAAGTGTGCAGTACAGCTATACCTACAAGACTCAGCGGTAGTGAAAAAGCAGCGTTATGAGGCTTTTTCACTCATAACGCAAAACTCGTAATCTAGCCGATTGTGTGTTAAAATTGTTTTATAATGACATTTAATGTGTTCTGATTGATGTTTTGATCCGCAAAAGTAGCATTTGTATATACTTGTATAATTACTTATATGCTGGTTAGTCAATACATTATACCTCCACTGACTGTCCAGAGAAGCCCTATGTAGGTGGATAACATCCGTATGTGTTCCTGGTTAGGCGAGTGAACCCTCCAGTAACCACCGCAGGGAATATCCTCCGTATCTGTCTCAGGACTCGTTTCCATTGAGCCGTAATTCGGTTTGCGTGAACTCGCAAACCGATAAATATGCTGTCAGAAGCAATGTCGTTTATCGACTGCTTCCAACGGCTGCCGAAAACATTATTGTGTCCCATACAAAGTATAGGAAGCTGCTAATCTTTAAATTATACTCGGTTTCCAATGCCCGCACAAACCTTAAATACACTTCGGAGGCTGCTGATACATTAACAAAAAGTACACCCAGCTCAACTAGGTGTAAAACAGGAAGAAGTTGCTCTTTGAGACACTTCAAAATCCCTCTATCCGCCATCCCCCCACATCACAACTTATAATAAATGTATTAACCACTAAACCGCCATGCCCCAACATCACAAAGTACCTATTTAAACTATTAACCTCTAATCCGCCATCCCCTCACATCGCAACTTGTAATAAATGTATTAACCTCTAAACCACCATGCCCCACAACTCAAAATAAAAACAAATAAAAGGGCCTTTTCTAGGGCGTTGCTCTAAGTTAAACAGCTCTTTTACCTTAAAAAATACTAAGTCCCCCTCTAACAGTAAAACCCCCCAAAATAAAAATAAACTAACACTAAAAAATCCTAAACTATACCCATTGCCCCTAAAGGGGCATTTGTATGGGCATTGCCCTTAAAGGTAAAAAGAGCTGTTTAACTTAGGGCAAAGCCCTAAAAAAAGGCAATTTTAAGGGCTATTGGTATTTAGTATTAGATTAGGGGGTGTTTTTTTGAGGTTTTTGTTTTTTTTCATAGGGATTAGGTTTAATTTTTATATTTGTGATAATTTTGTTTATTATTTTATGTAGCCTAATTTAAGCTTATTTTTTTAAATTTTTTAAGTAATGTTAGCTTTTTATTTTAATTGTAATTTAGGATTATTTTAATTTATGTAATGGGGATAATTTATGGGGTGTTAGGTTAGGGGGCTTAGTGATTAGTTATTTGCGTTGTGGGGTTTGGCGGTTTAGGGGTTAATAGATTTATTAGGTTAATTGTGATGTGGGTTAATGGCGGATTAGGGGTTAATAGTTTAAATAGATAGTTTGCGTTGTGGGGGCATGGCGGATTAGGGGTTCATAGATTTAATAGATAGTTTGCGTTGTGGGGGTGGCGGTTTAGGGGTTAATAACTTTAATAGATACTTTGCTTTATGGAGGTTGGCAGATTAGGGGTTAATACATTAGGTATTGCGGTGGGGGGTGCGGTTGAGAGGTAGATATCACACATGCGTTAGGTGTTTGATTTTATTTTAGCAGCGAGCGACGGGTAAAATATATGGCGCCGCACTTGTATGCGACACCCTATACATGCGATCAAGTGTAGTGTAAGGTCGGGTTATCATAGTAACTTATTAATGTTTTAGAAATCTGGCATCGGGTGGAAGCATTAACACAACGCTAACTTACACCTACACTAAAAGAGTGACCACTCACAAAGCGGAAACCTTTTCAATGAAAACCTGGTACTAAAATGTAGCCATAATTTATTTTTAGCTGTCGGCTGCTTCGGTTGCTTACGGCTCCATTTTTAATGGCTTAATGGAATCGAGCCCTCAGTAGGTGTGTGCCATCTGGTTCCAGAAGCTGTTTTGTTGTGAGTCCATAGATCGCCTACGATATGCTGGGAGGCTGGAAAAAGGAAATGACGAATGCAAGTTGCACCAATCAAACAAGGTGTAAGGTAAAGGCATCAGCTTGTTACCGTGGTATACCCAGCCGTGGCCTCAGGAAAGTTCAGTTTATTGGCTGTGCCATATAATCACGAAGAGTGACATGCAAAGATGCCTGGCATGTTTTGCACATGCGCACATGCACTTCATCAGAGGCTAAGGATTCTATGGGAGATGCAGGCTTTATACACACCGTGGCCGATTGCATCATGAATAAATTATGTTTACATCAATAATAATTTATATATTCTCCAATTGGTTTGGAATATTGTATGAAGTAGCAATGGAAACCAGTGTGGATTAGGCTGCAAGTTTTAAGCGTTTCTAGAATAGTGCATATAAAATGCAAACTCAGAGCTCGCTTCCATTGAGCCATTAAAAATGAAGCCATAAGCTACCGAAGCTACCGACAGCTAAAAGTAATTTACGGTTCTATTTTAGTACCAGGTTTCCATTCAAAAGAATTGCGTGTTACGCCCAGTCGCTCTTTTCAGCTGTATGTAAGTTTGTGCTGCCAACCGATGTTGGATTTGATGAAAAGCGCGTCGTAACAAGTGTATGTCCATGGTAACCGGACTTCTGTCTATAAGAATAACGGTTTGCGCCTGCGCTCTTTACCTGTGATCGCCTCTAGACAGAAAGACATGGGAGCTAGTTGCGTTGGTAGAAGTTTGGTGGTTTGGATAGTTTTTTGAGAGTTAGTGGATAGTTGGAGATTTTTTTTTTTCATATATTCTTATTGTAGGCCTCATATATTAGGAACACACACACACACACATCCATACATTAGTTAATTAACACACATTAGTTTATATACACAAAACACACACACTTTTATTTGATACAAACACATTCACATTTTTTTATTTAATTAACCCCCCATATCCCCATCTTCCTTTATTACCCCTTTCATTACCCCCTATCCCACTTCCCATCTCCCCTTTTAACTACCCTTCCCCACTATATAACTTTATTTTACTTTTTCATTTATACATTTCTGCCATCCCTTTTTTGTTTTACATCCTATATATTATTTTTTCTAATCTCATATTTTTTTTCCATTTGACTATATAGCCAATCCCTTTCTTCATTTGCATCCCTCATTATTTTTCTTTAATTTTGTAATAAAACTTTTTTTATGTTTTTTTTTTAATATTGAGACCATTCCTTTTTTCATTTACATCCCTTTGTTTATTTTTACCCCCACATTTTTTATTTGCAGGGATATAGAATAGAGATAGTTAGGGTCTAGATTGGTTAGGTAGTCAGTTTTGGGGATATTTAATTTAGGGTTTAGTTTGGTAAATTAGTGTAGTTAGGTAAGCTATGGACTTCAGTGAATGTGGAGAGCAATACATGCAGACTCGCCCCCTGCAGACTCGCGGCCAATGGGCCGCCTGCAGGGAGGTGTCAATCAACCCGATCGTACTCGATCAGGTTGTATTGTGGCGATTCCTGTCCTCCTCATCAGAGCAGGCGGACAGGGTTATGGAGCAGCATTCTTTAGACCGCTGCTTCATAACTGCTGTTTCTGGCAAGTCTGAAGACTCAGCAGAAACACGGCCCTTCAAGCTCAATACGGAGCTTGATAAATGGGCCTCCATATTTAATAAATGTTTTATTTCTAACAAATATATGGTAACATCAGAAATATACATAGGCTTTGTTTTTTTAAAAAATATCAATGTAATCATGCACATGTGTAATACAGACTATAGAATGTTCATATTTTACATATGGTTAGTAATCATTTTTTTTCAAGCATCAGTGGAAAACATACCTAGGTAGGTTGAGGATAAGTAATGTTTTACATGGTGCAAAATCTGATTTTCACATTTACTTAAAGGGATAGTAAACCCAATGTTTTTCTTTCATGATTCAGATAGAGCAGCAATTTAAATCAAATTTCTAATTTACTCCTATTATCAATATTTCTTTGTTATCTTGCTATTTTTATTTAAAAAGCAAGAATGTAATGCATATGAGCCTTTCATTTTTGGTTGAGAACCTGGGTTATGCCTGCTTATTGGTGGGTAAATGTAA
This sequence comes from Bombina bombina, assembly GCF_027579735.1. Classification (NCBI taxonomy): domain Eukaryota; kingdom Metazoa; phylum Chordata; class Amphibia; order Anura; family Bombinatoridae; genus Bombina; species Bombina bombina. The sequence goes on from NC_069499.1 coordinate 1,088,486,965, forward strand.
GCCTCCAATATGCAAGCGCTATCCATGGTGCTGAACCTAAAATGGGCTGGCTGCTAAGATTTACATTCATGATTTTAAAATAAAGATAGCAAAAACGAAGAATAATTGATAATAGGAGTAAATTAGAAAATTGATTTAAATTGCATGCTCTGCCTGAATCATGAAAGTTTAATTTCGACTTTAATGCCCCTTTAAGTACACCTTAACATAGTTGTAGTGGATACATTCATCATAATTTCTGGTGAGCTATCTGCTCAAACAAGCAAGGGTATAGAATTTATGATTTCTTGGCCATTTTTCAGAGAATATGATTGATAACACAAAAACTTTTCTTTCACTCATGGTTAATGTTTGGGTGAAGCCATTTATTATCAATCAAATGTGTTTACTCTTTTTAAATCATAATGACAACAGAAACTACCCAAATGACCCTGATAAAAAGTTTACATACCCTGGTAATTTTGGCCTGATAACATGCACACAAGTTGACACAAAAGGGTTTTAATGGCTATTAAAGGTAACCATCCTCACCTGTGATCGGTTTGCTTGTAATTAGTATGTGTGTATAAAAGATCAATTAGTTTCTGGACTCCTGACAGACCTTTAGATCTTTCATCCAGTGCTGCACTGACGTTTATGGATTCTGAGTCATGGGGAAAAATTGTCAAAGGATCTGCGGGAAAAGGTAGTTGAACTGTATAAAACAGGAAAGGGATAGAAAAAGATATCCAAGGAATTGAGAATGCAAATCTGCAGTGTTCAAACTCTAATCAAGAAGTGGAAAATGAGGGGTTCTGTTGAAACCAAACCACGGTCAGGTAGACTAACTAAAATTTCAGCCACCACTGCCAGGAAAATTGCTCGGGATGCAAAGACAAACCCACAAATAACTTCAGGTGAAATATAGGACTCTCTGAAAACATGTGGTGTGTCTGTTTCAAGATGCACAATAAGAAAGATGGGCTGCATGGTCGAGTCGCCAGAAGAAAGGCATTACTACGCAAATGCCACAAAGTATCCCGCTTACAATACGCAAAACAGCACAGAGACAAGCCTCAAACCATCTGGCACAAAGTAATTTGGAGTGATGAGACCAAAATTTAGCTTTTTGGCCACAACCATAAACGCTACTGTAAAAGTAAATGTCCCCTTTTTAACAGGTTTAGAACAAACAGAATAGCACAGTTTCTTGTACAGCTTGTAAAAGTATAATGTCCCTTTAAGCAGGTTTATAACAAACAGAAAGGCAAAGTTCTCTTTTGCAGCTTGTAAAAGTAAATGTCCCTTTTAAGCAGGTGTATAACAAACAGAAAGGCAAAGTTCTCTTTTGCAGCTTGTAAAAGTAAAATGTCCCCTTAAGCAGGTTTTGTTTATCAAAGAAAAGGTTTAAAGGTAAAGGCAAAAGCAAGGTCAGGCAGGCAGAAGTCGGTATCCAAATATCAGCAAAAGGTATAGGCAAAAGACAAGGTCAGGCAAGCAGAAGTCGGCATCCAAGTATCAGCAAAAGGGTAAAAGCTACAGGCAAGGTCAGGCAGGCAGAAGTCAATATCCAAATATCAGCAAGTAGGGATTAGGCAAGAGGCTTGGTCAGGCAGGCAGAAGTCGGTACACAAAAGAACAAAATTGATACGGTACTCACAATCCAGGGAAACAAACAAACGGGCCCAGATTCAGATCTCCCGCCGTGATTTAAAGGGCAGGAGCGTAACCGTCATCAGAGGGGTGTGAGAGAAAGCGTCATGTTGCTAAGCAACATGACGTCAGACACACAGAGAAGTTCCGGGAGCCGCGGCGACACGGCGATGAACGGAAGCAATCATGACAGCACCCCCTCCTCAAGGACCCCTCCGGGGGACAGGACCAGGTCTATCAGGATGAGTCTTGTGGAAGGTCTTGACCAAAATAGGAGCATTTACTTGATGAGCAGGTTCCCAAGAACGTTCCGTGACTGGATAACCCTTCCAATGAATGAGATAATACAATTTCTTGCCCCGCAACTTGGAATCTAGAATATGGCTGATCTCAAACTCAGGATGTCCATGCACCAATAACGGTGGAGGTTTAGAAAAAGGCTTAGAATACCTGTTAATCATCACAGGTTTTAAAAGAGAAACATGGAATACCGGATGGACTTTGAGAGACTTGGGTAAAGCTACCCGATAAGCAGTGGAACACACCTGACCCAGTATTCGGAAAGGACCCACATATCGTGGTCCCAATTTGTTAGAAGGTTGTTTCAGGCGAAGAAATCGAGAGGAAATCCAAACTTTATCACCAGGGCGATATTTAGGAGCCTTCTTCCGTCGAAGATCCGAAAAGAACTTGTAACGTCTAGAAGTTACAGAAAGAATACAATGTATCTTCTGCCAATGTCGAGTTAATCTTCGGGCTGTAAGATCAGAAGCAGGATTCACTGTGGAGGAAGTATGCAAAGGGAATGTCCTAGGCTGATATCCGTAAGCTGCATGAAAAGGAGAAGTCTGAAGGGAGGAATTGTACCGGGCATTATGAGCCAATTCAGCCAAAGGAAGGTAAGAAGTCCAGTTAGAGTGATAATGATCCACATAATGTCTAAGATATGTTTCAAGACACTGGTTTACTCTTTCAGTCTGACCATTCGATTGTGGGTGGTGAGAAGTAGAGAGAGATATAGTAGTACCAAAATGTTTACAAAGTGACCTCCAAAATCGAGAAACGAATTGTACCCCTCTATCTGAAACAATATCTAGAGGAAATCCATGGATTCTTACAATATGTAGAATAAAAAGTTCAGAGAGTCTTTTGGCAGATGGTAATCCTGGCAAGGGTACAAAATGAGCCGTCTTAGTGAACCTGTCGACCACCACCCAGATAGTATTGTTCCCAGTGGACAAGGGAAGATCGGTAATAAAGTCCATGGATACATGAGTCCAAGGCTGGTGAGGTATAGGCAATGGTTGGAGTAATCCTGAAGGAAGTTGGCGTGGAGTTTTGTTCATGGCACATTGTGTGCATACTGAGACGTAATCCTTCACATCTTGAGAGAGTGTAGGCCACCAGACATGTTGTTTGAGGTTTCGAGTGGTAATACTGATGCCAGGATGTCCAGAAAGGGGACTATCATGAGCCCAAAATAAAATCTTGGAACGAAGGCGTTCAGGAACAAAGAGTAAACCATCGGGAGGTTTACAGGACAAAGGAAGATGCTCTTGAGCGGACTGTAATTCTTGTAACCAAGAAGTTGTTAACTGGGCAATGACTTCATGAGGTTGGAGAATGGTACCAGACTCAGGAACTGGGGTATCTTGAAATTGTCTGGAAAGTGCGTCTGCTTTAATATTTTTTGAACCAGGTATGTAAGACAAATTATAGTGAAACCGAGAGAAGAATAATGACCAGCGTGCTTGCCTGGAATTTAATCGTTTGGCTGTTTGGAGATACAGAAGGTTCTTATGATCAGTAAGTATAGTAAATGGCAAAGAAGTACCTTCCAGCCAATGTCTCCATTCATCCAATGCCATTTTGATGGCAAGCAACTCTTTATTCCCTACGTCATAGTTAAATTCGGAAGGAGTGAATTTTTTAGAGAAAAAAGCAACAGGATGAATCCTTCCAGTCTCTGGTATTCGTTGAGACAGAACAGCTCCAGCAGCAACAGAGGAAGCATCCACCTCCAGAATAAATTGAAACTCAGGATTTGGATGACGAAGGATAGGAGCTGAGGAAAAAGCTTCTTTGAGAGATTCAAAAGCTTCTATAGCCTCAGACGGCCATACTTTACAGTTTTGTCCTTTTCTTGTGAGAGAAGTAAGAGGAGAAGTAATAGTAGCAAAATTCTTGATGAACTTTCTGTAATAATTGGCGAAGCCTAGGAAACGTTGTAAAGCCTTCAAAGAATCAGGTCTAGGCCAATCCAAAATGGCAGAAAGTTTAGTAGGGTCCATTTCGAATCCAGATGCCGATATTACATAACCCAGAAAGGGTATGGATTTTTGATGGAAAGAACATTTCTCCAGTTTAGCAAACAGATGGAATTCTCTTAGACGTTGAAGTACTTTCTTGACGTGGTGCACATGATCTTGGTGGTTCTGAGAAAAAATTAAGATGTCGTCCAGGTATATGATAACAAAAATATTCAAAAAATCACGAAAGATCTCGTTTACAAAATGCTGGAAAACCGCCGGAGCATTGCATAGCCCGAAGGGCATGACCAAATATTCATAATGCCCAAATCGAGTGTTAAAGGCAGTCTTCCACTCATCTCCTTTGCGTATACGGATCAAGTTGTATGCACCACGTAGGTCGAGTTTGGTGAAAATGGTGGCTCCCTGAAGATAAGTAAAAAGTTCAGGAATAAGGGGCAGAGGATAACTGTTCTTGATGGTAATCTGATTCAATCCACGATAATCAATACAGGGTCTTAATCCGCCATCCTTTTTTCCCACAAAAAAGAAACCAGCCCCTACAGGGGAAGAGGAGGGTCGAATAAATCCTCTAGCCAGATTGTCTTTTATATATTCTTCCAGAGCCATGTTTTCTGGTTTAGAAAGTGGATATGTCTTGCCTCGAGGATAGGCAGCCCCAGGAAGGAGATCAATGGGACAATCAAAAGGGCGATGAGGAGGAAGACGTTCAGCTTCTTTTTTGGAGAAGACATCCACAAAGTCATGGTAATGCATAGGTAAGGATTCCGGAGTTTCAACTGTGAGAGCAATAGTGAGTGGTAACTTAGTAATCTTTTGAAGACATTTAGTCTGGCATGTAGATCCCCAGGAAGTGAGTTCACCGAAAGTCCAAGAAAAAATGGGATTGTGAATCTGGAGCCAGGGTAATCCCAAGATAATGGGAAATTGCGGAGTGGGAATGACATCGAAACAAATTGTCTCAGAATGAAGTATTCCTACGGTGAGGAGTAAGGGTTGAGTAGAAAACTGAATGTATCCAGAACCCAAAGGATCTCCACTGACCGTAGAGACTGAAATGGAATACTCCTTCTTTAATAAGGGTATAGAATGAGTAGAAACAAATGTAGAGTCAATGAACACACCTCCAGCACCAGAATCAATTAGAGCTTGGGTATAGATCTTCTTATGTCCAATTAGAAGAGTTACTGGAACAAAGAGTTTCTTGTATAGGGAATGACCACTATTTTGGCTTAACTCAGTTCCCTGGACTAGAGTTAAGCCCTGGCTTTTACTGGCCTAGTAGGACAATCCCTTAATAAATGCCCTTTAAGGCCACAGTACAGACATAAGCCAAGAGTCCGTCTTCTCAAGCGTTCAGTCTCAGTTAATTTTATACTTCCTACTTCCATGGGTTCAGCCTGATCAGTAGTAGGAGAGGCTGGAGTGACTGGATTAGAAAAACGAGGAGCTAAACGAAAAGGAGTTCGAGTTGACGTCCTCTGTGTTCTATCCTTTTCTTGTTGGCGTTCACGAAACCTGGCGTCGAGACTGATACAGAGATTTATTAAGGCTTCTAAGGACTCTGGAAGTTCACGATACACCAATTCATCCTTGAGACGCTCAGAAAGTCCTTTACGGAAAGCGGCTCTGAGTGCTCCCTGATTCCAAGTGGTTTCAGAGGCAAGGGTGCGGAACTCAATTGCATATTGAGAGACTGGTTGATTTCCTTGACGTAAATCCAGGAGGGTAGCTTCAGCAGCGGATGACCTTCCAGGTTTATCGAATACGTTTGAGAATGTAGATAGAAATGTATCAACATCCAACAGTATAGGATCATTCTTTTCTAGCAAAGGTGACACCCAAGCCAAGGCTTTTCCTTTCATTAAGGAAATAAGAAACGTGATTCTAGAAGAGGCAGTAGCAAAGAGAGTAGGGCTATTTCGGAAATGAAGACGGCATTGATTCAGAAAGCCTCTACATTCTTCAGGATTCCCATCATATTTATCCGGAAGAGGTATCCTGGGACTTAGTTGTACCTGAGACTGATTGTTAGGAATCGGAGGAGGTAATGCCTCAATCGGATTTGGATTGGGATTAGGATTGGGAGGTGCGGTAGCAACCAAATTTTGTAATAGAGCAGTAATTTGATCAAGTTTAGTGTCCAGAGACTGCAAGTGAGTGGCATGAGAACCCAAGAGCTGTCCCTGGTGAGCCACGGCCATAGATAATTCAGTGGGGTCCATTTTTAAGGCCCGTTTGTAATGTCAGCCGCTCTGGAATCAATCCGGGATGTAACCCAACTGCTAGCGTGAATTGAAAGCACACGCTAGCACACTGAGAAATATCCAGGACGTGACCCACTCAGGAAGCAGATTAGAAGATAACAAAAATGAATATTGTTCCAGAATGCAGGAAAGCCACAAAGGATAAAACGTCCCTTTAAGTAGTACAAAGAACAAAAAGGAAATGCTCTTACTTGAAGCTTCTGAAAAAGGTCCTCTTTAGCAGGCTTGTAAAACAAAGGAAAAGTTCTCTTTTGCAGCTTGTAAAAGTAAATGTCCCTTTTAAGCAGGTGTATAACAAACAGAAAGGCAAAGTTCTCTTTTGCAGCTTGTAAAAGTAAATGTCCCCTTTTTAACAGGTTTAGAACAAACAGAATAGCACAGTTTCTTGTACAGCTTGTAAAAGTATAATGTCCCTTTAAGCAGGTTTATAACAAACAGAAAGGCAAAGTTCTCTTTTGCAGCTTGTAAAAGTAAATGTCCCTTTTAAGCAGGTGTATAACAAACAGAAAGGCAAAGTTCTCTTTTGCAGCTTGTAAAAGTAAAATGTCCCCTTAAGCAGGTTTTGTTTATCAAAGAAAAGGTTTAAAGGTAAAGGCAAAAGCAAGGTCAGGCAGGCAGAAGTCGGTATCCAAATATCAGCAAAAGGTATAGGCAAAAGACAAGGTCAGGCAAGCAGAAGTCGGCATCCAAGTATCAGCAAAAGGGTAAAAGCTACAGGCAAGGTCAGGCAGGCAGAAGTCAATATCCAAATATCAGCAAGTAGGGATTAGGCAAGAGGCTTGGTCAGGCAGGCAGAAGTCGGTACACAAAAGAACAAAATTGATACGGTACTCACAATCCAGGGAAACAAACAAACGGGCCCAGATTCAGATCTCCCGCCGTGATTTAAAGGGCAGGAGCGTAACCGTCATCAGAGGGGTGTGAGAGAAAGCGTCATGTTGCTAAGCAACATGACGTCAGACACACAGAGAAGTTCCGGGAGCCGCGGCGACACGGCGATGAACGGAAGCAATCATGACAGCTACATTTGGAGAGGAGTCAACAAGGCCTATGATGAAAGGTACACTATTCCTACTGTGAAAAACGGAGGTGGATCGCTGATGTTTTGGGGATGTGTGAACTACAAAGGCACAAGAAATTTGGTCAGAATTGATGGCAAGATGAATGCAGTATGTTATCAAACAGAACCCCTCATTTTCCCTTTCTTGATTAGAGTTTGAACACTGCTGATTTGCATTCTCAATTCCTTGGATATCTTTTTATATCCCTTTCCTGTTTTATACAATTCAACTACCTTTTCCCGCAGATCCTTTGACAATTCTTATGCTTTCCCCATGACTCAGAATCCAGAAACATCAGTGCAGCACTGGATGAAAGAGGCAAGGCTCTGTCAGGAGTCCAGAAACTAATTGACCTTTTATACACACACACTAATTACAAGCAAACAGATCACATGTGAGGATGGTTACCTTTAATAGCCATTCAAACCCCTCTGTGTCAACTTGTGTGCATGTTATCAGGCCAAAATCAACAGGGTATGTAAATTTTTGATCAGGGTTATTTGGGTAGTTTCTGTTGTCATTATGATTTTAAAAGAGTAAACACAGTTGATTGATAATAAATGGCTTCAGCCAAACACTAACCATGAGTGAAAGAAAAGTTTTTGTGTTATCATTCATATTCTCTAAAAAATGGCCAAGAAATAAAAAATTCTGCCAGGGTATGTAAACTTATGAGCATAACTGTATATATATATATATATATATATATATATATATATATATATATATATATATATATATATATATATATATATATATATATATATATATATATATATATATATATATATATTATTTTAAAATGTAATATGCTTCATCAGATTAATCATAACAATTTATGTTTCAGAATCGTAATATGAGTATGAGTCCTCCACAAGACCGGAGGCCAGTGACGTTCCTGTATTTAGTGAGGAGGAGGGGGATGTGATAGAATCCAGATACTCCTACCTCAGCATGCTCGAAGGGGATGAGGAAGAGCCACTGGCACAGGAAGTAGAAAACGTTCCTGCCACATCCCCATATCCATCTCTGAGGACATATCACCAGATGCAGCCTCAACCACCTGAACCACCACAGCATCACATGCAGCAGGAACATTCCCAGCATCCCATGCAGCCGCAACATTAACATATCCCATGCATCCGCAACATCAACAATATCCCATGCAGCTGCAACATCACCAGTTTCCTATGCAGACACAAAATCTTTAGTATATGATGCAGCCTTCACCGCAGCATCTGTATTATATGCCACCGCAACAGCAAATGCAGCACCCATCCGTGGCACAACAAATGCCGCCACCACCACCACCGCCACCACAATCACCACTGCTACCTACCAATGTCTGCCCTCAATTGAATATTTAGCAACCCTCACAGTCCCCAAGACTGAGTGATGACAACCCCACAGAGAGGCAGGGATATGTGCTGGAGACACCCATTGAGCCCCAAGTCTCCCCCATAGATTCAAATATTCCTGCACAGTCCCAGCAGGATGCTCTAGTGCGGCTCATTCACCAGGAGCTCAGGCTGACCAGGCTCCAGCATCAGCATGACTTTCCGAGGCTACAGAGCCAGATGGACATTCATAATGCCTCACTTGTCCACCTGGTAGAGGCAGTGGAGAGGCTAGCAGATAGGCCACAAACTCCCTCCTCCCTTGCATCCTCCGTCATCTCCCTGCAGGACCCTGAACCACAGGTTCTAGCCTCCCAGTCAGCTGGTGTGCGTCGCGCAAGATGCCACACTTCCACCCCAAGTACCTCTCCTCCAAAGCATAAATCCCGCTGCAAGCATTAAGCTATATATTTATTTTTTTTAAAAATGTCAGCTATATTATATCTAATTTTTTGTATGAAGCACTTTTTTAAGTGTGATTTCCATCTCATAAATATGCTTATATTTTTCTAATCCAAATTAGAAAATATATTTCAAAATTGTTTTGCTAGCTGTTTATTTGCAAAACATTAACAGCTTTATTCATTTTTATTTCACATGATGTCAATTAATATGCAGGTGTACATTGTTAATAAATGTATGTGTACTTCTATCGAGAATATTATGCCATTTAAAAAAACTAGAGGATACGTGTCTGAAATCAATACAATATATGCTAACAGTAGTCAACGTGTCATGTTTAAATGTTATGATTAATATTGCACAAGCATATGTTGTTGTTTACTCCTTCCTGTTGATATGGCCAAATACCTTGTATTCATGCTTATAGTCATATATGGAATGTAATATCTGAAACCTATACCTATCATAACTAATGCACTCCTTTTTGTCAAGAATATTATTACATTTTTAGACTGATTTGAGAAATGCATCTCTATGATATTTAAGCACTGATGTATGCACAACATATATGTAATTGCCATGATTTAGAGGTGATTAATACATTTTAATTGACATCATATGAACAGACACAGACTCTCCCTGGGACCAATGCACAAAGCATTTTTAAATTGTTTCAATAACTCCATGTTAAAGACAATACTTATATCTCTTGAAGTATGTAATATTTAGCACTTATGTATTTTGGTTAATATTCTAAATATTGCATATGTAATCTCTGCTTTAGCAAACATGATATTACATATATATTATAAATATTAATAGTATGCCACATTATACTTTAATGTGTCATCGTGTTTGTATTGAATAAATATGTTCAATGATTTTCACATTGAAAATTACATATAATGATGGTAATCTGTAATAATAAAAGTCATCTTCATGATAAACAAATTATTTCCTTTGACTTATTTTTCTATATTATTTTCTATCAGGTAACCTTGGCATTCAAGTGTGCAATCTCAGGGGATTGTATGTATTGATAATGTATGTTTCATTTAAGGATTATATTATATCTGTATTTGTCTCTTTAAAATGGGTATTTGACATATTTCTTAAAGGGATAGTCTATTCAAAATTAAACTCATGAATCAGAGCATGCAGTATTTATATACTTAAATATGTACTCCTATAATCTATTTTACTTCATTATCTGAAATTTTGTAAAGCAGGAATGCTAGCTTAAGAATCTACCCATTTTGATTCTGCACATGGGGAGCGCTTGATGATTGTTGTCTAATTGTAGGCAACAATTAGCAAGTGCAACACAGGTGCTGAACATAAAATGTAATGCCTCCTAAACTTAAATACAAGATTAAAATAAGAAACAGAACAAAATCAAATTGATTATGAGTACATATGTAAGTTGATTGGAATTGAATGCTTTATCTGATTCATGAAAGTATCCTTTTGATTTAAAGTGACATAATACAAATATTTTATTCCATTATTTTGCTAAAACGTATATATTTACAAGCAAATCTAATATCATTATATTATTTATATTGCTTTATATTCTTAGTATCCTTTGATGATAGTTTTATCTAGGTAAGATCAGGAGCAGCATAGAACCTAGGTTGGAGCTGTTTATTGTTAGGCAATTGGCTCCTGTGCCATGTTATGTAGACAGCAACATGCCACTATGATGTTTATTGCCTTTTCAGGAATGTATTGTAGATCCCCCCTGATCTGTCCAGGCAGCGAAAGCGCATTTTTAGAACACCAAACAGTCCTTCTATTATAGCATGTGTTCTGATATGTTCTTCATTATATCTGTATTAAACAACAATAAATATGATTATAATATATAATGTGAAGACAAATCAAATACTAATGAGCTAACTACATTCCTGGTTTGATTCCTGGTTGTCATTTGCTCACCCATGTGCTCATTTTTAGTAACCAGGAGTGCATTGCTGCTCTTCAAACAAATGATACCAAGATATTAAAGTAATATTTGGAATAGAAGTAAAACTAGATTTTAGATAATTATGTTATACATAAATCATAAGAGTAAAGATTTTTTTAGGTCCCTTTAAAGATGAATAGCTGGAAATAAAGAAACATTCATCATGACAATATTTGAGTAAAGTACACATTTATTTAGGGGAAAATGTGGTAAATATGGGGATGAGGAGAAAGGGATGGGAGTGATATTCCATCTCTGAGAATCTGTAACTGACAATCTGTAAAACATAAAAAGAAAACATGTGCATTATTAAAAAAACATATTATTAAATAACTAAAAGGTCTCATCATAATACTACAAAAGTACCTGAAAAAAATCTTGAATAGTTGCAATTCTCTCCAAATGGGCATTGAGTGGTTGGGGATGATTAATAACATCCGGCTCAAAGATTTCACCTGGGGGCTGTGGTGGTGGAAGTAAAACGTTTAACATCCCATGCTCCTGTGCCATGTTATGTAGACAGCAACATGCCATGATGTTTATTGCCTTTTCAGGAATGTATTGTAGATCCCCCCTGATCTGTCCAGGCAGCGAAAGCGCATTTTTAGAACACCAAACAGTCCTTCTATTATAGCATGTGTTCTGATATGTTCTTCATTATATCTGTATTAAACAACAATAAATATGATTATAATATATAATGTGAAGACAAATTAAATACTAATGAGCTAACTACATTCCTGGTTTGATCTTATCACTCTTTAAACGTTTTTACATATATAAATATATTTATATTCAAGCAGAGAGATTTATAACAGCTTTACTGATAATAGATTATTTGGATTGTCCCTTTAAGTTATGTCTGTGATAGAGTGATGTATGTATATATATATATATATATATATATATATATATATATATATATATATATATATATACACACACACACACAGGAGAAAATCAAGCAACACATGTATGTACACAAACACAGATTATAGTCAGGGCCGGATTTGGCCACCGGGATACCGGGAAAAATCCCGGTGGGCCGGCAGGGGCAGCTCAGTGTGTGCAGACTAGAGCAGCAGAGCCCAGTGTAACTGTGTGAGGGAGTGCAGCGGCCAATTTACAGCAGGGCTGGATCAATGTAGGGCTAGAGGAGCTGCAGCTCCAGGCCCCTCCCCTAAATAGGCCCCTATTTTTTTTAATAATTATTATTTTTTTTTGTAAGGTGGCAGTCCGGGGAAACAGCTTGTACATCTTACTTTAGGAGGAAGGAATGAGTATCAACCTGGGTGTTAGACTTAGGATTTTTTAAGGTTTTTTTGGGGGGATTTGTTTTATTTATATTAGGGATGGGCAGAAAAAGAGCTAAATGCCATTTTAAGGGCAATGCCCAAACAAATGCCCTTTTCAGGGCAATGGGTAGTTTAGGTTTTTTAGTGTTAGGTTCTTTTATTTTGGGGGGTGGGGGGCTTTAATTTTAGGTGGGACTTTGTATATTTTTTGCAAAAAAGACCTGATTATCTTGGGGCAATACCCTGCAAAAAGCCATTTTAAGGGCTACTGGTAGTTTACTATTAGAGTGGGGGTGTTTTTATTTTGGGGGGTCTTTTTTATTTTAATAGGGATTAGGTTTAATTTTGTTAAATTTGGTAATTTGATTTTTTTTTATTTTCTGTAATGTTAGCTTTTTTTATTTTTTGTAAATTTACGGCTAGATTACGAGTTTTGCGTTAAGCTGAAAAAGCAGCGTTAACAGGTCCTAATGCTGCTTTTTCACTACAGCTGCTATTACGAGTCTTGCAGGTTTAGGGGCACTGCACACTTCTTTGGCCTTACCGCAAAACGACTTACGTAAACTTTGTAAACCCTTTTTTCTATGGGACTTCCATAGCGCCGGTATTACGAGTCTGTCCTGGGAGGTCAAAAAGTGAGCGGTACACCCTCTACCTCCAAGATCCGTAACACATTCTAAAGTCAGTAGTTATGAGTTTTACACTACAACGCCGTAGCATAAAACTCATAACTAAAGTGCTAAAAAGTACACTAACACCCATAAACTACCTATTAACCCCTAAACCGAGGCCTTCCAAGCATTGCAAACACTAAAATACAATTTTTAACCCCTAATCTGCCTCTCCGGACATTGCCGCCACTATAATAAACATATTAACCCCTAAACCGCCGCACTCCTGCCTTGCAAACACTAGTTAAATATTATTAACCCCTAATCTGCCGCCCTTAACATCGTCGCCACCTACATTATACTTATTACCCCTAATCTGCCGTCCCCAATGTCGCCGCCACTATATTAAATGTATTAAGCGGGTCCATCTTCAAGACATCTGACGCGGAGCATCCTCTTCATCCGGAGTCTTCTTACTGAATGAAGGTTCCAAGATGGCATCCCTTAGAATTCTATCAACCAATCGGAATTAAGGTAGAAAAAATTCTATTGGCTGATCCAATCAGCCAATAGGATTGAAGTTCAATCTTATTGGCTGATCCATTCAGCCAATAGGATTGAGCTCACATTCTATTGGCTGATTGGAACAGGGTTGGCGGGGTTGTTTGTATTTTATTTCTATAGGTAAAAGAGCTGATTACTTTGGGGCATTGCCCCGCAAAAGGCCCTTTTAAGGGCTATTGATAGTTTAGTTTAGGCTAGGGTTTTTTTTATTTTGTGGGGGGCTTTTTTATTTTGATAGGACTATTAGATTAGGTGTAATTAGCTTAAAGATCTGTAATTTGTTTTTATTTTCTGTAATGTAGTGTTTGTTTTTTGTGATTTAGCTAATTGTATTTAATTTAGTTAATTTATTTAATATTAGTGTAGTGTTAGGTGTTAGTGTAACTTAGGTTAGGTTTTATTTTACAGGTCAATTTGTATTTATTTTAGTTAATAACTATTTAATAACTATTCTAGCTAGTTAAAATAAATACACACATGTAACTATTAGTTATATTGTAGCTAGCTTAGGGTTTATTTTATAGGTAAGTATTTAGTTTTAAATAGGAATAATTTAGTTAATGATAGTAATTTTATTTAGATTTATTTAAATTATATTTAAGTTAGGGGGTGTTAGGGTTAGACTTAGGTTTAGGGGTTAATAAATTTAATATAGTGGCGGCGACATTGGCGGCAGCAGATTAGGGGTTAATAAGTATAATGTAGGTGGCGGCGATGTCCAGAGCGGCAGATTAGGTGTTAATAAGTATAATGTAGATGGCGGCAATGTCGGGGGCAGCAGATTAGGGGTTAATAAGTGTAAGATTAGGGGTGTTTAGACTCGGGTTCATGTTAGGGTGTTAGTTGTAAACATAACTTTAGTTTCCCCATAGGAATCAATGGGGCTGCGTTACTGAGATCTACGCTGCTTTTTGGCAGGTGTTAGACTTTTTCTGAGCCGGCTCTCCCCATTTATGTCTATGGGAAAATCATGCACGAGCATGTACGACCAGCTCACCGCTGACTTAAGCAGCGCTGGTATTGAAGTGCGGTATGGAGCACAATTTTGCTCTACGCTCACTTCTTGACTTTTAACGCCGGGTTTGCAAAAACCCGTAATACCAGCGCTGCAGGTAAGTGAGCGGTGAGAAAAAACTGCCCGTTAGCACTGCATAGCTCCTAACGCCAAACTCGTAATCTGGCCGTTAGTTTTTTTTATTTTTTGTAACTTTAGAATGTATTAGTTTAGGTAATTTGGGTTTATTTAATGGGGTGTTAGGTTAGGGGTTGTTAGGTTAGGGGGTGTTAGGTTAGGGGTTGTTAGGTTAAGGGGTCTTAGTTATTTAAATACCGTATTTTCCGGCGTATAAGACGACTGGGCGTATAAGACAACCCCCTACTTTTCCTGTTAAAAATATAGGGTTTGTGCTATACTCGCCGTATAAGACCATCCCCTAGACTACCCCCTTACCCCCTCAATGAATGCAGCAAGCACACCAACTAGATGTAACACATTCACAGTAAGGATAGTACCTCCTAATGTCAAGGCATGGATATCATTAACCGCATCATGAGGGAAGGGTGTATCACACTGACTAGTATCGTTATATGAAATGTATACTTCAGATGTTGTAACTAGACTGCTATGTTCGGTAAGCCCAAGGTAATACAATAACCAGCTCTTAAATATGCGCAATATATATGAATAGCAACCTGCTCACCGTATGTTGATTCATACATTCAGGATTAGTTGCAAGGTCCGTGAGACAGCCGCGTCTGTAGAGCAGAATTTCCTGAGAGCGGTAACAGAAACAGCGTGTTCGGCCACAGCTGATGACTTAGCCAGGTAGAGAAGGGGTCTCACTGAGAAGACAGAGCAAAGTGCTGACAAGCGCTTCAGTGTGCAAGACAGCTGCAGCAGGAGGAGCTGAGAGGATGAAGAAGCCGGATTGGCGATAGGTAACACTCCCACAAGTGCAGGAGGAAAATTAATCCAGCAAGGAATGCTGGTAACAGGGAACTTAAATAAGGCAACGAGACAACAACAAATAAAGGGCCAGTAAAAAAAATAAAAGGTAGATAGGACCTGACAGCACCCGCCCAGTGCCCGCCCCTGTTTCAGTGGAGCCTGTACTCTGTAATAATAAGGCTTATAAAACGACACCCGGCTTATAAGACGACCCTCAACTTTTGAGAAGATTTTCAAGAGTTAAAAAGTCGTCTTATACGCCGGAAAATACGGTAGTTATTTGCGTTGTGGGTTCTGGCCCTTTAAAGGGTTAATAAGTTAAATAGGTTTATTGCGATTAAGGGGTTTTGTGGTGTAGAGGTTAATAGGGTAAATAGGTTTATTGCGATGTAGAGGTTTTGCGGTTTAGGGATTAATAGGGTAAATAGGTTTATTGCGATGTTGAGGTTTTGCGGTTTAGGGGTTAATAGGGTAAATAGTTTTATTGCGATGTGGAGGTTTTGCGGTTTAGGGGTTAATAAGTTAAATAGGTTTATTGCGAGGTAGGGGTTTTGTGGTTTAGGGGTTAATAGGGTAAATAGGTTTATTGCGATGTAGGCATTTTGCGGTTTAAGGGTTAATAGGATAAATAGGTTTATTGCGGTGTGAGGGTTTTGTGGTTTAGTGTTTAATAGGGTAAATAGGTTTATTGCGATGTGGTGGGTTTGCGGTTTAGGGGTTAATAGGGTAAATAGGTTTATTGCGATGTAGGCATTTTGCGGTTCAGGGGTTAATAGGGTAAATAGGTTTATTGCGATGTGGTGGTTTTGCGGTTTAGGGGTTAATAGGGTAATTAGGTGTATTGCGATGTGGGGGTTTTGCGGTTTAGGGGTTAATAGGGTAAATAGGTTTATTGCGATGTAGGCATTTTGCGGTTTAGGGGTTAATAGGGTAAATAGGTTTATTGCAATGTGGGGGTTTTGCGGTCTAGGGGTTAATAGGGTAAATAGGTTTATTGCGATGTAGGCATTTTGCGGTTTAGGGGTTAATAGGATAAATAGGTTTATTGCGGTGTGGGGGTTTTGTGGTTTAGTGTTTAATAGGGTAAATAGGTTTATTGCGATGTGGGGGTTTTGTGGTTTAGTGTTTAATAGGGTAAATAGGTTTATAGCAATGTGGGGGTTTTGCGGTTTAGGGGTTAATAAGGTAAATAGGTTTATTGCGATGTAGGCATTTTGCGGTTTAGGGGTTAATAGGATAAATAGGTTTATTGTGGTGTGGGGGTTTTGTGGTTTAGTGTTTAATAGGGTAAATAGGTTTATTGCGATGTGGGGGTTTTGCGGTTCAGGGGTTAATAGGGTAAATAGGTTTATTGTGATGTGGTGGTTTTGCGGTTTAGGGGTGAATAGGGTAATTAGGTGTATTGCGATGTGGAGGTTTTGCGGTTTAGGGGTTAATAGGGTAAATAGGTTTATTGCGATATAGGCATTTTGCGGTTTAGGGGTTAATAGGGTAAATAGGTTTATTGCAATGTGGGGGTTTTGCGGTCTAGGGGTTAATAGGGTAAATAGGTTTATTGCGATGTAGGCATTTTGTGGTTTAGGGGTTAATAGGGTAAATAGGTTTATTGCGATGTGGAAGTTTTGCGGTTTAGGGGTTAATAGGGTAAATAGGTTTATTGCGATGTGGTGGGTTTGCGGTTTAGGGGTTAATAGGGTAAATAGGTTTATTGCGATGTATGCATTTTGCGGTTCAGGGGTTAATAGGGTAAATAGGTTTATTGCAATGTGGTGGTTTTGCGGTTTAGGGGTTAATAGGGTAATTAGGTGTATTGCGATGTGGAGGTTTTGCGGTTTAGGGGTTAATAGGGTAAATAGGTTTATTGCAATGTGGGGGTTTTGCGGTCTAGGGGTTAATAGGGTAAATAGGTTTATTGCGATGTCGGCATTTTGCGGTTTAGGGGTTAATAGGATAAATAGGTTTATTGCGGTGTGGGGGTTTTGTGGTTTAGTGTTTAATAGGGTAAATAGGTTTATTGTGATGTGGGTGTTTTGTGGTTTAGTGTTTAATAGGGTAAATAGGTTTATAGCAATGTGGGGGTTTTGTGGTTTAGGGGTTAATAAGGTAAATAGGTTTATTGCGATGTAGGCATTTTGCGGTTTAGGGGTTAATAGGATAAATAGGTTTATTGTGGTGTGGGGGTTTTATGGTTTAGTGTTTAATAGGGTAAATAGGTTTATTGCGATGTGGGGGTTTTGCGGTTCAGGGGTTAATAGGGAAAATAGGTGTATTGCGATGTGGAGGTTTTGCGGTTTAGGGGTTAATAGGGTAAATAGGTTTATTGCGATGTAGGCATTTTGCGGTTTAGGGGTTAATAGGGTAAATAGGTTTATTGCAATGTGGGGGTTTTGCGGTCTAGGGGTTAATAGGGTAAATAGGTTTATTGCGATGTAGGCATTTTGTGGTTTAGGGGTTAATAGGGTAAATAGGTTTATTGCGATGTGGAAGTTTTGCGGTTTAGGGGTTAATAGGGTAAATAGGTTTATTGCGATGTAGGCATTTTGCGGTTTAGGGGTTAATAGGGTAAATAGGTTTATTGCGATGTAGGCATTTTGCGGTTTAGGGGTTAATAGGGTAAATAGGTTTATTGCAATGTGGGGTTTTTGCGGTTTAGGGGTTAATAGGGTAATTAGGTGTATTGCGATGTGGGTGGTTGACGGTTAAGTGGTTATTAATTTTAGTTTTAATTGTGATTTTTTTGGGAAGGCGGAAATATAGGTTAAGAAATGTTAGGTTTATTTTTGGGAGGCGGCTCAGTCTAAACATTATTTATATAGTCACAATGCATATAGTGACTGTATAAATAATGTAGACACTGACATTTTTATTAATGCTTATTTTTTCTGTGTCAGTGTCTACATTATTGATACATTAACTATGCATTGATACAGTATAAATTATGTGTGGGGGGAGTTACGGAAATTGCCGATCGCAACTTCCGAAAATATTTTACGGGGATATGAATTAACATATACGTCAGTGTCAATCAAACACTGCACGTTTGTGGAAAGCCATACCTCTTGCTTGCGGAAAATCTGTAGTTTAAAAAATAATTAGACTGCCCTCTGGGCAGGCTTATCGACTAGTTTTAAATATAAAGACTAATAAAGAAATATATAATAAAATTTGCTTTTTTCCTAAAACTATAACAAACACTTTAATAAGAGGATTTATTTGGAATAATCTATGGGGGAACTCATTTACAATTTTATTCATGAAAATTGCTAATCTATAAAGAGATCTATATCTAATCTACTATTCATGCCTTCTGGGGTATCTACTTTGTAATTTGACTATCCAGACCAGAATACTTATTTTCTTAATAATTTATTGTCTATCTCCCCCCCCCCCGGTCCTTTTTGAATCCAATTGATAGCTACAAATGAGAAGTACTGTGTGCCTGACCACAGTAGCAAAACATTTTCGGACTCATGGATCATGTCCGTCCGACATTTGATAAATCTACCCCTATGTCTTACATGGAGTTCGGGCCATAGTGTTTTGTGAACTGAGAGGAGCATTGTTTGCAGAGAAGCCCTACATTCTTTGAAAGATGTCATCTGATTAGTCCTTTGATGATATGAACTCTATGATACCAATAATAAATTAAAATTTCTTGCGGTTTAACATCCATTTAATTTAATATCCATTTTTGCAAAGGGATTGTTGTCTACATGTGGATTGTAGATATGTTGTTTTTTTCTTTCATTTTCATATTTGATTTATTTAATTTAAGAGAAAATGTCATATTACTTTTTTCACAAGGTATAATGTTTTGAATAAAACATGTCTTTATGTCTCTTTACAAAACATTTTTTTAGCACTTCTAATGACAGACAAAAATGTAAAAAATAAAATAAAAAAAACTTCATCCAAGCACACTGATAATTTACATGACATGTTTTTTTTTTTATTATGCATATAAGACACCTTTTTGTTTTAAACTGAGCTTTTAATTCCCTCTGAATCGTTTGTGTCAAAAGTTTATGAAGGAGTCATTTTGATTGTAATTTAAAGTAATTGCAGAGGTTTATGCAAGGAGGATGGGGAGAGATAAATGGAGACAGAGGAAGGAGAGTGAGAGACAAAGGAAAAACAGAAATCAAAACAAGTGCTTGAAGACAGCTGTCATGAAAATCTGGGGAAGAAAAACACAGAAAGTTCATATCATTGTTTTATGCATATTTTCACATTTATTGTTTTTGTTGTGTAATCATTTATTCAATTGTGCAACATCTAGATTTAGTGTACTTACGGTATATTTATGTATAATGACCATTATGTACTAAACCCTAGTTTACATAGATTATTTTACATGGTTCTGTAAATGCAACATAATGTTGTAACACTTATACTAAATTATTATTTGCCATTATCTGGCAGAAATTATTTTTTAATTATTTTCTACTACTGGACATCTGTTTGTAAGGGCCATTGAAACAGATGGGATGGATAACATATTTTACTTAGTATGGCTTTATTGAGGAGCATAACTAACAGTGATGCAACTGTCGCCATTGCGACCGGGCCCAGCAGGTCCCTCCCACAGGGGGGCCCAAGACTGTCTTCAGGTTCTATTTTCTTTTTTTTTTATTAATTTTTTTTTCTTTTGTTTCCATACTTATTATGAACCTTTGATTCATTAATTGATATTTATCATATTTTGAATTCCACAGTCACACTGTCACTTTATTTGATGTGACCTGTAGGCTGCCCCAGGACATTATATTTTGGCGCGCAGTGGCTAGAGAGTCTCTGCCTCCTCCCTCCCTCCTGACTGGCTGCACGTGTATCTCATCAATCGTCTTGTGACTGCACGTGCAGCCTAGTCAGTAGGAGTCGACCGAGTCTGGAGTGAACTGTGGAACTGGTCTGGGAGTCTGCAGGCTAGCACGGCAGCAGTGTCATAGTGACTGAGTGAGACCGGAGAACGGAGACATCTCTAGTTGCAGCCACGGAGAGCTCAGACTGAGGCGGGCGGGCTGGGGGCGCGGGGGGTCGTGACAGTGCACTGTGTCATGTCGTAGAGTGTGAGTGGCCTGCTTCACTGCTTGGCATGGTTTATGGGGTTATAAAGGGGGCTTAAAGTGTGACTAAATTGTTTGTGGGGGTAGAGCTGGTGAGTGGGCTGTGTGTGATTTAGGGCAATATATACAGTGGCTTGACTCAAATGGTCATATGTAGTGATTGTGATAATGAATAGTAGTAGTACACATTGTGGCAGAAATAACATTATCTACCTTTAGGTTTTCACTTGTATTTATAAATCTTTTATACTCAGCTATGTTGCTATTTCACAACTTATTTTTTGTTCTTCATAAAAATATTCATTACTACAGAATTTATCTTATTGTATCTTGCCACTTTTAACACTGTTTACTGATCTTTACAGTCAGTAACATTAAACTAATTGAAACAATACATAATTAATCAGTTTCTTCTAGGTATGTAACTTGCCAGTTTTTTTATTTCATACAACAAGTATCTGCAGACACAGAAATGTTGCCTTAGGCTAATAACTAGGGATGGGTGAATGTGTTTATATTCGAATTCGAGTGTTAGAACGAATGTTATTGTAGTAATTCGATTTACATATAAGAATGTTGATAAGAACGAATATTCATAAAAATTCTATTTTTGAATGTTATTTACAGTTTTCGAATGTCACATTCAAATTTGAATGTCACATTCGAATTCGAATATTACATTTATAAAACACAGTATTAGACTAAAATACTATTTCGAATTTGAATGTGACATTCAAATTCGAATATTACATTTAAAAAACACAGTATTAGGGCTCCATGTACGAAGCAGCGAAAGCTACTCCGTAGCCTTTGCGGGGCAGGTTCGCATATGCTACAAGCGGGCTAGCGGATCAACAGAACCGCTGCCCTGTGTAGCGAAGGCGGACGGACAGCTTCGCGAGTTGAGAAGCTGTCCGCCCGCCACTTAGTACATGGAGTCCTTAGACTAGAAATATTATTTAGAATTTGAATGTGACATTCAAATTCAAATGTCACATTCGAATTTGAATATTACATTTAAAAACCACAGTATTAGACTAGAAATACTATTTTGAATTTGAAAGTGACATTCAAATTCAAATGTAGCATTCAAATTCGAATATTACATTTATTAAACACAGTTGTAGACTAGAAATACCATTTAGAATTTGAATCTAACATTCGAATTTGAATGTCACATTCAAATTTGAATATTACATTTCGAAATTTAATGAATACATAGCTAAACAGTCTATGATTCAAACAAATATTTTCAAATTTTATTGAAAAATTTGAAAACAGAAATTTGAAAATAGAATGTTAGAATGTTATATAAACATTCGAAATTAAATTCAAATGAACGAATGTATCAAAATTTGTTGTTAAAGGGGGCGGAGCCAACTAGCAAGGAGAATGGACACGTCTCCCACTTATAATACAATTTAGGAGCTATAAACCAGTCGTCAAGGATGCAGATTGTTATAAAAATGCACCTGGGACATTATTGGATCCATGATTAACAAAACTTCTGCTAGCTACGATCCTCCTACCACTATCCTAATACTAGAACACATACTGCAGGGAGGGCAGGCCGAAGACGGCGGATAACAAGTATAGCGGCTCTAATCTGATCTCCATACGCGCTAAGAATCCCTCATACCTGCAACTACCCACACACAGAGGGAGTGACATATGGACATAGAGCCATGCTAGCTTGAGATCAATGATTGATTCGGGAGATAGAGGAAAAAACAGCGCGCAAACCTCCATTGCTGCAAGTGACGTCACAAGCTTGAGGGAAAACGGAGGCCTACTTTAGAGCACTAGTTCACTTGGGGAGCCGTGATACTTTACAAGTAGCACCTAACAGTTCAGATTATAAATCATCACCCACTATCCCGCATCTGTTTTGTCGAGAGGGTAGTTGAGATGACTCTTTTTGTTATGTTTTATTATACTAGCCCAGGCTAGAGGACTCATCCTATTATCACTGTTCTTATTGTAATATCTATAGTGTTGTACCTTTCAATCAATCAATGTGTCTTACCAGCATATTCGTAGTAGAAACTTTGTACTAATTGAACTCTTACCAGCTCTCTTAGGGGTTACCGTAATTCATATGATTTTAGAGTTATATCCTTGAACTGTTACACACCTACATCTGAACATTTTGAACTACCAAGAACCCTCTAGATACCTCTATGCTATGGGAAAGTTCCCACGGTGCATTCCTAAATTAAACATTTTCCTAACCTAGGTTCTTTATATTTATTGTTGTGGAGGTTACTCTCACAACATTTGAGTAGCTGCCGAGGTTAATACTACTTGCTGTTATATGTATATATTTTTTGTTGCACACATCTCAAAGTATTACTCACCTGAATTATGGCTGTGATAGATATCTTTACTTTTAACCTATACTAAGACCTACAGCACCTACTCTCAAAGTTGCCATTTTCTGAACCAGAGAGCCCACCTCTATGATTACAGTCATGTTTACTCAACTGGGAATCATACCCTGTCTCATGAGCCCAATAGTTTGTTTTCATGTTATGCTTATCACACCTAGTTCTAATCTAATGTTGTTAGTTACTTGTGTATGTTTACTTCATTTGGCAACTTACTTTTTCTAAGTTAACTGGCTTAGTTAGAATTGCTCACACCCATCCCTGGGTATATCTACATTTACCTGGATAAACGACTCTCCTATTGACACACTGATGTCTTAATAACACTCACATATCAGGGTTCCAAATATTTTTGCCCCAACTCTAAGGAATCTATTCCCTCTTATCTTACTACTGCCTTCTATAGCTACTTAGGGACAACTATATCCTATAGTTTGGGCTGCAACTCCTCACACAGCGTTAGCTAAACCTATATCTCCTTATCGGACATTGTTACTTGCAGTAACCTAGACATATATTAAGGCACTATCTATATCTCAGAATTACATTTTAGGATTTCCCTAGACATCCTTATTACTTATAATTAGCCTTTATTATGGAATCAACCTGGAGAGGACTGAATTGATACACACAGGATTTTGGATGTTTATAATGTCTGTTCTACATACCTTCCACTTATTTGGAGACACTCAAGTTTTGTTTTACTCTTTTCTTACCGTTGTTATGACCATGTATTATGCTTAAGTATATGTACCAAACGATGTATTCTCCTTATTATCCTACATTAGTTATTGCCCTGATTAAGCCCCTAGATTAGGTAATATATATGGTGTAGCTCTAGGTTAAACAAGAAATAGGCCTCTATTTATCAAGCTGTCAACCGCAAATACGCTGGAATTCCGCAGTGTATTTGTGGCGAGCCTGATTCGCCTTAGTTATCAAAGGCTAAAGACCGGCAAAAGTAGAATTCAGTGACGTAACATACTATCCGCCGGACTCAGTCCGACACAGATCAATGGTTATGTCACTCCAGATGTTCCGAACGCAAGTTCGGCACAATCTGACTACTTTTGGAAGTTATCAAGATCCTACCAGGTACGCTCTGCACTTTTCCGGCCCAGCATACCTGGTTTTCAATCCGGCGGGCGGATGCCATAGGAATCAATGGGAGTCTGACAGCAGCGAAAGCTTATGTTCGCTGCTGCCCGATATCGCACTGATTTCTATGGGAAATGTCTACACCTAACACCCTAATATGTACCCCGAGTCTAAACACCCCTAATCTGCCCCCCCTACACCGCCGCCACCTACTTTATACTTATTAACCCCTAAACCGCTGCTCCCGGAGCCCACTGCCACTCTAATAAACTTATTAACCCCTAAACTGACGCTCCTGGAGCCCACCGCCACTCTAATAAACTTATTAACCCCTAAACCGCCACTCCCGGACCCTGCCACACCCTACATTATGTTTATTAACCCCTAATCTGCCCCCCCTACACCACCGCCACCTACATTATATTTATTAACCCCTAATCTGCCCCCCCTACACCGTCGCCACCTACATTATATTTATTAACCCCTAATCTGCCCCCCTACACCGCCGCCACTATATTAATTTTATTAACCCCTAAACCTAAGTCTAACCCTAACCCTAACACCCCCCCTAACTTAAATATTATTTAAATTAATCTAAATAAATTTACTATTATTAACTAAATTATTCCTATTTAAAACTAAATACTTACCTATAAAATAAACCCTAAGATAGCTACAATATAATTAATAATTACATTGTAGCTATTTTAGGATTTATTTTTATTTTACAGGCAACTTTGTATTTATTTTAACTAGGTACAATAGTTATTAAATAGTTATTAACTATTTAATAACTACCTAGCTAAAATAAATACAAAAGTACCTGTAAAATAAATCCTAACCTAAGTTACAATTACACCTAACACTACAATTAAATAAATTAAATTAATTAACTACAATTACCTACAATTAAATACAATTAAATAAAATAAACTAAAGTGGGGGGCGGAGCTAGCCATCAAGAGAGCAAGACGTGTCCCGATGTAGCTCCTGTCTTTATATACCTAATAACAGAAATTATACCTACAAAATCCCACTAAATGTTCTATAATATAATCTATAGAAGGGATAACAGCAATTACTGAGCCAAGGGATGACTGGAGGTGCAGAAATCTGTAGGAGATCTAGCTCTTCTATCTGGAGACAACCACGCAGCCTTATACACTATTGCCTGGAGAGCTATTCGGTGGTGTGGCTCATAAGCAGCAGGGACGTGGTTAATACACAACTCTACTATTAGGCATAGCAACAACCCTCTGAATGAACAGGTATGGGGAGCTAATATGAATGCTAGGTGAAAATAAAAAATATATATATATATTTGTGTAGGTGTATTAGTTTATAATAAAATATACTAGGTTGTTTGGGGAGTCCTAAAAATAGTGCAAAGAAATTATATTCTGTGCAACGGTGAAGAATAATATAGTATATAAACGTGAATATAATATGCGTGAATAAATATATATTTATAAACTCCGGAATATTTGAAAAAGGTGTTACTATATAATGTAACCTATTAGTGTAGAAGTTATCTCAACCAAAATATAATGAAATAAAAGATTGGTATCTTAAGGGAATAACTTATGTTGAGAAAAGTAATACTTAATAACCTATAAGATAAAAAAAAAATTTACATAGCTTTATTATATGCAATTTTAAAATATATAATTTATGAGAGGTCCAAAATAATACAATGCATAGATAAAACAATAGCGAAACTTATAAATTCTATATAGATGTATCACACTGCAGTGGATCTGAATAAAAAATATAATAGTTAAAAAATGTGTATTAAAAAATGATACACAGACCGAAAAAAACAGTTGATAAAAAATGATACATAAAATTACAATAATGAGGTATATTATAGGATGATAAAGTGCTAGCAGGTAGGCCTTTTTTAAATCAGTAACCAAAGTTCCAGAAAAGATATATATATAAGCTTTTTTGTGTCAAATATTTTAACACAGTCTTTGGTGCAAGCTGAGTTTTAAATGTTTGTAGCAGTGCTTGGTTGAAAAAGCTAGGATAAATGCTGTGTTTGTGATTCAAACTGGTTTCCTCACAGTTATGACGAGCAGTCTGTTATTTCTGGGTGTGTAAACAATCCTGTAACCTGATTGGTTGTATATGTTCAGCCTTTATATTGCCAGAGTAGTGAACGTTGGAATATTCTTCTGTTAATAATCTCAGTGCTAATAGTATTAGCTAACAGCAGTGCTAATAGTATTAGCTAACAGCAGATTTTTAAAATCTTGGCAAAAAACAATGTATGAGCGTGCTATTATTTATATAAAAACTTGAGTTGTAAAGGCTTTTATTTTTAGCAGTCCAGACGATCTGGATTAATGTGCGGTCTGTAGGAGAAATAGATTTCCACTTATGATGTAGTTTGTAGAAAAAAGCTGCTCCTTTGTAGTTCTATATTGTCCAAACGATTTGGCAAAACACACTTGATCCTCCTATACTGCAAAAATTGTACCTTCGTAAGGTTTTTTGCAGAGGTGTCAGTTTATAGAACAGTTCCTGTGTGTGAAGGAGAGCTACAATGACTTGGCAGATACAATAACAGATTTTTTCAGGATTACCGGCTCTCTTTGAGGTTGTTGTCTTGTGCAGTCCAAACGATTTGGAAAAAACAGAGAATGTCCTCCCAAGCTGCAAGGGTTTTTACCTTCGTAAGGTTTTTTGCGGGAGTGCCGGTTATAAGGAAAGTTCTTGTATAGAAGACAGCTGCAATAGCTGGGTTGTTGAGTACCTGAAAAGGTATTTTTTGGTGGTAGAATCGGGCAAATCGTTTTTTTAAAAAAGGTTTTGGTTTTAATTTCTCTTTCGACGATCTCTATCTCAATGTCTAAAAAATGAATTAAATTAGTGCTGTGTTCATAAGTAAAACTGAGTCCTAAATGGTTTGAGTTCATATCTTCTATAAAGAGTTCTAATAGATCTAAATCTCCTCTCCAGATGATGAAGAGGTCGTCTATATAACGATAGTAGTGCACAAGGTTCGCCCCCCACTGGCCTCCATTAATAAAAATGTTTTCAAAATAACCCATGAAGAGGTTGGCATAGCTGGGGGCGAACCTTGTTCCCATTGCAGTACCTTTTTGTTGTAAATATATATCACCATTGAAAAGGAAAGTGTTATTATATAGAATAAATTTGATACAGTCTAATATAAATCTGTTTTGTTCCCATTGTAGATTGGTGTCTTGGTCTAAATAATGTTGGGTTGCTGTGAGGCCTTTTTGATGGTCTATATTGGTGTATAAGGAATTGACATCACACGTTACTAACCTGTAGTTATCTTTCCATGATATAGTTTTTAGGATGTTAAGTAATTGGGTGGAATCTTTTAGGTATGAGGGAAGTTTTATGACATAATTTTGTAGAAAAAAATCAACGTATTGGGAAAGGTTTGAAGTTAATGATCCTATGCCTGATATAATCGGGCATCCGGGGGGTTTAGTTAGATGTTTATGAATTTTGGGAAGGATGTAGAATGTTGGTGTGATTGGATTTTTGATGTTAAGAAAGTTAAATTCATTTTGTGTTAATAATCCAGTATTGAGGGCTTCGTCAAGAAGTTTTCCTAGTTTTTGTGTTTGAGTCTGAAAAGGTTTATTAAGCAATTTTTTGTATGTTGTAGTGTCCTGAAGAAGTCTATAAGATTCTTCTAAATATTTGCCCGATTCTACCACCAAAAAATACCTTTTCAGGTACTCAACAACCCAGCTATTGCAGCTGTCTTCTATACAAGAACTTTCCTTATAACCGGCACTCCCGCAAAAAACCTTACGAAGGTAAAAACCCTTGCAGCTTGGGAGGACATTCTCTGTTTTTTCCAAATCGTTTGGACTGCACAAGACAACAACCTCAAAGAGAGCCGGTAATCCTGAAAAAATCTGTTATTGTATCTGCCAAGCCATTGTAGCTCTCCTTCACACACAGGAACTGTTCTATAAACTGACACCTCTGCAAAAAACCTTATGAAGGTACAATTTTTGCAGCATAGGAGGATCAAGTGTGTTTTGCCAAATCGTTTGGACAATATAGAACTACAAAGGAGCAGCTTTTTTCTACAAACTACATCATAAGTGGAAATCTATTTCTCCTACAGACCGCACATTAATCCAGATCGTCTGGACTGCTAAAAATAAAAGCCTTTACAACTCAAGTTTTTATATAAATAATAACACGCTCATACGTTGCTTTTTGCCAAGATTTTAAAAATCTGCTGTTAGCTAATACTATTAGCACTGCTGTTAGCTAATACTATTAGCACTGAGATTATTAACAGAAGAATATTCCAACGTTCACTACTCTGGCAATATAAAGGCTGAACATATACAACCAATCAGGTTACAGGATTGTTTACACACCCAGAAATAAAAGACTGCTCGTCATAACTGTGAGTAAACCAGTTTGAATCACAAACACAGCATTTATCCTAGCTTTTTCAACCAAGCACTGCTACAAACATTTAAAACTCAGCTTGCACCAAAGACTGTGTTAAAATATTTGACACAAAAAAGCTTATATATATATCTTTTCTGGAACTTTGGTTACTGATTTAAAAAAGGCCTACCTGCTAGCACTTTATCATCCTATAATATACCTCATTATTGTAATTTTATGTATCATTTTTTATCAACTGTTTTTTTCGGTCTGTGTATCATTTTTTAATACACATTTTTTTACTATTATATTTTTTATTCAGATCCACTGCAGTGTGATACATCTATATAGAATTTATAAGTTTCGCTATTGTTTTATCTATGCATTGTATTATTTTGGACCTCTCATAAATCATATATTTTAAAATTGCATATAATAAAGCTATGTAAAAATTTTTTATCTTATAGGTTATTAAGTATTACTTTTCTCAACATAAGTTATTCCCTTAAGATACCAATCTTTTATTTCATTATATTTTGGTTGAGATAACTTCTACACTAATAAGTTACATTATATAGTAACACCTTTTTCAAATATTCCGGAGTTTATAAATATATATTTATTCACGCATATTATATTCACGTTTATATACTATATTATTCTTCACCGTTGCACAGAATATAATTTCTTTGCACTATTTTTAGGACTCCCCAAACAACCTAGTATATTTTATTATAAACTAATACACCTACACAAGTATATATATATATTTTTTATTTTCACCTAGCATTCATATTAGCTCCCCATACCTGTTCATTCAAACTTACTTTTGACAATTGTTTGGAGGAACTATTGTCGTAATTTGGGTTGCAGCTCAATCATTTTTCACGTTTTTTAGGTGCACTCACTCTATATCTGTTCATATTATAGCAACAACCCTCTGCATACCTACCCATAAAGCTAAATATTCAATAGGTCTACTTCATCTTTATAGAGCTGACCCCTTACTCAAAATGGCGACGATAATCCTATTACTATAGCGGTTGGGGGAAAAGCTAGACACCCACTTCCTCAAGCTGAAGGCAGAACGGATATCGCAGCGGACTCCCGTAGAAGAGGAATGCGGACCCAGCATAAGGTATTTACAGAATGCAGATAATCTACCAGTCGCCTCCCCCTCCTTTCCAATGCACAGACTGGAAAATGACTGCAGCTTTACCTACTCATACACGGGTGCTCACCAATTTAATCCCTTAAATGATGATGCACGATCTCCACAGCATACACCCATCTCAGCAGAGCAACCGGACTCCAACTCCGACAGTGGTGAGTGTCCCTCAGTGCTTATGGAAGCAGCCCACCTGATGGATCACTATGACCGTGAAGGTACTTCCGCAATCCTCCCAGCTATTGAGGTTAAAGCTCTAGAGACCAGGCATAGTTCGGTGAAGAGTGCCATCTCGGGAGATGATTCAGACATGCAGAGGGTGAGCAGTGACGACGGCAGACACTGGGGACCAGTGGAGGCTTTCCTATATAATGAAGCTCTGCAAGCCTATTCTCCATCAAAAGACACCGCATACAAAAGACCTATGATGAGTCCTCCCAGAGTCCAGAGACTGCTACCTATCGCTCCTTACTTAGGCCGCCTCACTACGGGAGTTGAGTAAAGAACTTATTCGTTTCATGCCTGCACCATTGGGGACATGTATCGTAGAGGCTATACATTTTAGTTTAAAAGTTCATAGTTGTTGGGGGGCGGAGTTCACTGCCAAGCTGAGAGGACGTGTATGGAGAGAGCTCCTCAGCATATCTAATATAATTGGTAAATTTAGTTCTTTTTTATTTATTTTAAGTGTCTGCATTTAAACAGGAGACATAGGAAGGCAAGGAAACCTAAAATTCTGTGACTTTGACGCTTCTCTGGGGTGATACAGCAAGAAAAGAACAGAAGGAGTTCTGAGGCCTGGATCTCTTATATTGCGCTGCAAGGCTCCTGTTCAAGTGACCAGCAGGCAAGTGCTTTGGGATACACGGCGCTCCGGAGGGTCGGGGCTCCGCTCCAGAGTGCCAAACAGAGACTTGGTGCTATCAGCCCAGAAGACACCCTAGCTCCTGCAAAGTGCGCACACCCACGTGGCGATCCGACAAGCCGAAATGAGTCGGATACTACTTGTGACTGCCGGAACTCCTCTTTTCCCCAAGAGACTACTACTGCCTCACACTTCTAATCGGGGACAGCGCGGAAGGTGAGCGGAGACAGCTGTCAGGGCATTTCCCACATCTAAGGTGTGGCACGGATCTACTGGCGCGAACACCCGCCATCTTGTCACCCCTGGCCCTGCTCCGTAGCCACGGCTGCAGGCATTGCTACAAGTGAGAGTTTGCTCCCTAGTACACAGAGGGAAGGTAAGACCTTTACTTATATACATCGGCCTCTATACATATATGGCCTGTATACCTCCCAGAACCCAATATCCCGTGAAGGTGGTAGGATCCCTGCACTTGTGGCACCAAAAGAGTGTCTCCTATAGTTTGGTGGCCCTACTGGAAAGCAAGCCACTTATTAGCAGCAGAGGTTTCTTTGAACATTGCTTAGATAACATGGGGCTATTTACTAAAGATCCCCAGTAAGAGGCTGACACAACTTCACTGGAGTTAACCACTGAGACCCAGCTAGAACTGTTTGTATATTTTGGATGTGATACTGAATCCTTGGGGGGCACAACTGTGTTTATTTGTCAGTCACTTATCAGCTCTATTTCTGAATATTAATAGAAGGCCTGAAACATAGGGGCCAATAGAGGCTCCAACTGTATCACCCCTCTAACAGTCCTACAAAGGTCTGAGGACAACAGCTAGTACACATGATATAACTAAGTACACCCATCCCTGCAACAGTTGCAATTGACTGTGTTCTCCTGTGTGCAGTCTTATTCTGCTCTCTGGTATAGGTGAGAGCTATTGCCAGCAGTGCTCATTGCAAAGTGTTATTCTGGGCCTCTCTTCACCGGTGAACTCACAATAATGTAATTATGTAAATATCTACCTAACCAAGCAGTTGGGGGAAAGACAAGGGGTTCTTGCCCCTCTTCAATTTTGCTATGACCTAAACTCCTTATACTGGGCAAATAATATTGTCTTGGGCTTTCATTCACTCCTAGTTGTACATATTTTGCACCACTTGAGTTGGGGTCAGTGTGAAGCAGGCGCCCTATCATGCCGCAGGGATCTAGAAGAAAGACTGTAAATCAAGTGGAATATAAAAAGTCTATGGCAGATCATTTTAAACCTAAATCTCAGCTGGGAAAGCAGACAAGCTCAGACGACTCTAACTTGCATTCTCCATTGGAGAGGGATTTGTTTGACCAGTACTCTCAGACAGCCTGTGACCTTCCATCCGCTATGGCGTCCGAAATTGTGAGTACAATCACCCAGAAAATTACCCACCTACAAGAATCTCTTACTAAAACCTTCAAGAGCTCGATAGCAGACCTAAGGAAAGATATTGAAGCAATAGGTGAGAGAGTTGAAGCTCTGGAACAGAAGCTGGAGGATTTGGCGGTGGAGCAAGCCAATCTATCAAATCATTCACAAATAGTGGTTGATATGCTTGATTCAGTGGAAGCTAAGATGGCGGATATAGAAGATCGTTCCCGCCGCAACAACCTCAGATTCCGAGGGATACCTGAAGTGGTCTCTGTTTCGGACTTGGAGCCCTTTTTAACTGAATTTTGTGGCCACCTTAAGCCGCCGCTCCCCAGTGAAAACCTACTAGATAGAGTCCACAGGCTCCCTAGAGGGCATAATGTTACGTCCGAAAAACCTTGAGATGTGATTGCCCGTTTTAATTTTTTTACATACAAAGAACAGATAACTAAAGCAATGTTCTCTAGTCCTACTCTGTCTGACTGGTTCCAGAACATCCAAGTTTTTCCTGACCTCTCGCAGTTTACTATCCAAAAAAGAGCCACCTTCAGGGAGACCACCAATGTTCTCCGGCAACATGGCATTAAATATAGGTGGGGCTATCCAACGAAGCTCCCCATCCACAAGGACGGTTATCTTTTTGCAGCCAACACCCCTGATAGAGCCCAACAATACCTCAAGGAATGGGACATTCTCCACACACCAGGGACCAAAGCCTGACATCCATCTCCAGTTGTGAAACCCTCTGCAGCCTCACTGGACGTTTCGCTGAACTCACAGGCCACACTTAATACGTCTGCCTCGGAGTGGCGCCCTTTACCACAAAGACTGCCCAACACTAGGCTTATCTCTCCTATTCGGGGCCCTACATCAAGCTCTGAGTTGGTGCCTTCTACTGGACGACCTCCATCTATAACGCCTGCCCTTGACCCTGAGTGATTGACCAGCTCAAGATGATAAGTACTTTAATTTAAGGGGGGGGGGGGATTGTGTTTAACTCTGATGTTTTTTCCTTGCAGGCTTGTATGATTGACTTTAGACTATTTCTGCATGGAGGTAGCATACTTCCTCTGGACTTTTATATGTTACTGCTGGTTTACCTAGTCCATATGCTAATGCTTTGTTATCCCCTCTAGAAACAATGTACTCAGAGACATGACCTAAGAATAGTATGAGTCTAGATCAATGATGCTTGTCCCCCCCAGACTTACCTTTGTTCCTGTTTGTTTATTTTTGCCATATGCTATTGTTATGCTATACCACCAGGACACAATTTAAGTAGGACTACAGCCCCAGAGGGTTAAGGCCTTAAGTTGACACAGGGCTTTGGCGGCTTATTTTAAGTATCTTGGGGTAAATGTCTAGGTTGAATCCTAATGGTAGAGTGATTTTTTATGCACAATTTCTAGGGAAACTAAGGATTGTATTGAGATTTGGCCGATGTGTTCTCTGTTCTGCTCCGTTACCATGACATCCCATAGAGTTTAAAGGGGAGTCTTCCCCAGATTGGGCTATGGTTGATTCATGCCGTAAGGAGGCTGTGTGATGGGATAGAACAGATTAGATTCCTCAGGAGCCACTGTTATATATACCCGGTACAAGATAATTGCTGTTGTTTAAATATTTATGCTTGGAATCCTGAACGCAAATGCTATTGTTCTAATGTATCACTTGATATGTTATTGTATACCATTGCCTTTTTCTTACAGGTTTCTGTACATTGACCCAGTGCTTTGGCGGCTTGCTATAAGTGTCTGAGGGTCAATGGCTATGCTGAATTATAATGGTAAAGTAATTTTGTGTACACTATTCTTGGGGAAACCAAGGATTATATTCAGATTCAGATGGGACACTCTCTGCTCTGCTTCGTCACCATGGCATGCCATAGAGTATACAGGGGAGTCTTCCCCAGATTGGGCTACGGACGATTTATGCTATATGGGGGCTGTGTGATGGGACAGACCAGATTAGACTTCAGGAATCATTGTCATATATCCTGTACAAGACAATTGCTGTTGCTTAAATATTTATCTTTGTGGTCCTGAGTGAAAATGTTATTGCCCTAATGTACTACTTCATTTGTTACTGTATATCATTGCCTTTTTCCTACAGGTTTCTGTACACTGGTTTCTTTTAGTTTGACTGACTCGGAGGTGGGGCCCCTCCTCTGAGCCTCCATGTGTTTATATATGTTTATTTAAGTTACATGTTTAGCTATATTTCACTGTCACAATAGGACCTGCAGAAGGCTATGGCCTGAGAGTGGCCCGTCCAAATTGGTTCTTGGTTCTGACAAAGTCGTTCTTTGAGCATCAGGGTATTTAAGTATAGTAATCCCTTTAGGTGAGCTAACTACACCCATACAAGTTTTGGGTTTCTATTTTATAGAGTTACATAATCGGGTAGGTTTGCTCTCTCTCCTCCCCCCCCCTCTTCCCCCGTATCTTTGCCCATAGGTAGTTTCTGTTTAGGTAATTTAGATTTGATTTCAAATAGTACCCCTATGACCGCTGGTTATCCCGGTTGACTTTTCATAATTTAAGGAAACTTCACCATCCTGTTTCCACCACCCCATGAAAATGTAGTTTACGTCGTAAACACCTGAACACAGATTCCACTTCTCTATTTCCCTTTTCACGTAATAGTCTCCAGGTTTGGTTTGATAGCTAGTAATAGTCCTAGGTTTCAGTTACCAAAGTTACTTGAGTGACCATCCCACAGACTGCACATCTCCTTCTCTATCTAAACTTCTCCCTTTCTGCCCTTCCTCCTCTCTCTCCTTCCCTTCTCTACCCTCTTTCCTTCCCCCCTCTCTTGGGTTTTTTTTTTTTTTTTTTGACATGTCACACAAAACGAACTTAGCTTTCCTCACATTAAATGTGAAAGGGCTGAATTCCCCCAACAAGCTCAGTTTACTTACAAACTTCCTCAAGTCTCAGAATCCTGATGTGGTCTTCCTTCAGGAGACCCATTGGGCGACCATGCACATGCCAACAATCAAGCTCCCCCACTTTCCGGCAATATTCCATTCCACTTACAAGGATAAGGCGAGAGGTGTTTCGATTCTGATTAACAAAAATGTGGCCTTCCACCTGATACATGTCGAAAGAGATTCGGAACAAATATCTTTCTTGAAAAAAAACCTCCTCATGGTGGGTAGACTGAAGCAGGGAGCTATGGTTGTGGGGGTGATTTTAATTTGGTCTGGGACCCGCTCCTCGATAAGAGAATCCCTTCTCATAAAAAGCTGGACTCTTTCTCCGCTTCTGAGTCTCCTA
Source organism: Bombina bombina (assembly GCF_027579735.1). Classification (NCBI taxonomy): domain Eukaryota; kingdom Metazoa; phylum Chordata; class Amphibia; order Anura; family Bombinatoridae; genus Bombina; species Bombina bombina. Next base: position 1,088,522,034 of record NC_069499.1, read on the forward strand.
AGTTCCAACATTTGATATCTCAACACTCTCTCTTTGACGTTTGGCGGGCATGCCACCTTGACTCGAAGGATTTTACGTACTTCTCAGCCTCGCATAGGTCTTACTCCAGGCTCGATTATTTTTTTGTCAGTTCATGGACTCTGAATTATGTCACCAGATCGGATATACATCACTGTGTCTGGTCTGACCACGATGCTGTCTCATTCCGGATACAGGGTACGGAGGCCTCCTATGTGAGACCACCCTGGAGGTACCCGGGGTTTCTGTGGAGAGATGCTTCTTTTCTGCTAGGACTCCAGGAAGATATTACTAGATTCTTGCAAGAGAACCGGGAAGGTCAAACCTCCCACCAAATTAGGTTTGCGGCCTTGAAGGCCTATGTAAGAGGAGTATGTATCTCTAAGGTGGCGGAAATACGTCGGCTTGCCGGCGCTCCGCTAGGCAAATTGACTTGTGACCTGAGATCAGCCGAAACTAAAAATAGAAGAGACCCTTCTCAGACACTTACAGAGGAGATTCAGAGACTCAGAGGTCTGATCAAAGATCTAGAACTTCAGAGGATCCAAAAGGCTCTTTCTACTTTTAAGCAGCTTTCATATCATAAAAGCAATAAGGCTGACTCGCTGTTGGCCAGCAAACTCAAGAATCACATCGCCGCAGCGAGAATACCTTACATCTCCCACAACGGCAAGAAGGTGTATGCTCCGGCCGACATTGGGAGAGTGTTTGCGCTATTTTATGATAAATTGTATACTATAGCCAGAAGTGAACACTCCAGTTCGGCCCCATTCGAGGAGATCACTCAATTTCTTAGCAATCTTCATCTCCCTGCGCTTTTGGAGGAGGACAAATTGGCTCTTTTGGAACCTTTTTGTGATAGGGAAATTGCACTACTTCTTAAAAATCTTCAAAATAATAAGGCTCCGCATTTTTTATAAGAGATTTTCGAAGTTATTGATCCCGGTGTTGTGCCCACTTTTTAACGAGATTAAAGTGGATGGCCAGATGTTGAGAGAGAACCCCGAGGCGTCAATTGTTACTATTCCCAAGCCGAATAAGGACGTGACACTATGCAGCAGCTATCGTCCGATCTCGTTAATTAATGTCAACACTAAGCTTTATTCTAAGCTTCTGGCTGACAGGCTGGTTAACCTTTTGCCTGCTCTAATACAGACGGACCAGGTCGGCTTTACCAAGGGCCGTCAAGGACCAGACAATACGAGATGACTGATCTCGGTATTCTCGGATGTACTTAAAACAAAGATCCCACTGGTAGCCCTGTCTCTTGATGCCGAAAAGGCCTTTGAAAGGGTCCGGTGGGAGTACATCTGGGAGGTCCTTAAAGTGTTCAACTTCCCGGCGCAAATCATCTTGGCCATCCAGGCTCTCTACTCCTCGCACCATGCGCAAATTAGAGGTCCAGGTTTTTGCTCACCAGAAATAGTAATTTCAAATGGCACCAGGCAAGGGTGCCCCCTTTGCCCTTTAATCTTCTCTTTGGTAATAGAACCATTTGCCAAAGCGATCCGACAATCGGATCAGATTACTGGTATTTTGTACTCGTCCCATGAGGAGAAAAATGCTCTCTTCGCGGACGATGTGACTTTGCTGCCGACTAAGCCAGAGTCCTCGATCCCGGCTGTTTTCGGTTTAATTGAGAAGTTTAGTGGCCTTAGCTATTATAAATCCAATATGGCAAAAACTGAAGCCTATGCAATGAATCTCCTGGCTGATCATTTGCTTCTCTTACAGAAAAACTTTAAATTCCAGTGGTCTATGGAACATTTAACTCATCTAGGGGTGATGCTAAGCGGTAATATAGATACCATGCTCAAACTGAACTTATTTATGATAAATTACTGGCTGACATTAGAGCCTTGACAACAGCATGGGACCACCGAGAAATATCATGGCTGGGGCGAGTTGCCACACTTAAGATGTCGCTCCTCCCGAAGGCTTTGTATCTTTTCCGATATCTCCCGGTTAATGTTCCTTACCGAATCCTTCAGCAGATACACAGAATCTTTCTTCATTATGTTTGGAGGAACAAAATTCCAAGAATAGCATACAAAATTCTACAGAGGCTATTCTCCAAAGGTGGTATTGCATTCCCAAACATTTACCTCTATTATGAAGCGGCAAGGCTCACGCATATTTCTGCGTGGGGACTGGCAGTTGAAAGACCAGGCTGGTATAAATTGGAGCAACTAGCCTTACCCATAGGCCTGGACTTGAGTGACGCCATTTGGGTCCCTAAGCATGCGAATTTATTCGCCCAGGTTGACAATCCCATTGTTAGACAATCTATACTCATTTGGCATGATCTTAGACATCGGCTGGGTGTCGCACCTCATCCCTCCCCTATTCAGAGCCTGAGAGGTCTGTTGTGGAGCTCTCCTGAGGTTCATTTAGACTTCTGGAAAAGTAAAGGCATTGTTTGCGTTTCTGATCTTTACCAGTCAGGAGTTCTTGTAGCTGCTTCCCAATTAGCTGGGCCCAGCGGTGAAAATCCGTTATGGTTCAGATTTGATTGCTATAGTGTGTTGAGTATTATTAAGGCCAGGGGATTCCCTAAAAACATCCTTACGAGAAAGGACCAAGTGGGAGGAGAGGTGGTCTCAGGGCAGGTCGGGATCCAGACCTATATCCTTTCACTATGCTATCTCCTTAAATAACTATGAATCAGGTTTGCCATGGCAAATAAGAGCCTGGAGTAGAGAACTGAATATTTCTATTTCAAAATGTGAGATTTCCTATGCGATTACTCTTACAAAAAAACAGCTTCACTGTGTTACAGTCTTTGAGACATACATGAAAGTTGTATTGAAATGGTACAGAGTCCCAGTGCGATTAGCAGCAATGTATCCTACCACTAATATGAAATGCTGGAGACACTGTGATCTGGAGGGCTCAAACCTCCACATTTGGTGGACATGCCCAAAAGTGACTTCCTTGTGGAAGGAAGTCGAATCACTGCTTGGATCTATTAATTTAGACATTCGCTTGACTCCTCAGTTAGCTTTGCTCCATATTTTTCCGAAATCCATCTCCTTATTTTCCAAGAGGTTCTTAATTTATGTTCTGGTGGCTACCAAATTGTGTATAGCCCGAGCCTGGAAACAGGTTGAACCTCCAAACCTAGATGAGGTCTGCGATTTGGTGAACCACTTCCCGATTATGGAGAGGTATGTAGCTGGAGAGACCAATGCCTTGGACTCTTATTGGGAAACGTGGACAGACTGGCTTGCGATCCAGTAAGCTTGGATCGCTTCTTTCCACCCTTAATATCAGAACGCTGGGAGCTCTGCGTGACGTGGGGAATGTGTTTTCCCCCTTTTTTTATTCTCTCTTCTCCTCTTCTTCCTTCCCCCTCTTTCCCCTGGTATCCTACCCCCACCTTCTGCTTATACTGAAAGCTATCACCTAGTCCATACTTGTTATGTTACTCTTTTTATCCTTTCTGTGGAGATGTTGACATCTGTTCAATTTTAATTTGTAGTTTCTTTTATGTAATTGGCAAGAGTCCATGAGCTAGTGACATATGGGATATACAATCATACCAGGAGGGGCAAAGTTTCCCAAACCTAAAAATGCCTATAAATACACCCCTCACCACACCCACAATTCAGTTTTACAAACTTTGCCTCCTATGGAGGTGGTGAAGTAAGTTTGTGCTAAGATTTCTACGTTGATATGCGCTTCTCAGCATTGTTGAAGCCCGATTCCTCTCAGAGTACAGTGAATGTTAGAGGGACGTGAAGGGAGTATCACCTATTGAATACAATGATTTCTCTAACGGGGGTCTTTTTCATAGGTTCTCTGTTATCGGTCGTAGAGATTCATCTCCTACCTCCCTTTTCAGATCGACGATATACTCTCAATTTACCATTACCTCTACTAATAACTGTTTTAGTACTGGTTTGGCTATCTGCTATATGTGGATGGGTGTCTTTTGGTAAGTATGTTTTCATTACTTAAGACACTCTCAGCTATGGTTTGGCACTTTATGCAAATTATATAAAGTTCTAAATATATGTATTGTACTTATATTTGCCATGAGTCAGGTTCAGGTATTTCCTTCTGCAGACTGTCAGTTTCATATTTGGGAATATAAACACTTTAAGAAATTTATTTCTTACCTGGGGTTTAGTCTTTTTTCAATTTGACTACTTTTTGCAATTGCGGGTGTTAGGCCCGCGGGTGCGTCAAATGCTAGACTTTATTGCGTCATTTTTGGCGCAAACTTTTTTTGGCACGAAAAAGAGACGTTTTTGACGCAACTTCGTCATTTCCGGTGTCATACGTGATGCGAAGACTTTTCACACGGCAGCGTCATTAGTGACACAAGTGTGTCATTTCCGGTAATTTTTGGCGCTAAAAAAGTTTACGTTACGTTGTGCGTCATACTTGGCGCCAATTTTTTTTCATTTTCTATGCCCCATTGTTGTTTGCCTCCTGCTTTCTTCTCTATCAAGAGGCCTATGCTTTTGCATTTTTTCCCAATCCTGAAACTGTCATTTAAGGAAATAGATAATTTTGCTTTATATGTTGTTTTTTCTCTTACATTGAGCAAGATGTCCCAATCTGATCCTGTCTCTGAAGTTTCTGCTGGAACATTACTGCCTGACATCGGTTCTACCAAAGCTAAGTGCATTTGTTGTAAAATTGTAGAAATTATTCCACCGAATGTCATTTGTAATAGTTGTCATGATAAACTTTTACATGCAGATAATGTTTCTATCAGTAATAGTACATTGCCAGTTGCAGTTCCTTCAACTTCTAATGTGCATGATATACCTGTAAATTTTAAAGAATTTGTTTTTGATTCTATTATGAAGGCTTTGTCTGCATTTCCACCTTCTAATAAACGTAAAAGGTCTTTTAAAACTTCTCATTTAGCTGATGAAATTTCAAATGACCAACAACATAAAAATTCATCCTCTTCTGATGAGGATCTATCTGAAACAGAAGATCCTTCCTCAGATATTGACACTGACAAATCTACTTATTTAAAATAGAGTATATGCATTCTTTATTAAAAGAAGTGTTAATTACTTTGGATATTGCGGTAACCAGTCCTATTGACTTTCAGTCTAATAAACGTTTAAATGCTGTTTTTAAACCTCCTGTGGTTTCCCCAGGTGTTTTTCCCATTCCTGAGGCTATTTCTGATATGATTTCTAGGGAATGGAATAAGCCAGGTACATCCTTTATTCCTTCTTCAAGGTTTAAGAGATTGTATCCTTTACCAGCAAAATCTATAGAGTTTTGGGAAAAGATCCCCAAAGTTGATGGGGCTATTTCTACTCTTGCTAAACGTACCACTATTCCTATGGAAGATAGCACTTCCTTTAAGGATCCTTTAGATAGGAAGCTTGAATCTTATCTAAGGAAGGCCTATTTATATTCAGGTCATCTTCTCAGGCCTGCTATTACTTTGGGTGATGTTGCGGCTGCATCAACTTTTTGCTTGGAAAATTTAGCGCAACATGAATTGGATTTTGACATATCTAGCATTGTTCGCTTACTGCAAGATGCTGCAATCATTTTATTTGTGATGCCATTTTTGATATTATCAAAATTGATGTTAGATCCATGTCTTTAGCTGTATTAGCTAGAAGAGCTTTGTGGCTTAAATCTTGGAATGCTGATATGACATCTAAATCTAGATTACTATCTCTTTCTTTCCAAGGTAATAATTTATTTTGTTCTCAGTTGGATTCTATTATTTCAACTATCACTGGAGGAAAAGGAGTTTTTTTGCCTCAGGATAAAAAACCTAAGGGTAATTCTAAGGCTTCTAACCGTTTTCATTCCTTTCGTCAGAATAAGGAACAAAAACTCAATCCTCCTCCCAAGGAATCTGCTTCCAGTTGGAAGCCTTCCTCAAATTGGAATAAATCCAAGCCATTTAGGAAACCAAAGTCTGCCCCTAAGTCCGCATGAAGGTGCGGCCCTCATTCCAGCTCAGCTGGTAGGGGGCAGATTAAAGTTTTTCAAGGATTTTTGGATAAAATCTGTCCAAAATCATTGGATTCAGAGCATTGTCTCTCAAGGGTATCGAATAGGATTCAAAGTAAGACCTCCTGTGAGAAGATGTTTTCTCTCACGCATCCCTGTAAATCCAGTAAAAGCTCAGGATTTTCTGAAGTGTGTTTCAAACCTGGAGTCTTCAAGGGTAATCATGCCAGTTCCTCCTCAGGAACAAGGTTTGGGGTTTTATTCAAACTTATTCATTGTACCAAAGAAAGAAAATTTGTTCAGACCAGTTCTGGATCTGAAAATTTTGAATCGTTATGTACGAGTACCAACTTTCAAGATGGTGACTATAAGGACTATTCTGCCTTTTGTTCAGCAAGAAAACAGAGAGTAGTGACAGCATAGATATTTATTTGTGAGACAGCAGGACAAACAGCAACGTTTCGAGACTTCTGTCTCTTTGTCAAGCAAGGACATTATATGTCCACAATAGACTTAAAGGAGGCATACCTTCATATTCCGATTCATCCAGAACACTATCAGTTTCTGAGATTCTCTTTTCTAGACAAACATTACCAATTTGTTGCTCTTCCATTTGGCCTAGCAACAGCTCCAAGAATCTTTTCAAAGATTCTGGGTGCCCTACTATCTGTAATCAGAGAACAGGGTATTGCGGTGTTTCCTTATTTGGATGATATCTTGGTACTAGCTCAGTCTTTACATACTGCAGAATCTCACACGAATCAACTAGTGTTGTTTCTTCGGAAACATGGTTGGAGGATCAATTTACCAAAAAGTTTCTTGATTCCTCAGACAAGGGTCACCTTTTTAGGTTTCCAGATAGCTTCAGTGTCCATGACTCTGTCTCTAACAGACAAGAGACGTTTAAAATTGGTTGCAGCATGCTGGCACCTTCAGTCTCAGTCATTCCCTTCAGTGGCTATGTGCATGGAAGTTTTATGTCTCATGACTGCAGCATCGGACGCGATCCCCTTTGCTCGTTTTCACATGAGACCTCTACAACTTTGCATGCTGAATCAATGGTGCAGGGATTATACAAAGATATCACAATTAATATCCTTGAATCCCAATGTACAACACTCTCTGACATGGTGGATAGATCACCATCGTTTAGTTCAAGGGGCTTCTTTTGTTCAGCCAACCTGGACTGTGATCTCAACAGATGCCAGTATTTCAGGTTGGGGAGCTGTTTGGGGATCTCTGACAGCACAAGGGGTTTGGAAATCTCAAGAGGCGAGATTACCAATAAATATTTTAGAACTCCGTGCAATTCTCAGGGCTCTTCAGTTTTGGCCTCTGCTAAAGAGAGAACCGTTCATTTGTTTTCAGACAGACAATATCACAACTGTGGCTTATGTCAATCATCAGGGTGGGACTCACAGTCCCCAAGCTATGAAAGAAGTATCTCGGATACTTGCTTGGGCGGAATCCAGCTCCTGTCTAATCTCTGCAGTGCATATCCCAGGTGTAGACAATTGGGAGGCGGATTATCTCAGCCGCCAGACTCTACATCCAGGGGAGTGGTCTCTCCATCCAGATGTGTTTTTTCAGATTGTTCATATGTGGGGTCTTCCAGAGATAGATCTCATGGCCTCTCATCTAAACAAGAAACTTCCCAGATACCTGTCCAGGTCGAAGGATGTTCAGGCGGAAGCAGTGGATGCACTGACAATTCCTTGGTGTTATCATCCTGCTTACATCTTCCCGCCTCTAGTTCTCCTTCCAAGAGTGATCTCCAAAATCATCATGGAACAGTCTTTTGTGTTGCTGGTGGCCACACAGGTTTTGGTATGCGGATCTGGTACAAATGTCCAGTTGCCCACCTTGGCCACTTCCGTTATGGCCAGACCTACTATCTCAAGGTCCATTTTTCCATCAGGATCTCAAATCATTAAATTTGAAGGTGTGGAAATTGAACGCTTAGTTCTGAGTCATAGAGGTTTCTCTGACTCAGTGATTAATACTATGTTACAAGTTTGTAAATCTGTCTCTAGAAAGATTTATTATAGAGTTTGGAAGACTTACATTTCATGGTGTTCTTCTCATAAATTCTCCTGGCATTCTTTTAAAATTCCTAGAATTTTACAGTTCCTTCAGGATGGTTTGGATAAGGGTTTGTCTGCAAGTTCCTTGAAAGGACAAATCTCCGCTCTTTCTGTTTTATTTCACAGAAAGATTGCTATACTTCCTGATATTCACTGTTTTGTACAGGCTTTAGTTCGTATTAAGCCTGTCATTAAATCAATTTCTCCTCCTTGGAGTCTTAATTTGGTTCTGAAGGCATTACAGGCTCCTCCATTTGAGCCTATGCATTCTTTGGACATTAAACTACTTTCTTGGAAAGTGTTGTTCCTTTTGGCTATCTCTTCTGCTAGAAGAGTTTCTGAGCTATCTGCTCTTTCTTGTGAGTCTCCTTTTCTGATTTTTCATCAGGATAAGGCAGTTTTGCGGAATTCTTTTCAATTTTTACCTAAGGTTGTGAATTCTAACAACATTAGTAGAGAAATTGTTGTCCCTTCCTTATATCCTAATCCTAAGAATTCTTTGGAGAGATCCTTACATTCTTTGGATGTGGTAAGAGCTTTGAAATATTATGTGGAAGCTACTAAAGATTTCAGGAAGTCTTCTATTTGTTTTATTTTCTGGTCCTAGGAAAGGTCAGAAGGCTTCTGCTAGTTCCTTGGCTTCTTGGTTGAAACTTTTGATTCAACAAGCTTATTTGGAGTCGGATCAGGCCCCTCCTCAGAGAATTGCAGCTCATTCTACTAGATCAGTTTCCACTTTGTGGGCTTTTAAGAATGAAGCTTCAGTTGATCAGATTTGCAAAGCGGCGACTTGGTCCTCTTTGCATACATTTACTAAATTCTACCGTTTTGATGTATTTGCTTCTTCGGAAGCAGTTTTTGGTAGAAAAGTTCTTCAGGCAGCTGTTTCAGTTTGATTCTTCTGCTTTTGATTTAAGTTTTTTTCTTTCAATGATGAAATAATCTTATTTTTGTTTTGGGTTGTGGATTAATTTTTTCAGCGGAATATGGCTGTTTTTATTTTTATTCCCTCCCTCTCTAGTGACTCTTGAGTGGAAGACTCCACATCTTGGGTATTGATATCCCATATGTCACTAGCTCATGAACTCTTGTCAATTACATGAAAGAAAACATAATTTATGTAAGAACTTACCTGATAAATTCATTTCTTTCATATTGGCAAGAGTCCATAAGGCCCACCCTTTTTATGGTGGTTATGTTTTTTGTATAAAGCACAATTATTTCCACATTTCCTTTGTTGATGCTTTCTACTCCTTTCTTTATCACCCCACTGCTTGGCTATTCGTTAAACTGAATTGTGGGTGTGGTGAGGGGTGTATTTATAGGCATTTTTAGGTTTGGGAAACTTTGCCCCTCCTGGTAGGATTGTATATCCCATATGTCACTAGCTCATGGACTCTTGCCAATATGAAAGAAATGAATTTATCAGGTAAGTTCTTACATAAATTATGTTTTTTCTGAAAACCAACCTATGGGCTTTGTTGGCCCACTGTATGCTAGATTCCCTTAACTAGGGCTAATGAGTGCCCTTTTCCCTTCCCTATTTTAGTAAGGCCCCCTACCATGTGATCCCAGGATACAAGGTCCTGACCTGTTTTTCCCTTGGGAAGCCTGGATTTTGGTTCCCTGCTCTCCCCAGACCTGGGGTCTAACTTTTACTCGATGTTAATGATTAAGGGTTCGCCTTTTTCTTTTCTTTGATTAAAAATCAAATGTCTTATAGATCAACAGTACGCACATTTCATGGGGTTATTAAGCTGTATTCTGACGTATGTGCTTGTCGAGCATGTATAATGATGTTATGATTATTTGCTGCCATTGTACTGTGAATTTGTCTTCAATAAAAACGATTTAAACCTATAAAAAAAAAAAAAAAAGTTCATAGTTGTTATTTGTTGTACTAGACTTATATTACAATGCATGGGAACTTCCTCCTTTGTACTTTTTGGTCTCAGTACATTCATGGGAATCCTTGTGGAGCTGACTAATGGCTGCCATCTGATTATGTCTAATTCAAGTTTAATTCTATGTTGCAGATTGTACTGAAGTTTGTATGTTTTATGAAAATAGTCTAATATTCATAATGAGCCCTAGATCTTCAACTCCCCATTTTTACTTGCTCCAGATATCCAATTGCTCTGTTGTCATAGTTTCTGCTCTCTGATAAACTTCCCTAGATCTCATATAAGCTCCTATCCAGTTGCTGAGTTTACAGTGTGGATAGACTTAGAGTTATTAAGTTTGCTATTTGCGTTAAAAAAAAATTCACTGCCCTTAGCATATGGTTTACCCACTCTTAGTAATGTCTGCTTTATTTACTATCTCAGCCCTAACTGTGTGCCTTTCATATATCCCAGACTACATGGAACTATGGTTCATATAGCCTTTCATATGTTCTACATGTTAATGTTATTATGTACCTATATGTCACATTCCTCTTACTTTGGGTACTCTTCCCTATATTTTGTATCCTAAGGTTCATGAGTGACTATGACAAGAAACAAATTCCCCATTCTATATTAATTTAGGTAGATCCAAGAGCGACCCTCTGTACTATATGGGGTCCAAGGATTAAAGAGTCAAAAACAAAGGATCCATATTTATATACATTAGACTCCTGTATATGTCTGAGGAGAGTTGTTTACATGACTTTATATCTAGTACCGTTTACTAATAGCAGAAAGTGATATCACCACCTATACGACTTAACTACGTGACATAGTACTATTCCATGTGTGATCAGATACCTTAGTAATGCCAGGGTTAACCTACGACATAATATCTATTTCCACTTCTAGGTACAGTATCCCACAGAATAAGTTATGGCCATTGGTTTCTCATGATTGTCCCAATGTATAATCGTTAATATATATGCATTGCACTAGTCTTAGGTAGACAATTCTCTTCTTATTTGCACTAAGCCCAACATCTATATAAGTGAGGTTCTTGTCTTATATCTTTGCATCAATGTTATTATTGGGGACTATCCTTCGGACTACAGCATATTACTGTTTTGTACAGTACAGGATGAAAGGGTATGACACATAATTAAGTCTCCCTCCTTTCTCTACAGCACCAACAGGAGATATACGTTCTTTTTTATTTATTTTAAAAAGGCCCTAAAATATATACCAGTCTTGCATCCCACCTAGCTCCGCCCCTCCTTTCTCCTCCTTACCCTTATTTCATTTTGAGCGGCTCTTGCCCGCTGAACTTCCCTTCCCCCAAAAAAACAAGAAAGCTAATCCCCTCTTGCCCCATTTCTTTTAGCATAAATGACCAAGTTACCGCTCCTTATAGCAACAAGGGGACCATTTTTTTTTCTTTTCCTTACAACATAAAAATGAGGTTCCATTTAAACCCTATACGAACTTACCACTTATATAGTAATTTCCACTATTTCAGACTACCATCTCCACTTACTAGTTCCATATCGTAACTTGCTTTGTCATCTTACAGATAGGTGGAATAATAGATTAAGCTATATACTTTACAGACAGAGTATTTAAACTTGTCCAGAGTTTTATGGATTACATGTTTAGAGTTTTTTTTGTTTGTTTTTTCACTGCTCTGTTTCTGTACTATGATTCTCAACTGAGGGTGTACAGGGAGTGCAGAATTATTAGGCAAATGAGTATTTTGACCACATCATCCTCTTTATGCATGTTGTCTTACTCCAAGCTGTATAGGCTCGAAAGCCTACTACCAATTAAGCATATTAGGTGATGTGCATCTCTGTAATGAGAAGGGGTGTGGTCTAATGACATCAACACCCTATATCAGGTGTGCATAATTGCAAAGCTTCTGAAGCGTGATCATCGAACAATCAAGCGTTTCATTCAAAATAGTCAACAGGGTCGCAAGAAGCGTGTGGAAAAACCAAGGCGCAAAATAACTGCCCATGAACTGAGAAAAGTCAAGCGTGCAGCTGCCAAGATGCCACTTGCCACCAGTTTGGCCATATTTCAGAGCTGCAACATCACTGGAGTGCCCAAAAGCACAAGGTGTGCAATACTCAGAGACATGGCCAAGGTAAGAAAGGCTGAAAGACGACCACCACTGAACAAGACACACAAGCTGAAACGTCAAGACTGGGCCAAGAAATATCTCAAGACTGATTTTTCTAAGGTTTTATGGACTGATGAAATGAGAGTGAGTCTTGATGGGCCAGATGGATGGGCCCGTGGCTGGATTGGTAAAGGGCAGAGAGCTCCAGTCCGACTCAGACGCCAGCAAGGTGGAGGTGGAGTATTGGTTTGGGCTGGTATCATCAAAGATGAGCTTGTGGGGCCTTTTCGGGTTGAGGATGGAGTCAAGCTCAACTCCCAGTCCTACTGCCAGTTTCTGGAAGACACCTTCTTCAAGCAGTGGTACAGGAAGAAGTCTGCATCCTTCAAGAAAAACATGATTTTAATGCAGGACAATGCTCCATCACACGTGTCCAAGTACTCCACAGCGTGGCTGGCAAGAAAGGGTATAAAAGAAGAAAATCTAATGACATGGCCTCCTTGTTCGCCTGATCTGAACCCCATTGAGAACCTGTGGTCCATCATCAAATGTGAGATTTACAAGGAGGGAAAACAGTACACCTCTCTGAACAGTGTCTGGGAGGCTGTGGTTGTTGCTGCACGCAATGTTGATGGTGAACAGATCAAAACACTGACAGAATCCATGGATGGCAGGCTTTTGAGTGTCCTTGCAAAGAAAGGTGGCTATATTGGTCACTGATTTGTTTTTGTTTTGTTTTTGAATGTCAGAAATGTATATTTGTGAATGTTGAGATGTTATATTGGTTTCACTGGTAAAATAAATAATTGAAATGGGTATATATTTGTTTTTTGTTAAGTTGCCTAATAATTATGCACAGTAATAGTCACCTGCACACACAGATATCCCCCTAAAATAGCTATAACTAAGAACAAACTAAAAACTACTTCCAAAACTATTCAGCTTTGATATTAATGAGTTTTTTGGGTTCATTGAGAACATGGTTGTTGTTCAATAATAAAATTAATCCTCAAAAATACAACTTGCCTAATAATTCTGCACTCCCTGTATGTATTATCACATTGTTATTTTTGCTTATGTCTGAATTTCTTATGTAACATCTTTTCACAACCTCAATAAAAACTTTATTAAAAAAAATAAATAAAAATAAAAAGTAAACTAAACTAAAGTACAAAAAAAAGAAAACACTAAATTACAGAAAATAAAAAAAGCCCCCTAATAAAATAAAAAGCCCCCCAAATTAATAAAATTCCCTACCCTATACTAAATTACATATAGCCCTTAAAAGGGCCTTTTGCGGGGCATTGCCCCAAAGTAATCAGCTCTTTTACCTGTAAAAAAAGAAATACAACCCCCCCAACATTAAAACCCACCACTCACACACCCAACCCTACTCTAAAACCCACCCAAACCCCCCTTAAAAAAACCTAACACTAACCCCCTGAAGATCACCCTACCTTGAGCCGTCTTCACCCAGCTGGACACAAGTGGACCTCCAGAGGGGCAGAAGTCTTCATCCGATCCAGGCAGAAGAGGACATCCAGACCGGCAGAAGTCTTCATCCAGGCAGCATCTTCTATCTCCATCCGGAGCGGAGTGGGTCCATCTTCAATCCATCCAATGCGGAGCATCCTCTTCCATCGACGTCCTAACGAAGAATGAAGGTTCCTTAAAATGACGTCATCCAAGATGGCATCCCTTGAATTCCGATTGGCTGATAGGATTCTATTAGCCAATTGGAATTAAGGTAGGAAAAATCCTATTGGCTGATCCAATCAGCCAATAGGATTGAAGTTCAATCCTATTGGCTGATCCAATCAGCCAATAGGATTGAGCTTGCATTCTATTGGCTGTTCCAATCATGGATGTCCTCTTCTGCTCGGATAGGATGAAGACTTCTGCCCCTCTGGAGGTCCACTTGTGCCTGGCTGGGTGAAGACGGCTCTTGTTAAGGGGGGTTTGGGTGGGTTTTAGAGTAGGATTGGGTGTGTGGGTGGTGGGTTGTAATGTTGGGGGGGTATTGTATTTTTCTTTCAGGTAAAAGAGCTGATTACTTTGGGGCAATGCCCCGCAAAAGGCCCTTTTAAGGGCTATTTGTAATTTAGTATAGGGTAGGGAATTTTATTATTTTGGGGGGCTTTTTTATTTTATTAGGGGGATTAGAGTAGGTGTAATTAGTTTAAAATTCTTGTATTTTTTATTTTCTGTAATTTAGTGTTTGTTTTTTGTACTTTAGTTAATTTTCTTTAATTGTAATTATTTTTATTTAATTGTAGTTAATTTATGTAATTATTTTAATTATAGTGTAGTGTTAGGTGTAATTGTAACTTAGGTTAGGTTTTATTTTACAGGTAATTTTGCCTTTATTTTAGCTAGGCAGTTATTAAATAGTTAATAACTATTTAATAACTATTGTACCTAGTTAAAATAAATACAAAGTTGCCTGTAAAATAAAAATAAATCCTAAAATAGCTACAATGTCATTATTAATTATATTGTAGCTAGCTTAGGGTTTATTTTATAGGTAAGTATTTAGTTTTAAATAGGAATAATTTAGTTAATATTAGTAATATTTATTTAGATGTATTTAAATTATATTTACGTTAGGGGGTGTTAGGGTTAGACTTAGGTTTATGGGTTAATAACTTTATTATAGTCATGGCGGTGTAGGGGCAGGATAGGGGTTAATATATATAATGTAGGTGGCGGCGGGCTCCGGGAGCAGCGGTTTAGGGGTTAAACATTTTATTTAGTTGCGGCGGGCTCCGGGTGCAGCAGTTTAGGGGTTAAACATTTTATTTAGTTGCGTCGGGGTCCGGGATAGGCAGGATAGGGGTTAATAACTTTATGTAGGTGGCGGCGGGGTCCGGGAGCGGCAGGATAGGGGTTAATAACTTTATGTAGGTGGCGGCGGGGTCCGGGAGCGGCGGTTTAGGGGTTAATATATTTATTATAGTTGCGGCGGGGTCTGGGAGCGTGCGGTTTAGGGGTTAATACGTTTATTTAGGTGCGGGGGGCTCCGGGAGCGGCGGTTTAGGGGGTAAAACTGTATAGTATAGTGTGGGTGCTTATTGACAGGGTAGCAAGAAAGCTGTGAATAAGCCGAAGAGCAGCGAGATCGATGACTGTTAGTTAACAACAGTCCGTTGCTCATCGCACCGTACTTGGTGCGCGGCTTTTTGACAGCTTTCTTGATAAATTTGGCGAACGTATTCAGGTCTGCGGCGGCGATGTTAGGCGATCTTAGGCGAGCATATTGGGGCCGTCGAATGCAGGTAAGTAGACAGCTTGATAAATAGAGGCCATATTCTTTCTACCTGACCATGGATACCTACCATTAGAAATAACCACCCCTCTATTTATGCTACCTGCCTCCCTCTCCCCTGTTCATTCTACTGTTTATCTGGGTTGGCTCCGCCCTCTCCCCCCTTCCCCTATATTTCGAGCGGCTCTCGCCCGCTGATTTTTCTTCCCTTCCCCACTTCACAAAAGCCAACTCCCCACATCTTGTTATGTTTAGAATAGAAAGTCATAGAGTATCCCTCCTATAGATATAGGGATTATCTTTCTCCTTTAATATAACATAAAATGAAGTTCCATTTTATTTAGTTCAAACCCTTTTCTTTCACCTCATCAAGACGTGATATGTAATCTCATCCTTACATGCTTATCCTACACTGTTGATCCCATCACATAAAAGCAGTAAACTAAGTCACGTTGGTTTACACCCCTGGGAGACAGCTCTTATCTTTATAGAGTCAAATACTTTTATTAGTATCTTTGCAATCTCTGATATTAAAACACAGATCTGATATGTTGAGCTGCAACATTTGATCTGTCTTATAGGGTATTCATCATGTAATAGCAATACATGTCATGCTATAATGTGATTATTGTTAATGGACAAATACTGTATATTACTTTTTCTTGAAACTTCAATAAAAAAAAAATTACAAAAAATTTGTCTCCAGGTCTCCAGACTCGCCAGAAACAGCAGTTATGAAGCAGCGGTCTAAAGACCGCTGCTCCATAACCCTGTCCACCTGTCAACCCGATCAAGTATGATTGGGTTGATTGACACCTCCTTGCTGGCGGCCCATTGGCCGCGAGTCTGCAGGGGGCGGCGTTGCACCAGCAGCTCTTGTGAGCTACTGGTGCAATGCTGAATATGGAGAGCATATTGCTCTCCGCATTCAGCGATGTCTGTCCGACCTGATCCGCACTGTCAAATCAGGTCCGACAGACATTTGATAATTCAGTCTCATAGTGTAAATTTATATAAAATAAAAAGATCAAAGTATAACTGCAACACAACTGTCATGTCATGCACTGGGTTTATCTCTCCTTCACATACAGAAATGCAAGGAACTCTCCCTGGAAAAGTAAAGCAAAATCTGCCTTTTGAATATTTCACTGGGGATCTCACAGTGCTGGAGGATCATTTTAGATTATCTCACCTGAGCAGAGAGGTTTTGAATATCAGGGCCCGTAGCTGAAGGGTAACTATTCACAGATAAACTTACTATTGTGAGCTGAGGAAATTGTGAGGTGAAATATCTTCCTTTTTTACATAGAGGTGTACAGGTGATGTTTATTTTAAGTGATTTAGCATATGAGTATTATGTTTCTTTAAAGGGACATAATACTCATATGCTAAATCACTTGAAACTGATGCAGTATAACTGTAAAAAGCTGACAGGAAAATATCACCTGAGCATCTCTATGTAAAAAAGAAGATATTTTACCTCACAATTTCTTCAGCTCAGCAGAGTAAGTTCTGTGTAAATAGTTATACTTCAGCTGTTGCTCAGCTGCAGGTAAAAAAAAAATGAAGAAATGAACAGCAGCCAGTTTGTGATATTACCTGGCTGTCTGACGTCCCTCCTGGTTCCTGATCCCTGCCTTGTTCCTGACTCTGCTGTTCTCCTTGTTCCTGATTCCGGCTCGTCTGACTACTTGCTTTGGCTCCTGACTCGGCTTGTCTGACTACCAGCTCTGGTTTTGATTCCTGGCTTGTTATTTGACTTGTGGACTTTTTATTATTTTTTGCTATTAATAAAGGTGTGATTATTTTTGCACTTCTCGTCTCAGTCTGATTCCTGGCACCCTGACATTACACAATGGCCATGAATCCTGATGGTGCTAATAATCCACCTTAACCTGCCATAATTTCCAGGATGGATGAACAGGATCACCGCTTGGATCAATTTGCACTAGCCCTGAAAACACTGCTGACTCGCACTGCACATTTGGACCAAAGTGTCCTGCAAGTTATGGATGCTCCTGTTTCCGCTGCTGCCCTAGTCCTACCAGGAGCATTTCCGGTTCTGCACCTCTGCCTCAGCGTTATGGAGGTGATCCTAATCAGTGCAGAGGGTTTTTGAATCAGGTGCGCATTTACTTTGAGATGTTACCTCAGGCGTTTCCCTCTGACAGAGCTAAGGTGGGATTTCTCATCTCGTTACTCTCTGACACAGCTTTTGCCTGGGCTAATCCCTTGTGGGAGACTAATAAACCTGTGATTTCAAATTACCCTGAATTTGTGGCCTCCTTTCGAAGGGTATTTGATGTTCTGACTCGCTCTCCTCTGCTGCTAAATGACTTATGTCCATTCAGCAAGGTACAAGATCTGTTACTCAGTATGCCATTGAGTTCCGTATACTTGCCGCAGAGGTAGGCTTGAACAATGAAGCCCTTGTTGCCGCCTTCTTTCATGGGCTCTCTGATGCAATTAAAGACAAAGTTGCTGCCAGAGATTTACCAAAAGATCTCGAGGCATTGGTGTCTTTTTTTTATCCTAATTGACATCAGACTAAGTGAGAGGCCCTCTTTCAAGGAGCGCTTGCGGAAGCCTCCTGTTCCGGTGTCTCCTATGTGTTCATTCCCACCCATGCCTCTCTCTCCTCCCATGCCTCCTGGTCCCGAGTCACCAGGTACTGCTGAGCCAATGCAGTTGGGATTCATGCGTCTCTCCGCGGCGGAGAGGGCCTTTAGGAGGAGTCTTGTCCTACACGGCCGGGAAACGCTCAAACCTAAAGTCCTGTCGGGGGCAGACCTTGGGTGGTTTATCCTCATCCCCGGAATTGCTAAAGGAGAAACCTTTGGTCACAGTTGTCCTTTCCTGGGTGGACTCCTCCATAGTCACCCAGGCTCTTGTTGACTCTGGTGCTGCGGGTTATTCCATTGACAGTGCTTTTGTATCAAAGCACTGCATTCCTGTTTTGCCTCGGTCTGTTCCGCTTGCTATTGAGGCCATTGATGGCAGGCCCCTTCAGCCGCACTCGTTACTCACGAAACTTCTCCGTTATCCATGGCTGTTGGGGCTCTCCATTTTGAAACCCTCCAGTTCCAGGTGATAAACTCTCCACATTTTCCGGTTGTTCTGGGTTATCCCTGGCTCCAAAAGCACAATCCCAGTCTCGACTGGCGCAGGTCTGAAATTTTGTCGTGGTCTCTGCAATGTATTTCCACTTGTCTTCGGAAACCAGTTAAAGTCTGGTACACTTCTTCAGTAACTCAATTGCCAGAGGAGTACCTAGAGTTCCTAGACGTTTTTGACAAGGTGCGTGCCGGTACGTTGCCTCCTCACCGGTCTTATGATTGTGCCATAAACCTGCAACCCGGAGCCATTCCTCCTCGGGGCCGGGTTTATGCTCTGTCTGTTGCGGAGAATTGTGCTATGGAGGAGTATGTTGCCGATGCTCTGTCACAGGGGATCATCTGCAAATCCTGCTCTCCTGCAGGGGCTTGCTTCTTCTTTGTGAAGAAAAAGGGTGGCGAGTTAAGACCATGCATTGATTATAGGGGTCTTAATCATCTTACCATTAAGAATGCTTACCCTATTCCGCTCATTACGGAACTCTTTGACCGCCTCAAAGGAGCTACGGTCTTTACTAAACTTGATTTAAGAGGAGCGTACAATCTCGTTAGGATCAAGGAGGGCCACGAATGGAAAACAGGATTTAACACCAGGAGCGCGCATTATGAGTATCTTGTAATGCCCTTTGGCCTATGTAATGCTCCTGCTGTTCTATTAATGATGTCCTATGAGATATGTTGCAACAGTGTGTTGTGGTGTACTTGGATGACATCCTCATACACTCACCCACACTTGAGGCTCATCGTTCTGATGTTACATGGGTTCTTCAGAGACTATGTGAGAATGGCCTGTTTTATAAACTCGAGAAATGTGAGTTCCATCAGACTCAAGTAACCTTCCTAGGTTATGTTATCTCCGTTGCAGGGTTTTCCATGGATCCTGACAAGTTATCTGCAGTTCTGCAGTGGCCTTGCCCAGTTGATCTTCGGTCTATTCAACGTTTTTTGGGGTTCGTCAATTACTATAGAAAGTTTCTTAAAAACTTTTCTTCCTTGGTCAAACCTATCACAAACATGACCCGTGAAGAGAATGATCCACTCCATTGGTCACCTACTGCCATTAAGGCCTTTTATAGTCTTAACACTGCCGCTACAGTTCTGGCTCATCCTAACCATGTCCTGCCTTTTGTTCTTGAGGTTGATGCATCTGAGACTGGAGTAGGTGCCCTCTTGTCTCAACGTCCTACGCCTGCCGGTTCCTTGCATCCGTGTGGTTTCTTCTCTAAGAAATTGTCTCCAGTGGAGTGCAATTATGACAATTATGAAATTGGCGACAGGGACTTACTGGCCATAATTTTGGCACTCAAGGAATGGAGGCATCTTCTCAAGGGTATTAGCGTGCCAGTGCTCATTCTTACTGACCACAAGAATTTAACTTATCTATCTGAAGCAAAACGTTTGTCGCCCCGACAGGCCAGATGGGTGCTATTTTTGTCTCGGTTTAATTATGTGGTCACCTACGTGCTTGGTAGTTAATATGTTAGGGCTGATGCCCTCTCTCGACAATTTTCCCCTCTGTCCAAGGAGGAGTCTGTACCTACTCCAGTTATACCTCCTGACCATATTTTGGCTACCATACGTACTAATTTGACTTCTCCCTTGGGGGAGGAGATCCTGGCTACACAAACCAATGCACCTCCTGAGAAACCTAGTGGTAAGTGTTTTGTTCCTGAGAATCTTCGAACTAAACTTTTTCACACTCACCACTATCCTAAAGCCACAGGTCACCCAGGCAAGAACCAAATGATTTGGTCTGTCACTCGACAATTCTGGTGGCCAGGTCTTCGTTCTGATGTTGCTGCGTATGTTGCCTGCTGCTCAGTTTGTGCACAGAATAAGACTCCTCGATGTCTTCCTGTGGGTCTTCTTCAACCTATTGCTAATGGTGAGTGTCCTTGGACACATCTTTCCATGGACTTCATTGTCGAGCTCCCTGTTTCCAATGGCAATACTGTTATCCTTACAGTGGTTGACTGTTTTTCTAAAATGTCACATTGCATTCCCTTGAAGAAGTTGCCTACCGCTCAGGAGCTTGCTTCAATTTTTGCCCGGGAGGTCTTCCGTTTACATGAGTTACCCAAGGAGATAGTGTCGGACCAGGGTAGCCAGTTTGTCTCCAGATTTTGGCGTTCCTTTTGTGCTCAAATGGGGATCCAGCTTTCCTTCTCCTCTGCATATCACCCTCAATCCAATGGGGCTGCGGAACGGTCTAATCAAGCTCTGGAACAGTTCCTCCGTTGCTATGTCTCAGATCACCACAATAATTGGTCTGAACTGTTACCTTGGGCAAAGTTTGCTCTTAATAGTGCTATTAATGCTTCCTCCAAGTTATCCCCGTTCATGGCGAATTATGGGTTTCAACCATCCTTGTTGCCTGATTCATTCATGTCTCATGGTATTCCGGCTTTGGAGGAGCATCTCTGGCAACTCCGTTCCACGTGGGTGCAGATTCAGGATTGCCTTCATCATTTTATGCAGCGCCAAAAGTTCCAGGCTGATCGTAGGCATCTGCCAGCGCCTTCCTACCAGGTTGGTGAGAGAGTTTGGCTGTCCTCCCACAACTTCAATCTTTGTGTGCCTTCCAATAACCTGGCTCCCCGTTATGTTGGCCCTTTTCGAATACTCCGACGGGTCAATCCTGTGGCCTACGCTCTTGACCTTCCTTCTGCAATGTGCATCTCCAATGTTTTTCATGTCTCCCTCTTGAAACCATTGGTTTGTAATCGGTTTACCACTGTGTTGCCCCATCCCCGTCCTATCTTTGTTGACAACCATGAGGAGTATGAGGTCAGCAACATTATTGACTCTCGTATGTCCAGGGGCCGCATACAGTATTTGGTTCACTGGAGGGGCTACGGTCCGGAGGAGCATTTATGGGTTCCCTCCTCTGATGTTCATGCTCCCGCCCTCCTCCGTGCCTTCCATGCCCGTTTCCCCAATAAGCCTTTTGTCCTCCCGCGGGGGAGGGGTCGTTGAGAGGAGGGTACTGTCAGGGTTTTTTCCTGCACTTCCTTTTATGGCCAGACTGGTGTACATCATCCGTGTGAGACAGGATGCAGTCTCAGAATTGTGATGTCATCACTTATTATTTAAAGGGCCTCTGTTCAGTATGCTTTGTCCTTGCGTTGTCTCAGACCTGTTTGTGAGAGCTCCTGTGTATTACCTGGCTGTCTGACGTCCCTCCTGGTTCCTGATCCCTGGCTTGTTCCTGACTCTGCTGTTCTCCTTGTTCCTGATTCCGGCTTGTCTGACTACTCGCTTTGGCTCCTGACTCAGCTCGTCTGACTACCAGCTCTGGTTTTGATTCCTGGCTTGTTATTTGACTTGTGGACTGTTTATTATTTTTTGCTATTAATAAAGGTGTGATTATTTTTGCACTTCTCGTCTCAGTCTGATTCCTGGCACCCTGACAAGAGGTCCTTTACAATGGGATGTTGCTACTGAGGAATTTTTGAGGTAAAATATCTTTTTTACATAGAGATGTTCAGGTGATAGCATCTAGTCAGCTTTTTACAGCTATGCTGCATCACTTTTAAGTGATTCAACATTTGGGTATCATGGCCCTTTAAGTACACTAATACATTGAATGACATGTTTCAAAAAGCTATTACATTGTTCAGGCATTTTGTACAGGATAAGGAGCTTTTAATTTAAAAATATTAAACTTAAAGTAAAATAAATAAGGCATATAATGATAAAATAAAAATATTTGATATGGCTAATAAATATTTGATATATTTTTGATATGGCTAATAAAAATATTTGATATGGCTATACAGTCAATAATGGTCATTGATAAAATAATGTACTCCTATAAAGAATATGGAAATTGATAGTAATGGGAAAATATCTCTAAATAACCTTTCTTTAAAGGTAGATGAAACTCAACTTTTTTCTTTCATGGTTTATATAGAGTTTACAACTTAAAGATAAAAGTTTAATTTATTTTTTTAATTATGAAATTGACTGTATTCTTATGGTATTCTTTGTTAAAGAGCATACCTAGGTAGGTAGTGTGCACTTGTCTGGAGCACTACAGGGAGTTCAGAATTATTAGGCAAGTTGTATTTTTGAGGATTAATTTTATTATTGAACAGCAACCATGTTCTCAATGAACCCAAAAAACTCATTAATATCAAAGCTGAATATTTTTGGAAGTAGTTTTTAGTTTGTTTTTAGTTTTAGCTATTTTAGGGGGATATCTGTGTGTGCAGGTGACTATTACTGTGCATAATTATTAGGCAACTTAACAAAAAACAAATATATACCCATTTCAATTATTTATTTTTACCAGTGAAACCAATATAACATCTCAACATTCACAAATATACATTTCTGACATTCAAAAACAAAACAAAAGCAAATCAGTGACCAATCTAGCCACCTTTCTTTGCAAGGACACTCAAAAGCCTGCCATCCATGGATTCTGTCAGTGTTTTGATCTGTTCACCATCAACATTGCGTGCAGCAGCAACCACAGCCTCCCAGACACTGTTCAGAGAGGTGTACTGTTTTCCCTCCTTGTAAATCTCACATTTGATGATGGACCACAGGTTCTCAATGGGGTTCAGATCAGGTGAACAAGGAGGCTATGTCATTAGATTTTCTTCTTTTATACCCTTTCTTGCCAGCCACGCTGTGGAGTACTTGGACGCGTGTGATGGAGCATTGTCCTGCATGAAAATCATGTTTTTCTTGAAGGATGCAGACTTCTTCCTGTACCACTGCTTGAAGAAGGTGTCTTCCAGAAACTGGCAGTAGGACTGGGAGTTGAGCTTGACTCCATCCTTAACCCGAAAAGGCCCCACAAGCTCATCTTTGATGATACCAGCCCAAACCAGTACTCCACCTCCACCTTGCTGGCGTCTGAGTCAGACTGGAGCTCTCTGCCCTTTACCAATCCAGCCACGGGCCCATCCATCTGGCCCATCAAGACTCACTCTCATTTCATCAGTCCATAAAACCTTAGAAAAATCAGTCTTGAGATATTTCTTGGCCCAGTCTTGACGTTTCAGCTTGTGTGTCTTGCTCAGTGGTGGTCGTCTTTCAGCCTTTCTTACCTTGGCCATGTCTCTGAGTATTGCACACCTTGTGCTTTTGGGCACTCCAGTGATGTTGCAGCTCTGAAATATGGCCAAACTGGTGGCAAGTGGCATCTTGGCAGCTGCACGCTTGACTTTTCTCAGTTCATGGGCAGTTATTTTGCGCCTTGGTTTTTCCACACGCTTCTTGCGACCCTGTTGACTATTTTGAATGAAACGCTTGATTGTTCGATGATCACGCTTCAGAAGCTTTGCAATTTTAAGAGTGCTGCATCCCTCTGCAAGATATCTCACTATTTTTGACTTTTCTGAGCCTGTCAAGTCCTTCTTTTGACCCATTTTGCCAAAGGAAAGGAAGTTGCCTAATAATTATGCACACCTTATATAGGGTGTTGATGTCATTAGACCACACCCCTTCTCATTACAGAGATGCACATCACCTAATATGCTTAATTGGTAGTAGGCTTTCGTTCCTATACAGCTTGGAGTAAGACAACATGCATAAAGAGGATGATGTGGTCAAAATACTCATTTGCCTAATAATTCTGCACTCCCTGTATATGGAAGCAGTTTGTTCAAACACTGCTGTCATCTGGTGCTCTTGCAGATGTTTAACATTGTTAGAAGTATTCTTGCAAAACTCCATGATATAAATAAATAAAAAAATAAAAAAAGTTTACACTGAATAGGAAAGAATAATTGTCTTTCACGTCACTTTAATATAGCTGATAAGCCACTTAGAAGTAATCATACAAACTAAACCCGCTGTGAGGTGATAAAATAATGTATGCATATTATTTATAAACCCATCAGTAATGTATGGAAAAACTAAACAATGGAAACCAAAGTATACCCAATGTTTTATTTCCTAAGGTGATGGAGAATGATACAATAATCAATTTTTACTATTTTTTAAATGATGTAACATGTTTAAAGCATGCAGCTATCCACTGAAATATACAGCAAACTTTTCCAGTTCAATTTTAATACAATATCAGGGCAGCCACATCTTTAAAAGCTAAGTGCTTCCAACTGCTGAATGACACTGAAAATAATGAGGAACCAGACTGCTAGATTTACTAAAAATCTGTTTTTCTTGATTAGAATGAAGCTATCCAGTAAAGTCAAAATGAAACTTTATGATTCGTGCAATTTTAAACAACTTTCCAATGTTCTTCTATTCTCGATTTTTTTTATTCTCTTGAAGAGCATACCTTGGTAGGCATACAAGCAGCAATGCACTACTGGGAGCTGGATGCTGATTGGTAGCAGCATATATATGCCTTTTGTCATTGGCTCACCAGATATTTTTAGCTAGCTTCCAGTAGTGCATTGCTGCTCTTTCAGCAAAGAATACCAATAGAATAAAGACAATTTGATAATAGAAGTAAAAAAAATAACATAAAATAGAATAGTTGATTACATTTTTCCTACTAGGAAATAGACGTCCATTCAGACAAATGCAAACAAAAATACAAATTTCCCCATATTTGTTGCATTCATGCGAAAACAATAAACAAACAGCCCTTTAAAAAGCAAAAAACAACAGTTCAACTGCTTCTTTTCTGCCCTGAAAACATTCATAAATAGCAGATGAAGGAATTTTAATTAACAAACAAATTCTGTGAGACTTCCAGTAGGTGGAGCGTCGGGGTGTCAGCAAAGCGTGAGAGCTCCACAACGCTTGCTGGTAAAACCACCTAATTCATCACCCTAT
The DNA here is from genome assembly GCF_027579735.1 of Bombina bombina. Taxonomy (NCBI): domain Eukaryota; kingdom Metazoa; phylum Chordata; class Amphibia; order Anura; family Bombinatoridae; genus Bombina; species Bombina bombina. Next base: position 1,088,547,224 of record NC_069499.1, read on the forward strand.
GCTGTATCCTTGTCAAGATGCTGCCTAGTGAATCACCCAAAATTTTAATATATATGTATGTGAATATATACAAATATATGTATGTGTTAATATGTGTATATACTCATATTAACACATAAATAAATACGTATATAAGCATTTACATATATATTTTGAGTGATAACACAGTCCCATAGACCTCAATGTAAAGGCACTTTTCAGTACTGTTTTTTTTCTTTCTGACACCCCACATCCGCAGACTTTATCCCCTAAAACCTGCTTTTTAAAAAAAATAAAGATACTCATTTTTTTATTTTATTAAGGAACCTCACACTTAATTTTGGGGGCAATTGGGGGTCATTTTAAAATTTACCAGAGGTCTGACCTCTGGTTAATTTCCAGAGCACTAATTGCTACCGTAAGCTTGTGGTAGCAATAACCAGCCCCATTTAATGGCTGGTTATTTATAGTGTTCCGGTAAACTGGCGAATTAGCACCCCACTTGTAATCTAGCCCTTTGCCGGATAATACAGCGTGAAAGGCCTTCAACACAGCCCTCGCCACTGCCAGAGAGAGCACAAGAAAACACTGGCTCCATGTTGGCTTTCCATTGCATACCTCACACTAAGTTTGAGAGCATTACTCCTTCGCCACTGCCTGGAGTAGACCTGTCTCCTGCCCACTGTTGAGACTGCATCTCCTTACCGGCTATGGTGTAAAGAGAATCCAACACTGCTGTAAGGGCTAAAGTACAATTCTGCCTGCACATACCATCACAGAAGCTCCCACATGCACAGCTGCAATCTATGTAGTGAGTACACGACTGGCCCTTATAGCCTTTCTACACCACCTTATTATTACTGTTGTGACTAAAAGCACAGGGTGAGGCTTGCATGCAGCCTGTAGACATAAGTCTGTGTGGATCTGCTTTTGCATGTAATTGGCTTTATGTTTAGCCTGCACTTAACTTTTACCCTCCCATTATTGTGTTGGAAAGTGCTAGGAGATCATTGTATTGTGGGGAACATAACCTCTGTGCAGCGCTACTCATCCTCCATCACTGAGGTGACTGAACCTGTCCTATACTGCCACAGTGTGGTGTTCTCATGAAGCAGTGCCTTAAGGAGGGAGCAATATATATGCACTATTAATATTTGTACTTCATTACATAATCCTCTCAGGCCTCTTGTATACAATATATAAAGTGTTGCCTTAGTCCTTTTTACAGTGGGATGTATTTGCTCCTTTCACTCTGGAGATGCAGAGTTATCCAGTGTTGGGCACATCATAATGGTCTAATTACCTAATTATTTATTAATTCCCAGAAACCATCCACACTTAAAGGGTGTCCAATTGATATTTACTGGGGTCACGGCCACTGGAGTATTACAAATTAGTGTGTGGAAGGAGATGGGGATGTCAATCTTCTGATATACAGATGCTGGAGTAAATATTTCAAGTGTTACATTAGAGTGTTCCCGGAGACAGGTTTGACTGTTTACTCTCTGCTATGTGTGTGTTTAGAGGTAGAGCTTCAAGCATGGACTAGTGAGTGTCAGTTATAATGCTATAGCAAAAAAAAGGAAAATAAAAATGTGGAAATATTTAAATAAAATAACACTGTATTTATTTTATAACATTTAGTAAAAAAATTATTATTATTATTATTATTATCAGGTATTTGTAGAGCGCCAACAGATTCTGCAGCGCTGTAAACATAGTCGGTGTACAGGATAGTTTTTGTAGGGGTCAAGTGGGTAGAGGGCCCTGCCGAGAGTTTCACTGTTGTAGTCGGCTCTTATGAAGCGATCTGTAAACAGCTGGGTCCATAGGCTTACAATCTAAGGGGTTCAAGGGGAAAGCAATGGCGTTAGGAAAGGTTAGTGTTGGTTGTATGCATCCCTAAATAGTAAAGTTTTTAGGGAGTGCTTGAAGCTGTTAAAACTAGGGGAGAGTCGTATGGAGTGAGGCAGGGAATTCCACAAGATGGGGGCCAGTCTGGAGAAGTCCTGTAAACGGGAATGTGAGGAAGTAACAAGAGAGGAGGAGAGGAGGAGATCCTGAGCTGATCGAAGGGGACGGGAGGGAGAGTATCTATAGACAAGTTCTGAGATGTAGGGGGGAGCAGTGTAGTTGAGAGCTTTATATGTCAGGGTGAGGATTTTATGTTTAATCCTAGAGGCAAGAGGAAGCCAGTGAAGGGATTGGCAGAGAGGTGCAGCAGATGAAGAGCGACGAGTAAGGAAGATGAGCCTGGCAGAGGCATTTATAATGGATTGTAAAGGAGCTATGTGGCAGCTAGGTAGACCAGAGAGGACGGAATTGCAGTAGTCGAGGCGGGAAAGGATGAAAATCTTGGTTGTATCTTGTGTAAGGAAATGTCTAATTTTAGCAATGTTTTTAAGGTGGAAGCGGCAGGCTTTAGCCAAGGACTGAATGTGAGGAGTGAAGGAAAGATCTGAGTCAAGTGTGACCCCAAGACATCGGGCATGCGGGGTAGGGGTAATGATGGAATTATCAACAGTTATAGAAATTTTGGGGGTGGAGACATTGGAAGAAGGGGGAAAAATAAGGAGTTCAGTTTTGAAGAGATTTAGCTTAAGGTAGTGAGAGGACATCCAAGATGAGATGTGAGAAAGACAGTTAGTGACCCGGGTTAGTAAGGAAGGAGGTAGGTCTGGTGCAGAGAGGTAGATTTGGGTGTCATCGGCATACAAATGGTATTGAAACCCATGGGACTTTATTAAGGAACCTAATGATGACGTGTAGATTGAAAAGAGAAGGGGACCAAGGACAGATCCTTGAGGTACCCCAACAGAAAGTGGTAACGGGGCAGAGGATGCTCCGGAGAAGGCTACACTAAATGTACGGTTAGTCAGATAGGAAGAGAACCACGAGAGAGCTGTGTCACAGATGCCGAAGGATTGGAGGGTTTGGAGCAGAAGAGGGTGGTCAACAGTGTCAAAGGCTGCAGACAGGTCAAGGAGGATAAGCAAAGAGAAGTGGCCTTTGGATTTTGCTGTAAGTAGGTCATTGGTAACCTTGACAATTGCTGTCTCTGTAGAGTGATGGGAACGAAATCCAGATTGCAGTGGGTCAAGAAGAGAGTTTAGTGTAAGGAAATGGGATAGACGTGCATAAAATAGATTTTCGAGGAGCTTTGAGGCAAGAGGGAGTAGGGAAATAGGGCGATAATTGGAATGGGAGGTTGGATCAAGGGAAGGTTTTTTGAGGATAGGTGTGACCAGTGCATGTTTTAGAGATTAGGGAAATATACCAGTGCTGAGGGAGAGGTTGAAAATGTGTGTGAGTATGGGTGTGAGGGTAGAAGAGAGGGAGGGGAGTAGCTGTGAGGGGATGGGGTCGAGGGGACAGGTAGTGAGGTGGGAGGACAGTATAAGGGCAGAAACGTCATCCTCATTAACAGGGGCAAAAGAGCTGCATTTTTGGATATTTGGGTTTTGGGTGATCGTGAGCTTTTGAGGGGGTGGGAGATTGGAAGTATGTTGAGAGCTGATTTCGCTTCTGATGGAGTCAATTTTGTTTTTGAAGTGGCTTGCAAAATCTTGAGCTGAGATACAGGTTGTGTTAGGAGGTGGGGGTGGGCGGAGAAGAGTGTTGAACGTGGAGAACAGACGTTTAGGGTTAGAGGAAAGAGTAGAGATGAGATTAGAAAAATATTGTTGCTTATAAAGATTAAGGGCAGAATAGTAGGAGTTCAGGATGAACTTGTAGTGAAGAAAGTCAGCTGAACTCCGAGATTTCCTCCAATGTCGCTCAGCAGTACGGGAGCATCTGTGTAGGTATCGTGTCAGAGGAGTATGCCAGGGCTGAGGATGAGAGTGTGGTTTCTGAGCTAAGGTTGGAGGGGCCAGAGTGTCAATGACCGATGTAAGGGTGGAATTATACTGGCAGATAGATTGGTCAGGGCAGAAAAAGGAGGTGATGGATGAGAGGAGAGGTTTGAGAGAGCTAGCGAGCTGATGCAGATCTAGTGACTTAATGCTTCTGTGAAGTTTGGTGTGAGGGGTAGAGGGAGGGGGAGTTGTAGGTAGGGAAGTGATGTTGCAAGTTAGGAGATGATGGTCAGAGAGAGTAAAAGGGGAGTTTGTTAAATTTGAAAGAGTGCATCGATAGGTGAAAATCAGATCAAGGGAGTGACCATCTTTGTGAGTGGGAGAGTCAGTCCATTGTGACAGGCCGAAAGAGGAAGTCAGTTGAAGAAGTTGTATTGCAGAGGAGGCATTGGGATTGTCAAGAGGGATGTTAAAGTCGCCAAGAATGAGGGCAGGGGTGTCTGAGGAAAGGAAATAAGGAAGCCAGGCAGCAAAGTGATCTAAAAATTGAGTTGGGGAGCCAGGGGGGCGGGATATGACTGCAACACATATAGAGAGGGGAGAGAATAACCGAATCATGTGTGCTTCAAATGAAGAAAATGTGAGTGAAGAGAAGGGCTGTATTTGTTGGAAGGTGCAACGAGAGGAAAGTAAAATACCGACGCCACCTCCTTGTCTATTTTCAGACCTAGGAGTGTGGCTGAAATGGAGACCCCCATGTGACAGTGCAGCAGTGGATGCTGTTTCTGAAGCAGAGAGCCAGGTTTCTGTAAGAGCCAGAAGGTTAAGAGAGTGGGAGATAAAGAGATCATGGATAGAAGTGAGCTTGTTGAAAACAGAGCGAGAGTTCCAGAGTGCATAAGTGAAGGGGGATGGGTTTTTAGATGTAAGAGGAATGCGATTAAGGTTACCAGAGTTTAGTTTATAAAGTCTATTGAAAGGCACACAAGGATGCGAAAGGCTAGGAGGTTGTGAGGGACCAGGATTAGGAGAGATGTCGCCAGCAGCTAGTATGAGCAAGAGGGAGAGTGACATGAGATGAGAAGCAGATTTGCAGTAATGAGACTGTTGTTTGGCTGAAGTGCAGGGGGAGAGAGAGTGTTTAGGAATAGGTAAAGTTCATGAGTACAAAAGTAAGGTGAGTATAAGAGAGATGGGCTAATGAACAGTGCAGGTGGAGAGGGAGAAGGATTAAGTGAGTAATGTAGTTTGTTATAGAGACAAGAGGTAGCAAAAAGGAGTATGAAGATATTGAGCATTATTATGAAAGTGGGAACCAAGTAAACACATAAGACACAGTGTTACAGCAGCACTTGCAAAAGGATACAATGAGATACATAAAACATAGTATTACAAGAGTACTTGCCTTGTGTCTTGCCCCTTTCCCAATCCTTGTTCAATTCTTGCATAATTCTTAAAAAGCATTCATATATCAATTAATAAGGGACGTCTCCCTGTGACAATATCAAAACACTGTTGCAATATTAACTAGTTGTAATGTATCTTGTGTCTTAAAATAAATTCAATTTTGCATCTGCAGATTTAGACCCAACTAGCAAATCACACTATGGCCTCTAGTTATCAACGTGTCTACCTCAAATACGCTGGAATTCCGCAGTGTATTTGAGGCGAGGCTGATTCGCCTTAGTTATCAAGCCCTAGACACCGGCAAAAGTAGAATTTAGTGACGTAAGCTTCGATCCGCTGGACTCAGTCCGACACAGATCGATTCTTACGTCACTACAGATGTTCCGCACACAAGTGCGGCACAATCTGACTACTTTGGTAGTTATCAAAAAACTAGTAGGTACGCTCCGCACTTTTCCGGCCCAGCGTACCTGGTTTTCAAACCGCCGTCCTGGAGGATGGCGGATCCCATAGGAATTAATGGGAGTCTGACCATAGCGAAAGTTCATGTTCGCTGCTGCCAGACATCCCATTCATTCCTATGGGAGATGTCTACACCTAACACCCTAACATGTACCCCGAGTCTAAACACCCCTAATCTGCCCCCCTGTCACGTGTCAGTCAAGGTCCTATAAATCCCTGTAAAGAGAAGTATAGTTTAAATTATGAATCCAACTGTAGATAAGGTAAAGTTAGTTAGATTAGTATTCCACGTTAAAGATGTAGTTGTGTGGAAGAATTGTTTAATTAGGTGGCAACAGGATATAAATGATTGTTGGAATCATTTATTAATTAAACAATTCTACCTTTAATTTACGGTAACAGTAGTACTAATATAACCTATAGCCAAAAGGTGGCAACATGGTTGGCAGGTTAAATAGTACTAATACACCTGGTGGATATATTTATTAATAATGACAGAGAGTGGATCTCTGTTGATTTTAGAGGCAATCAATACAGAAGCATATAATGAGTTTTAGGAAAGGTTGTATTAGAGCATAGTCTCTGATTATGCAATGAGAGGTAGCGGTAATGAGATATTGAAATATAGGCAGTTTTAGAGTCTTACCGCAAGAACCGGAGGAAGTGTTTGTGAGCAGCCGTAGGTCCCTGCGATATGGCTGAGAGGCTTGGGAGATCCGGGTAAGAATCCGTTGCACGCTAAGGTAGCGTGTGTTGTGAGTGAAGGCAGAGGCGTCCGGACGGCAAGCAGGAAGCTAGCAGGGATGCGAGTGACGTCACCGCTATTTGCCGATCAAAAAGGAGACGCTGACAGACCGCGTTAGAGGAATGAGAACTGAAGAGGTAACTAAGCTGATAAAACTTAGGAACTTAGATTCCAATTTAGGTTCAAGTTGGCAAGTAATAGAAATCCAGGTTAGCTGTAAGAAACTGACTGTGGAAACAAAAATTACTAAGCACCTAATGATCTGTGGGAGGGGTTTTTATACTGATTAGACAAAGGTATCAGGTAACCTTAAAGGCACAAGAACAGATCATGACAGTACTCCCCCCTCAAAGAGCCACTCAGGGGATCAAGGTTTGGGTCTGTCAGGATGCCGCCTGTGGAACAGAGAGACCAGTCGCGGAGCAGAGAGGTTTGAAGCAGGTTCCCAAGAATCATCCTCATCCGGATAACCCTTCCAATGCACCAAATACTGAAGTTTGCCCCCTCTACGACGAGAATCCTTTATAGAAGCTACTTCATACTCAGGGTCTCCTTCTTGGAGTACTTCAGTAACTGGAGGGTAGTGTTCCATCTCCCGCGTCTGTTTGTAAGGCTTCATTAAGGACACATGGAATGTGGGATGTATCCGCAAATTGTCCGGGAGGGACAGGGTAACAGCATTCTGATTCACAACTTCCCTAATAGAATAGGGACCTATGTACAAGGAGGATAATTTGCGAGATGGATAGGGTAATCGCAAGTTACGCGTGGACAGCCATACCTTGTCTCCAACTTTATAGTTAGGCGATGCCAGATGTTTTTTGTCATAATAAAATTTATGTAACATTTTAGAGTGAGCGATATTGTCCTGAACAGTAGTGAAAGTTTCGGATATGGTGTTAACCAAATCATTGACCAAGGGGCAAGCACTATCTTGTAAGTCTTCTTGATGGAAAACCGGATGAAAGCCGTAATTAATGTAGAAAGGTGAGAACTTGGTGGTACTATTTACGGAGTTATTGTAGGCAAATTCTGCATACATCAATAAAGAGGACCAGTTGTTTTGTTGGTTGTTAATAAAACAGCGTAGGAATTGCTCCAACCACTGATTAACCCTCTCCGTCTGACCATTGGTTTGTGGGTGGTAAGAGGTACTTAACCGGCGGCGTATTTTCAATGTTTTACATAATTCAGACCAAAATTTACTCGTGAACTGGGATCCACGGTCTGATGTTATACTGAGAGGTAATCCATGATGTTTTATTACGTGTTGCATAAGAAGTAGGGCTGTTTCTGAAGCAGTCGGTAACTTAGTGGTAGGAATGAAGTGTGCCATTTTACTAAAAATGTCCACAACAACTAGTATAGTGGTAAAGTTAGAAGATTTAGGTAATTCAACTATATAGTCTAGTGCTATATCAGTCCAAGGTCGAGAGGGTATAGGAAGGGGTAGTAATTGGCCGTATGGCTGTCTTTGTTGCGTCTTAGAGACTGTACATATAGTACAAGAATTGATGTAATTGGTAACATCTGTTTTTAAGGTTGGCCACCAAAAATGTCTGGTAATGAGGTCAATGGATTTAGAGATTCCAGGATGTCCAGCTAGAACAGTGTCATGGTAACTGTATAGAATTTTCTCTCTTAAGGACTTAGGTACATAAACAAGTTTGTCATGATAATACAGTCCATTAGTATGTAGAGTTACTTGTGTCTTTGGTAATTCTGAATCTGATGTAAGATGTGTTTTTAGTAAACTAGTTATATCTTCTGTGAGTCCTATAATGTTTTCAGGGGGAATTATAGACACTTGTGATTGTGGTGATATAGGTCTATTTGGTATTCTAGAGAGAGCATCTGCCTTTAAATTCTTATTAGCAGGTCTATAAGTTATTAAATAGTTAAATCTATTAAAGAATAGATTCCAACGAACCTGGCGTGAAGTAAGGGTTCTATTGGTTTTCAAAAACTGTAAGTTCCTATGGTCTGTGTATATTAGAATGGGAATGGAGGTTCCCTCCAATAAGTGTCTCCAGTGTTCGAAAGAGGCTTTGACAGCTAGAAGCTCCTTCTCCCCTATTGCGTAATTTATCTCTGATTCAGACATAACTCTTGAAAAAAAGGCAACAGGATGTAAAGGATGTTTCAGACTTTGTCTTTGAGACAAAACTGCTCCAATGGCATAATCTGAGGCGTCTACTTCAATGACATATTGCAATGAGGGATTAGGATAAGAAAGAATAGGTGCTGTAGTGAACCTGTGTTTCAATGTATTAAATGTATTTTCAGCTTCTTCAGTCCAATGAAATTTGACATTAGACTTTGTGAGATTTGTAAGGGGTTTGGCTAAGTGTGCAAAATTTTTAATAAACTTCCTATAGAAGTTCGCAAACCCCATGAACCTCTGAATCTGTTTTTTGGATGTGGGAGTAGGCCACTCTAGAATAGCTTTTATTTTATTCTTTTCCATATCAATTCCTTCAGGAGTTATGACATAACCCAGAAAAGTGATGTTATTAGTGTTAAAAATACATTTTTCTGGTTTGGCGTATAAGTGGTGTTGACGTAGCCTGGACAGTACAGTGCGAACATGCTTTATGTGGTCTGATTTGTTTTGTGAGTATATGAGGATGTCGTCTAAATAGATTACAACATAGATGTCAAGAAGATCTTTAAATACATCATTTATTAGATACTGAAAGGTGGCAGGCGCATTGCAGAGCCCGAATGGCATCACTGTGTACTCATAGAGTCCGTAGCGTGTACGGAACGCAGTGAGCCACTCGTCACCTTCTCTCACTCTGATAAGGTTATATGCACCTCTGAGATCTAGTTTTGTGAAGTAGGAAGCCCCCTCAAGTCTCTCTATTAACTCGGGAATCAGAGGTAGTGGGTATCTGTTCTTTATAGTTCTACGATTAAGTTCTCTATAATCCACTATAGGTCTAATTGTACCATCTTTATTCTTGACGAAAAATATTCCTGCTCCAGCTGGAGAGGTGGATGGTCTTATGAACCCCTTACAGAGGTTTTCTTCGAGATAATCTTTTAGATAGTCTAATTCGATTTTTGAGAGTGGAAAGATATGCCCACAAGGTATATCTGCCCCGGGGATTAAGTCTATGGGGCAGTCATACTTCCTATGAGGAGGAAGGTTTTCTGACTCTTTTTTACAAAAAACATCACAGAAATCTGAGTATTCGGGAGGTATGTTGTTAGATTCGGTTTGTAAAATGTGATGGCTGGATATACAAGTGTTTTTACAATAATCAGAAGTGAATATAACATCAGAAGTTTTCCATGATATATTGGGGTCATGTAAATTTAGCCAAGAGTAACCTAAAACCAGAGGGTATATGGGAGATGAGATAACGTCAAAAGATATATATTCAACGTGAGCACCCCCTATGGATACTTTAATGGGAATTGTGTGATGTGATATAGGACCGGATGATATTTGACTACCGTCAATAACTCTAAGTAACACTGGATTTGTCTTTTTTATAAGTGGTATTTTATTTAAGGTTGTGAAATTCAAATCCATATAATTAGTGCTGGCTCCTGAATCAATAATCGCCCTGGATGTTACTCGTTGGTTCTCCCACTGCAAAATAAGAGTGAGTGAGCAATTGGTATGATTAGGGGTATGAACATTATAACAAGTATTTACAGATGTTTTCTTACCCCTTTTCTGACGTCCCAGTATCGGACAATCTTTTACTGTGTGTTGAGCTGATCCGCAGTACATACACAGATTATTTTGTCTTCGTATGAGCTTTTCTTGTGGATTGAGTGGACCTTTGACAAATCCAATATCCATGGCTTCAGGAGCATTTTGTGGGTGGCTACGTGTGCTTTGTGGTGGGGGTGTAGGAAAAGGTGAACGTCTCAATGTGTTTTCACTAGGACTGCGTTCAGACCTACGTTCTCTCAGACGTCTGTCTAAACTAATTGAGAGGTTAATTAACCCTTCTAATGTCTGAGGCATTTCAACTCTTGCTAATTCGTCTTTGAGTGCGTCACATAACCCTAACCTAAACTGGTTTTTAAGAGACAATTCGTTCCAACCACTATCCTTTGAGAATCTTTTAAACTCAGTGATATAATCCTCTACAGGCTTTTTTAGTTGTTTTAATGCTCTCATACCGTTCTCAGCTGTGAGCTGCTTGTAGGGATCGTCATACAATTGTGACATTGCAGAAAAAAAAGATTCTAAGGATAGTAATATGGGATCATTTGATTCAAAAAATGAGTTAGCCCATATGCGTGGTTCTCCCCTTAGATAAGAGATAGTGGTTAAAACCTTAGTTTGATCTGTGGGGTAGGTGAGAGGTTTGAGTGAGAATAATAGATAGCAAGCATTCTTGAACTCTCTGAAGTGTTTTCTATCTCCATAAAAATGTTCAGGGGGGCTAACATTGGGTTCTACAATGTTTAATGTTTTTTGTTTGTCTGAAATTTCCTTTATGTAAGATTTAAGTGCAGTGTTCTCATGTTGCAAGGTGTTTAATGCCTGTGTTATTGACTCAACCTTGTCAGTTAATGTCTGCACATGGGTTACTATATCTACTGGATTCATGATAGGCTTAGTAATTTATGTCACGTGTCAGTCAAGGTCCTATAAATCCCTGTAAAGAGAAGTATAGTTTAAATTATGAATCCAACTGTAGATAAGGTAAAGTTAGTTAGATTAGTATTCCACGTTAAAGATGTAGTTGTGTGGAAGAATTGTTTAATTAGGTGGCAACAGGATATAAATGATTGTTGGAATCATTTATTAATTAAACAATTCTACCTTTAATTTACGGTAACAGTAGTACTAATATAACCTATAGCCAAAAGGTGGCAACATGGTTGGCAGGTTAAATAGTACTAATACACCTGGTGGATATATTTATTAATAATGACAGAGAGTGGATCTCTGTTGATTTTAGAGGCAATCAATACAGAAGCATATAATGAGTTTTAGGAAAGGTTGTATTAGAGCATAGTCTCTGATTATGCAATGAGAGGTAGCGGTAATGAGATATTGAAATATAGGCAGTTTTAGAGTCTTACCGCAAGAACCGGAGGAAGTGTTTGTGAGCAGCCGTAGGTCCCTGCGATATGGCTGAGAGGCTTGGGAGATCCGGGTAAGAATCCGTTGCACGCTAAGGTAGCGTGTGTTGTGAGTGAAGGCAGAGGCGTCCGGACGGCAAGCAGGAAGCTAGCAGGGATGCGAGTGACGTCACCGCTATTTGCCGATCAAAAAGGAGACGCTGACAGACCGCGTTAGAGGAATGAGAACTGAAGAGGTAACTAAGCTGATAAAACTTAGGAACTTAGATTCCAATTTAGGTTCAAGTTGGCAAGTAATAGAAATCCAGGTTAGCTGTAAGAAACTGACTGTGGAAACAAAAATTACTAAGCACCTAATGATCTGTGGGAGGGGTTTTTATACTGATTAGACAAAGGTATCAGGTAACCTTAAAGGCACAAGAACAGATCATGACACCCCCCTACACCGCCGCAACTAAATAAATTTAAAACCCGCTAAACCACCGCTCCCGGAGCCCACCGCCACTCTAATAAACGGATTAACCCCTAAACCACCGCTTCCGGACCCCGCCGCAACTATAATAAACTGATTAACCCCTAAACCGCCGCTCCCTGTCCCCGCTGCAACTATAATATATGTATTAACCCCTAAACCGCCGCTCCCAGACCCCGCCGCCACCTACATTATACCTAGTAACCCCTATCCTGCCCCCCCTATACCGCCGCCACCTATAATTAAGTTATCAACCCCTATCCTGCCGATCCTGGACCCTGCCGCACCTAAATAAATAGTTTAACCCCAAAACCGCCGCTCCCGGACCCCGTCACAACCTATATTAAACTTATTAACCCCTAATCTGCCCCCCTACACCGTCGCCACCTATAATACATTTATTAACCCCTATCCTGCCCCCCCTACACCGCCGCCACTGTAATAAAATTATTAACCCCTAAACCTAAGTCTAACCCTAACCCTAACACCCTAAATATTAATTAAATACATCTAAATAAATTTAACTCTTATTAACTAAATGAATCCTATTTAAAACTAAATACTTACCTTTATTTTTTTTTACAGGCAACTTTCAATTTATTTTAACTAGGTACAATAGCTATTAAATAGTTATTAACTATTTAATAGCTACCTAGTTAAAATAAAGAGAAATTTACCTGTAAAATAAAAACTAACCTAAGTTACAATTACACCTAACACTACACTATACTTTAATAAATTATTCCTATTTAAAACTAAATACTTACCTGTAAAATAAACCCTAACGCCTAGATTTAGAGTTTTGTCGGTAACGACCCGCGTAGCTAACGCTGGCTTTTTTCTGGCCGCACCTTTTAAATACCTCTGGTATTGAGAGTTCACAGAATGGCTGCGTTAGGCTCCAAAAAGGGAGCGTACAGGCATATTTAATGCCACTGCAACTCTCGATACCAGAGTTGCTTACGGACGCGGCCAGCTTCAAAAACGTGCTCGTGCACGATTCCCCCATAGAAAACAATGGGGCTGTTTGAGCTGAAAAAAAACCTAACACCTGCAAAAAAGCCACGTTCAGCTCCTAACGCAGCCCCATTCTTTGCTATGGGGAAACCCTTCCTACGTCTGCACCTAACACCCTAACATGTACCCCGAGTCTAAACACCCCTAACCTTACACTTATTAACCCCTAATCTGCTGCCCCCGCTATCGCTGACCCCTGCATATTATTATTAACCCCTAATCTGCCGCTCCGTAAACCGCCGCTACTTACATTATCCCTATGTACCCCTAATCTGCTGCCCCTAACACCGCCGACCCCTATATTATATTTATTAACCCCTAATCTGCCCCCCACAACATCACCTCCACCTGCCTACACTTATTAACCCCTAATCTGCCGAGTGGACCGCACCGCTATTATAATAAAGTTATTAACCCCTAATCCGCCTCACTAACCCTATAATAAATAGTATTAACCCCTAATCTGCCCTCCCTAACATCGCCGACACCTAACTTCAAACATTAACCCCTAATCTGCCGACTGGAGCTCACCGCTATTCTAATAAATGTATTAACCCCTGAAGCTAAGTCTAACCCTAACACTAACACCCCCCTAAGTTAAATATAATTTTAATCTAACGAAATTAATTAACTCTTATTAAATAAATTATTCCTATTTAAAGCTAAATACTTACCTGTAAAATAAATCCTAATATAGCTACAATATAAATTATAATTATATTATAGCTATTTTAGGATTTATATTTATTTTACAGGTAACTTTGTATTTATTTTAACCAGGTACAATAGCTATTAAATAGTTAAGAACTATTTAATAGCTAAAATAGTTAAAATAATTACAAAATTTCCTGTAAAATAAATCCTAACCTAAGTTACAATTAAACCTAACACTACACTATCAATAAATAAATTAAATAAAATACCTACAATTACCTACAATTAAACCTAACACTACACTATCAATAAATGAATTAAATACAATATCTACAAATAAATACAATTAAATAAACTAACTAAAGTACAAAAAATAAAAAAGAACTAAGTTGCAAAAAATAAAAAAATATTTACAAACATTAGAAAAATATTACAACAATTTTAAACTAATTACACCTACTCTAAGCCCCCTAATAAAATAACAAAGCCCCCCAAAATAAAAAAATGCCCTACCCTATTCTAAATTACAAAAGTTCAAAGCTCTTTTACCTTACCAGCCCTGAACAGGGCCCTTTGCGGGGCATGCCCCAAAGAATTCAGCTCTTTTGCCTGTAAAAAAAACCATACAATACCCCCCCAACATTACAACCCACCACCCACATACCCCTAATCTAACCCAAACCCCCTTAAATAAACCTAACACTAAGCCCCTGAAGATCTTCCTACCTTGTCTTCACCATGCCAGGTTCACCGATCGGTCCAGAGTCTTGATCCAAGCCCAAGCGGGGGGCTGAAGAGTGACATCCATCCTCGGGCTGAAGTCTGGATCCAAGCGGCGGCTGAAGAAATCCATCATCGGGCTGCAGTCGGAAGTCCATCATCGGGATGAAGTCTTCTATCAAGCCGCATCTTCAATCTTCTTTCTTCTGGAGTGGAGCGGAGCCATCTTCTTTCCAACCGACACGGATCCAACCTCTTCAACCGACGCCTACTCGCCGTATGAAGGTTCCTTTAAGGGACGTCATCCAAGATGGCGTCCCTCAAATTCCGATTGGCTGATAGGATTCTATCAGCCAATCGGAATTAAGGTAGGAAAATTCTGATTAGAATCAACCAATCAGCCAATCAGATTGAGCTTGCATTCTATTGGCTGTTCTATTGGCTGTTCTATTGGCTGTTTTCCTACCTTAATTCCGATTGGCTGATAGAATCCTAGCAGCTAATCAGAATTCGAGAGACGCCATCTTGGATGACGTCCCTTAAAGGAACCTTTATTCGGCAAGTAGGCGTCGGTTGAAGAGGTTGGATCCGCGTCGGTTGGAAAGAAGATGGCTCCGCTCCGCTCCAGAAGAAAGAAGATTGAAGATGCGGCTTGATAGAAGACTTCAGCCCAATGATGGACTTCCGACTTCAGCCCGATGATGGATTTCTTCAGCCGCCGCTTGGATCCAGACTTCAGCCCGAGGATGGACGTCACTCTTCAGCCCCCCGCTTGGGCTTGGATCAAGACTCTGGACCTATCGGTGAACCTGGCATGGTGAAGACAAGGTAGGAAGACCTTCAGGGGCTTAGTGTTAGGTTTATTTAAGGGGGGTTTGGGTTAGATTAGGGGTATGTGGGTGGTGGGTTTTAATGTTGGGGGGGGTATTGTATGTTTTTTTTTTACAGGCAAAAGAGCTGAATTCTTTGGGGCATGCCCCGCAAAGGGCCCTGTTCAGGGCTGGTAAGGTAAAAGAGCTTTGAACTTTTGTAATTTAGAATAGGGTAGGGCATTTTTTTTATTTTGGGGGGCTTTGTTATTTTATTAGGGGGCTTAGAGTAGGTGTAATTAGTTTAAAATTGTTGTAATATTTTTCTAATGTTTGTAAATATTTTTTTATTTTTTGTAACTTAGTTCTTTTTTATTTTTTGTACTTTAGTTAGTTTATTTAATTGTATTTATTTGTAGATATTGTATTTAATTCATTTATTGATAGTGTAGTGTTAGGTTTAGTTGTAGATAATTGTAGGTATTTTATTTAATTTATTTATTGATAGTGTAGTGTTAGGTTTAATTGTAACTTAGGTTAGGATTTATTTTACAGGTGATTTTGTAATTATTTTAACTATTTTAGCTATTAAATAGTTATTAACTATTTAATAGCTATTGTACCTGGTTAAAATAAATATAAAGTTACCTGTAAAATAAATATTAATCCTAAAATAGCTACAATATAATTATTATTTATATTGTAGCTATATTAGGGTTTATTTTACAGGTAAGTATTTAGCTTTAAATAGGAATAATTTATATAATAAGAGTTAATTAAATTCGTTAGATTTAAATTATATTTACTTTAGGGGGGTGTTAGTGTAAGGGTTAGAATTAGCTTTAGGGGTTAAAAAATTTATTAGAATAGCGGTGAGCTCCGGTCGGCAGATTAGGGGTTAATGTTTGAAGTTAGGTGTCGGCGATGTTAGGGAGGGCAGATTAAGGGTTAATACTATTTATAATAGGGTTATTGAGGCGGGAGTGAGGCGGATTAGGGGTTAATAACTTTATTATAGTAGTGGTGCGGTCCGCTCGGCATTTTAGGGGTTAATAAATGTAGGCAGGTGGAGGCGACGTTGTGGGGGGCAGATTAGGGGTTAATAAATATAATATAGGGGTTGGCGGTGTTAGGGGCAGCAGATTAGGGGTACATAGGGATAATGTAAGTAGCGGCAGTGTACGGAGCGGCAGATTAGGGGTTAATAATAATATGCAGGGGTCAGCAATAGCGGGGGCGGCAGATTAGGGGTTAATAAATATAATATAGGGGTCGGCGGTGTTAGGGGCAGCAGATTAGGGGTACATAAGGATAACGTAGGTGGCGATCGGCAGATTAGGGGTTAAAAATTTTTAATAGAGTGGCGGCGATGTGGGGGGACCTCGGTTTAGGGGTACATAGGTAGTTTATGGGTGTTAGTGTACTGTAGAGCACAGTAGTTAAGAGCTTTATAAACCGGCGTTAGCCCAGAAAGCTCTTAACTACTGACTTTTTTCTGCGGCTGGAGTTTTGTCGTTAGATTTCTAACGCTCACTCCAGACACGACTCTAAATACCGGAGTTAGAAAGATCCCATTGAAAAGATAGGCTACGCAATTGACGTAAGGGGATCTGCGGTATGGAAAAGTCGCGGCTGGAAAGTGAGCGTTAGACCCTTTAATGACTGACTCCAAATACCAGAGGGCGTTAAAAACCAGTGTTAGGAGCCTCTAACGCTGGTTTTGATGGCTACCGCCCAACTCTAAATCTAGGCCTTAGATAGCTACAATGTAATTAATAATTACATTGTAGCTATTGTAGGATTTATATTTATTTTACAGGTAACTTTGTATTTATTTTAGCTAGTTTGAATAGTTATTAAATAGTTATTAACTATTTAATAACTACCTAGCTAAAAGAAATATAAAATTACCTGTAAAATAAATCCTAACCTAAGTTACAATTAAACCTAACACTACACTATCATTAAATAAATTAAATAAATTAAATACAAATACTTACAAATAAATACAAATAAATACACTAACTAAAGTACAAAAAATAAAAAAAGAACTAAGTTACAAAAAATAAAAAAATAATTTACAAACATTATAAAAATATTACAACAATTTTAAGCTAATTGCACCTACTCTAAGCCCCCTAATAAAATAACAAAGCCCCCCAAAATAAAAAAAATTCCCTACCCTATTCTACATTTAAAAGATACCAGCTCTATTACCTTACCAGCCCTTAAAAGGGCCTTTTGCGGGGCATGCCCCAAAGAAAACAGCTCTTTTGCCTGTAAAATAAAAATACAACCCCCCCAACATTAAAACCCACCACCCACATACCCCTAATCTAACCCAAACCCCCCTTAATTAAACCTAACACTACCCCTCTGAAGATCTTCCTACCTTGAGTCGTCTTCACTCAAGCCGAGACGAATTCTTCATCCAAGCGGGGGCTGAAGAGGTCCATCATCCGGCTGAAGCCTTCATCCAAGCGGGGGTTAAAGAGGTTCATCATCCGGCTGAAGTATTCATCCAAGCGGGGGCTGAAGAGGTCTTCCATCCGGCTGAAGTCTTCTATAAAGCGGCATCTTTAATCTTCTTTCTTCCGGCTCCATCTTCATCCCGCCGACGCGGAATATCCTTCCTCCACGATGAACTCCCGATGAATGAAGGTTCCTTTAAGGACATCATCCAAGATGGCGTCCCTCGAATTCCGATTGGCTGATAGGATTCTATCAGCCAATCGGAATTAAGGTAGGAATAATCTGATTGGCTGATGGAATCAGCCAATCAGATTCAAGTTCAATCCGATTGGCTGATCCAAACAGCCAATCAGATTGAGCTCGCATTCTATTGGCTGATCGGAACAGCCAATAGAATGCGATCTCAATCTGATTGGCTGATCGGATCAGCCAATCGGATTGAACTTGAATCTGATTGGCTGATTCCATCAGCCAATCAGATTATTCCTACCTTAATTCCGATTGGCTGAATCCTATCAGCCAATCGGAATTCGAGGGACGCCATCTTGGATGACGTCCCTTAAAGGAACCTTCATTCGTCGGGAGTTCGTTGTGGAGGAAGGATGTTCCGTGTCGGCGGGATGAAGATGGAGCCGGAAGAAAGAAGATTGAAGATGCCGCTTGATAGAAGACTTCAGCCAGATGGATGACCTCTTCAGCCCCCGCTTGGATGAAGACTTCAGCCGGATGATGGACCTCTTCAGCTCCCGCTTGGATAAAGAATTCGGCTTGGCTGAGTGAAGACGACTCAAGGTAGGAAGATCTTCAGGGGGGTAGTGTTAGGTTTATTTAAGCAGGGTTTGGGTTAGATTAGGGGTATGTGGGTGGTGGGTTTTAATGTTGGGGGGGGTTGTATTTTTATTTTACAGGCAAAAGAGCTGTTTTCTTTGGGGCATGCCCCGCAAAAGGCCCTTTTAAGGGCTGGTAAGGTAATAGAGCTGGTATCTTTTAAATGTAGAATAGGGTAAGAATTTTTTTTATTTTGGGGGGCTTTGTTATTTTATTAGGGGGCTTAGAGTAGGTGTAATTAGCTTAAAATTGTTGTAATTATTAATTACATTGTAGCTATCTTAGGGTTTATTTTACAGGTAAGTATTTAGTTTTAAATAGGAATAATTTATTAAAGTATAGTGTAGTGTTAAGTGTAATTGTAACTTAGGTTAGTTTTTATTTTACAGGTAAATTTCTCTTTATTTTAACTAGGTAGCTATTAAATAGTTAATAACTATTTAATAGCTATTGTACCTAGTTAAAATAAATTGAAAGTTGCCTGTAAAATAAAAATAAATCCTAAGATAGCTACAATATAATTATTATTTATATTGTAGCTATATTAGGGTTTATTTTAAAGGTAAGTATTTAGTTTTAAATAGGATTCATTTAGTTAATAAGAGTTAAATTTATTTAGATGTATTTAATTAATATTTAAGTTAGGGGGTGTTAGGGTTAGGGTTAGACTTAGGTTTAGGGTTTAATAATTTTATTACAGTTGCGGCGGTGTAGGGGGGGCAGGATAGGGGTTAATAAATTTATTATAGGTGGCGACAGTGTAGGGGGGCAGATTAGGGGTTAATAAGTTTAATATAGGTGGCGATGGTGTAGGGGGGCAGATTAGGGGTTAATATCTTTATTATAGGTGGCAGCGGTATAGGGGGGGCAGGATAGGGGTTACTAGGTATATTGTAGTTGGCGGCGGGGTCCGGGAGCGGTGGTTTAGGGGTTAATACATTTATAAAAGTTACGGCGGGGTCTAGGAGCAGTGGTTTAGGAGTTACTAACTTTATTTAGTTGCGGGGGGCTCCGGGGGCACGGTATAGGGGTAGAACAGTGTAGTTAGTGTGGGTGCTTAGTGAGAGCTTGTCAATAACGCTGTAAAAAAGCCGAAGAGCAGCGAGATTGGATGAGTGATAACTATCACAATCTGCTGCTCATCGCCCCGTACTTGGTGCACGGCTTTTTGACAGCTTTGACTTAGGCGAACGTATTCAGGTCCGCGGCGGCGATGGTAAGCGAGCTTAGGCGGGCGTATTGGGCTGGCGAAGGCAGGTAAAGTAGACGCGTTGATAAGTAGAGGCCTTGGTGTGCGTATAAGCATAAATGTCCACCATATACCAATCATGATTTAAGGCATTCAAAAATATATATGCGCCAATCTTTGGTATTTACAACCGTGGATACAGAGTACCTTGCAGACCGAGGTGTGTTTAAAGATGTTGATATGCATCTCCTCTCGGTGGACTAAGCCAAGTCTAGAAGGAGGGATAAGTTGTGACTCCTGTCGATGTATTGCACCATAGCTCCTCTCAGCTGTGTTTTCCACGTCTAGGAGTGGTAAATTGCGACTCCTCTTAGTTCGGTCACGTGACTCCCATTATCTCACGGTGACCTGATATCGTAATATCAGGATTATGTGCTGAAAAGTCATTAAGTTGCTGAAAGTAGATACAGTAGCGCTACAGATTAATGGAAACGTCAGGCTGACCTTTATATTCAGGGATTGAAAATGTCTGAGTGCCTATTTAGAGCACCAAATTTCACCTTCCATCTTTCTTGGTCATCTTTTTGTTCCAAAGATTCAGCAAATCTTTTAACGATGCAGAGCTATAACAAAAACACTTCTTGGTTGAAATAGAATAAAAGTCACTCAGGGATTGAAAATGTCTGATTGCCTATTTAGAGCACCTAATTTCACCTTCCCTCTTTCTTGGTCTTCTTTTTGTCCCAAACATTCAGCAAATCTTTTAACGATGCAGAGCTGTTACAAAAACACTTCTTGGTTGAAATCAAATAAAAGTCTACGCGTTTTGCCCCAGACTGGGCTTTATCAAGACTGTTATTACTCTGTATAGCATAGTCCATTTAAAAAGGCCCCCCTTTACTCTCATTGGTGTTTTGACTTTTTAATTTAAGGTGGACAATGGAGTGAGTGGAATTTTAAGGTGGACATTTATTTCAATGTCTTTTGCAACAGTTTTAATCAATTGCTCGTTGTTTCAGAGTCATTAATAGTATATATTCTTAAAACAAAAAATATAATAATAAAAAGAAAATAATAAAATGGTATTAAATAGCCATAGTTAAAACGAACCTATTGCCTCCATGTAAACTCTTACATGATGATGTTAGTGGATCATATTATATTCTCATACAAGAATTGTCTATAATTAGCCTATATTATTATACAAATAAATTTAAAGGGGGTCTGTCTCTAACCACCTTTGTTACATATACATTGTATGCAATTTGTTATAATGTCATATAGGGCCTCAGGATAAAAATTCTCCAAGAGGGTATCTATAATAATGGCATTATATCTAACTCTAAATTTAACCCTGATGGGAATAAAGAATCCATTTGATATATCAATTCTGCTTCCATTTTTAACAGTTGTAGTTCCTTATTACCCCCTCTCCAATTTGGGATCAGTTTCATTACACCCCAAAATTTCAAATCCTTCACTTTATTATTATGTACCTCTCTAAAATGTGTGTACAAATGAGTATCTAAGTTGTCCCTATCTATGCATGAGAGATGCTCTCTGATTCTCTCTCTTAGTGTCCTAGTAGTCTCTCCAATGTAGAATTTTTTACACAAACATTCAATTATATATATTACATATCTATCTTTGCATTTTATAGTTTCTTTGATATTTAATTTGAATTGATTTGTAGGTGACATATTGCTTTTAATCTTACTGCTATGTTTACATGATCTACATCCAATGCATGGAAAGAATCCTTTAAGGGGATTGCCAGTTAGATTACTTTCAATACATAATTTTTTTGAAGATTTCATTTCACTGGGAGCTAGCAGACTTTTTATATTTTTCACTTTTTTTATAAATTACATTAGGGTATTCAGAGATTTGTTCTCCTATTATTGGATCAGTTTGAATAAGATGCCAATGTTTTTTGAGTATTTTAGTAACAATCACATTGTCTGTATTAAAGTCTGTAACAAAGGGAATATTGAATTTTTCTTTGTTTTTTTTATAGAATTTTCCTTTTTATCTTTATATATTAAAAGATTTTTTCTCTCAATTTTATCTACCTCTTTTTTGCTTGTGACATGATTTCTGTACCATAACCCCTTTCTGTGAATCTTTTTTTCTAAAATATCAATTTGTTTCTCATAGTCTCCAATTTTAGAACAATTTCTTTTTATTCTTATAAACTGGTCTTTTGGTATATTGTCCTTCCAACGGCCCAGGTGGCAGCTGTCATAATGTATAAAATAGTTTGCGTCTACTGCCTTAAAGTGAGTTGAAGTAACTAATTGTTGTTCAGAAACTGATCTATTTCTAGATCACGAAAGGTAATGTGAATAGGGCTGTATTGATTTGTGAAACTAAGACCCATATTATTAACATTCATGTCTTCCAGGAATTGAGTAAGTTCTTCTACTTGTCCCTGCCATACAAATATCAAATCATCAATATATATTTTGTAGAGCACGAGATTTGCACCCAGCTCATGCTTAAGGAGAACATTTTCCTCCCAAATCCCAATGAAGAGTTTAGCATAGCTGGGTGCGAATCTCGTGCCCATCGCTGTCCCCTTTTTCTGAAAATAAAATTGACCATTGAAAGAAAAGTAGTTATGATGGAGAATAAATTGTATACTCTCAATAATGAAATCCTTTTGGATATCTCTCAAATTTGGATCCCTATTTAGATATGTACTTATTGATTTTAAACCGAGTTCATAATAATGCTCAGAGTTTTTGCCCTAAGATTAAAAATAACTGTCTGCATGGTTACCGTACGTTTTGTTCTCTCTTTCTCTTTCCCCTTCCTCTTGTCCCTCTCTTTCTCTTTTTCAATGGGGGATCATTTTTTTTACTCTCTGCTAGCAACATAAATAACCCTATTACTGTGCTGTTCCCGCACTTATCCTTAAGTGCTGGATATTGAATGGTGGCTGATCTTCTGCACTGTCTTTGTATTTTCTGATATTTTGGAATACTGATAAATACGCTATATGTGCCAAAATTTTAGTAGTTACCAGAACAAGCAACTTGTCCCCCAAGCACAAACACAGAGCACATAGGGTGGGGAGACCAAAATCACAGGACACTGATCGTAGGGCAGTCTGATGCCATGGGGATCTTACAATGAGGGTTAAACTCTTTATGGAAAAATGGGAGAGGTTTATCTTGCATTTGGCTTTGCAGGTTCAAAAACAATTACTATATCCGTTTAAGAACTCTGAATATATGTCAAATGCCAAGCTGAGGGTGGAATAGTGTCTAGATTTCTCAGAACAGATTGGATAAGTGGAGGTGTTGTTATAAGAAGGTGTTATTCTCATGGAAAATGCTGGAGATGTTAGTCCCAGGGAAAGGAAGAGGCACACATCCCTTATTAAAAAATGAGATCTAGATATAAAACTGCATAAATGTATTTGAGATTTTGATTGCATTCACTATTCTTTTTGTAATCTATGTGATAAGCATTCACTTTAATCATAGTCTACTGACACTGATTTAGATGTTGAAGCTCTTAGGTAAGAGGACTATGTACTTTTTGTTTATTCTTTTGGAGATGGGTTGAGGAGTGTTTCTTCAACTAAATAAAAATTAAGGATATTTGGTCCTTTGTGAGCTGGAAGGGTATAACTATCTGTATACAACATACTTACTTATCTGTATACAACATACTTACTGTAAAATACCTCTTGATCTGTAATGCTGTAATGCTACAGTGGTGTATACTCATGTAAAGTTGTCATATTATTCTGCAATAAAAATGTAATGTAAAAAACAAACAAATTCTTAATTACCACCTTGAAACAAAATAATTTTTGTTTTTCATATCTGTAACAAAAGCTTCATACAAAACTATTTTTTTTTTTGTTTTAAAGGAAATTTTATTAATTCTTAATCACTTTAGGTCATCCTCTCTTTGAATGATAAGACAAACTTACACGTTCCTTCTTTATTCAAGCAATGTTGAAAGAGTGATCCATGCCCTTTTGCTTGAATATGTTTTTTTTAGAATGAATAGATTATTATTATTAACATCCTATATAATAGGCCAGGTATGTTTGTCCGTAGATATCTTGCGCAGTAGAGACTGCACAAGGACAAACATACCTGGCCGTTGACACTGTAATTGAGGATCAAACAGCAGAGAGGGTGGGCGGGAGCAGGTGTGACAGGGGTGTGACAGGGCGGGAGCAGGTGTGATGGGGCATGGCCGGATGGGAGTGGACTTGACGGTGCATGGCGGGGGCGTGATCGGGCAGGAGTAAGGGCGGGTGGGATCGCTGCACTGTAGAAAATGGCCCGTGTACAAGGGCTTTAAAACTAGTTTATTTATAAAGCACCAACAATTTATGCAGCGCTATACAGAGGTACATTACTTTAATTATGGGGACTGTGTTATCACTCAAAATATATATGTATTTGCTTATACACAAACAGTACTATAGTTACAATTACAAGTTATAAAATGGTATGTTATGATTTAAAGGGACATAAAACCCCAAATCATTAGTATTCATTGGTTTACTTTAAAAAACAAAATGTTTAAGGAGTAAATACCTTAGCAGGCTCTCTATTCTCCCCAGTGTACATTAAGCTAAGTATTGTAGTTCACATTGAAATATTTAAATTAGTTTAAACGAAAACAAATGTAAATTATTAACTACAATTCAGTATTTGTTTCACTTTAAACTAAACAAATACCGAATAGTGCAGCCACCAAATATTCGGGGAAATTAATTCCCATGACTTGTCAGGGAGAGACTATTTAGTCTGAAATGAAATTTCCATGGCTGAACATCTCTACTGATTATACAGCATAGGTTTTACAGTCAGTTTAAAGCAAACCTCATAAACACTTTCATCATATTAGCACATGTCCAAATGCTGTCCATTATGGGCAGGGTTATTATAGGTGTTATAAGAAAGCAGAAAAAGTTCACTCAGACACAAGGGTAAATACTCGTCTGTATGAAATGTCAGTATTAATGTAATCCAGCAGACAGTCCAAAAATAATATATATATAGAATGTAACCTCTCAAATTTATATAGTAGTTACAATTTACACACCTTTAGATCTGTATAGATAGCGCCCCATTTGTAGATATCTACAGCTTTCAGTAGGTCTGTATATATATATATATATATATATATATATATATATATATATATATGTAAATTTACTTCCTGATATAGTTATACTGGAGCAGTCTCTTAGCACACTTTTAATCCTTCTCACCAATTTCTTCAGAACCCCCAAAGTGCCAACTGTGCCACAATGTGAATAGCAAAATATTATAATAACAGGCTTCTCACCAGTCCTCCGCCCATGGCTATACCACTCCCAGAACCCGGTCCGTACACACTGCGCGGCTGAGCGATTTTTGGTAAATAAATGACTGGCTTCTTACCGGTTTCAAGCTTGCAGTTGTACCGTCCCCAGACCCCGGCCCCTCCACACTGCGCGGCCAAGCGACTATCCTTGTTCGCGTGGTGCCGATGACGTCACTGTCCTAGTTACCACACCACACCTCCTTGTTACGTATGCACCGGCTACTTAGGGGTTCTCATGGAACTCAAATCCGGTTGTATTTAACAGTAGGATCCAATGGAGGGATAGTAATAGGTGAAAGTGTGGCTGGTATTTTGCATGATATCCTTTGGTGCATAAGTCGACCAGTAATGTCCAGGGTATGCCTATTATCAGTGTAATAGGCTCAATGTTAGAACACTTATTTGAATGGCTGGATGACATCTTACAGCCTTTGGTGAAGCAGTTACCCAGTTATATCAGGGACTCAAAACATGTTATCAATGTGGTTGAACAATTTGAATGGAGTAAGGATTCGGGATGGCTCACTGTTGATGTTGTAGCCCTTTACTCATCAATACCCCATGATATGGGATTAAAAGCTATTCATCATTTTTTGGTGAGGGAAACAACATACAGTGAGCCACTAATTGCCTTTGTAATGGAAGTTACCAGATTCCTTTTGACACACAATTTCTTTCAGTTTGAGGGAGAATTCTATCTGCAGAGGTGTGGGCCCGCTATGGGCGCCAAGTTTGCACCCACCTATGCCAAACTATATATGGGTTGGTGGGAGCGGTTCCACATCTATGCAGATGGTAATGCTTTCAGACCACACATTGGACTATACTGTCGTTTCATAGATGATCTGCTATTGATTTGGAGAGGGAGTAGAAAACAAGCAGAGGAATTTGTTGAATCACTATGCTGTAATGACTTAAATTTGGATTTCACCTATGAGTATAACAGTTCCAAAATACATTATTTGGATCTTGAATTGAAAGGGTGGTCTTCAGGTGTCATTACCTCTGAGGTGTATAGAAAACCTATCTCGGGCAACAGCCTTCTACACGCCAGAAGTTGCCACCCATGCCATGTCCCCTATTCAGTGGCAAAGGGACAGTTTGTCCATTTTAAAACAAAATTGTACGCTACCTAATAGTTTTGAAAAGCATGCAGATGATTTACAGAATAGGCTCCTGGAGAGGGGATATGGCATGAGTGTGATCAAAAGAGCTAGACAAGAGGTGGCTAGTTTAGACAGAAAAACACTTCTAAGGGATGTAAATAAGAACAAAAATAAGTCAATGAATAAGTTAACTTTTGTGACTGATTATTCCAATCAATACCAACAAATCTGTGGAATAATACGTAAGCATTTCAGGTTACTGGTGGCAGAGGATTCCTTGGTGGAATCAGTTAACAATGGCTGTAGGTTCTCCTATAGGCGGAGTAGAACTGTTGGGAATGTTGTTTCACCCTCCCAATTGAGGAAATCAGGGCCTAGATCAGAACCCTCCTCATGGCTAAGACACACAGGAACATTCAGATGTGGATATTCAAATTGTAAGGCATGTGAGCATGTTCAAGTTGTTACTACCTTTAGCTCTACAGTTACGGGAGAAACTTTTAACATAGCAGAATGTTTGAATTGCAGAGCAACATATTGTATTTATTTGCTCTGGTGCTCCCACTGCAATTTGCAGTACGTAGGGTTGACCACTAGGGAGGTAAGGTCTCGAATTTGCGAACATTTATCCACTATAAAAGTGGGTAAAATCAGTACACCCCTAGTGGATCATTTTGTCAAGAAACATGATAAAAATTGTGATTACCTAAGATGGATAATCATAGAGAAGGTTAAACCAAACAAGAGAGGAGGGGATATGTTTCAAACATTGTCCCGTCAAGAGATGTATTGGATATTCAGGCTTTAGACCAAGCTACCTCTTGGTCTGAACTCTGAATATGATTTCATCAATTATTGGAGTTGATTGCCCGTATCTGTCTAAATGAGCCAATCCAATATATAGGAGCTTTGCAAACAGTAAAGCCATATTTTGGGGTTTCTTCAATGTAACTTGTGTACCATATACAGGTATATTGAATTAACATGTGTATACAGGGAGTGCAGAATTATTAGGCAAGTTGTATTTTTGAGGATTAATTTTATTATTGAACAACAACCATGTTCTCAATGAACCCAAAAAACTCATTAATATAAAAGCTGAATAGTTTTGGAAGTAGTTTTTAGTTTGTTTTTAGTTATAGCTATTTTAGGGGGATATCTGTGTGTGCAGGTGACTATTACTGTGCATAATTATTAGGCAACTTAACAAAAAACAAATATATACCCATTTCAATTATTTATTTTTACCAGTGAAACCAATATAACATCTCAACATTCACAAATATACATTTCTGACATTCAAAAACAAAACAAAAACAAATCAGTGACCAATATAGCCACCTTTCTTTGCAAGGACACTCAAAAGCCTCCCAGACACTGTTTAGAGAGGTGTACTGTTTTCCCTCCTTGTAAATCTCACATTTGATGATGGACCACAGGTTCTCAATGGGGTTCAGATCAGGTGAACAAGGAGGCCATGTCATTAGATTTTCTTCTTTTATACCCTTTCTTGCCAGCCACGCTGTGGAGTACTTGGACGCGTGTGATGGAGCATTGTCCTGCATGAAAATCATGTTTTTCTTGAAGGATGCAGACTTCTTCCTGTACCACTGCTTGAAGAAGGTGTCTTCCAGAAACTGGCAGTAGGACTGGGAGTTGAGCTTGACTCCATCCTCAACCCGAAAAGGCTCCACAAGCTCATCTTTGATGATACCAGCCCAAACCAGTACTCCACCTCCACCTTGCTGGCGTCTGAGTCGGACTGGAGCTCTCTGCCCTTTACCAATCCAGCCACGGGCTCATCCATCTGGCCTATCAAGACTCACTCTCATTTCATCAGTCCATAAAACCTTAGAAAAATCAGTCTTGAGATATTTCTTGGCCCAGTCTTGACGTTTCAGCTTGTGTGTCTTGTTCAGTGGTGGTCGTCTTTCAGCCTTTCTTACCTTGGCCATGTCTCTGAGTATTGCACACCTTGTGCTTTTGGGCACTCCAGTGATGTTGCAGCTCTGAAATATGGCCAAACTGGTGGCAAGTGGCATCTTGGCAGCTGCACGCTTGACTTTTCTCAGTTCATGGGCAGTTATTTTGCGCCTTGGTTTTTCCACACGTTTCTTGCGACCCTTTTGACTATTTTGAATGAAACGCTTGATTGTTCGATGATCACGCTTCAGAAGCTTTGCAATTTTAAGAGTGCTGCATCCCTCTGCAAGATATCTCACTATTTTTGACTTTTATGAGCCTGTCAAGTCCTTCTTTTGACCCATTTTGCCAAAGGAAAGGAAGTTGCCTAATAATTATGCACACCTGATATAGGGTGTTGATGTCATTAGACCACACCCCTTCTCATTACAGAGATGCACATCACCTAATATGCTTAATTGGTAGTAGGCTTTCGAGCCTATACAGCTTGGAGTAAGACAACATGCATAAAGAGGATGCCTAATAATTCTGCACTCCCTGTATATCCCTAAGCTACTATAAATTTACTATCAAATAAGTTCTCATACATATCAGAGTCTATTATTGATCAACATGTCAGTTACATCTACTATGACAAAAATCTCCCTACTCACTATTACCATTATAATGGATTCTGAACTAGGATAAATGAGATACGTTCTATGAGGAATATTAATTACTAAATATAAGACAAAAGTCAACAAAGGGACCTTAATTTGAGATTTGAAGTTTAAAGTTTAAGGTTTAAAATTTGGAGTTTGAAATTTAAATATTCAATCATATTTTAATTTATCGAAATTTAGAAATGGTATCATGTCCAAGGAATATATTATAATTTATTAGTTACCTTGTATTCAGCAATGTTATTTTGAATTGTAGACTATGGCATTTAAATGGTTCTTATATAGTATTGTGTAATGGATCAAATTTACTATTCATTGAAAATATGATATATCCCCTGTACCTTTAAATGTGAACACCATGTAATTTTCTATGACCAATCAGAGCCCAGTGAGGGCTTTTTAAACTTGTGCATTAATTGAGTTTTTTAAGGACTATGAATACGGCTCACGCCGAAACATGTTAGTCTGTGTCAGTTAAGGGTAATGTTGTCCCATCACTTTTTAAAGTATTTACAATAAAATTTTGTTTTTTACTACTATGTTTACTGGCGATCTTCCTTTGGAACTTTTTTGAATGTATTGTTGCCAGAAAGCCAGTAAACACTCTGCAGTATCGTCTGTTTCCAGCAGCCCTCTCGTTTTTTTTCACCCTTGAAGGAGCGCAACCGAAGGATATCATGCAAAATACCAGCCACACTTTAACCTATTACTATCCCTCCATTCGATCCTACTGTTAAATACAACCGGATTTGAGTTCCGTGAGAACCCCTAAGTAGCTGGTGCATACGTAACAAGGAGGTGTGGTGTGGTCACTAGGACAGTGACGTCATCGGCACCACGCAAACAAGGATAGTCGCTCGGCCGCGCAGTGTGGATGGGTCGTGGTCTGGGGGCGGTACAACTGCAAGCTTGAAACGGGTAAGAAGCCAGTCATTTATTTACCAAAAATCGCTCAGCCACGCAGTGTGGACGGACCGGGTTCTGGGAGTGGTATAGCCATGGGCGGAGGACTGTTGAGAAGCCTGTTATTATAATATTTTGCTATTCACATTGTGGCACGGTTGGCACTTTGGGGGTTCTGAAGAAATTGGTGAGAAGGATTAAAAGTGTGCTAAGAGACTGCTCCAGTATAACTATATCAGGAAGTAAATTTACATATATATATATATATATATATATATATACAGACCTACTGAAAGCTGTAGATATCTACAAATGGGGCGCTATCTATACAGATCTAAAGGTGTGTAAATTGTAACTACTATATAAATTTGAGAGGTTACATTCTATATATATATTATTTTTGGACTGTCTGCTGGATTACATTAATACTGACATTTCATACAGACGAGTATTTACCCTTGTGTCTGAGTGAACTTTTTCTGCTTTCATATAATTTGGAGCACAGCTGGCATAGTGCTCAATCACTGCAGACACAATTATGCAGCAAGAAATTATATATGAGGAACAAGTTATGGTTCCTTATTACTCTTTAAAAAAAGTGAGTGAAAGGGAGAATGATAATATGGAAATTGATCATATATTCTCTTTGGACCAAAGCCATTATGACTTACCAATGCTATTTGAGGACATGGAACGTCTAATGATCAGAGAAAAGAAACTTAAATGGGACATTTGGACATTAGAGAAATACACTGCCCTCAATAGGATACCTAGGGGGCTACGTGTTAATAAGTTCCCAACTTTTGAGGTTGATGACAAATAATTTGTAGATAAATGGAATGTGGTTCTGACTGAATGCTCTATGAGATTAATGAAATTGTTGATTAGCATAAAGACAAATATGTTGATAAAACTTAGATCAGAAATTGAGGAGGTTCAATTGCTTCTGAATGATTTTTGTAGCATGTCAGATTATCCTAAATTTGATTCCCTGTTACAGAAAGTGATATCTGAAGCCAAAAATGAATTGATTTCTATTAAACATACAAAATTTTTACGAGACAAATCAGATTATGATATTGGCAAGATATACATCTGGAACAGGGGCCAAAGGTTTCAGCATAGGAGAAATCAGAATAGGAGTAGAGGACTTAGAAGAAATAGAGGATCCAGACAGAGAAGTAGAGGTAACAGAACTGTAACTTTCTCAGATAGTGAAGCTGAGTCCGGTGATGAGGGAACATATTCAGCATCTGAAGAAAGCTTCATACAGGAACAAACATTGAGAAATACAGAACACAATAGAGGTACAGGTAGAGGATATGCTGTACGTACAAGAATGAACATGGCAGGGCCCTAATAGAGCACATGCCAAACAGCAGTCAAGAATAACAGGAACATATGCACATGCTTCAGGTAGATATCAACCTACACATGATAATAGATACACACAAGATCCTCCCATTGCTGGAGCTATAGGTGGAGTAGATGAAGAACGTGCCCAATTAGAGCAGGTTTTTCGAGTGGACCAGCACCACAGGGAAGGAGGAGGAGGAATGATAACCCTACAAGAAGCTCAACAGGGACGGTACCCAATGAGACAAACTCGAGTGCCATCCAAATACAAGCCATCGTGAATTTATCTGATCACACTCTCACTAGAGATGAGGAACAGTTTTTCAGCTTAGGTTTAGGTTTTGTGCCCTCTACGAATTTTAATTTATTCCGTACTATGTTGGATGTGAATAAATTTGTACGAAACATAACTTTACGTAAGCACTTTTTTACAACACAACCAGACTTAGGAGTAACAATTGAACAAGAACACATGAGTATAGAGGGCAATGTGAGTTTGAATTTTTCTGAGATTTGTGACTTGATTTCTCTTAAAGATCTTGAGAGTGAAAGTAGTGTTGAATAGGAGAGGGAAAGAACATCTATAAATAAAAAATACAAGAATCCGTCTACTTTTTACCCTGTACAAAGCAGGGGAAAAATAATAGAGACATTCTACAACAGAGTAGAGAATGATCTGAGAAGACTTTCTAATGATCACCAAAGGCCTAAATATAATTTGACAAAAATGCAACAGTTGGCATTAAATAATTTGGGGAAAAATGAGAACCTGGTGATAAAGCAAGAGGATAAGGGGGGCTCAGTTGTGCTCATGAATAGATCTTACTATCTTGCTGAAGCATTGAGACAACTGAGCAACCCTGCCAGCTATGATAAGTTAAATCACAATCCTACTAAAAATTTTCAGCGTCGGCTTATGCACCCTTTGGATGGGGCATTAGAACAGGGATTGATTGATAATGACACTTTGAAATATCTTTATGTAGAAAACCCTGTAATACCCATTTTTCATCACCTACCAAAAGTGCATAAGTCGACCAGTAATGAAGTTACCAGATTCCTTTTGACACACAATTTCTTTCAGTTTGAGGGAGAATTCTATCTGCAGAAGTGTGGGACCGCTATGGGCGAAAGTGTGCGCCCGCCTATGCCAACCTATATATGGGTTGGTGGGAGCAGTCCCACATCTATGCAGATGGTAATGCTTTCAGACCACACATTGGACTATACTGTCGTTTCATAGATGACCTGCTATTGATTTGGAGAGGGAGTAGAAAACAAGCAGAGGAATTTGTTGAATTACTATACTGTAATGACTTAAATTTGGATTTCACCTATGAGTATAACAGTTCCAAAATACATTATTTGGATCTTGAATTGAAAGGGTGGTCTTCAGGTGTCATTACCTCTGAGTTGTATAGAAAACCTATCTCGGGCAACAGCCTTCTACACACCAGAAGTTGCCACCCATGCCATGTCCCTTATTCAGTGGCAAAAGGACAGTTTGTCCGTTTAAAACTAAATTGTACGCTACCTAATAGTTTTGAAAAGCATGCAGATTATTTACAGAATAGGCTCCTGGAGAGGGGATATGGCATGAGTGTGATCAAAAGAGCTAGACAAGAGGTGGCTAGCATAGACAGAAAAACTCTTCTCAGGGATGTAAATAAGAACAAAATAAGTCAATGAATAAGTTAACTTTTGTGACTGATTATTCCATTCAATACCAACAAATCTGTGGAATAATACGTAAGCATTTCAGGTTACTGGTGGCAGAGGATTCCTTAGTGGAATCAGTTAACAATGGTTGTAGGTTCTCCTATAGGCGGAGTAGAACTGTTGGGAATGTTGTTTCACCCTCCCAATTGAGGAAATTAGGGCCCAGATCAGAACCCTCCTCATGGCTAAGACACACAGGAAAATTCAGATGTGGATACTCAAATTGTAAGGCATGTGAGCATGTTCAAGTGGGTACTACCTTTAGCTCTACAGTTACAGGAGAAACTTTTAACATAGCAGAATGTTTGAATTGCAAAGCAACATATTGTATTTATTTGCTCTGGTGCTCCCACTGCAATTTGCAGTACGTAGGGTTGACCACTAGGGAGGTAAGGTCTCGAATTCGCGAACATTTATCCACTATAAAAGTGGGTAAAATCAGTACACCCCTAAGTGGATCATTTTGTCAAGAAACATGATAAAAATTGTGATTACCTAAGATGGATAATCATAGAGAAGGTTAAACCAAATAAGAGAGGAGGGGATATGTTTCAAACATTGTCCCTTCAAGAGATGTATTGGATATTCAGGCTTCAGACCAAGCTACCTCTTGGTCTGAACTCTGAATATGATTTCATCAATTATTGGAGTTGATTGCCCGTATCTGTCTAAATGAGACCATCCAATATATAGGAGCTTTGCAAACAGTAAAGCCATAGTTTGGGGTTTCTTAACTGTAACTTGTGTACCATATACAGGTATATTGAATTAACATGTGTATATATCCATAAGCTACTATAAATTTACTATCAAATAAGTTCTCATACATATCAGAGTCTATTATTGATCAACATGTCAGTTACATCTACTATGACAAAAATCTCCCTACTCACTAGTACCATTATAATGGATTCTGTACTAGGATAAATGAGATACATTCCATGAGGAATAATAATTACTAAATATAAGACAAAAGTCAACAAAGGGACCTTAATTTGAGATTTGAAGTTTAAAGTTTAAGGTTTAAAATTTGGAGTTTGAAATTTAAATATACATTCATATTTTAATTTATCGAAATTTAGAAATGGTATCATGTCCAAGGAATATATTATAATTTATTAGTTACCTTGTATTCAGCAATGTTATTTTGAATTGTAGACTATGGCATTTAAACGGTTCTTATATAGTATTGTGTAATGGATCAAATTTACTATTCATTGAAAATATGATATATCCCCTGTACCTTTAAATGTGAACACCATGTAATTTTCTATGACCAATCAGAGCCCAGTGAGGGCTTTTTAAACTTGTGCATTAATTGAGGTTTTTAAGGACTATGAATACGGCTCACGCCGAAATATGTTAGTCTGTGTCAGTTAAGGGGAATGTTGTCCCATCACTTTTTAAAGTATTTACAATAAAATTTTGATTTTTACTACTATGTTTACTGGCGATCTTCCTTTGTAACTTTTTTGAATGTATTATTATATGTGTTTCCAAATTTTTTCTACATAACAAATCCACTTAATCTTTTATCTCATAATATATGTAGCTAAAAATGATATCTAGTTAGTAGAAATCACCTTAATTATAAGACACAACAAGTACGTCTTATTTTCTTTTAGTCCTCTTGTTTTATTATGTACAATTTTCTTTTGTGAAGAGATATTACACGATGGTTAATATTATATTATGCCCTTAGTAGTTAGAGTGCACTGCTTTAGTAAATAGGTGACGTGATGGAAAAATTTCACAAAACAATATTATTTTTATTTTTCAATGGTGTATAAAGTAGTAGATTGTTAAACTGACAAGAGACCGTTAAATAAATTCATGTAGCACTACCCCTTTTAAAATAAAACATCCTTCACATATTACATTAACCCTGCCCAGCACCTGATTTCCCTTATCGGTACCATTAACTACTGTATTGCCAATGCCAACCAATAACACCCTCTTGTCGCTTTTAACTTCTCTGTTAAAATGAATCCCTGATGTCCAATGCAAATATCTACTTCTGCCCTTTCCACCCAACTCAAAATAGATGAACATCTATTTTGATAGCTAAACCCTTCCCTTAATTTTGGATATTCCCTAGGGTGTTAGGCTAAACATGTTAAGGCTTTTATGATTGGGGACCTTGGGTGAGGGCTACCTAATGTGGAGAGAATCATGGTTAGGGTGACAATGGGATCTCATTGGTTGGGGGAACCTTCAGGGATGTTACAGAAGAGAAGCTTTTTTCTGGCATCTACACTGCATGGAGTTATGGAGTATAACTTTTCTGTCAGAATATACTGTATATGTGTCAGTAAGTATATAATGTATTACTTAGTAGTATAGTGTATTATAATGTTGAATACTCACCTTTGCTTTTTCACAAGTCAATATTGTGGTTAGTAGCTTGTGATGTTGGGAGGATCGAAATCAATAGCTAATTTAAGTTGATAATCTTTGATAGACGAATACTATTGTGGGAAACCTTCTTCAATCCTCTAGAGTCACAAGGTAAGATCTAAAGATGTAACTAAGGAATTACAGATAAGGCCATCAAAATGCCCACCCTGCTCAACAGAGAAATGTTTAAAACTTTATATGTTACAAAGCCTCAAGACTTTAAGATAGCAATGCATATAATTTGTTCTCAAATACATTTAAAATAGACAAAAGGCCACCCTGATATACTATGATCTCTATGTGACCTTTTTTAAAGGCTCACACTACAGACAAATGTATTCCAGAAACAAAAACGTATCCTACCAGCACACACAAATCCTCAATGCTCCATTACCTGCAGTACCTCAAGCATTCATGTGAAGATCTAATCATGTGGCTATGTGTTTTATTCTTCCTTCATCCTTATAAGCGCTTGGAAATCCTTTGTCAACAGAAAAAAGGGCAGTAACCTGTAATGAATTGATGCAGCTGTAAAATAACCCATATTTCAGTATGTATTGTTTTACACTGCAATACCTACCTGCAGCTTTATATAAGAAGCCATTAACCTCTGTGCCCTCACAGGGCTGCAGGACATTTTATGAAAAAGATGCAAATAAAAATGTGTCCGTCCATCTACTCATGCTGTTTGCTTTAAAAACCTGACATTCCATTTCATCCTTACCATATTTTTTATTCAGAATTTATCCTCAAATCCATAGGAATCATTTTATACTGTTACTGTATTAGCCCCTGTGAATTTATCCATCACACTTTCTGTATAGTAGTATTAGCTTACAAATCTTCTGCCACAACCTGCTAAAGAGAATTGTCTTTTATATACGGTTTCTCAGAATATACACCCTCCAATTCATTGTTCAATATTAAACTTTAAGGGCTAGATTACAAGTAGAGTGCTAAATTATCATGCTCCCGCAAACGGGCAATTCTTCCTAGCAATGCGAACGTGAGCTTGCATTCACATTGTGATCTGCTTGTAATATGATGCAAAACAAGGAGAAAGGGTTAACTGCGCAAAAAAGGAACCCTATTAAACCTGTGATTAACAAGAGGAAACTCTCAACCTCTAATAGTAATGTGAGAAAAAAGAGAATAGTATGGAATCTAAAAAGAGACCATAAGATTCAAATAACACAGGCGCTATACAGCTTAAAATAGATAAGTAAAAAAATAATTATAATAATTATGCATATAACGCCAAATATAAGTGCGAGTGACAACACTTGGTGCGAACCAAATAACCCCAAAAAAGTGCTGGCAACAGAGAAATAATATAAAAATGTATAAATTTAATTACAAATGTGAAATAAATAAAAAACAAAATTGACAAACACAATGGCGCTGATCAGACGCAATGATAAAGTGTAGTATACAAACAGCAACAATGTATCTAAGAATACAATGCAAATGTAACAATATAGAGAGTGTGGTTGTAATTGGTCTCCTGAAGTGATTCGATGTGGCGATCTTTACATAAGCCCAGATTTGAAGAAGGATTTGAATCTTCAGCTGAAGCTGGAACGAGATGAGGAAGACCGATAAAACGGCAGACAAGGCAACAGCATAAGGTTATCACTTATACTTACACCGGAGGTCGGTGGTTCAATCCTATGTGTTTCTCTCAGTGGCATAAATCTCCAAACCGCGGGAAGCAGCAAATTCAACCCAGCACGAAATTGTTGCAAACACCTTTGCACACAGGTAACTGGGAAACTGCACCTACGGAGGCCGAAGAGAGACAAAAACAAACAAAGCAGAGCAACGCTTTTCAACCCGTAAGCAGGGTCTTTTTCAAGCTCCCAACGATGAGTAAGATTGTGCTATATATAGCCGTTACAATCAGGCTATTGGTTATTTTACTTAAATGGGCGTATGTAATCAAAAGTCATTACCGAACATTGCTATTCATAAATATCATTTAGCTCAATGATTTAACATATCTATTTCATATGCTGTATCACACTTTAAATCAAAGAAACTAGTTCATGTATGTGTATGCATATCTTTTGGGATGCACAACTCTGGTTATATTTAATCCGCACCAAGGGTCCATCAAACATACAAAGAGGCACTATACGCAATACGAACTGCTTGCCAAAGGGTATAATATGTTTAAAAATTATAATATAAAATTGTAAAAAATGTATAAAAAAATATATTTTTAAATGATATAATTTAAAGGGAACAGCAAATGCCCTCAGAAAAATTCATATAGATATAAACTGGGATTATAGATAGAATAAGAGGTCAGTCGTTTAGAAAGCAACCAATGTCGAAATCGACATTAAGACCTTGGGGTTGTAGAGTTTTTAAATCAAAGATCCACTTACTTTCTCTTTTTAAAAGATCGTTATGTATATTTCCTCCTCTCCATTTCTTTTTTACCTTTTCTATTCCTAAAAAAGAGAAATGGCCTAAATTCCCATTATTACAAATGCCAAAATGTTTAGCAATTGGTAGATCTTTGTTTCTTTTAAGTGTAAAGTTTTCTATAGACCACATATGTTCCCTAATACGAGTACGTAGTGGTCTAGAGGTCTCGCCTGTATACTGCAAACCCCATTTACACTGGATGATGTAAATAATATTACTCTCTGAACATCTAATAAGGTCTTTTATCTTATATGATTTTCCTGTTATGTTTGATTTGAATTCTTTACATTTACTTGAATGCTCACAAGACTTGCAAGTTAAACAAGGGTAAAAACCCACCAAACTATTACCTTTTATGTCAAGTTGGTTAAGGCTGTTCACAGAATTCTTTGTACTAGGTGTAGGGGCCAAAATGGTTTTTTTATACACTACTTGTGGTCTAGGTGGGAGAACAGGACCTAGTATTTCATCATTTTGAGTAATTTCCAATGCTTATTTAGAATTCTCTCTAGCAAATTTTTATTTTGACTATAGTTTGTGATAAATGGATTTAATGTCTGCTCCCTTCCATCTCTACCCTTATGGGTGGTATATGTGGTCTGTTTGCATTTGGGTATTAATAAGGAATTTCTATCAACTAATCTGACCTCATTAAGAGTTTTGTCTATGTCGCTTTCCCCATACCCTCTCTCTATGAATTTTTGTTTGACTAAATTTGACTGATTTTCAAAATCTGTCAAATTTGTGCAGTTTTTACGAATTCGTAGAAACTGCCCTTTTGGAATCTTGTCCAACCATTTTTTGTGGTGGCAGCTTGTGTAGTGTATATAGCTGTTAGCATCAACTTTTTTGAAAAAAGTTCTTGCATTTAATTCATTGCCCTTTACAAAAATTTCCAAATC
Organism: Bombina bombina; assembly: GCF_027579735.1. Classification (NCBI taxonomy): domain Eukaryota; kingdom Metazoa; phylum Chordata; class Amphibia; order Anura; family Bombinatoridae; genus Bombina; species Bombina bombina. Next base: position 1,088,585,571 of record NC_069499.1, read on the forward strand.
TAAAAAATTGATAGTGGTTTTGTCACAAGTGTGGGTGAATTTAAGATTAATATCATTGGAGTTCATATCTTCAACAAATTTATCTAGAGACAGGCAACTTCCTCGCCAGATAATTAAGATATCGTCGATATATCTTTTAAAGGACACCAGGCTTGCCCCAAGTGGGTATTTAAGTAAAAATTGATGTTCCCAATAACCCATAAATAAATTGGCATAACTTGGGGCAAACCTGGTGCCCATCGCTGTACCCCTCTCTTGGTTATAAAAATGTCCTTCATAAAAAAAGAAATGATGTGTTAAAATAAACTCAATAGCTTCTAAGATAAAGATTTTTTGTTCATATTTCATAGATATGTCTTGTTCTAGATAGAAATTAATGGCTTTTAGTCCATCTTTATGATCAATACATGTATAAAGAGATGCAACATTGCAGGATGCCAGCAAATAGTCATCCTGCCATGCTACATCCCTAATAAGATTCAACACGTCTGTAGAGTCCTTTAGAAAGGATAGGAGCAATTTCACAAACTTTTGTAAAAAGATATCCAAATATTCAGATAAATTGGCCGTTAGAGAACCTAGGCCTGAAATAATGGGCCTACCTGGAGGATCTATCATACTTTTATGTATTTTGGGCAAACAATATAGCAAAGAAATTCTTGGATATTTAGGGAGAAGGTATTCACGTTCTTTTACATTTAGAATTCCTTCCTCTTTAGCCTTATTGAGAATAGATGTTAAACTTAATTTATATTTCTCTGTAGGATCAGACTGTAGCTTTTTATAGGTTAATTCATCTGTAACTATATCATTACACATTTTCTGATAATTATAACTATCCATGACTACAATCCCGCCGCCCTTGTCGGCGGGCTTAATCGTGATGTTTTTATTATCTTCCAATTCTTTAATTACTTTCAGTTGTTTTTTTGTTGTGTTCTTATGAGCATTTTTAAGTGATTTTTCAGATAGATTTTCAATATCCCTGAGTATCAATTTCTCAAAGGATTCAATAATAGGTCTGCTTGTAATACCAGAGAACATTATCGTGCCATGGCATTATAAAGTGAAACGCTAATATCGCTTGCATGCAATCGATAGTTAGCACTCCACTTATAATCAAGCCCTAAATGTTTTTCTATTGCACTGGGCTAATTGTTATTTAAATTGTACATTTTCAACATGATTTACAATAGTGTAATGCAACATGCTTTTTCAGTTCTTCAAACTCAATATCCATTCAGTTTTTGTACTATAGAATGTTGAATTTATCCACATGTACATTTCTTTTTAGAGAGTGTTTCGACTTTGCATACTCATGCACGTTTTCCCCCATAGAGATCAATGGAGAAAAAAAAAGTAGGAAAAAAACCTAACACCTGCGATTGCAAAATGGTGATCGCATTAACACATTCCCCATTGAAGTCTATGGAGAAAAGAAAGTTGTTTAAAAACCTAACACCCTAACATAAACCCCTAGTCTAATAACCCTTAAAATGCTGTCCCCCCACTTTGCGAACACTAAATAAAGCTATTATCCCCTAAACCACTGCCCCCCACATTGTCAACACTAAATAAAGCTATTAACCTCTAAACCACTGGCCCCCCACATCGCCAACACTAAATAAAGCTATTAACCTCTAAATCGTCAGTCCCCCACATCGCCAACACTAAATAAACCTATTAACCCCTAAACCGCTGGCCCTCCATATCACAACAAACTAAATTAAACTATTAACCACTAAACACCCCCTAACTAACAAAATAACAAAACCTAATATTACACAAAATAACAAACTCTAAAATTATGAAAAATAACAAAATCTAAGATTACAGAAAATAATAAACAAAATTATCCAAAATAAAAAATGTAAACCTAATCTAATACCCCTATAAAAACAAAAAAGTCACCTGAAAATAAAAACACCCCTAATCTAACACTAAGCTAAAAGGGCATATTGTAGGGAATTGCCCTAAGTTTAACAGCTATTTTACTTAAAATAAAAATACTAAGTCCCCCCTAACAGTACAAGCCCCCTAACTATAAAAAAACCTAAGCTACCCATTGCCCCTAAAGGGGCATTTGTATGGGCATTGCCCTTAAAAGTGCAATCAGCTCTTTTACTGTCCATTAAAAAAAAATAAAAAGCCCTAATCTAAAACAAAAAAACACCAAAAAAAACAACAACCAAAAAACATAACACCAACCCTGAAATAGGTACTCACCATTCCTGAAGTCCGGCAGTGAAGGTCTTTTTCCAGGCAGCTCCATCTTCAATCTTCATCATGGCTGAGCCATCTTCAATCTTCATCCAGGGGTCGTGGAATCTAGGGCCACACGGAGCGAAGCAGGATCAGCGACGGCACAGACTCTTCATGTAATCGTCCGCCGCACACTAAAGATTGAATGCAAGGTACCTGTTTTTTATTGGGGTACCTTGCATTCCTATTTGCTGAAAATGTCATATTGGCTGATAGGATGAGAGCTGCTTATATCGTATTGGCTGATGTTTTTTAAAATACTAATGTTAGGTTTATTTATACTTTAAGCTTAGGTTTTTTTATTTCACAGGTAAGTTTTTATTTATTTTAAGGTAGTTATATTGTAACTTTAATTTAACGTTATGAAGTGTTAGCTTTAGCGGTTATAGCATAATTTAGTTTGTCGTGATGTGGGTGGTCAGCATTTTAGGGGTAAATAGCTTTATTTAGTGTTGGGGATGTGGGGGGCGGCGGTTTAGAGGATAATAGGTTTATTTAGTCTTTGATTGCGGAATGGATCGTTGCGGCATAAGCTATAACGATCATGTTAAAGGTGTAACGCACGACTTGTAATACTGGTGAGCTGACCATTCCACACTCAAAGGCCATTTTTTTTAGCGGTAAAGCCATACTGCACAAATTGTAATCTCCCTCTTAGTATGCAAAATATTTATGGTAACTTTTTTTTATTGGGTTACTGACATTTACTTAATAAAAATAAATTCTAGTACTTTCAAGGTTATTGCTAATTTTGGACATTAATTCAACATCACAGAGAGCCACCATCAGGGATCAGCCAGTCATTACCTGAGGTAATTATTCTTAGTATTTGGTTTAACAAAATCTGGGAGTGTTTTTGTAAAAATGTATAGTTTTGCTTATTTTTTCAATAACGTGCTGATTTTAAGACTCTTAACCAAGCCCCAATGATTTAGATGTATACTCAAGTTTACAGACTCCTGCTGGCACCTGTTTGTGTCATCTGTCTTTTCATATGTAAGGGAGCGGGGAGTGCCTGCTGTTCTTGTTTTCCAAACCCCTTTCACTGGGTGTCTCAACCTAACCTTATCAATCAACATCTTCTTTATAGTAGTGTCTATTACATGCAGTTATATGAAAATTGGTGTATACTGTCCCTTTAAGACATTTGGTTAAACCCTTGAAAAACAGTTTCTTCGAAAACAGTTTCTTCAAGCAAATAGTGTGGAAGTGCATCACTTTGGCTTCTTCTTCCAACTGGGAGAATGCACATTTATCAGGTAGAATAGACCTCAGTAGCCTGGCAATGAAAAGATACACAGGCCAGCTTTGTGAAACATAACAAGATGAGAAATAGTCTCCAGGTTCAGCTTATATCACTTCTGATTACTGATATTAAGTCCTATTAAGCACTCTAGATATTACATGGGATTAAAGTCATAACTCTGTGTCTTTCCTCCTGCTATAGAAATGTCAATGTAAGTGATAGCTCCCTGCTGCAGGAATGCAGTAATTCAGAGCAAACCAAAATAATTGATGAGGTAGAATAAAGTGAATTATTGGCAGCTCACAAATACATTTTCAGATTTATTCCAACATGTTATATTGTCAAACTGGCTTTGCAGAAAACATATTTTCCTCTGAGAATGATGCCCACTAGCTTTCAAAATATAGAGGAATAGGATGGACGAAGGGTCAGAGTCTATATAATGGTAATTTATAATAATAATGTTGAGTTTATACATTTTTCTATTTAAAAGTAGATTATTACTGCTCTGCATAATAATATAAAATGAAGTGCCTACCCTAGCTCTTTATAGAACAGTGTTGCCCGTTTTAAATAATATATTACAAGCTCCGTGGTGTAAGGTCTCTCATAAGATAATTAGATTATAAAAGGATTATAGAAGTAGCTCTGTACCAAACCTTCTACTTAAACAATGAACGTCTTACACAGTTACATTAAACATAAATACAATAAGTAAAACTGACTGAATATACAGGCAGTGTATCAGATTATATACTGAACAAACACTGACAATTATTTAACTATTGTTTATTATAAATAATATTGTTTTAATTAATAAAAATGTAATGTCTAATAAGTGAATAATATCAATAAAACATGCCCATTTCAGCTAATCACCGATGGTTCTAAATATGAACCATTTGTTTCTAAATTAGCAAAGTAACTTAACATCAATACACAGATTCTTGCACTGAATGACTGATGGTGCTGAAAACATTGATCACATATGAACTACCCGAATACATAAAAATAAACCATCTATCCATATTAAAGATCCCCTGGTCAGGACACATGCCACAATCCTTTACAAGCATTTATTGATATGCTATTCATTAAGTCAATATTTTTAGTTAACAAACCTGCATCATAGATTATTTAAGGGACAACATTTAACAATATCTTTGATTTCAACATTTATTGTAATGTTTCTCTAAAAAGCAAAACTGTCTCAACATTACCTGCTCTGCATGGTTAAATCACATATTGATACAGCTGTAAGCCACAAAGAAAACGTTCTGGTTTACTCCTGTGCACAGTGCCAATGACATTACATGCCATGTGGCCAGATCTGTGCATTGCATAGCTAGACTCCCTTTGCAATACAATATACTGGCAATAGACATATTGCTTTTAGAGATTTCTTATCTAGCTATTTTGTGCTGCAGACATATCCCAAGGACCCACTGAAGAATTCTAGAAAGTGATTCTTATTGTCTCACAAGGTCTCAAAGAAATGGCACAGAAATAAAGCCATGAGCTGTTTCATTTTTGCTTTAATTAATCAAAAGTATACACATTTTTATTTTTCTGGTCCTTAACTTATTCACTTTTTATTTGCAAACCATCTGGTGCCAAATACACTTAAAGGAAGTTATACAATGAAAAACCGCTCACTTTTTAGTAGGGATGGGAGAATTTTTTTGAAAATGTTTTAAAATTGTTTGTTCCAAACTAATTACCAGTTCAACCTTTGCTTTTGTAAAAAAAAAAAAAAAAAAAAAAGTGCAAAATTTTAATATTAAGGGCTAGATTACGAATAGAGAGCAAATTTGCGCTCCCGCAAGTGCTTCATCTGCACTCAACTTTTTACCATCATGTGCCTTGTAGGGCACATATTATAGGTCGCAAAGTAAAACTTTTGCGCTCTCATAGTCGCATTCTCACACAGAAAAAAATACTATGCTAAGTTGCGAGCACAGTACTGTATTCCCCCATAAACTTTAATGGAGCCCCGTTTTTGAACAAAAAAATTAACAGCCGCCAGCTAGCGCAATTATGAGCGCAGGATTGAAATTAGATATATGTATGATTTTCTATACATATGTATATCTGTATTTATATGTGTATATACATTCACCGGCCACTTTATTAGGTACACCTGTTAAATTGCTTGGTAACACAAATTGCTAATCAGCCAATCACATGGCAGCAACTCAATGCATTTAGTCATCTAGATGTGGTGAAGACGACTTGCTGAAGTTCAAACTGAGCATCAGAATGGGAAAGAAAGGGGATTTAAGTGAATTTGAAAGTGGCATGCCAGACAGGCTGGTCTGAGTATTTAAAAAACTGCTGAACTACTGGGATTTTTCACACCCATATCTAGGGTTTACAGAAAATCATCTAAAAAAAAAGAAAATATCCAGTGAGCGGCAGTTGTGTGGACGTCAGAGGTCAAAGGAGAATGGGCAGACTGGTTCAAGATGATAGAAAGGCCACAGTAACTCAAATAACCACTCGTTACAACCAAGGTATGCAGAATACCATCTCTGAATGCACAACATGTCGAACCTTGGAGCAGATGGGCTACAGCAGCAGAAGACCACACCGGGTGCCACTCCTGTCAGCTAAGAACAAGAAACTGAGGCTACAATTCGCACAGGCTCACCAAAATTGGACAATAGAAGATTGGAAAAATGTTTCCTGGTCTGATGAGTTTCGATTTCAGCTGCAATATTCAGATGGTAAGGTCAGAATTTGGTGTAAACAACATAAAAACATGAATCAATCCTGCCTTGTATCAACGGTTCAGGCTGGTGCTAGTGGTGTAATGGTGTGGGGGATATTTTCTTGGCAAACTTTGGGCCCTTTAGTACCAATTGAACATTGTTTAAATGCCAGTGCCTACCTGAGTATTGTTGCTGACCATGTCCTTCCCTTTATGAGCACAGTGTTCCTATCTTCTGATAGCTACTTCCAGCAGGATAATGCACCATGTCACAAAGTTCAAATAATCTCAAACTGGTTTCTCGAAGATGACAATGAGTTCACTGTACTCCAATGGCCTTCACATTCACCAGATCTCAATCTAAAACAGCACTTTGGGATGTTGTAGAACGGGAAATTCACATCATGGATGTTCAGCCGACAAATCTGCAGCAACTGCATCATACTATCATGTCAATATGGACCAAAATCTCTGAGGAATGTTTCCAACACCTTGTTGAATCTATGCCACTAAGAATTAATGCAGTTCTGAAGGCAAAAGGGAGTCCAACCCGGGACTAGCAAGGTGTACCTAATGAAGTGGCTGGTGAGTGTATTTCTGTAAATACATATATACATGTGGCCCCCGGTTTACGCCGGTTCAATTTGCGCCGTTTCAGAATAACAACCTTTTTTTTCAGTCATGTGACTGCTATTGAAAAGCATTGAAAAGCAGTGCAATAATTCAAATAGCCAGTAGGTGGAGCTGTCTGCTTGTGTTGCAGCAAAGTTATGCAAGCTTAGCAGACTTAAATTAATCTGTGTACACAGAACAGACATTAGATATCGAGCAACAAGATCTAGCAGCCACTTCCCTTTTATCTTCCTGCTCAGCTGCTTGAGGTGAGGGTGCCTAGCTGCCTATTAATAACTCCAGATTGAAATGCATAGAATAGGTGCAGACCCAATATTATCTAACATGCTAACAATGCAGAGAACTGTTTGCATAAAAATGCAAGTAAAAAAATGTTTTTGTTCATTCAACTTAGTTTGATGATACAGTCTGTTGTGTGATTTTTTAATTAGGTTTATAATGCTGTTTAGCATTTAAAGTCTTCATTTCAAAGCTTTAAAAATAATGTATTAGGTGTTACTTATGTCAATTTTGAGAGGGGCCTGGAGCCTAACTCCTTCACTTCCCATTAAATACATTATAAACTGGGTTTTAATTTTCAACGGTTTCGATTTACAACCATTCCTTCTGGAACCTAACCCCGGCGTAAACTGAGGGCTACCTGTACTTATAAATACATTTGTATAGAAATACATACATATATATTTATATACATTCATTTATTTATATGTATCCCAATGGATCCGTATGTAAAAGAACTAAATGTAACATTCAAGTATTCAAATAATAACATTTGAATGTTGATTTTTCACAGATCAATATGTCAATGTAGTATTTGAATGTTATTTTTAATATTTGAATGTTAACATCCAATATTCAAATATTGAAAGGTGCTTTAAATAATCATTCAAATGGCAAAATGAATATCTAAGGAAATATTTGTTCTATTATTCATCAGAATTCTGGAACTAACTGATTGCTTCTAAGATCTCAAAAACAGAATCTATTCTTTTTGATTAAATTAATGCCTAATAATCTACAAAAAAAAAAAAAACACTTTTACCTAAAGCACAATTTTTAAGCACTGTGTAATACTGTTATACCGTAATTGCCATTTTTTTTAAAGCGTAGCTATCAATCTTGTGTTTACATTTTTGCATATACCTTCTTCTTGTCATAAACATTCTTTGAAATGGAAAATGCAGGAAGAGTTTGAAATGAATCAGAAGTTTGCGTATCTCACCCTGTTTTTACAGTAACTATATTTTGTGGATTTGTAATAGTATTAAGGAATTGCTTTTTAGCTGCCATTGTATATTTGGTAGTGAGAGCAGTCACTGCATAAGGCTTCCGGCCTTGTGTTATATGATGTTATATTAGACTACTGAATTCAGCAAGTGGTGAACACATTGGGGGGTAGTTATCAGATTGAGCTCGCATTCTATTGGCTGTTCCGATCAGCCAATAGAATGCGAGCTCAATCTGATTGGCTGATTGGATCAGCCAATCGGATTGAACTTGAATCTGATTGGCTGATTCCATCAGCCAATCAGATTTTTCCTACCTTAATTCCAATTGGCTGATAGAATCCTATCAGCCAATCGGAATTGAAGGGACGCCATCTTGGATGACGTCCCTTAAAGGAGCCTTCATTCGTCGGTAGTCCGTCGGGAAAGAAGGATGTTCCGCGTCGGCGGGATGAAGATTCAGGACCCGGCTTCGAAGATGACCTCGCCCGGATAGAAGACTTCTTCAGCGCCTCTTGGAAGATGACCTCGCCCGGATGGAAGATTTCTTCAGCGCTGCTTGGAGGATCACTTCATCGGATGGAAGATTTCTTCAGCGCCCCTTGGATGATCACTTCTGCCGGTCCGGATGTCCTCTTCAGTTCCATCGGTGGCTCGGCTGAGTGAAGACAACTAAAGGTAGGATGATCTTCAGGGGATTAGTGTTAGGTTATTTTAAGGGGGGTTTGGGTTAGATTAGGGGTATGTGGGTGGTGGGTTTTAATGTTGGGGGGGTTGTTTTTTTCTTTTACAGGCAAAAAAGCTGAACTCTTTGGGGCATGCCCCCACAAAAGGCCCTTTTAAGGGCTGGTAAGGTAAAAGAGCTTTGAACTTTTTTAATGTAGAATAGGGTAGGGCATTTTTTTATTTTGGGGGGGGGGGGTTGTTATTTTATTAGGGGGCTTAGATTAGGTGTAAGTAGCTAAAAATTGTTGTAATATTTTTTTAAATGTTTGTAACTTATTTTTTTATTTTTTGTAACTGATTTTTTTTTATTTTTTGTACTTTAGTTAGTTTATGTAATTGTATTTAATTGTAGTTATTTGTAGGTAGTTTATTTAATTTATTTAATGATAGTGTAGTATTAGGTTTAATTGTAACTTAGGTTAGGATTTATTTTACAGGTAATTTTGTATTTCTTTTAGCTAGGTAGTTATTAAATAGTTAATAACTATTTAATAACTATTCTAACTAGCTAAAATAAATACAAAGTTACCTGTAAAATAAATATAATTCCTAAGATAGCTACAGTGTAATTATTAATTACATTGCAGCTATCTTAGGGTTTATTTTACAGGTAAGTATTTAGTTTTAAATAGGAATAATTTATTTAAGTGTAGTGTAGTGTTAGGTGTAATTGTAACTTAGGTTAGTTTTTATTTTACAGGTAAATTTCTTTTTTTTTAGCTAGGTAAGCTAATAAATAGTTAATAACTATTTATTAGCTATTGTACCTAGTTAAAATAAATTGAAAGGTGCCTGTAAAATAAAAATAAATCCTAAGATAGCTACAATATAATTATTATTTATATTGTAGCTATATTAGGGTTTATTTTATAGGTAAGTATTTGGTTTTAAATAGGATTAACTTAGTTAATAATAGAAATATTATTTAGATTTATTTAATTAATATTTAAGTTAGGGGGGTGTTGGGGTTAGTGTTAGACTTAGGTTTAGGGGTTAATAATTTTATTACAGTGGCGGCGGTGTAGTGGGGGGCAGGATAGGGGTTAATAAATTTATTATAGGTGGCGACGGTGTAGGGGGGGCAGGATAGGGGTTCATAAATTTAATATAGGTTGCGGCAGGGTCAGGGAGCGGCGGTTTAGGGGTTAATACACTTATTATAGTTGCGGCAGGGTCAGGGAGCGGCGGTTTAGGGGTTAATAGGTATAGAGTAGCTTGCGGTGGGCTCCGGGAGCGGCAGTTTAGGGGTTAATCATTTTATTTAGTTGCGGCGGTGTAGGGGGGGACAGATTAGAGGTGTTTAGACTCGGGGTACATGTTAGGGTGTTAGGTGTAGACAGCTCCCATAGAAATCAATGGGATGTCTGTCAGCAGCGAACTTGTACTTTCGCTATGGTCAGACTCCCATTGATTCCTATGGGATCTGCCGCCTCCAGGGTGGCGGTTTGAAAACCAGGTACGCTGGGCCGTAAAAGTGCCGAGCGTACCTGCTAGTTTTTTGATAACTAGCAAAAGTAGTCAGATTGTGCCGTACTTGTGTGCGGAACATCTGGAGTGATGTAAGAATCGATCTGTGTTGGACGGAGTCCGGCGGATCGAAGTTTACGTCACAAAATTCTACTTCTGTAGCCTTTGATAACTAAGGCGAATCAGCCTCGCCACAAATACGCTGCAGAATTCCAGCGTATTTGAGGTTGACGGCTTGATAACTACCCCCCATTGTTTTGAGCACATTCTAAATTGCCTGAGTCCAGCACTGAAATTTACTTTGCATAATGTTTATCCACTAGATCCAAATGGATGGTTAGTACACAATCTTTAGCTGGTGTTTTACATTAACTTGACTGTATTAGGGACCCATATTTTGGAAGAGACCTTGACATGGCACCTGGGCTTGTCCCATTTGGCCAGATGTGGTAACTAACACTTCCAGTTTTTATTTTAATCTTAGCTGAGTACTTGCAAGTGAGCGCTAAACTTCATTTGTGTGTTGTATTAGTTTGTTTTGTAATTTTCCCTATGAGCCTTGCACCCAGATTTGTCTGGGGTTAACTGCCTGGGACTCTGGGGACCATACAGCTACCTGTGATATGCTTTCACAATCTTTATGTGAGAAATATGGTAAATGTAGCTTTTCTATTAAAGAGGCAGTTCACCATAGGGAAGTGAACTAGTTAATAGAGAAAAGCAATTAGGTTTAGGTTTATTAAACTCATACAAATGGAATTATATTCTGACTTGATATCAGTAGGGTTCAGAGTTTTTACTTTATATCCCAAGATGAGTATAAATCCCCACTCTTTAGTAGTGATTAAGTTCAGTATAATGACTTTCATAGACTTGATATAACATATACAATCTACCTCTGTCAGTAGTGATAAAGTTCAGGAAAATGACTTTCATAGACTTGATATAATATATAAATCCACTTCTGTTAGCAGTGATTAAGTTCAAGGTAACAACTTATTTAGTATTATTATTATTATTATCAGGTATTTGTAGAGCGCCAACAGATTCCGCAGCGCTAGTAAACATAGCTCATAAGGTTGACATACAGAGGAACCGCTTTCAATATACTTATTTGGATAAAAATGTCATCTAAGCATGGAATATGTACAGAGAAATCAATAGTTAGGTTTTAATCTACTTATAAGAGGATACTTGTGGTGGATGGCAATGGATTCTTCAGCCACTGTGGATGGGAGCAGCAAGCTGTAGTGGAGATGTCGGAAGTGTGTGTGAGCAAGGCTTGTTGTGATATCCTAAAGTATAAGACAGCATCTTTGGATTCTGGAGTCAGACCAATGCAGCTACAAACAGGTAAGTGTGTCTATGGGGCCCATTTATCAAGCTCCGGATGGAGCTTGAAGGTCCGTATTTCTGGCGAGTCTAAAGACTGCTACTCCATAACCTGTCAGCCTGCTCTGAGCAGGCAGACAGACATCGCCACAATTCAACCCAATCGAGTACGATCGGGTTGATTGACACCCCCTGCTGGAGGCCGATTGGCCGCAAATCTACAGGGGGCAGTGTTGCACCAGCAGCTCATAAGAACTGCTGGTGCAATGCTGAATACGGAGAGCGTATTGCTCTCCGCATTCAGCGAGGTCTGTTGGACCTGATCCGCACTGTTGGATCAGGTCCGACAGACCTTTGTTAAATAGGCCCCTATGGGTCACTTAAGAGGCTGGTGTCAAGCTAGACAAAGTGGCAGGCAAGTGGAATAGCCAAAAAATGGAAGAAGGTGTCCCTCATAGCAGGGAGAAAAGTAGCCTTAGGCTTTGTATCAGAATCCATATAAAGGATTGAAGGCTCAAGTGTGTAGCGAGTAGATCAGCTGAAACCTATGCTGAAAATAACACTAATATTCAAGCAACTAGAGATGGAAGTGAGTTTCTTATGAAGGTGGTCTTGATAGGTAGGGTATATACTATTTAAGGAACAGATGACAACCTGTGAGTGCTATTGAGCACCCAGGGCTCTGCATGATTCAGGATCATAGGATGTGTACCCAGTCCAGTCTGAGAGTGCAGTCCCCTTCCATGTTTTGTTTTACATTGGCTTGTCATGTCCTACAGATGCATCTACATAAATGGGTCTTGAATTTGGAATACATTTTAACGTTCTGTTAATAGCCTGCAAAAGTTCCTCATGTCCAATTTAACTAATCTGAATATAGAGAATGCTTATTTTCACCTTTATCACATAGATAACTCAGGTTAACTAATTTAAATGGATATACGTCTAATAGATTATAGAGGTGTTGGTAAGAAAGACAGAAAAAAGCTTGAAGTATTCTCATTGCAAGCTATAAAATATTGGAATGAAGCTTATTGCTTATTATCATAAATTTGTTTTCTTTATTACAATTTATTGTTTGGCTTTTTATACTCTGCTGGTTCCATATTAATAAAATTAAAAATAATATTTAATGTGGCATGGTAGGAGTTATAGGCTTCTCTAAATCTGAAGGATTAATGTGTTGCATTCAAGGTTTATTCTATTCCTATTGGCTTATTCATTTTTAGTCTTGCAAATGTGTGCTAGGAAAATTTGACTTGTCTGTATAATTTATTACTTCATTATATTCTTTAAGCCATGACAGATTATATCTTATGTTTGAAAGTCAAGGTGCAATGTACAAAGACTATTCACATTAAGTTAAAACATTAAGGCAGTAAGGGGTATGTATAATAATAAATACGAGTAAGTAATATCCCTATATATAGGTATATGTATATATATATATATATATATATATATATATATATATATATATATATATATATATATATATATATATATATACACAAACACTCACACATGTGCAGCAGCTAAAAATTTGCTTTGTACTAATCTTTCTGAACAAATATTCAAAATGTTTTTCCACAAATATTCGTCAACTGCACTATTAAGTATTCGTTTCATTTAAAACAAAATGAATACTGAATATTTCTAAACCATTTATATTTCTTAAACAAAATGTAAATGTTCCTTTGCTATAGGTGAAAAAGTTCACCTGTAGCTTTATACTAACATCTAGCATGCTGGAGAGCCACGTTATCCCAGCCCTTCTTCACAGAGCCTGGACTGTGCTAATAGGAGGCTTATAAAAAGTAACAAAGTTCTACCAGCTCCTCAAGTAAAAAAAAACCTTTTTCAGTATTCCATCATTTGTCAAATAATCAACAGCAACGTTTCGGCCTAGCCCAGCCCTTCCTCATGTAAGGGCTGAAGTAGGCCCAAAACATTGCTGTTGATTATTTGACCCATAATGGAATACTAATAAAGATCTTTTTTACTTGAGGAGCTGGATGACTTTTTATATGGCTATTTGAGACTTAGGCAGGGGTGGACTGAGACCAATCAGGGCCCCGGGCAAAAATTGAGGAAGGGCCCCCACTGTCTCACACTGACCCACATTCATTCACATTTATGCAAATGAACATGGTAACCTCTCTGCCCTGCCCCCACCATTCCCTCAACCTCCAGGGCTAGGATCCCCAATGTCAAGGGCCAGACCCAAACTCCATGGCCCTCATAATGGCAGAGCCCTGACAGGAACCCCCACCACACTCTAGGGCCCATGAGCAACAAACCCCACATCCAGGCACAAGGCCCCCACTCTGAGGCCAGGGCCCCCACCTAACCCACACTTGCTTAGTTGCTGACAGGGCAGCTGTCAACCCCATCTTAAACAGCACACCAGGAGATATGGAGATGACATTTATGGGCCCCCCTACATGCTGGGCCCTCGGTCCAGGTCCTATTTGCCCGGCTAATCAGTTGGCCCCTGGACTTAGGGGTCTATTTATGTAGGTGCGGACAGACATGATCCGCTATAGCGAATCATGTCCGCCACATATTGCTAAATGCAGACAGCATTACGGAGGATCAATCTTGCGTCAAAAACGACACAGGATTCCAGCGTATTATCTAGTGAACTGCTGGTGCAATACCGCCCCCTGCAGATTTGCAGCCAATCGGCCGCTAGCAGGGGGTGTCAATTAACCCCTTAATGACCACAATATACCCTGTATGTCACTGGTCGTTAAGGGTTTTTTCAGGACATAATAGCACAAGTCTAGCAAGAACACGCTATTAATACCCTCCCTCCAGCAGGCTTTGTGTAATAGAGCAGCCTCAACGCTGGTGGCAAGACCGCGCTATAAAACAATCAAGTCCCAAAAAAAGGCCAGCGACATACAGGGTACGTCGCTGGTCCTTAAGGGGTTAACCTGATCGTAATCGATTGGGCTGATTGCTGTCCACCATCACAGAGGACCACTGCTTCTTAACTTCCGCTGCTTCATAAATAGACCCCATTGTAAGTCTCCTCCGTGCACTCCTTTAACAAGTGCTGTCCCCATTTGTGATTTCCTAATAGGAGGCTTAGCATGGTGGATCTCAGAGCCTGCGCTAAAAGACCTTCTCCTTTAATGCAGGTGCTGAGATTAGTGCAGCTCTCCAGCACGCTAGATGAAAGTATTTAACACTTAAAAGCTCATTTAAATGAAACAAATAAATACTGCCGAATTTGAACAATAGTATAGGGTGTGCTAATATCTGCATGTCAGATAGCGCAGGTGGGCTAAATCCCTCACATAATAGAATTCTTTGGGGGTGCGCTAATAAAATCAGGTGGTCTAATCTGATGGTGTGTTAAGCAGAAGAAGCACTAAGCTGAAGGTTCAATAGTGGAGTTCTTGACTTTTAAACTTATGTTTTGTACTGAAATATAAATTAAAAGCACTGCACACACACAAACATACACATAAAGACTTATATACAAGTAGACACACATATACACTCATTTAAGCCCTTTACAGTCCAGCACCTTTTAAAATACCATATCCCTTTAAATCACAGTTAAAACATTTAGGGCTAGATTACAAGTAGAATGCTATTTAGTGTAAAATAAAAAGATTGCTAAAAGTAACCTATTAGCATGCACAGATAACTGCGCATATTACAAGATGAAAGTAAAAGCTTTGCAAGCGAGTGAATCCTGACGCATGCTAACTGAAGGACTTCAGATATAGCGACATCGCTAACTTATTCTCCTTATAAACTTTAATGTTGAGCACAGAAGAAATAATCTAACACTTATCACTTGCGTGCTAACCCATCAGGAGTTGTTAAAATTTCACATTCCAATGTTTCTCACATACAAGAAAATTTTATTTGTATTATGTCTATACATGTATACATATGTGTTTATATGTGTATATATGTCAGTAAATACATATGTACACATATAAATACATAAATACATATTTATACATATATAGAGATATAAATATACATATACTGTGTGTATATATATATATATATATATATACACACACACATCTTTAGACATACATACATATGTATCTATATGTTAAAGTCCTATGCCTTTACAACTTTTGTTTGCAATATTTTTTGTTATAATTTTCATTAGATAATGTTTCTATGAGTGTAAGTGTACTTCTCTAATGTATTTTTCACTTGTTTTGTGCCACTTTTTTTGCTTTGCAAAACATTTAACCACAGCTCTGAGGTCGTGGTAATTCTAGCATAAATCACGATTGCACTGATACAATCTCATTTACTTTCAATTTGTAACAAACAAAATTGAACTTGCGCGCAAATGAACACGAAAACCCTGAATGCTTGCGCACCAACTATAGCGTTTCAATCATAATCTGGCCCAAAATTAAAAAAAATATATATTAATAATTATTAAGTATTATATATACTTTAACATATATACAGGATTGTTTTGGATACAAACACAAAACACAATATATAAGTTGCTCCACATAAGGGGTAATATATGTATTATCCTGCAACTGCAAAAAATTCTATGTGGGTATGATGAGTAGAAGATTAAGAATTAGACTTAAAGAACATATCAGAAATATAAAAAAAACTCCTTTAAAGATAGAGAAGATGGAAAAACTCTAACCTCAGTGGCCTTCTACTTCCTACTATACCACAAATCTTACCCTAAATGTAAGGGAATAGAGAAAATGTCTCTATGCATTAGTGGAGGAAATTTAGAACAGGCATTACTGAATGCAGAATGTAAGTCTACTTGACTCAGTATACCCCAGATATATATATATACAGGTAGCCCTCAGTTTACGCCGGGGTTAGGTTCCAGAAGGAATGGTTGTAAATCGAAACCGTTGTAAATTGAAACCCAGTTTATAATGTAAGTCAATGGGAAGTGAGGAAGTTAGGTTCCAGGCCCCTCTCAAAATTGTCATAAGTAACACCTAATGCATTATTTTAAAAGCTTTGAAATGAAGACTTTAAATGCTAGACAGCATTATAAACCTAATAAAATAATCACACAACACAGAATATATAATTAAACTAAGTTAAATGAACAAAAACATTTGCTAAACAGCATTATAAATCTAATAAAATAATCACACAACACAGACTTCACTTGCATTTTTCTGCAAACAGTTCTTTCTATGCATTCCAATCTGGACTGAGTTATAGACAGGAAGATCTTGTTCCTTTGAAATCTGCTCGATAGCTCAGGTCTGGTTAAACTGATTAATTTCAGCTTGCTTGGCTTTGCTGCAACACAAGCGGACAGCTCCACCTACTGGCTATTTTAATAAATGCACTGCTTCTCAATGCTTTTCAATAGCAGTCACATGACTGGAAAAAAAGGTTGTTATTCTGAAACGGTGTAAATTGAACCGTTGTAAAACAAGGGCCACCTGTATATATATATATATATATATATATATATATATATATATATATATATATATATATATATATATATATACATTTGTCATATAATCCTGAACCTAGAAAAAACTGATAGAAGTAAACAATTCAAAGTGACACTTTTTAACTTACTGTTTGTCTGAAATTATTTCAACTATTCACTTAAAGGGACACTGAACCCAATTTTTTTCTTTCATAATTCAGATAGAGCATGCAATTTTAAGCCACTTTCTAATTTATTCCTATTATCAATTTTTCTTCGTTCTCTTGCTATCTTTATTTTAAAAAGACGACATCTAAGCTTTTTTTTTTTATTCAGAACTCTGGACAGAACTTTTTTATTGGTGGATGAGTTTATCCACCAATCAGCAAGAACAACCCAGGTTGATCACCAAAAATGGGCAGGCATCTAAACTTACTTCCTTGCATTTCAAATATAGATAGCAAGAGAATGAAGAAAATTTGATAACAGAAGTAAATTAGAAAGTTGCTTAAAATGTCATGCTCTATCTAAATCACGAAAGAAAAAATTTGGCTACAGTGTCCCTTTAACATTCACTATTCATCCTGTCAGGGTATCTGTGAATATTATTAAATAATATATATGTGTATATATATATATATATATATATATATATATATATATATATATATATATATATATATATATATATGGTTGTTAAGACCACAGGATTCATTATACATGAAACTGGTTACAACAGCTGTATTTACTCTGCCAAATGATTCTTGGCTGTGTAAACTAGCCCCCTCTCTCATTTATCAATTAAATTGTTTGCATAGTTATTTCAGAAAGAACAGAGGCTTAGACTGTTGTATAAATACAACCAGTTGGCTAGTTCAAAGTGAATATTAGCATGATGGAGCCTCAGAGGTGTATGCCCATATATGGGCTTCCTTCCCAAAATGGGTAATGAACTCACAGGCCCCCTGGGGGAATAGACAGTCCGTCTGTAGGAATGATTGAATCTACAAACATGTTCAAGGAATTGTAGCTTTTACCATCTACATGTTAAATGATCCCCTGTTGAGCTACATATGCATCCTGCCCAGCCATGTGTTCCTTGGAAGCATAGAAGCCAAGAATTAAGATTTCAAAACATCTTAATCTATATACTTTTGATAACAATTATCTATATAATCTTCATGTAGTTAGGATACTCAAATGAATATATGTGTATATATTCAGACAACATGTTAAATATGAACACATGAATCTGGGATATTGTCTATGCCTAAGAAGGATAATATTGGAAGCTGAAAACCTGAGAATCCAGATTTCAACATGTGACATTGCAGCTGTTAAATTTATTTTTAAAATACAGCCTGTATAATCTTAAATACTGTATAAAATGTATATTTGTGGACCTAAAAAGCAGTGACTAATAGTAACATATTAGATAAATATTTGCTGAGCTTTATAAATACTGCAAATAGATGTATAAATATTTGACATTTTTAACAACAGTTGTTTCTTTATGTTACAGACAGCAAGATGTCCTATGAATATTAGCCATAAACATGGATATCTTCTATTTTATCACAGAAATTGATAAAATACTGGTGTTTGGTGTCAAATTGTACATTTTATGTTATGCTAAATGAAATATAGATGCTGACAAGAGAGGTTAATTAATGCTAAAAGTTATAGTATGTTAAATAATCACTTTATAAGGATGTATTAAATTGTTAACAATATTGATGATGAGATCTGCATTTGCGGTTATCTGCTGCCCCTAGAGGATTAAAACTTGTATGACAGCCAAACGAATTGACTGTTTAAAACATATGCAAATCCAACTAACCAATCAATGTTCAGCTCCATTAAGGGCGGATCAGGGACAAGCACAAAGAGCCTATCAAAATATTTTGGGAATGATTAAAGAAACGGGGGGCAAATTCTTTATTGTTGGTATAAAGGTCCAGAGTCTCACTGCTAAAGACAGATAGACTAAAAGAAGCATTAACTTTAGGAGAGAAAATACATAGGCTTTGGTGCCAAGCATATTCTCTGCAATTTTTGGGGACACTTTCTTGAACAAAGGAAGATTAACAATTCTTGAAGTCTATACCTGTGCACATTGTGAGTAAACCCTCCATAGGTGACCCACAAGAAACTCTGGAATATGAAACATTGATTTACTTATTTGGGTAAAGTATAATAAACTGTTAAGTATATTTAATATTTTAAATCAAAGGCTATAGTTAGATTACAGTTAGCAAATTTAAAAGGGCCCAATTTGCATTTTAAACTTGTGTTTCATAGCCCTGTGTATTTTAAAATAATCATTAATGCTAAGTAATTTATCTTTGCACATATGTATATATATATATATATATATATATATATATATATATATATATATATATATATATTAGAATTTGTCTTAATTGTAGATAATTAAGAATTTATTTCAGCTCAGATAAATTGGCATAGGAATTGGTTGTTTGCACACATAATATATATATAATTTCTGATCTTTTAAATTAGAGTTATATAGGATAAACTGTAGTTTATCCTATATAAGTAGTTTCTAAATATTTTAATTGTACTGGTCTGAATGTGAGTGGCTCACATCTTGGTATCTCACTGTGGTATTTAGATGCAATTCTGATTTGGGAGATTATTGTGAATAAGGTAATTTTTATGACCTTTGTATAGCATATTATAACAGCATAAACATGTATAGTTTGATTCATAATCTGGTTCCTATAAATATAATTATATGTGTCTATAAATTTTAACTAATATAAAGAATTTAGGAATTTACATTAATTTTAAATTGTTTTGTATATGCATTTTATTGGGGGTTTGCTTTAAATAATAATTATTAAATATATTGTATTATAACCCGACCGTATACTGACAATCCATAATTTATTCACAGTGATCCTTGGTTTCTTTTATTGTGTTTACATTAATTTCTGCATCACTTCTTTTCACCCTCTTTTTCCTAAATAGGGCACATTTCAGCACTTAACTCTGATTTCAACATTTCAGTTTGCACAAATTGTAAAATTAAGTAACTAATAAGATCCTAGATGCTTATAGTTATACCTCCTATATGTATATAGGTGTGTGGTTTTGCTTTAACTGTGGATTCTATAGTGTATTTAATATAAGGATCACAGTTGCTGAACTTAAATAATAGTAGTAGTTGAATTAATTCCTCTCTGAGTGATCATTTATGTAATAGTGATGAGTAAAACAAATGTTTCAAACTAAGAACAATCAATAAGCAACACTGTTTTAATCTAGCCATGTGTTAGGCAGATAATCTGTGGTGCAGCTGTGCGCAACTTGGAGACAGCAAGAATCACTACCATAACTTCTGGAGTATGTGTAAGACAATCAATGATAATAGGATAAGTATCTGACCGACTAACACAATGCAGATAGGTTAAGCTGGCTTCTGTGTCTGAGAGGTACCGGAGAAGATTCTGAACTCAGCACGATCACGGAAATTGCTGCTGTAACTGAAGACGTCACCAACATTCTCCTTAGCGGTCTGCTTGCAATGTGCACAGGAAGATTCCGGAACACAGTGAAATCAGTGAAGTTCTCCTTAGCGGTCAGTTTACAATGGCACAGGCAGGTTCACAAACAATTGGCTAGATTTTGTAGGTAAGGCTTGCGGTGCTAACGCTCCTTTTTTTCTCACCACTCACTTAAAACAACGCTGGTATTACAGTTTTTTTTTCAACCCGGTGTTAGCCTCTAAAAAGTGAGCAGAGAGCAAAATTTAGCTCCACATCTCACTGTAATACCAGCGCTGCTTACGGTAACGGTGAGCTGGCTAAACATGCTCATCCATGATTTCCAATAGGAAACAATGGGGCTGAACTGGCTGAAAAACCCCTAACACCTGCAAAAAAGCAGCGTAAAGCTCCTAACGCAGCCCCATTGTTTCCTATGGGGAAATACATTTTTTTTTAAAAATACATTTTTATTGAGGTATTAAGTGTATACAGAACAACAGAAAATATGTCCAGGCACGGAGCAGAAACAATACAAATATTTATACATTTCACATATGAGAAATAAACAAGGGGTGGGATTGTGGTGCGCAAATATGGCATCCGTTATTGCAATATCTAGCCCATAATAGTGCAATATTGATATAGGTGTACAAGTCAGTGTCATGAAATATAGCTGGATCAACAACATAAGGAGAACAATTAATATAGATTATAGCACCATCTTGGTAACCTTGAGAGTAAAATGTAACACTTTATGTATGAGTCATATGCAACTGGAGCGAATAGGAATTTTTTAATACAGATAAATAGTGGTCCCTACCCCGCTATAAGAGGTAATCTATTAGCTGCAAGTGACGGGAGGTAGGGAGTTGGCTTTTGTCAGGCCTCCCGTAGGCCTGAGTGTATGGGGGAAGGAGTTCAGCGGGCACGAGCTGCTTGTAATGGAGGGGAGAGGGGAGGGAGGGGGGCGGAGCCAGTTAGGATGTTAGGAGGGCATAGACTACAGGGCTAATCACCTTTATAAAGTGAAAAATTCCAAAATGGGTAAACCTGAGGGGTCAAATGTAATGTATAGGATCAGAGTATTAGAGATAGGATAGTGGCGGTTGCTCACCAAGACTACTAGGCTAAACTGTATATAATCTTGGGGTATGGATAAATGAAAGTGGAAATTGGATATCCGTTTTCCTCCAGGGAAACTATTAGAACATAAAAGCTAATTTCTAGGGGTTAATATTTAACGCTATTATATATAGTGAGGGGTCATAGTTAAGCATGAGGCAACTGAGTCTTAGTCCAACCCTTAATGCAAGTAAATTCGCTTTCTATAAAATGAATAAAAATGGCTCTCAACAATATTATGTGGAGGGGGGGACATTAGAATGTTTGGAGCATAGGGGACCTCTGGGTGAGCCCCTCTCCTAGGGAAGTGCCACCTATAGGCAATGCGGGAAAAAGGAGTAGGGGTATGACCCACAGGCAAAAAGTACCGGCGGGAAAGGGAGGAGAGGAGCTCAACAGGAACAGATAATATGTACTAGTATTAAATTCAACGTAGATAATATCATTTGCTAGGAGCATAAAGTATGTACCTAATGGTTGAATCTAGTGTATGGGTTAATCAATTTAGGTACTTTAACACATGCGGTCAAGTAACTAGTAGACCTACCTGGTTATAAGTTAGTAAGAAAGCATTTCAGGCTGGGGATGAGGGAAAGCAACACATTATGGGGTATTTATTTCGTTCAGGGAGATCAGCAGATAGTAGAAGTTGGGTTCTAAGGGTTATTAGTTAAGGCTCTTATATAGTGAGGGGTTATACTTAAGTTGAAAGCAACTAAGTCCTGGTATAACCCATAGCATAGGGAGAATTCTGAATCTTGGGCCCATAGGTGGGTGGAATGTGTGAAAACAGAGGTCAGGGATGAGGGGTAGGTAAAGGAACATTGTTTGTGTAGTGGTAGGGTCCCTTAATCGTCTGGCTCAGGTGTCTCCTCCAAAGTTTGTCATAATCTATGCAATAAGGGAGTGCGCGAACATGAATGGCTAATGATTAAAAGGGTGACCTAAGTGAAACTGAACAGTGGGAGCCTAAGTGCTTCTTATTTGATCATAAAAAAAGAGAATACTGACATCTTAACTGAAATATAAACCAACAGACTTGTCATTCTGGAGCTAATTTCAGGTATACGTAGATCATAAGCAGAGATGTTATTAAAACTTTGGGAGACAATTAGCACTAAACAGCAATGTGACATAGCCAATACGCAGACCCATGTATGAGCTATAAAGTTTCCAACAAACATATAAGGATATGGTATGACCTGGATGCATTGCCCATTAGAAAACAAGACATACAAACATTCATAAACCAGAAATAAGCCTGCCAATCAGTCCTAGTGTAAACATGATATATGCATAAAACCTTAAACATTAGGCATAACTAGTGATAGGTACATCCCCCCTTCATAACAAAACCCTTAACTAATATAAAATCTGAGGGGCTGACTACGGGTCACATTGTATTCTAGGATATCTTTGCGGTAGCATGATTACTGAGAGAGGTTAGAACACATATAAACATACATATCACCATAGATAAATATAAGTATGATGCACCTCTAACTAAGAAATGTTCCAATAACAGACCAGGTCTAAAAGTAAACCATACAGATAGAAGTTAATGCTAAAAACATAAACCAATAAGCTAATCTGTGACTAAAACAGTATGTGTAAGGGTCCTGTTATCACAGTTGTCAATGGCAAATACGGAGTGATATAATGTCCCATTGACGGTCTCTATACCGGTATTAGGAGAGGGAGAGTCCAAGTAATTAAGTCATTAGCCTACTCCAGCTGTGTGAGGGGGGCAGTAGTGGGGACGTTTAACATATACTAGAGAGCGGCCTCCCGTATCAAATGTGCCTTTCAATAGATTGATGCGAGGTATGGCATCCACTCCGTGTACCCCAGATGGAAATGTGCCTTGAGTAAACATCACTGGTGTAAAGAAGAGAAGCACTGAGTCAGTCTTACGTGGAATCAGATGAGCAGACCATCCGCTATCCCCCTGGGTAAGACCTTTAAAATAGGTGGTGTAGTTAAAGGCTTCTGAGGGATCCTCCCCAGAAGATCGGGCCGCCTGCGAGAGAAAGCTCCATGGATTACGCTGTTTCTTGCTGTAAGCAGTAGAACCTCCGGGTGAATCAGGTGTCTCAGGCCCATAGGAGTCATGGAGTGTCAGCTTAGAACTGCGTACCCCGATCACATCAAGTGGCGGAGTCTGCCGCGTCCCAAGGTATGGAGCATTTTGTCGCACCAGTCCTGTGAGGACCAGGGAGTGCTGCAGAGTTGAATGTGTTTTAGGCAATGTCGTTGACCTCGGATCTAGTACCTCTTTATTTGCTGTACACATGTCGGCAGTGTCTTGGGGTAAATCTATGTTGTAATGTATCGGGTGTGGTTCCAGGCGGTGTACCTCCACCCTCACTTCTCCAGCCGTTATTGTGTTTTGCGATGGGTCCGTCACAGCTCTCAATTCAGCAACCAGAGCTTGTTGATGTAAATCCACGGAGCGCATTAGAGCGTGGATCGCTTGAAGAAATTGTTGCTCCATTGTTATATTAAAGGTGCAAGTAAAATGAGTTTGTTCAAATCCATTGGAGCAGTGCGTGTGTAGTTTCAAGTATGAAGGCGGGAACTTCGTATCGGTTTCAGTTGGCTAATAGGCCTCAGTACCATTATTTTGCCAATTTATGATCGTTTTTAGTCCCGATCTTTGTGAACAATATCCTGGGATATAATGAGAGCCAGGAATAAATATATATAAAGCTTTAGGGTGTCACAGAGGAGTATTTTAGCAGTCAGATTTTAGGAGCTCCAAGACGGCACATCTTGTTGCTTCGGCAGTTGGCTCCGCCCCCCCGAGAAATACTTTTTATGTCTTCACCTAACATCCTAACATGAACCCGAGTCTAAACAGCCCTACTCTTACACTTATTAACCCCTAATCTGTCGCCCCCGACATCGTCGCCACCTGCATTATATTATTAGCCCCTAATCTGCCGCTCTGGACACCGCCACCACCTACATTATACTTTTGAACCCCTAATCTGCTGACCCCAACGTCGCCACAACCTAACTACATTTATTAACCCCTAATCTGCCGCCCCCAACGTCGCCACAACCTAACTACATTTATTAACCCCTAATCTGCCGCCCCCAACGTCGCGGACACTATAATAAACATATTAACCCCTAAACCTAAATCTAATCCTAACCCTAACACCCCCCCTAACAAATATATTTTAAAATAATCTAAATAAAATTACTACAATTAAATAAATGAATCCTATTTAAAACTAAATACCTATAAAATAAACCCTAAGATAGCTACAATATAACTAATAGTTACATTGTAGCTATCTCAGGATTTATTTTTATTTTACAGGCAAGCTTGTATTTATTGTAAATAGGTAGAATCGTTATTAAATAGTTATTAACTATTTAATAACTACCTAGCTAAAATAAATAAAAATGTACCTGTAAAATAAACCCTAACCTAAGTTACAATTATACCTAACACTACACTCTAATTAAATTAATTCCCTAAACTAACTACAATTAATTACAATTAAATTAAATAAACTAAAGTACGAAAAACAACAAACACTAAATTACAGAAAATAAAAAAAATAATTACAATTTTTTTAAGCTAATTACACCTAATCTAATCCCCCTAATAAAATAAAAAATACCCCCACAACAATAAAATTCCCTACCCTATACAAAATTACAAATAGCCCTTAAAAGTGACTTTTGTGGGGCATTGCCCCAAAGTAATCAGCTCTTTTACCTGTAAAAAGAAATACAATAGCCCCCCAACATTAAAACCCACCACCCAGACATCCAATCCTACTCTAAAACCCACCCAATCCCCCCTTAATAAAACATAACACTAACCCCTTGAAGATCACCCTACCTTGAGATGTCTTCACCCAGCCGGGCACAAGTGGTCCTCCAGAGGGGCCAAAGTCTTCATCTGATCTGGGCAGAAGAGGACCTCCAGATGGCCAGAAGTCTTCATCCAGACGACATCTTATATCTTCATCCATCCGGAGCGGTTCCATCTTCAATCCAGCCGTCGCGGAGCATCCTCTTCAAACTAAGTCCAAATGAAGAATGAAGGTTCCTTTAAATGACGTCATCCAAGATGGCGTCCCTTCAATTACGATTGGCTGATAGGATTCTATCAGCCAATCGGAATTAAGGTAGGAAAAATCCTATTGATCCAATCAGCCAATCGAATTGAGATTGCATTCTATTGGCTGTCCAATAGGATTTTTCCTACCTTAATTCCGATTGGCTGATAGAATTCTATCAGCCAATCAGAATTGAAGGGACGCCATCTTGGATGACTTCATTTAAAGGAACCTTCATTCTTCAGTTGGAATTCGTTTGAAGAGGATGCCCCGCGTCGGCTGGATTGAAGATGGCCCCTCTCCGCTCCGGATGGATGAAGATAAAAGATGCTGTCTGGATGAAGACTTCTGGACGTCTGGAGGTCCTCTTCTGCCCGGATCGGATGAAGACTTCGGCCCCTCTGGAGGACCACTTGTGCCCGGCTGGGTGAAGACGTCTCAAGGTAGGGGGATCTTCAAGGGGTTAGTGTTAGGTTTTATTAAGGGGGTATTGGGTGGGTTTTAGAGTAGGGTTGGGTGTGTGGGTGGTGGGTTTTAATGTTGGGGGGGTATTGTATTTCTTTTTACAGGTAGGGAAGGGAATTTTATTATTTTGGGGGTATTTTTTATTTTATTAGGGGGATTAGATTAGGTGTAATTAGTTTAAAAAAAAATTAATTTTCTTTTTATTTTCTGTAATTTAGTGTTTATTGTTTTTCGTACTTTAGTTTATTTAATTTAATTGTAATTAATTGTAGTTAGTTTAGGGAATTTATTTAATTGTAGTGTAGTGTTAGGTGTAATTGTAACTTTTTTTACAGGTATATTTGTATTTATTTTAACTAGGAAGTTATTAAATAGTTA
Organism: Bombina bombina; assembly: GCF_027579735.1. Lineage (NCBI taxonomy): Eukaryota > Metazoa > Chordata > Amphibia > Anura > Bombinatoridae > Bombina > Bombina bombina. The sequence goes on from NC_069499.1 coordinate 1,088,612,151, forward strand.
ATAACTATTTAATAACTATTGTACCTAGTTAATATAAATGCAAAGTTGCCTGTAAAATAAATTAGTTATATTGTAGCTATCTTAGGGTTTATTTTATAGTTAAGTATTTAGTTTTAATTAGGAATAATTTATTTAATTGTAGTAATTTTATTTCATTTTATTTAAATTATATTTAAGTTAGGGGGTGTTAGGGTTAGGGTTAGACTTATGGGTTAATACATTTAATATAGTGGTGGCGACGTTGGGGGTGGAAGATTAGGGGTTAATAATTGTAGGTAGGTGTTGGTGATGTTAGGGACGGCAGATTAGGGGGTTAATAAAATTAAACTAGTGTTTGCTAGGCGGGAGTGCGGCAGTTTAGGGGTTAATATATTTATTGAAGTGGCGGCAATGTCCGGTCGGCAGATTAGGGGATATAAACTTTATTTAAATGTTTGTGATGTTGGGGGGGGGCTTGGTTTAGGGGTTAATAGGTAATTTATGGGTGATAGTGTACTTTTTAGCACTTTAGTTAAGAGTTTTATGTTACGGCGTTAGCCCATAAAACTCTTAACTACTGACTTTTAAATGCGTTAGGAGTCTTGACAGGAGAGGGTGTACCGCTCACTTTCTCCAAGACTCGTAATACCGGCGTTAGGAAAATCCCATTAAAAAGATAGGATACACAATTGATGTAAGGGGATTTGCGGTATGTTAAAATTGCGGGGGAAAAAGTGAGCGGTACACCTGTACCTGTCAGACTCGTAATACCAGCGGGCGTTAAAAGGCAGCGTTGGGACCTCTCAACGCTGCTTTTTAACTCTAACGCAAGACTCGTAATCTAGGCGAATGTAATTCTCTCAGTCCTAGGCATGCAAGGAATAAGCAGATTATAGATCTGGTGTAGGACACTAGAGACTGGAACACAATTAGGTAAAGCAATTCTTTAGACTGCAGAATGAGGGTAAGTAACTTAAGCTTCACAGAGGAGAAGTCTCACGCTACTTGTAACAAAATTACCAAGCATTGAATGAGTTTGGGGAGGAGCCTTAAAAAGGAAGTAGAGCATAATAGCCAGCCAAATTTAAAGGAACAATTGTGAATTCTGACACAAATATACTATACAAATTTTAGCATTTATTCTTAATCATACACCTTCACATTTCTTTCCATGCACTCACTTTGGAATTAGAGAACCTATGTTGGCAGATATTTAATTATATTTTTTCACAAGAGTTGAACTTACACTCATATCTATATCGTTTTAGCTGTATTTCACACTCACATACCACAACACTTTTAATGGGCCTGTATTGTACTAATTTTGTTTACATTTCTAATATTTTTACTTTACAATCATTAACCTAGATTACAAGTTTTGCGTTTGTGTTTTAACGCTGAAAAAAATGGTAACTTCAGCTTTAAAACAGCACCGCATTTGAATCAGCCAATAGAATGAGAGCTGCTTAAATCCTGTTGGCTGATTTGAACAGCCAATAGTATTTTAGCAGCCCTAATTCCTACTGGCTGATTCAAATTTTTCAGCCAATAGGAATGCAATGGTACCCCCAGTATAAAAGGGGTACCTTGCATTTCAATCCTCTGTGTGCGGCGGACAATCGCATAAAGAGGTCCTCCACGTTGGATCAATGACCTCCGCCTTGGACCTTCGCCTGGACCTCCACCTCCGTGCATCACCGCTCCGCCTCCGCAGGGACGAAGAAGATGCAGGTCCCGCAATGGATGAAGATGGAGCCACCTGGATTAAGATGCCGCCTGGATGAAGATGGAGCCGCCGGGATGAAGATCGTTCACGCGGGACTTCAACAACTGTGTATACCTAAAGAGGGGTTAGTGTTAGGTTTTTTGGGGTGTTTTTTTTTTAGATTAGGGTGGGCACTCTTAAAAGAGCTGAATGCCCTTTTAAGGGCTGCAAAAGAGCTGTATGCCCTTTTCAGGGCAATGCCCATACAAATGCCCTTTTCAGGGTAATGGGTAGATTAGGTTTTTTTAGATAGTTTTTTTAATTTTGTGGGTTTGGGGAGTGGGGTATGTAATGTTAGTGGGTCTTTGTATTTTTTTTTTTCAGGTAAAAGAGCTGTTTAACTTAGGGCAATGGCCTACAAAAAGCACTTTTAAGGGCTATTGGTAGTTTATTCTAGATTAGGTTTCTTTTATTTTGGGATGTTTATTTTTAAATGGTTATTAGAATAAGAATAATTTATATTATTTTGGATAATTTGTTTGTTATATTGTGTAATTTTTTTTTTCATTTTGGGGTGTTTTTTTATTTTTAGATTAGGGGTTGGGCATGTCATAAAAGAGCTGAATGCCCTTTTAAGGGAAGGAAAAAGAGCTGAATGCCCTTTTAAGGGCAATGCCCATACAAATGCCCTTTTCAGGGCAATGGGTAGATTAGGTTTTAATTTATTTTTATTTTGTGTGTTTGGGGGTGGGGGTTTGTATGCTGTTAGGGGGTGTTTGTTTTTCTTTTGTAGGAAAAGAGCTGATTTCTTTAAGGCAATGCCCTACAAAAGGTCCTTTTAAGGGCCCTTGGTAGTTTATTATAGATTAGGGTTTTTTATTTTGGGGTGGGTTTTTATTTTTTTAAAAGGGTGTTAGAATACGAATAATTTTTATTATTTTGGATAATTTCCTTTTTTATTTTTTGTAATGGTAGGTTTTTTATTTTTTGTAATTTTAGTGTTTGTTATTTTTTTGTAATGGTAGGTTTTTATTTTTTGTAATTTTAGTTTTTTTATTTTGTAATGTTAGGTTTTAGTGTAAGGCAGCTTAGGTTTTATTCACAGGTAAGTTTGTATTTATTTTAACTAGATAGTTAGTAAATAGTTAATAACTATTTAGTAACTATTCTACCTAGTTAAAATAAATACAAACTTACCTGTGAAATAAAAATAAAACCTAAGCTAGCTACAATATAACTATTAGTTAAATTGTAGCTAGCTTAAGTTTTCTTTTACAGGTAAGTATGTATTTAGTTTTAAATAGGTATTATTTAGTTAATAATTGTAACTTTAATTTAGCTCTATTTTAATTATGTTAAAGTTAGGGGGTGGTAGGTTTAGGGTTATGGTTAGGGTTAGGTTTAGAGTTAGGGTTAGGTTTAGGGGTTAATAGTTTAATTTCGGTTGTTGCGATGTGGGGGCTGGCGGTTTAGGGGCTAATAGGTTTATTTAGTGGTAGTGATGTGGGAGGCCAGAGGTTTAGGGGTTAATAACTTTATTTAGTGTCTGCGATATCGGGGAGTGGCGGAATAGGGGTTAATAGATCTATTATAGTGTGGGCGATGTTGGGGTGCGAGGGAATAGGGGTTAATTACTTTAGTATAGTGGCGGTGACATAGACATCAATGGGGCTGCATTATGGAGCTTTTCATTCCGCGATCACATTGATGTCTATGGGGAAAGAGTGCACGAGCATGTCAAAACAGCGCTTGTATTTTGTGCGGTATGGAGCTCAATGCAACCATATCGCATGCACAAGCCGGCTAAACTTGTAATAGCTTTGTTATAGAGGGTGGAATAACGCAACTTTTGTTGAGTTTGTTAAATTCCCTATAGAGCGCATAACTCGTAATCTACCTGATTTTGTATGATGTCATACAGTAATGTATTATTGTGTGTTAACCAACTTAAGATACTAAAGTAGGAATGGTTAACATTCATTTGTAGAACTAACTTTTTTGTCTGCTCAGTTTATTTTACCATGACACAGAGAAAACATATGCAATAAACATTATGCAGATTAAAGAGAATCAATTTGCATCTGTAATAGCAAGAAGTCTCAATCTCACAGATGTGTTCGTAAGAATACTTTTTCACTTTATCCAATCATTACACAAGTAAAAGATTGACAGTCTGTTAACCACTCAGGAATGAGCAATACAGGGAGTGCAGAATTATTAGGCAAATGAGTATTTTGACCACATCCTACTCTTTATGCATGTTGTCTTACTCCAAGCTGTATAGGCTCGAAAGCCTACTACCAATTAAGCATATTAGGTGATGTGCATCTCTGTAATGAGAAGGGGTGTGGTCTAATGACATCAACACCCTATATCAGGTGTGCATAATTATTAGGCAACTTCCTTTCCTTTGGCAAAATGGGTCAAAAGAAAGACTTGACAGGCTCAGAAAAGTCAAAAATAGTGAGATATCTTGCAGAGGGATGCAGCACTCTTAAAATTGCAAAGCTTCTGAAGCGTGATCATCGAACAATCAAGCGTTTCATTCAAAATAGTCAACAGGGTCGCAAGAAGCGTGTGGAAAAACCAAGGCGCAAAATAACTGCCCATGAACTGAGAAAAGTCAAGCGTGCAGCTGCCAAGATGCCACTTGCCACCAGTTTGGCCATATTTCAGAGCTGCAACATCACTGGAGTGCCCAAAAGCACAAGGTGTGCAATACTCAGAGACATAGCCAAGGTAAGAAAGGCTGAAAGATGACCACCACTGAACAAGACACACAAGCTGAAACGTCAAGACTGAGCCAAGAAATATCTCAAGACTGATTTTTCTAAGGTTTTATGGACTGATGAAATGAGAGTGAGTCTTGATGGGCCAGATGGATGGGCCCGTGGCTGGATTGGTAAAGGGCAGAGAGCTCCAGTCCAACTCGGACGCCAGCAAGGTGGAGGTGGAGTAGTGGTTTGGGCTGGTATCATCAAAGAGGAGCTTGTGGGGCCTTTTCGGGTTGAGGATGGAGTCAAGCTCAACTCCCAGTCCTACTGCCAGTTTCTGGAAGACACCTTCTTCAAGCAGTGGTACAGGAAGAAGTCTGCATCCTTCAAGAAAAATATGATTTTCATGCAGGACAATGCTCCATCACACGCGTCCAAGTACTCCACACCTCTCTGAACAGTGTCTGGGAGGCTGTGGTTGCTGCTGCACGCAATGTTGATGGTGAACAGATCAAAACACTGACAGAATCCATGGATGGCAGGCTTTTGAGTGTCCTTGCAAAGAAAGGTGGCTATATTGGTCACTGATTTGTTTTTGTTTTGTTTTTGAATGTCAGAAATGTATATTTGTGAATGTTGAGATGTTATATTGGTTTCACTGGTAAAAATAAATAATTGAAATGGGTATATATTTGTTTTTTGTTAAGTTGCCTAATAATTATGCACAGTAATAGTCACCTGCACACACAGATATCCCCCTAAAATAGCTATAACTAAAAACAAACTAAAAACTACTTCCAAAACTATTCAGCTTTGATATTAATGAGTTTTTTGGGTTCATTGAGAACATGGTTGTTGTTCAATAATAAAATGAATCCTCAAAAATACAACTTGCCTAATAATTCTGCACTCCCTGTACATACTGTCACGGAATGTTCTGCCTATATATTTGGAGAAGATTGTGGCAGCTCTGCCTTTGATAAGCCTTTGGACGAAACATGTCAGGGGGAGTAGAAATCATGTTTTTTTTTAATTGCACTAGGTGGATTCACCTTATCAGCATTATATATATAATTATTTTTTAAAGTCGCATTTGCAGTGCTCTGTGTGTGGGAAACTGAGTATGTGCGGTTTCAGATGCAGAGAACGTCTTGTATGAACGCCATCACTGCAGTGCTTGTGTTAGCACGCTGAGCCCTTATTAACAAACTAACAATGTCGATATTTAGATTGGCAGATATTCATATATGAAATTATTCTGGAGCCATTCATGCACTAGCGCTAGCAGTAGGTAACTTAAACAGTTATAGATTACAAAATTAATTTTCTAAACCGCATCTCAGGACCAATCTACCGTTACTTTAGAACCGATTAAACCACATGAAATACTAACACCTGCAGTTAGATCTATATGTAGCACAAAATCTTGTGCTATATATTATACTTTATAACTACTATTACAGTGGTAATTGTATGGTATTAAGAAAGTTGCTGCTGTATATTTGGCTATTTAGTAACAAGTTAACGTGGTGCACACATAACTATATAATTTTGTTTGATAAATAGACTTTGGCTGAATCCTCTTGCTACTCAGTATTCCTATAATTCACTTAACCCCTAAACAACCAGTGCCGTACCCAGTACAATGCTGGTCGTTAAACCCTGGGCTTCTCTCTGCTGCAATCTTGCTAAAACTAGCGAGATTTCGCTATTTCTGCACGCCCCACAAGGATGGAGGAGGATGGGCAGCCCATCACTGGAGGGATGCGGGAGGTGAGCAGCACTGCTATGGGAAAAAAACACTAAAAGTGGCAGGAAGGGGGAAGGAGGGAGTGGGGAGGAGGGAGAGGGGGATCATACTGAGGAATGGGGTAAGAGGGTGGGAAATAGATCTGGGATGGGGAGGGGGTAGAGTATTGAGTGGGGGCAGCTACACTACAGAAAAAAAATAATTTTGTTTTGTTTTTTAAAAATTAGCCTAATTTGCAGCAAACTGGCTACTGGCAGACAGTTTATTGTAGTGTGAATGTGGCAGCATAGGGGTTTATAGTTAGAAAATTGTGGTGGATATGCAGTGGCATAGTAGTTTATAGTTAGAGACTTGTGGTGGGTATGTGGCAGCATAGAGGTTAATAGTTAGTTACTTGTGGTGGGTATGTGGTGGCATAGGGGTTAATAGTTATTTACTTGTGGTGGGTATGTGGCTGGATAGGGGTTAATAGTTACTTGCGGTGTATTTGTGGCTGCATAGGGGTTAATATTTAGTGACTTGTGGTGGGTATGTGGTGGTTTAGATCTTTATTAGTGTAGTGTTAGTTTGGGGATCCTTCCAGTAATGGTCTCTGGTTCCCTTAAAAACTAGGAGCATACACAAGCTAACAGAATTTTTTCCTCCATCCTATTTGGACATTGGTGTTGATATATATATACATACAGTATATTTATTTATTTAAAAAATTGTTGGATTTTTTATTGGTCTAAAAATACTGTTTATCTACTACCAAATAAATATATTTTCACATTACATAAAATCAAATGGATATTATAAACTATCAATAAAAAAATAATCTTTGTTCATAATTTCCAGAAGGCAGCATGAATCAACTTTGTCATTACTTAAGAGTAAACCTTTTTTTTCCATTAGGATAATCATCAAGACCACATAGTGTACAGATACTCAGAGGTAAATTGCCTTGACAGGTTAGATTCCTAATTTATACGCTTTTCATAAATAATGCTTAGATCAAGTTACAAATCACATAATAAGCACAATGACACATTCATTGCTGGTAACTTTTTGTGTGTAGCACCACGTCTTACTTCAAAACTATTTAAAAAAAAAAAAAAAAAGACATTTGTGCAGTATGTAGAATTGTGCAAAAACTAAGGACCAATCCCTTTTCTGGCTTAATTTCTTTACATTCTTCTCACGTACAGTACTGTACAGTGTACACTAAATTGTTAACAAAACCACATAGAAGCTGCCTTGTAAGTTATTTTTGTAATTGATTTAATTTACCTTGAAGGTTAATGTATTCCAGACTAATTCAGAGATTAATATCCACTTAAAGATATATTGTGAAAGGCATTTTTTTTTCTTAAACAGGATGCGGTTAGTTTAAAATTTATTACATTTTTCTATGACTTTGGGATTTTGTTTGATAATTGATGAATGGTTTGATTATTCTATGACAACTTCAACATAGAAATCCTTTTTTTTTACTTTCAATTTAATATTGTAGATATAACCCCATCAGAGTAAGTAATTTCCCAAGAGAGTAACGCTTTTACTTTGAATAAAAAAAAAACTGATGTCTTGCAAATCTTTGTGTTGCTGCATCTGTATTTGTTCAGCTTATTCTTTGTTATGTAAGTTATGACCCAGTGAGGGATATTCATGTTCTCATATTTTTATTCTTTAGCTCCTACTCTTTGATTTGTTTGAGAACACTATGCTTATTTACATTGTTCAAAATATTTTGCTGCTTGTGAATAATTTAATGAATATTTGTATGAGCAGCTAGAGGGGAAATCATTCAGAAAAGGATCAGTCAGAATGATACTTAAGTTGCTACCCAGTGCCCATACAGACACATATGTATCCTCACACACATATACACACATATGCATCCTCACACACATATACACACATATGCATCCTCACACACATATACACACATATGCATCCTCACACACATATACACACATATGCATCCTCACACACATATACACACATATGTATCCTCACACACATATACACACATATGCATCCTCACACACAAATAACACAAACATATACACACATATACACACATATACACTCACACACATATGCATCCTCACACACATATACACACATATGTATCCTCACACACATATGCATCCTGCTAACACACAATATATGTATACACACATATACACATGTATGCACTCACACACATATACACACATATGCATCCTCACACACAAATAACACATACATATACACACACTTATACGCACACATATACACACATATACACACACATATACACACATATGTATCCTAACACATATACACACAAATGCATCCCCACACACAAATAACACACACATATACACACACTTATACACACACATATACACACACATATACACACACTTATACACACGTATACACTCACACACATATACACACATACTGTATGAATGCATACACACACACTTTTATACACAATCCCCCACAAACATAAAAAATAATAATTGTTTAGCTTCAATATTTTTAATAGATATGCTATCCAGAAAGATATAAATGGTAAGCTTAAACAGTTGTGCAAAGGGGGCAAGAGGGGGTTCAAACACATGTATACACACATATGAATGCATACAAACATACGTATACACACACATACATAACTACATACAAACACAAACAAATAACAATTACTTAGCTTCAATATTTTTTATAGAAATGTTATCCAGAAAGGTATCCAGAAAGATATAAATGGTTGTGCAAAGGGGGGCAAGAGGCGGTAGAAGCTCTCACCCCCAATTAACTACTCCAGCATGCTAACCCTGTCCTCTTCTTCACAGAGCCCCGACCGTGCTAACAGAAGGGTTAACACAGTGGCTCCCAGGGCCTGTACTAAAGGACAAGGTTCTTTAGTGCACGCCGTGGGAGCCAGCAATATTGAACATTGAGTACCTATAGTTGATTGAACATTACAAGTTGATTGAACATTGCAAGTTGATTGAACATTGAGTACCTATAATTTTTAGTAGAAATCACAACTATTACTGGAATATTTGTTTGAGTGTAAATTTTCATCACTTTTACGTCACCGTTTTTTTTTAGGTAAAAAAATGCTAAACAGGCCTGTGGTTTCTTCAATACGTAAATGGTTAACAAAAAAAGGGTAGGGAATTAATTGTTTTTACAAATTTCGGCCTTGATTCCAATCTTTCTGAAAGATATTATAAGACAAGATTGGATTTGTGTTTTTTTCTTCAAACAATCACAATCTTATTGAGTCAACCACATCCAAACTTGATAACTCTCATGAAATTCAATTTCCTAACAAAGGAACTGTTAGCTTATAATGGCTGTCAATCTGCGAAAACTGCAACAATACACAAGAAAATACAACTCCTTTCCAGTCTGCTCATCCTCATTCTGCTGGTCCAGCATTCTCTCCACTCTCTCTGCGTATTGCAACTGTTTATATATTGTAAATATGTTTTCTTATTTTTTTTTTGCATTAAATTGATGGTGATGACATGTTCCCCTTGTTTTTATTTGGTGCAATTTGATCATCATAATAAAAGGACTGTTACTGCTGTTGGCATGGGCAGCACCATTTTCTTTTTCAGGTCCAAACATGCTCAGATTGGTGGCTGATATTGATATTGTTTATCCAATGTATGTTATCAGCCCATTAGTGTGTGTTTGTCATGTCTATTCCTCTCTCTAATGCCTTATAAGCCCCTACTCTCCTCACTATTATTGCTCAGTGAATTTGCTACAAACAGTATTCAATACTGCTGCTCAATTCTGTCAGCTTACTTTCCTACACCAGAGTTTTTCCGTACCTACTGGGAATAATTCTACACCAGAGCCGTTTCCTGATCCTACTGGGAATTAACCTCCCTTCTAGCCTCAAGACATAATCCTCCATTCCTACCTGCTTACATCTACCACATCATCCTCTGACCTCTGCTCTTCGGCTAATGTAAGAAGCCGCATCTGCTATTACTCCTGAGTGTAGCTGCATAGTGGTGTCATCAGCTGCAGTCGCTCAGTCTCCTCTCTCAGTCTCCACGCTGAAGCTGCATCTCATCTACTGGTTTAACCTTCAGCTGTATAAAGAACCTTGGCAAGCTATCCACTTATCCTGAGATTACTTGCTAGCAGGTACAGATATTTCCAATTATAATCTGACTGTTCTTCCATGTTACCTGCTTGTGATATGCCAATTTGTGTTAGTGTTGTATTTCTCATATGTTCTCACTAATAATCCTATTTTGGCAATACTAAGACAGGCTAATTCATTTATTACTCTATAGTTGGGTTATATTGTATCAGCCTGTCACATTATATCAACTTTTTCATTCATATATGTATATATTTAGTATATATAGGTTTGTATTCAACAGCTGTGATTCTATAACCTTACTGACTAAACTGTCAGCAGATCCTTTTCTGTATTAAGGTAGTTAGACCTAACATATTTACTGAGCCCAAAAAATATGGATCCAGTTGAACTAACAAACCATGTTGCTTTATTTACACAAATAGTTAATACCTTGTCATATGGTCTCAGAGAGTTGCAATTAGAAAATCAGAATTTAAAAGCACGACTCAATGATACCATAGTACAAAGACAAGTTAATGAAAACCCTCATGAGCCCCAAGTGTCACTCCCAGAAAAGTTCAGTGGTAATAGGGGGGAATATAGGGAATTAATAAATGCTATTCCCAAAACTTACTCCACTGACCGCCAAAGAGTTTTAACGATTATATCATACCTCAAGGGTGAGCCAAGGGCATGTGCTGACTCCTATTTCAAAAATGAGGATCCTATCCTCGATTCCTTGAAAGAATTTTTTAAGGCCGTGTCCTCACTATATGAGGATCCCTTTAAACAAATCACTGCAGAATCTGCATTAAAACAACAAAACGGAAAGAGGCACCACATGTGTAGATCAATCACACCAAATGGTAACAGACGCATCAGAGACACAGGGTACTCACAGGGTCTTTCACAGCAAACCAGCTAGCTGATCTCGGACAAATCTTAGGAGCTCCAACAGCAGCTGGAATACTGGAACAGTAGATCTGCAGCAAGTGGTGTGGAAAAGCAGGCAAAATTGCCCCTTGGTAGCGTAGGAGAGTATAATACACACTAAGAGCTGGGAGTAAAACTTATAAACAATTTATTAAAAGGTATATAACAATACCAAAAGTTAAAAACAACTCCTGCTTAGTGTTTAAATCTCTGTTATAAGATTGAGAAGCAATGATGCAATGTGTTTCTCGGGATAACCCGTTTCCTCAGGCATATAGAAATCATGTCAAATAACCCCTTAAATAGGGCTATGCTACCAAACAGTCCAATCGACCCTCCCCTTCCACTTACAATAATGACCAATAGGATCTCTCATCACAACCCATTGTCACACCTGATATTCATTGTTCGAGACTTATGTTGATCGAGACTTATGTTGAATAAATATATTCTGTTCGTAACACCATGATAATCAATCACTGCATAACAATAATTAATTATATGGTCATATTAGTGTGAAGTAGTAGTTATGAAAATCACCTATTGTGTGTGTTCATCTACCAAAGATGACCACAACACCACTATTTTCTGATTCTATTCCTTAGGTGAAGTGATGCAATTACCATACGGATAAAATGTAATTAATTAAATTAACATTCTTACATTGGCTCCAGTGGTTCTAAAAAAACATTTTATGTATAAATTCTTTAAGAGCACATAGCGTCAAACCTAAAGAGGGGCAGGCTCAGTACCAGTATGAGATGTAATTGGATAGCTGTTATCATAGACCGATTGGCCCATAGTCAGTGACATGTCAAAGCATTGTGTCAGTACCAAAACAATGAAAATTAGCCGTCACTACTACAAGATAAATATCGCTAAGTGACTCGCTTACTAGAGTTATAAATATAACACCACTTGAAGCACTAATATAGGTTATACGTACAATAGCGCAAACAACCAAAACATGTAATATACAAAACAAAAATAGGTAATAGTACTTAAGGCGATAAAAACGACATAAGAATATACGCTAACATATGTGAAACTAAATGCATGTATGTTAAATATGTGCTATGTGTACAATGTGAATATGAACTAAAAACTAACCTATCTTGAGGCATAATTTACAAAAGATTAATGTGTATGTGTGATAAACTTGATATTTATCAATGGTGGCTATTATTGGAATAAAAAAAGAAGGGACCATTATTGTCCTGATCATAAATATGGTGCACAATACACTATATATTTAATATATAATAGACCTCCAACAAAAGCAGGCACTCACCGGGTTTGAAGTGGCAAAAAACTTTATTCCAACAGAGTGACATTTCAGGTTTTATCCCCGTCCTCAGACTCAACAACAATGAAATGCTCAACAACCTCTCTTAAATACCCTGTTCACCATACATGTGTTTCCAATAAGCGTTAATTACCTTGTGTGCAAAACCAGGTGTTAGCAAGCACTTAGCATACATCACTAATAAGCATTGCATGTAGCTTAGCAACCAAACACTAACGCCTAGATTTAGAGTTTTGTAGGTAAAGACCCGCATAGCTAACGCTGCTTTTTTTCCCAGCGCACCCTTTAAACAACGCTAGTATTGAGAGTTGTCTGAGTGGCTGCGTTAGGCTCAGAAAAGGGAGCGTTGAGCATAATTTAACGTCACTTCAACCCTCAATACCAGCGTTGCTTACGGTAGCAGTAAGCTGGCAAAATGTGCTCATGCACGATATCCCCATAGGAAACAATGGGGCAGTTTGGGCTGAAAAGAAACCTAACACCTGCAAAAAAGCAGCGTTCAGCTCCTAACGCACCCCATTGTTTCCTATGGGGAAACACTTTCTAAGTCTGCACCTAACACCCTAACATGAACCCCGAGTCTAAACACCCCTAACCTTACACTTATTAACCCCTAATCTGCCGCCCCCGCCATTGCTGACACCTGCATTATACTATTAACCTTTAATCTGCCGCTCCGGACACCGCCTCCACCTACATTATCCATATGAACCCCTAATCTGCTGCCCCTAACATCACCGACACCTACATTATATTTATTAATCCCTAATCACCCCCTCCCCAACGTCGCCGCAACCTAACTACAAGTATTAACCCCTAATCTGCCGACGGGACCTCGCCGCCACTATAATAAATGTATTAAACCCTAAACCGCCGCACTCCCGCCTCGCAAACACTAGAATAAATTGTATTAACCCCTAATCTGCCCTCCCTAACATCGCCGCCACCTACCTACAATTATTAACCCCTAATCTCCCGCCTGCAACGTCGCCGCTACTATAATAAATGTATTAACCCCTAAACCTAAGTCTAACCCTAACCCTAACACCCCCTAACATAAATATAATTTAAATTAAACAAAATAATATTCCTATAATTAAATAAATTATTCCTATTTAAAACTAAATACTTACCTAGAAAATAAACCCTAATATAGCTACAATATAAATAATAATTACATTGTATCTATATTAGGATTTATATTTATTTTACAGGCAACTTTGTATTTATTTTAACTAGGTACAATAGCTATTAAATAGTTAATAACTATTTAATAGCTACCTAGTTAAAATAATTACAAAATTACATGTAAAATAAATCCTAACCTAAGTTACAATTAAACCTAACACTACACTATCATGAAATTAATTAAATAAATTAACTACAATTAGCTAAACTAAAATACAATTAAATAAACTAATCTATAATACAAAAAAAACCCACTAAATTACAAAAAATAAAACAATATTACAAGAATTTTAATCTAATTACACCTAATCTAAGCCCCCTAATAAAATAAAAATCCTAAAATAGATACAATGTAATAATCCTAAAATAGATACAATGTAATTATTATTTATATTGTAGCTATATTAGGGTTTATTTTCTAGGTAAATATTTAGTTTTAAATAGGAATAATTTATTTAATTATAGGAATATTACTTAGTTGAATTTAAATTATATTTATGTTAGGGGGGTTTTAGGGTTAGGGTTAGACTTAGGGGTTAATAAATTTATTATAGTAGTGGTGACGTTGCGGGCGGGAGATTAGGGGTTAATAAGTGTAGGTAGGTGGCGGCGATGTTAGGGAGGGAAGATTAGGGGTTAATACAATTTATTATAGTGTTTGCGAGGCGGGAGTGCGGTGGTTTATGGGTTAATACATTTATTATAGTGGCGGCGAGGTCCGGTTAGCAGATTAGGGGGTTAAAAATGGTAGTTAGGTAGAGGCGACGTTGGGGGGGGCAGATTAGGGGTTAATAAATATAATATTGGTGTTGGCGATGTTAGGGGCAGCAGATTAGGGGTTCATAAGTATAATGTAGGTGGCGATGGTGTCCGTTCGGCAGATTAGGGGTTAAAAATTTTTATTATAGTGTTTGCGATGTGGGGGGGGGGGGCTCGGTTTAGGGGGGGTAGTTTATGGGTGTTAGTGTACTTTGTAGCACAGTAGTTAGGAGTTTTATATTCCGGCGTTAGCCCATAAAGCTCTTAACTACTGACTTTTTTTGTCGGTAGGAGTCTTGTCGGAAGAGGGTCTACCACTCACTTCTTCCAAGACTCCAAATACCAGCGTTAGGCAAATCCCATAGAAAAGATAGAATACACAATTGACGTAAGGGGATCTGCGGTAGCCTGGAGTCGTGGTAAGGAAGTGAGCGTTAGACCCTTTCCTGGCTCTGACTCTAAATACCAGCGGGCGTTAAAAAGTAGAGTTAGGACCCCTTAACACTGCTTTTGACGGCTAACGCAGAACTCTAAATCTAGCCGTATGAATTCTAAGAATTTCAAGAATTTCTAGATGCACCTAAGCAGTAAAATCTATACAACAATTGAGAACATATGTGTGTTTTTTGTATTCTGAGTGCTAAACTGCTGTGTACTGGTTTAATATATAATATATATAAAACTAAGTTATAAAACATACCATTAACATTTCTGAGGTGCTCACCCCATCTGACCCTGACTTTCTTGCATGTTCTCCCAATATTCTGCATCCCACATTCGCATGTGAGTGCATATATAACATACGTGGAGTCACAAGACATTCTACCTTGAATAGGGAAATGTTAGACCCATTTGTCCCTGAGTAACATATTTGCACATGTAGCATCATTTCTTGCCACATTTATAAACACATTTCTTAACAGCTACTCTAGGAGGGGACATATTGTTCTTCCTATCGTTCTTCTTAACCTTCTTGGACATTACCACTTTACTGGGCGCCAATTTTTGTTTAAATGTTGGTGCTCTCCTGTATACTAGTTTTGGTTGGGTTGATAATACTTTTTTGAGAACAGGATCTCTTATTAGAATAGGCCAATATTTCTTTAACACTTTAGTGATTGCTTTGTGATTAGAATTGTACTGGGTAACAAACAGTGGTTGTCTCTTTAAATCTATATCACTCTCCTTTTGAGTGTTTTTGGAAGAGCTTAATAATTGGGCTCTATATAAAACCCTTGCTCTGTCACACCACTTTTTAATGAGGTCCGGGTACCCCTTCTCCAAAAATCTTGATGTGAGCATATCAGATTGTATATTATATTGATCAACAGTACTACAATTTCTTCTTATCCTACAAAATTGGCTAAAGGGAATGATAATTTTCCAACTTGTTAGGTGATTGCTTGAAAAATGTAAAAAGTTATTGCAATCCACCTCTTTGAAGTATATTGATGTGTAAACATTCCCTTCCGTATCCCAAGTGAGAACCACATCCAGGAATTCAATAGCCTGCTCTTGTATATTGCATGTGAACCCTATGCCCATATTATTGGCATTAAGGAAAGACACAAATTCTAAAGCTTCTGTTTTGGACCCTTCAAAAATAAAAATCAGGTCATCTATATAATGGCCATAGCACACCAGATTGTCCCTCCATTTCGAATTATAGATGTATAATTCCTCAAAATACCCCATAAAGAGGTTTGCGAAACTAGGGGCAAATCTGGTGCCCATGGCCGTCCCTTTAGTTTGGAGATAAAATTTGTCCAAAAACTGAAAGTAATTGTGTTTCAAGATATATTCAATTAGTGTGACTAAATACTCTTTTTGTATGGAAGGCATATATATGTCCCTATCAAGGTAAATCTGGGTCGCATGAATGCCTATGTCATAGGATATGTTGGAATATGAAGCTCCCATGTCACAAGATAACCATAAAAAAGTATTGTTATCTTTAAATGAAGATAATTTATATAGTAAATCTTTAGTGTCTTTAATAAAAGAAGGTAAGTTACACACATACTTCTGGAGATAAGTATCGATATACTCAGAAAGTTTATCGGTTATGCTATTAATGCCCGCTATAATGGGCCTCCCCGGAGGTGTTTTCTCATTCTTATGTAATTTAGGGAGATGATAATAGTACGGGATGTTTGGATGGTCTGGGGTCAGATATCTCCTCTCTTTTTTGTTGAGGATACCCTCAGCCGCACCCCGTTCTAATATCATATTCAGAGATTTGGAGAATTCAAGTGTTGGATCATGAGAAAGTTTGATATAATAATCAGTATGCCCTAGGATGCGGTGAGCTTCATTAATATAATCTGTATAGTCTTGCAGTACAATGCCACCCCCCCTTGTCAGCCTGATGGATGACCAAATTAAGCTTCTCAATGCTCTCGCTTCATTGGGCCAAATTTTATTTTTCCCTAGAATCTGGTGAGGAATAAGTTCCCAATCCTCTAAAACAAGTTGCTGATACAAATCTATATAAGAGACATAATCTTTGGGGGGATTAAAGGTAGATACTGGAGCTAGCGAAGTTTGAATTACCTCTCCAAAAAGGTCTTCTACTACCTGAGTAGGAACAAAACAGTATGGGAATCCCTTACCTCCTGTGTATTCAATAAGATAGGGGTCCCCTCAACACTTTTAATTTTTTAAAGCTTTTACTGCAAAATATCTTTGGAGGGAGAGTTTACGTGTGTATTTGTTCGGATCAACCCAAAGATCAAACAAATTATGTGTATTTGGGGGGGGGGGGGGGGATGATAGGCCTCTTCCCAATACTCTTATTTCATCATTTGTAAGGGTATGGGATGATAGGTTAAAAATGCAATTTTTAATTTTTTTTTATTTTTCTTTTTTGTATGTTTTCCCTCTACCTCTCCTTCCCTGTTTGGATAGGGTCTCTTTTTTGATTTGTGGTTTGGTGATTGGGCCTCCTCCACAAGTGGGCTAAGTTGGGAGTCTCTAAAAAAAACTAATTTTAAGTCAAAGGTATACTACCTGTCTTAAAAGAATTAGGTCTCCCTCTAGGTGTATCACCCTGTTCTCTGTCTGGCATGGAGCTGAAAGCCTGGAATCTATTCTGGATAGGAATTTAGTTTGGATTATTATAATTTTGGTACTGAGGAGTCCCCCTGTAGTCTCTATCCATATGTGTTCATCTATTCCAGGATCCTCCACCTTGATCTACATAATTTTTATGATGTACTTCATGTAAGGAATTCACATTATTCTGATAGTGATGATCAGAATTGGTGTGTTGGTTATTATAAGTATTGCCTTTGTGCTTGTTATTAAAATTCTTATTTTTGTTTTTATGATTGTGAACTATAGTCCATTTATTAACTTTCTTTGGTTTAATTCTATTAAAGGTGTATACCTCCCCTTTACTGTAATCTTCCTCATCTCTTTCAATCTTGGTATTTTTGTGGGCTATAATCTCAGTTTGATATTCATCCACAGTTTTGATGGTCTGGGCATTTAGTTTTTGATATTCAGGATGTTCTTTGAATATTTCTAACTCTTTTTGTATTATATCAATTTCTGCCCCAATTTCATCTACCAATTTTTGTCTGTGGGCAATGAGGAGATCAATTAAATTAAAAGAACACTCATCTAACACCAAATACCATTTTCTAGCAGTTCAGGGTTATTTTTAAACAAGCAGTTCGCAAGCCCTAGGGATCTGTTTCTTTTCTTTGTACTTTTTCAAACAATCTAGATCCCACCAGTGTCTATTCTCAGTTTTTAATAAGTCCTCTAGTTTTGAAAAAAGGCTTTCAATACTGGCATTAGTAGCAGGATCTATAATAGTCCCTCCACTATTATCACCCTGATTATGACTAAGTCTTCTCAAAGCTCTTTCAGAGGAGGATAGCATATTGAATTGTCAGAATAAGTGGTAAATGAGAGTACAGTAAGGTAAACAACAAGTAAGAATAAGAGCTGCTCTCCTTTCAAATAAAAATATTCAAAAATACAACAAAAACCAGTAGTCTAGATATTATACACAGGCAAAGGGAACACCTATATATGTATCTTTCTCCTTTAGGAGGCACTAAAAACAGCTAGAACTATGTGCACTTGTCTATAGGGCACTAAAACAGAACAGAAGACCAGTCGAAGATTACATAATCCAATTTAAGAGGTGGGTCAAGGATTCCCAATGAAACCAGATCTCTCTCAGGAATCAATTCTGTTTAGGATTGTCCAAGAACTTAAAGGACGAACTCTCATGCATAGAACTACCTGAGTCCCTTGTAACCCTATGTACATCAGTCATCAGTACTGATAGACGCATAAGGGAAAGAAGATCAGAAAATCATACCGTGGAGGGTCCTAGCAGGAAAACACTAGTTCCTATTACTCATCACCCCACCTCTGTTGAAACTCCTATGGAGATAGGGTTTATCAAATCTCCACTCTCCAAAGAGGAGAAGAACAGACGCTGTTATCTTAAACTCTGTATGTATTGTTCCTCAAAAGAACATACAGTAGCAAAATGCCCTAATCTTCACAGAAACTAAACCAGTAAGCCTTATCATAAGTTACAGTGTCTAAGTATTAAATCACTACAGTCAACTTACTTAGTACTCCTTTTATATCTACAGTGGGACCAACACCGACTACTCATTGAAGCCATACTCGACACAGGAGCATGTGGAAACTAACAAATTGATGATTTTAATAAAATTCCTTTCTTCCCCAAGCATAACCCTGTGTCTCTTAGTATTATTGATGGTTCTCATTTGGCATCTGGTCCTATAACCCACCAAACTGTACCACTACTAATAACAACAAATTCTAGTCATAAAGAATATTTATAACTAGATATTATACCCTCACCTATATTCCCTGTTGTACTGGGAATTAATTGGTTGAAACTCCATCAGCCAGTTCTAAACTGGAATGATCTCACTGCTTCTCTCAGGTCAGATTATTGTAACAGCACATGCAACTTTCCATCACATTTGTTACAGGTCTCTCCTACCTGGAGCTACAATTCCCTTCGGACATATTTATCCCTTGTCCCAACCTGAGCTCACAAATCTTAAATCCTACTTAGATGAGAATCTCCAAAAAGGTTTTATCTGACCATCTCAGAAAAGATGCCGGTGCTGGCATCTTTCTTGTGATGGATGGAAGAATAAGGATGGAACATTTATCGATTACAGGGAACTTAATAAAAGAACAAGAAAGAACAGATATCCGCTCCCTTTGATCCCAGAGTTAATTGAAAGACTGCAATGTGCAAAAATTTCAACCAAATTAGATTTAAGGGGATCCTACAATCTTATTAGGATGAGAGCAGGAGACGAATGGCTCACTGCATTTAGGACCAGATATGGTTTATATGAGTATACAGTGATGCCATTCGATCTCCGTAATGCTCTGGCAACCTTCCAGTATTTTATTAACGACCTCTTCTGAGACATTCTGGACATCTATGTCGTTGTATATCTTGATGATATTCTTATCTTTTCTAATAACCTAAAGGATCATATAAACCATGTTAGATTGGTTCTTTCTAGACTCAGAAGTCACCAGTTATATGCCAAATTGGAAAAATGTCACATCACACTAACAGGAGTGGAAATGCAATCAGAAAAAGTGCTAACCATACAACAATGGATTAACCCCTCTTCTAGAAAAGAGGTTCAGCACTTCCTTGACACGGCAATGATCGGATCATGACAGCTGACAGCATGCGCTGTCGGCATTTAACATTGCACAAGCAGTTCTGGTGAACTGCTTGTGCAATGCCGCCTCCTGTCAATCAACCCGATCGTATGTGATCAGGCGGATTGATCTCCGCAGCTTCAGAGGTGGCGGACGAGTTAAGGAGCAGCGGTCTTAAGACCGCTGCTTCTTAACTTCTGTTTCTGGCCACCCTCAAGGCTAACGCGGAAACAGCAGTATTTGGCCCTATTCGGACCATGATAAATCGGCCCCTAAGAGAGTTTTATTGGAGAAGACATAATTTAAAGAGCCACAGGTTCCAGAAAAGAACTATAGACTAGATTACAAGCGGCACGGTATATTGAGTTAATTTTGCTCAAAAATCTGAACATCAAATATCGCGTGCGTTTGTATGTATTACCCCATAAAAGTCAATGTAAATCAATAGAGAAAAAAAAACACCCGACTATCGCACAAACACTAACATAAAGGAATACGTTCTATTTATTTATTTTTAAATATTTCTACATATATCTGATGTTTTTAAAAAAAATATATATATTTATACCTATATTTATATATATATATATATATATATATATATATATATATATATATAGATATAGAGGTATATAGAGGTATATATAGGTATATATATATATATATATATATATATATATATATATATATATATATATATATATATATATATATATATAGATAGATAGATAGATAGATAGATAGATAGATAGATAGATAGATACTGTATATGTAGGAATATTTATTTAAAATACAAACATATCTGCTATGTGCAGAACATTGGAATGGGAAATATTTACAGTAAACACACAGTGTTTATACACTTGGGCCCCTATTTAAGAAAGGTCTTGAGGACCTGATCCGACAGTGCGGATCAGGTCCGCAAGACCTCGCAGAATGCGGAGAGCAATATGCTCTCCTTATTCAGCATTGCACCAGCAGCTCACAAGAGCTGCTGGTGCAATGCCGCCCCCTGCAGACTCGCGGCCAATCAGCAGGTGTCAATCAACCCGATCGTGCTCGATCGGGTTGAATTGTGGCGATTCCTGTCCGCCTGCTCAGAGCAGTTGGACAGGGTTATGGAGCAGCAGTCTTTTTGACCACTGCTTCATAACTGCTGTTTCTGGCGAGTCTTCAGACTCGCCAGAAACACGGGCCGTCAAGCTCCTTTTGGAGCTTGATAGATAGGCCCATAGTATATATACGCATTTAAATACATCTTTAGCAATGTATCTGTATGTATCTCTATGTTAAAGTACGCTGGCAGATTTTTATTTTTTTCATACACCCGAGATCTCATACTTTTGAGCCCTTATTTTATTACACAATCGCCTAGATTTAGAGTTCTGCGTTAGCCGTCAAAACCAGCGTTAGGGGCTCCTAATGCTGGTTTTGGCCGCCCGCTGGTATTTAGAGTCAGTCAGGAAAGGGTCTAACGCTCACTTTGCAGCCGCAACTTTTCCATACCGCAGATCCCCTTACGTCAATTGCATATCCTATCTTTTCAATGGGATCTTTCTAACGCCGGTATTTAGAGTCTTGGCTGAAGTGAGCGTTAGAAATCTAATGACAAGACACCAGCCGCAGAGAAAAGCCAGGAGTTAAAAGCTTTCTTGGCTAACGACGGTTCATAGAGCTCTTAACTACTAAGCTCTAAAGTACACTAACACCCATAAACTACCTATGTACCCCTAAACCGAGGCCCCCCAACATCGCCGCCACTCTAATAAAATTTTTTAACCCCTGATCTGCTGACCGCACACCGCCGCAACCTACATTATCCCTATGTACCCCAATCTGCTGCCCCTAACACCGCCGACCCCTATATTATATTTATTAACCCCTAATCTGCCCCCCCCAACGTCGCTGCTACCTACCTACACTGATTAACCCCTAATCTGCCGACCGGACCTCACCGCTACTATAATAAAGTTATTAACCCCTAATCCGCCTCACTCCCGCCTCAATAACCCTATAATAAATAGTATTAACCCTAATCTGCCCTCCCATCACCGACATCTAACTTCAAGTATTAACCCCTAATCTGCCGACCGGACCTCACTGCTACTCTAATAAATTTATTAACCCCTAAAGCTAAGTCTAACCCTAATACTAACACCCCCCTAAGTTAAATATAATTTTTATCTAACAAAATAAATTATTTCTTATTAAATAAATACTTACCTGTAAAATAAACCCTAATATAGCTACAATATAAATAATAATTATATTGTAGCTATTTTAGGATTAATATTTATTTTACAGGCAACTTTGCATTTATTTTAACCAGGTACAATAGCTATTAAATAGTTAATAACTATTTAATAGCTACCTAGTTAAAATAATTACAAAATTACCTGTAAAATAAATCCTAACCTAAGTTACAATTAAACCTAACACTACACTATCAATAAATTAATTAAATAAAATACCTACAATTATCTACAATTAAACCTAACACTACACTATCAATAAATTAATTACATACAAATACCTACAAATAAATGCAATTAAATAAACTAACTAAAGTACAAAAAATAAAAAAAGAACTAAGTTACAAAAATTTTTTTTTTTTTACAAACATTATAAAAATATTACAACAATTTTAAGCTAATTACACCTACTCTAAGCCCCCTAATAAAATAACAAAGCCCCCCAAAATAAAAAAAATGCCCTACCCTATTCTAAAGTAAAAATTGAAAAGCTCCTTTACCTTACCAGCCCTTAAAAGGGCCTTTTGCGGGGCATGCCCCAAAGAATTCTGCTCTTTTGCCTGTAAAAAAAAAACATACAATACCCCCCCCAACATTACAACCCACCACCCACATACCCCTAATCTAACCCAAACCCCCCTTAAATAAACCTAACACTAAGCCCCTGAAGATCTTCCTACCTTATCTTCACCACGCCGGGTATCACCGATCCGTCCAGAAGAGGCTCCGAAGTCTTCATCCGATCCGGGGCTGAAGAGGTCCATCATCCAGCTGAAGTCTTGATCCAAGCAGGGGCTGAAGAGGTTCATCATCCGGCTGAAGTCTTCTATCAAGCGGCATCTTCAATCTTCTTTCTTCCGGATCCATCTTCATCCCGCCGACGTGGAACATCCATCCTGGCCGACGACTTCCCGATGAATGACGGTTCCTTTAAGGGACGTCATCCAAGATGGCGTCCCTCGAATTCCTATTGGCTGATAGGATTCTATCAGCCAATCGGAATTAAGGTAGGAAAATTCTGATCAGCC
Organism: Bombina bombina; assembly: GCF_027579735.1. Taxonomy (NCBI): domain Eukaryota; kingdom Metazoa; phylum Chordata; class Amphibia; order Anura; family Bombinatoridae; genus Bombina; species Bombina bombina. The sequence continues at coordinate 1,088,635,534 of NC_069499.1, forward strand.
AATCAGATTGAGCTCGCATTCTATTGGCTGATCGGAACAGCCAATAGAATGCGAGCTCAATCTGATTGGTTGATCCAATCAGCCAATCGAATTGAACTTGAATCTGATTGGCTGATTCCATCAGCTAATCATAATTTTCCTACCTTAATTCCGATTGGCTGATAGGAAAATTGGCTGGTAGGAAAATTTTATTTAATTTAAGGGGGGTTTGGGTTAGATTAGGGGTATGTGGGTGGTGGGTTGTAATGTTGGGGGGGGGGGTATTGTATGTTTTTTTTACCGGCAAAAGAGCAGAATTCTTTGGGGCATGCCCTGCAAAAGGCCCTTTTAAGGGCTGGTAAGGTAAAAGAGCTTTTCAATTTTTACTTTAGAATAGGGTAGGGCATTTTTTTATTTTGGGGGGCTTTGTTATTTTATTAGGGGGCTTAGAGTAGGTGTAATTAGCTTAAAATTGTTGTAATATTTTTATAATGTTTGTAAAAAAAAAATAGATTTTTTGTAACTTAGTTCTTTTTTATTTTTTGTACTTTAGTTAGTTTATTTAATTGCATTTATTTGTAGGTATTTGTATGTAATTAATTTATTGATAGTGTAGTGTTAGGTTTAATTGTAGATAATTGTAGGTATTTTATTTAATTAATTTATTGATAGTGTAGTGTTAGGTTTAATTGTAACTTAGGTTAGGATTTATTTTACAGGTAATTTTGTAATTATTTTAGCTAGTTAGCTGTTAAATAGTTATTAGCTATTTAATAGCTATTGTACCTGGTTAAAATAAATAAAAAGTTGCCTGTAAAATAAATATTAATCCTAAAATAGCTACAATATAATTATTATTTATATTGTAGCTATATTAGGGTTTATTTTACAGGAAAGTATTTAGCTTTAAATAGGAATAATTTATTTAATAAGAAATAATTTATTTCGTTAGATAAAAATTATATTTAACTTAGGGGGGTGTTAGTATTAGGGTTAGACTTAGCTTTAGGGGTTAATACATTTATTAGAGTAGCGGCGAGGTCCGGTCGGCAGATTAGGGGTTAATACTTGAAGTTAGGTGTCGGTGATGTTAGATAGGGCAGATTAGGGGTTAATACTATTTATTATAGGGTTATTGAGGCGGGAGTGAGGCGGATTAGGGGTTAATAACTTTATTATAGTAGCGGTGAGGTCCGGTCAGCAGATTAGGGGTTAATAATTGTAGGTAGGTGGCGGCGACATTGGGGGCGGCAGATTAGGGGTTAATAAATATAATATAGGGGTCGGCGGTGTTAGGGGCAGCAGATTAGGGGTACATAGGGATAACATAGGTTGCGGCAGTGTACAGAGCGGCAGATTAGGGGTTAATAATAATATGCAGGGGTCAGCGATAGCGGGGGCGGCAGATTAGGGGTTAATAAGTGTAAGGCTAGGGGTGTTTAAACTCGGGGTACATGTTAGGGTGTTAGGTGCAGACATAGGAAGTGTTTCCCCATAGGAAACAATGGGGCTGCGTTAGGAGCTGAACGCTGCTTTTTTGCAGGTATTTTTTTTTCAGCTCAAACGGCCCCATTGTTTCCTATGGGGGAATCGTGCACGAGCACGTTTTTGAAGCTGGACGCGTCCGTAAGCACCGCTGGTATTTAGAATTGCAGTGCCAGTAAATATGCCTGTACGCTCCCTTTTTGGAGCCTAACGCAGCCCTTCTGTGAACTCTAAATACCAACGGTATTTAAAAGGTGCGGGGGAAAAAAAGCACGCGTAGCTAACACACCCCTTTGGCCGCAGAACTCTAAATCTAGCTGAGTGTTAATATGAGTGTAACTGTACTTTGTAATGTATTTTTGAAGTGTTCTGTGACATGTTTTAGTTTTGCAAAACAGTTAACCACAGCTCTGAGATTGCAGTAAGTAAACACAATTAAAACGGATTGCAAAAACACGATATCGCTTGTGCAAAAACGTTTGTTCCTCACGTGTAATCTAGCCCTATATGAATTCTGCTGTAATGCATGCCTGACAAAATATAATACAGTATTTTTTAACAAAAAAAATAAATAAATACTGAGATTATTTTTCTAAACATGCTCCTGGGGAAGACAATGTACCTTAAAAAATTATGTGGAGTTGTAATATACTTGAAATGAAGACTATGGATAAGATTACATATACGGCGCAGGCTTCAGCGCAAGCGCAGCAACCCATGCCACCTGTTATTTCACCTTGCACATCAGGTTATCCAATAAACCCCGCGGGCAGTTCATAAAGTGCTGTAAGTCGGATAAACTAGCGATGTCCAGAAATGAGCGTGAATACAAATTTCTGGAGTCGCTAGTGACTTACGGCAATTTAGAAACTGCCGGCGACTAAGAAAAGTAAAAAAAAAAAATCAAATCTCCCGTAAAAGTCTAACTGGCCTCCCAAAAACAAGCCTGACACGTAAAACCCCTAAAATCCGCCAACAAACCCACATCGGAAGTAATAAAAGTATTAACCCCTAAACCGACAACCCCCCACAACGCAATATGCCTAATTAAACTATTAACCCCTATATCCACCGTCAAACCCACACTGCAATTAATAATTCAATTATTACTGTTAGGGGGGACTTTTTGTATTTTGATGTTAAAGAGCTGTTTATCTTTGGGCAATGCCTTGCGAAAAGCCCTTTTAAGGGCTACTGGTAGTTTATTCTTAGATTAGGGGGTGTTTTATTTTGGGGGGAGTATTTTCATAGGGATTAGGTATAATTATTTAAAAATTTGATTATTTAGTTTTTTTATTTTCTGTAATTGTAGCTTAATTTAATTAATACTTAGTTTTTTATTTTTAAAGTAGTGTTAGTTTTTTTTATTTTAATAGTAACTTTAGTATTTTGTAATTTATGTAATTTGGGTTCATTTAGGGGGTGTTAGGTTAGGAGGCTTAGTAATTTAATTATTTATTTGTGTTTGGCGGTTTAGGGGTTAATATTTTAATAGGTAGTTTGCATTGTAGGTTAATTGCGGATTAAAGGTTAATAGTTTTAATAGGTAGTTTGCGATATTGGAGTTGGCGGATTTATGGGTTAATAATTTAGTTATTATTTGCGGTGTGGTTTGATGGTGGATGTAGGGGTTAATAGTTTAATTAGGCATATTGCGTTGTGGGAGGGTTGCCGGTTTAGGGGTTAATACTTTTATGAGGCATATTGCGTTGTGGGGGGTTGTCGGTTTTGGGGTTAATACTTTTATGAGTTTCGTAATAGCTACTTCATTAACTGATTTATTTAATCAGTCACTTCTAACAGGAGTTGTTCCAAAAGATTGGAAAATTTCCAATGTAGTCTCTCTTCATTTAAAGGGTAGTAGGGAAGATTCTGCTAACTATAGGCCAGTGAGTTTGACCTCAATTGCTTGGAAATTAATGGAAACTCTTTTAAAGGAAAGACTTGTATCTTTCCTTCAGACAAACAACTTAGAAGACAAAGGACAGCATGGTTTCACTGCTGGAAGATCATGTCAGACTAATCTAATGGATTTCTTTTACCATGTAACTAAAATAATAGACCAGGGAGGAGCCGTAGATGTTGCATATCTAGACTTTAGCAAAGCATTTGACACCGTCCCACACAACAAACTTATTCACAAAATGTATTGCCTTGGAATAGATGCTAAAATTGTTAAGTGGGTAGAATGCTGGCTTAAAGATAAATGACAGAGGGTTTCAATTAATGGGGTACATTCAAATGAGGCATCAGTTACTAGTAGTGTTCCTCAAGGGTCAGTTATTGGGCCTGTTTTGTTTAACATGTTCATAAGTGATGTTGGAAGTGGGCTTAAGGGGAAGGTTTGCTTGTTTGCTGATAATACAAAAAAAACCAGGGTAGATGTCCCAGGAGGGCTTAATCAAATGAACTGTGATATTAAAAAACTAGAGGACTGGTCAAATAAATGGGATCTGAATTTTAATATTACCAAGAGCAAAATTATGCATATAGAACCCAAAAACCTAAAGGCCAATTATAGTCTCAATGGTACATTACTGACTGTAACTAAAGAAGAAAGGGATTTGGGAATTATTATTTCAGATTATTTAAAATTTGGTACGCAATGCAGCAGTGCAGCCAGTAAGGCCAGTTGAATACTTGGTTGCATTGGAAGAGGTATTAGTAGCAGAAATTGCAAGGTTGTTATGCCACTTTCCAGATCTTTAGTTAGACCAAATCTGGAATACTGTGTACAGTTCTGGAGACCACTTAAAGGAGTAATAATTGCGGGCGATGGGCGAAATATATGTGCCGCATTTATACGCGGCGCTGTATATTGGATACCAAAACCGAGCAAAAAACGGTGTTGCATATATAATGGAAACCTATGTGTATTGTCTCAAGGAGAGTAGGCTTTTGTCTGTTTATAGCAGTGCTATAGAGGATAAGGGAACAGAGATGAGCAATTTAACAAGTGGGTTTCTGTGATTGAGTTCTTGTGTAGCACTGGAATTTATTTGACAAATTTGCTCTTTTGTTTTGCGTTTCTCCTTTTCAGGTTAATGCACCTACTATTGTGTTGTTCAGCTGTTCTTATCCATATTCAATTAGATGGACTGCAACCTTGCTGTTAAAGTGCTTTAAAAATAAATAATCAAGTTTTTAAAGTACACTCAGTGCAATATGTAATTTGTTGCCAAATAAATGTAATTAGAAGCTGGACTTTGTGATTTACTGTGTTCTAAAATATAGATGTTACTGAGAAGAAGTGTTTATGAAATGCTTATTAGGGGTATGAATACATTTTGCGTATGGACACCAGAAATTATAGCGCAGCATGGAGTTTAAATAGATAAAGATAAAAAAAATATATGTTCTTTAGAGTATTAAATCTGTTTCATTTATACAAATAATATAATGACAGAAATAAGGGAATTTAAAGGGACACTAAATCCATTTTTTTCTTTCTTTCATGATACAGATAGAGCATGCAATTTTAATCAACTTTCTAATTTACTCATATTATCAATTTTTCATTGTTCTCTAAGCTAAGGAGCTGACACCTTTTTGATTCAGCACCCGGGATAGCACTTGCTGATTGGTGGTTACATTTAACCACTAATCAGCATGAGCTACCCAGGTGCTAAACCAAAAATGGGCCGGCTCCTAAGCTTACATTCTTGGTTTTCAAATAAAGATAGCAAGATAACAAAGAAAATAGGAGTAAATTAGAAAGTTGCCTAAAATCGCATGCTCTATCTGAATCATGAAATAATTTTTTTTTGTTTTGTATCCCTTAAGGAATAGTCAAAATTTGGAACTAATAACAATAATAATAATAATAAATAGTAAAATTAGCTATTATATTTTACATCAAAATGTTTATTATCCTGAGATTTAAATTAGATAATTTTGCAAGGCTTTTTTTCTAAATATTATTCTTTTTGTTAAAAATATAAAAACATTATAAATATGATGTATATTAGTAGCACTATCCAAATTATATGGACATCAATTTTATTAGTATGATTTTACACTGACAATAATAATATTAATATTACACTTATAAATTAAATACTAGCAGTTGTTATATCAGTAGTGCAAATAAATCTGGGCCAGAGTTTTTGGTTTTGACAAAAAAATTGCTGGATGTGTAAAATATTGTGGAAATGTAGGCTCAAACTGATTTCTAAACCGTTGAAAACCGCCTCATAGCTCAGAGCATTTTAAAAGTTTTTCACAGTTAGACAGTACTAGTTCATGTGTGTCATATAGATAACATTATGCTCACTCCCGTGGAAATATTTAGGAGTCTGCACTGCTAAACTGCATGTCTGTCAAAAGCACTGATATAAGGAGGCAGTCAGCAGAAGCTTAGATACAACTAGGCTGGTTATGCAAAACTGGGGAATGGGTAATAAAGGGATTATCTATCTTTTTAAACAATAAAAATTCTGGTGTAAACTGTCCCTTTAAGCCAGCATTTTCCTAGTTAAGTCTAGGAATGTTTTATTTATTTTTGGGGGTGAAACAGAATCTAATGCTTTACTAAACTCTTGATAACATCTACTGACCAATCTTGTCTGTCACTTTACATACAAATTTCACTAAATATGTAGTACTTTTTTTTTTTAAATTGTATTTATTTATAATATATTTTTACATGCTTCTTGATGGCTTAAAGGGCCATTAAACTACTGGATATAACTAGAGGAGCAGGGTTACTACTTACTACGACATTGTGTTTCCTTCTGTACCTGCAGTTCTCTTTAAAACTGTTCTCTTATTTTAACTCTTTACAATAATCCATTTTGTAAAGCTCTGCATTTTAAACTGGGTGCCGCCGTCTTGTTGCATCATGGGACAGAAGCAGTGCACTTTCACAGACCTGTGATGTTACTTTCTTTGTGACAGCTGTACCTTGCACTTCAGTTTAGTTCACCTATAGAGAGTGGATGCATTTCATTTTTGCAGTTTAAAAGTTACATAACAAATATAAGCTCCAAGATGGCGGAAGAGCTTCACAAACTGATAATTGTAAGGGGTTAAAATACAACAATCACTTATACAGTCACAGGAGGAAAAACAATGGCATGGTGATTAGTAACCTGCTACTGTAGTTATACTCAGCAGTTTAATGTCCCTTTAAATTGTATATGCATTAATCACCTGCCATTACATGTTCGTTAATAAATTGCTACTTTTCAAAGTTTCCTTATATAAACCATAATTACTATTGCTCATTGTAATTATGTACTTCTTCAATGAACCAGAGATAAACAGAAACCAAAAGAATAAATTATCTGACATAATCTGAGATTCTAGGGTGTCATTAGTCTTATTAAATGTGAGTATAATTTCATACCAGTTTGCATCAATTATCATCTATTCAGTTTCTAAAATGCTAATTATGGTTTTATCTTTAATCATTTTCCTCCACTTGATGGTTCAAATTATTTTTTTTATATACAGTATATATATATATATATATATATATATATATATATATATATATATATATATATATATATATATATATATATATATATATACTAGTGGGAAAGCCTGCCCAGAGGGCAGTCTATTGTGGTGACGGAACCACTGAACCACCCTGACATTTTTGGAAGGGCAGTCTTTTGTGGTGACGGAACCACCCTGCCATTATCGGAATCCACCTGGATGCTTATGCTGCATCCCGGTGGATTCCAAAATGCATCCAGGCAGATTCCGAAAATGGCAGGGTGGTGAACGTATCCACCTGGATGCAGCTTATGCTTATGCTGCATCCAGGTGGATTACGAAAAAAGCAGGGTAGTGAAAGAATCCATCCAGGTGGATTCTTTCACCACCCCTTTTGCTTTCCCCCCTCTCTTTTTCTCTCTCTCCCCCCTCTATTTTGTTCTCTCTCCCCCCTCTCTTCTGCTCTCTCTCTCTCTCTCTCTCTTTTGCTCTCTCTCTCCCCCTCTCTTTTGCTCTCTTTCTCTCTCTCTCTCTGTCCCCTCTCTTTTGCTCACTCTCTCTCCCCTCTCTTTTGCTCTCTCTCTCCCCCTCTCTTTTGCTCTCTCTCTCCCCCTCTCTTTTGCTCTCCCTGTCTCTTTTGCTCTCTCTCTCTCCCCCCTCTCTTTTGCTCTCCCCCTCCCCCTCTCTTTTGCTCTCCCCTCTCTTTGGCTCTCTCTCCCCCCTCTCTTTTGCTCTCCCCCTCTTTTTTGCTCTCTCTATCCCCCTCTATTTTGCTCTCTCTCCCCCCTTTCTTTTGCTCTCTCTCTCCCCTCTCTTTTAGCCCTCTCCCCCTTCTCTTTTGCTCTCTCTCCCCCCTCTCATTTGCTCTCTCTCCCCTCTCATTTGCTCTCTCTTCCCTCTCATATGCTCTCTCTCCCCTCTCATTTGCTCTCTCTCCCCTCCCAGTCTATGTGTTGTTAAATTTAAAAAAAAAAATTGAACTACAGAAAAAATAAACAAATTATAAAAAAAAAAAAAAAACTTAATCCCTATGAAATTAACCCCCACCCCTAAATAAAAACACCCCTAATCTAATGCTAAACTACCAATAGCCCTTAAAAGGGATTTTGTAGGGCATTGCCCTAAATTAAACAGCTCTTTTGCAGTTTGCTAAAATTCCCCTAACAGTAAAACCCACCACCCCCCAAAATAAATAAACCTTACACTAAAAAACCTAAACTATCCATTTCCTGAAAAGGGCATTTGTATGGGCATCGCCCTTAAAAGGGCATTCAGCTCTTTTGCTGACCATCCCTAATCTAAAAAAAAAAAAAACTGGCAGTTTATTCTTAGATTAGGGGGTGTTTTTATTTTGGGGGGGCTTTTTATTTTCATAGGGATTAGGTTTAATTTTGCAAACTTTGGTAATTTTTTTTTTATTTTCTGTAATGTCAGCCTTTTTTATTTTTTGTAATCTTAGCTTTATTTTTATTTTTTTGTAACTTTAGTATTTTTTAGTTTAGTTAATTTGTGTTAATTTAGGGGGTGTTAGGTTAGGGGGCTTAGTAATTTAATTAGTTATTTGCGTTGTGGGTTTTGGCAGTTTAAGGGGTTAATAGGTTAATTATGTTGATTGCGATGTGGGGTTTTGTCAGTTTAGGCGTTAATAGGGTAAATAGTTTTATTGCGATGTGTGGGTTTTGCGGTTTAGATGTTAATAGGTTAATTATGTTTATTGCAATGTGGGGGTTTTGCAGTTTAGGGGTTAATAAGGTAATTAGGTTTATTGCGATGTGGGGGTTTTGCGGTTTAAGGGTTAATATGTTGGTTATGTTAATTGCGATGTGGGTGTTTAGGGGTTATTAGGGTAATTAGCTGTATTGCAATGTGAGGGTTTTGCGGTTTAGGGGTTAATAGGTTGATTATGTTAATTGTGATGTGGGGGTTTTGCAGTTTAGGGGTTAAATAGGGTAATTAGGGTTATTGTGATGTGGGGGTTTTGTGGTTTAGGGGTTAATAAGGTAATTAGGTTTATTGTGATGTGGGTGGTTGATGGTTAAGGGATTAAGGGGTTAATTACTTTATTATTTTGCGATGTGTGGGTTTGCGGTGTAGGTGTTAATACTTTGTGCGGGCGGTGTGTTTTTTTTGTAATGCTCCGTTTGCCTTCGCTGCATCCTGGTGGATTCCGAAAATGGCAAGGTGGTGAAAGAATCCACCTTCAGTACAACCAGGTGAATTTTGTCAACATTCCATTGAGGATGCGGGCGCCACTGCCGACGGTGACGTACATTACAAACGCAATTATAGTATATATATATATATATATATAGTTTTCTGCCAAATCATATGAGCATTTTCTTAAATTCTGAAAGGGACATTAAACAATTTGAGATGGTAATATAAAATGATATATCGTATGTAGAAAAGAAACTCTGCAATATACTTTCATTATTTATTTTGTCCCCTTTTCCAGTATTTCCATTCTGAAATTGTGAACTTTTTAGTTGTTGTTAGAACTGGAATTGCAGAACACTGTTATATTACACACAGCCATTGGCTGCACTCTCGAGTAACCTATTTATAACTGTCCCTAATTGGCCACAGCAGAAAAGGTTACAACAAGGCAGCTCCCATTGTAGCAAATCATGTCCACTAGACCTCGCTAAATGCTGAGAGCATACGCTGTCAGCATTTAACACTGCACAAGTTTCAGACCAGAAACGATCAGGGTCGTAAGCAACATCCACTGCTTGTTAAATCGACCCCTAAAACTTTAAACTTATTTTGTTACTTTTTAAACACCTAATGAAACGTTAAAAAAAAACATCTACATGTTATTCACAGACTAATCTTTTCTTTGAATGCATCGTTCTATCTAGCATTTATTTAGGGCCAGATTACTAGTGTAGCGCTATTAAGCACTTTTGTTAGAGTGCTAATTGCGCTTGAAGTAAAATTTTGCACGCATTTGGTTGCGCTGGTTTTACGAGCTTACAATATTGCGCGCGATAACCTTTTCCCCCATAGAAGTCAATTGAGAAAAAAAAAAGTGGAAAAAAACCTCACACAACTCGTGCGCAAACACAATCTCATATTCTCATGTGCAATAACCCGACATGAAAATATGAATATTTCACATTCCAATGTTCTGCACATACAAGAATATGTTCTATTTTTTCATAAATACACACACACATGAAATATATAAATACATATCTGATGGTACTTTGGTGCAGAACGTTGAAATGGGAAATATTTACAGTAAATACACAGTATAACACTTTATTAAATACTATTCCTAAAGCCCGTGTACACGGGCCAATTTTTTTGCTCTCTCTCTCCCCCCTCTATTTTGCTCTCTTTCTCTCTCTCCCCTCTCTTTTGCTCTCTCTCTCTGCCCTCTTTTGATCTCTCTCCCACTTCTCTTTTGCTCTCTTACCCCTCTTTTATTCTCTCTCTCCTCCCTATTTTGCTCTCTCTATCCCCCTCTCTTTTGCTCTCTCTCTTTCCCCCTCTCTTTTGCTCTCTCTCCCTTCTCTCTTTTGCTCTCTCCCCTCTCTTTTGCTCTCTCTATCTCCCTCCTCTCTTTTGCTCTTTCTCTCCCCCTCAATTTTGCTCTCTATCCCCCTCTCTTTTGCTCTCTCTAACCCCCCCTCTCTTTTGCTCTCTCTATCCTCTCTTTTGCTCTCTATCCCCCTCTCTTTTGCTCTCTCTATCCCCCTCTCTTTTGCTCTCTCTCTCCCCCTCTCTTTTGCTCTCTCTCCCCTCTCTTTTGCTCTCTTTCTCCCCCCTCTCATTTGCTCTCTCTCTCTTTCCCTCCTCTCTTTTGATCTCTCTCTCTTTCCCCCTCTCTTTTGCTCTCTTTATTTTGCTCTCTCTTTCCCCCCTCTTTTGCTCTCTCTCTCTCCTCTATTTTGCTCTCTCTCTCCCCCCGCTCTTTTGCTCTCTCCCCCTATCTTTTGCTATCTCTCTCCCCCCTCTCTTTTGCTCTCTCTCCCCCTCTCTTTTGCTATCTCTCTCCCCCCTTTCTTTTGCTCTCTCTCTCCCCCCTCTCTTTTGCGCTTTCTCTCTCTTGTCCCCTTCTCTTTTGCTCTCTATCTCTTTTGCCCTCTCTTTCCCCCCTCTTTTGCTCTCTCTCACCCCCTCCTCTCTTTTGCTTTCTCCCCTCTGTTTTGCTTTCTCCCCTCTCTGCAACGTACCCATCACGAGACGTCCGGCAATGCCCCCATCACGGCATGCCCGACCACGCCCCCATCACGGCACTCCCGCCCGGCCACGCCCCCTCCAAAGCAGCTTCCAAATCTCTACTGTGCATGACTGCATCTGACAAGCATACCTGGCCTTTTATTATATAGGATGAATATTGCATAAATATGCTTTAACATGTTTTCATCTACTTAACTGGAAAGGGCTTTGATACACATATGTATACAAATGTATTTATGTGTTTTATATGTATATATGTCTGTAAATGTATATATACACATAAATACATATGTACACAAATATAGACATATATATATCTATATATATATATATATATTTTTTTTTTTTATATATATTTATATATGTATCTCAATGTTAAAGCCCTTTGCCTGCCTTTTTTCTTTCTAATAACTGAGACCTCATATTATTGAGCCCTTATAACTTTTTTTGCAATATTTTCTTTTAAATCATTTTTTTTATCAGATTGTGTTATTATGAATGTAACTGTACTTTAGATGTGTTTTGTGGCACTATTTTGTTGCGCAAAACAGTTAACCAGAGTTGTGGGGATGCACTCACCCGACAAGTTAACTAGAATTGTGCTCAAGCGATTGTGTTTACTTTCAACTTGTAATACCAGCGCAATTTAACCTGTGTGCAAACGAACGTGAAAACCCGATATCGCCTGCGTGCAAATGTTTGTGCTCCACTCATAATCTGGCCCTTAGTGTTTAATGTCACTTTAAAAATATCATTGAAATAGTCAAGTTATTACAAGTAAAAGAACACAATGTAGAATCCACATGCAAGGTACTAGTCTTATCCATTAGTAGAGATGTACAGTTTGTTTTGTGCGCCTTTTTCCCTGCTGTTTTTAAATTCAAACCAATTGCAGTCCATTAAAAAGCACTTTTCAAGTTTATTTTTGCAGTAGTTTTGGATTTTCTTTTTTATTTAACAGCCCTGACCTCTTAAAAACTATTTTTATATATTTCAAGCACGGTATCTCTCCTGCCTGTAGAAATGTTTACAACTTTAATGTTAAAATGTTACTGTGCATCCTTTATTCACATATTAATAAGCACAATCATTTCCCAATTTTTATAAAACATATAGCAAATCAAACTTTTAAACTACAGAACTCTTTTAGCTAAAGTGTGATAATCAGAATGCTTATTTATGCTTGTAATAAAAGGGACACTAAAGTCAAAAGTAAACTGTGATGATTCAGATAGAGCATGCAGTTTCAAGAGAGTTTTTAATTTACTTCCATTATCAAACTGAGCTCAGTGTTTGTTTGTTTTTAAATAAAGTTTTTTATTGAGACAAAGAATACGATAATAAACAACATCATCATGGTTTACAAGGTACATTTGTTGATGTATGAGGACAAAACATATGATATTATACATCAAATATAAATCAGATTGGCTTATATGCAAGTCGATATAGATAGAGAGAGATCGCCTCTATGATGATGAAGGAAGAGGGTCTCACTATCGGGACGTGGTTTAGAGTGAGAAAGTATCGGGCATTTATAACCATTATGGGTAACAATGTGATAAATTTTCATCAGATGACCTGTGAAGGGAAAGGATTATCCCAAAGGGTGCAGGAAAAAGGTAGACATGGGAGAAAGAGAGGGGGGGAGAAGAGAGCCACTAGCTCTGCAATTCCTCCAGCATTCGGGGGATTGTGTTTGGAAAATCTTGTGCAGTATCATGGGTACGAGATGCCAGCGAACTAGGACTTTATAATGAAGTTCCCATAAGGTGGCGCAGTGAAGAAGTTTTTTAGTTATCATGATCCTAGCATGCCAAGTGTCTATATGCGCTGTGAAACCGATATCCCTCTCCCATGCCGTGTGTTGTGGGATTTTGCAAGTGGAGTGTGAATTAGTGAGAAGGTTGTAATGAACAGATAGAGGGTGTTTAATGCTGTGAGCTCTTTGCCAAGCCGTCTCCCAAGTAGTCAAAGGTCTTAGGGACTGTTTAGGATAACCCCAAGTGCGCAAACGTGTGCTTAAGCGGTATGCTTCAAATGAAAGTTTAGTAGAGAGTTGGAATTTTGTGCATAGCGCAGGATGGGAGAGCCAGGTGTCATGGTCGTAAAAGTCTGTTACCTGTAATATTTGTTGTTGGGTCCATAAGTCTGGATGGGAGTCAGGGAGACAAAAGAGCGCACTAGAAATGGTGAGTGCAGGAGATGGATGAGGGGATATGTCTGGGTGATGTCCTATCTGGTCCCAACACTGGAAGGCATGTTTAAATATTGAGTGAATACTGTCTAGATTTTGTCTGTGATGATTAGGGATCCAGGGGATGTCAGAGAGGCTCACTCCAGGGGGTAGTAGGGACGATTCTATGAGGGACCATCCCAGTTGTCATTCTGGGTCATTCCATCTAAGGATGTGTGAGAGTCTCGCGGCACTATAATATGAAATTAGGTTTGGTAGGGCAAGGCCACACTGCGCGATGGGTTTTACTAAAGTATGACCAGAAGTTCTGGGTCTCTTATCTCTCCACACATAAGTGGTGATCATACTCTGTAGTCTATTGAGAACTGATCTGGGGACATTGAATGGGATGGTTCTAAAGAGGTATGTGATCTTGGGAAGAAAGGACATCTTGATCGCAGATATGCGTCCTGTAGAGAAAATCTCACGATATTCCCATGACTCAAGCAACTTCTTGAACTCTGGGAATCTGTCTACGTAGTTCTGAGCTACCATGATGGAGGGATCAGGGCTGAGATGAACACCTAGTATCTTAAGAGAGGTGGTTTTCCACTGGAAATGGTATCTTTTCTGAAGTAGGTTTAGGTCTTTAGGGGGGATGTTTATGGGGAGAGCTTCTGTTTTAGAGATATTCAGCTTGTAAAAACTCAAGGTCCCAAAGTGCTCTAGAATCTTAAAAACTGCTGGAAGAGATTCCCTGGGAGATGTTAGAAAGAGAGTGATGTCGTCTGTGCATTGGGAAATTTTGTGGTTGTAGGGTCCAATAGAGAGAACATTAGTTTGTGGATTTTGTCTAATACATTGGGCAAGGGGTTCTATGGACAGGGCAAACAAAAGGGGTGATAGTGGGCATCCCTGCCTGGTGCCATTGGTAATATTGAATTTAGAGGACTGGAAGCCAGCGCCTCGAACCTTAGCCGAGGGGTGTTCATAAAGGGCTTTCACAGCGTTGATAGAAGTGCTGGGAAACCGGAAAGTTCTCATGGTCTCCCAAAGATAGTTCCACCGGACCCTGTTGAATGCTTTTTCCGCATCAAGAGACAGGGCCAGGAATGGAACATCATTACTGGAAGCAAGATGGAGAAAGTCAAGTATTTGTCTGGTTGCATCTGGACCCTCCCTACCTGGGATAAAACCTACTTGGTAATTTAATATGAGGGAGGAAATAGTTCTTGAGGTTCTGTTCACTAAGAGTTTGGCATAAATCTTGGTGTCAAGGTTAATTAAAGAAATAGGGTGATAACTGCTACAGAGGTCAGGGGGTTTATTCGGTTTTAGAATTGTGACTATCACAGCTTCCAGAAATTCTGTCCTAAAAGAGCATCCCGAGAATATTTCCTGGAAGAATCTGCAAAGGATGGGGGCTATGAGGTGGTGAAATGTTTTATAGAACCTAGCTGTGAAGCCATCAGGGCCGGGAGATTTCCCAAGTTTCATGGCTTGAATAATTTTCGTAATTTCGTCAATTGTTATTGGGGCTGTTAAGAGGGAGGCGCTTTCTATGGTCAACGAGGGGAGAGAAAGAGAATTAGGAAGGTAGATATTTCCCCTAAGGTGAACGGAGGGGAGTCTAATCCTGTTTCAATATTATATAGGGAATGGTAATATTGCATAAAAGCATTCCCAATCTCCGTGGGAGAGGAAACATTTACTCCTGCTGAGTTTTGTATAGACTTTATTCGAGATTGGGCAGTTCAATTTTTAAGTTTTGACGCTAAGAGGGAGGAGGCCTTATTACCTTGGTGATAGTAGATCTTTTTGAATTTTTCTAGCATGTTATGGACCTTTTTGATTTCTAAAGCTTGAATGTGCTTCAGTGTTTCAGCTATTTATCGTTCACTTCGGGTGAGTATGAACGGGTTAGTTCAGTTCTTAATTTTCGCAGTTGAATAACTAAGGAGGATAAGGTGGTTCCGCATTTTGAGCGGGCTTCAGCTTCAATCTGCATGAGGTGTCCTCTCATTACTGCTTTCAGGGTGGCCCACAGGATTTGAGTCGTGGTCTGATTGTCATCATTTAAGTATAGAAAGTCAGTAATCTTATTTTGAAGAGCGGTCTTGAGAAGAGGGTCTGTGATAGTCCAGTCTTTAAAGCACCATAAAGGAGGAGAGGAGGGTGTTAAGTGTGGACCTAAACATAAGTGCAGAAAGTCATGGTCAGACCAGGAAACTGGGGTGATTGTGGTGGAATGAACATTATCTAAGTATTTAGCACTTGTAAAAAAATAGTCAATACGGGTGTGCGATTTGTGAGGTGAGGAATAGAATTTGTAATCTCTCTCTCGCGGATGCAGGGCCCGCCATACATCATATAATTCGTATTGGTCAATCAACGATTGGAAGGCTAAGGAGAGGGAGTGAGTCGCCCTGTCACCGCAAGACAGTGGAGGACCAGCCCTATCAAGTTTAGCATCCCATATTAGGTTAAATTCTCCTCCCACAATTAGTTTCTCCTGTTTCACTGCCGAGACCAACAAGAGAAGGCTCCTGAGGAATTTTATTTGTTTGGTGTTAGGTGCATAAATATTAAGTAATGTGACTAAATGGTGATTTAGTTTACAGACAACAATTAGAAATCTGGCATGAGGATCGTATTTAACATAGATTGGGTCATAAGAAATATTTTTACCTATATATATGGCCACGCCTCTGGACTTGGAGGAGAACATGGCTTCTAGTAGTGTAGGGAACTGTCTGGAAGTGTGTGTAGTCCTAGGGGCTAACGTCCAGTGCGTCTCCTGGATGAACGCTATGTCAATTTGTTTTTTTGCGTAAATAAGTGAAAAGTATACTGCGTTTGGTAGGGGAATTTAGGCCCTGAACATTTATTGTGAGTAGGCGGACTCCCTCCATGCTTATAAATGATTAGGTGATTAGGAGACTATGGGGAGAGAAAGGAGGAGTATAAAGAGAGAGTGAAAAGAGATAGAAGAGAAACAAAAAAGGGTGGGGGAAGGGAGCAGTGTGGTGCAGAAGAGCAGTTGGATATAACTGAGTAATAGTTACTTCTTTTCTGTCTTTATTTTTTCTTTCTCTTACAGGGGATTTGGGGATTCAGCGGTCCAGAGCTGCTCTGGTTAAAAAAAAAGGAAATAGGGCGAAGGGTAAAGGAAAATGAAATGTGGGGGATGGAGATAAGTGTGTCTAGGCTAAATTAAGTTAAATGTAAACACAGATGTGTGAGCAAGCAGGTATCTAAGAGGTTTGGGATGAGTAGTTAACAAAGTAATATGTGCGAATGTTTAGAGAATAACTGGGGGATGAGAGTATTGAGGGTGCAACTAAGGGGAGAGGCGCCAGAGCGAAAGGACCCCCCTAGTTTGACAATGATGTAGTAAACGGACAAGGAAGATTGAGTTTAGGCTTGTAGAAGTTCAATTAGTTGGAGGTGTAGAAAGGTATAGGGGAAATCTAGTCGGAAGAGTGATTGATCCATGTACTATGTAAGGAGCCTAGTAAAGGAAAGTACAAAAACAACTTGCATAAAACTTAAACAACAGTATCAACAGAACTAAATAGCAAATACTAGCTATATTTCCAACAATAACTGAATACTTTGAAATATATAGAGGAGGACCTAGTCAGAATAACATATTAAGAAATGAGATTCCACTAAGTCCTAGTTAGGTATGTTAAACATTTTTCATACTGTCCATATACCTTATCTACTTCGGAGGACAGGTGTAGTTATCTTCTCAAGCATAGTACAATAAACAAGAACGGAGAACAAGAGAAATATCTACTATATGGGAGAAATAGCAATATAAAAGAAAGGGGAGCCCAGATCTGCAGAGGAGTAAGATAAGTACCCGTGTGTAAGCTCTGGGTTTACCTGAAAAAGAGTCATCTGACAGAGAATCCTTCGTTAGATGGGCTAAAAGTTGGGGAGTGATAGTTGAGTAAGATATGTACCCATTTGTACACTACATTAAGGTTATTCTTTCTGCGTTTCCAAACATTTGATCTTCATTATTCTTTCCCTTGTCAGGAGGACGTAGGGTTCAGTGGACACCACACCGGGGCTGTTAGATTAAGTTCTTTTGAATTTCCTTGTCTCTTGGAAGAAGGATCAGAGGGGTTTGTGAGTCCCAAAGTACGAAGTAATTTCAGCCCCTGGTCAATAGTTGAGATTGTGTAGGAATTTTATCTTGTGATGTCTTAATGCTAATGTGAATTGATGAAAAGTTCTCCTTTCGGCTAGAGTATGCGATGACAAATCTGGGAAGACTTGTAGTTTTTGATAGGACTTCTTAAGAGGTTTGTTAATAAAGGATGCCCTCAGAATTTTCTCTTTAGTGGTATAGTAGTGTAACCGTAGGATGACATCTCTGGGTGCGTCAGCGGTGGAACTACGGGGGCGTGAAGCTCTATGTGCCCTATTGATCAACAGGTCTTGTTCTGTCACTGTTCCGAGGAGTTCCCTGAAGAGGGTAGTCAGGTAATTATGGAGTTCAGCCGAAGAGATATCTTCAGATATGCCTCTTATCAGGAAATTGTTATGGCGGGATCTGTCCTCCAGATCCGCCAGCTTGGTTTCCAAGTCTGAGCTTTGTTCCGCAAGGTTTTGTGAGTAAGAAAAGAGATTGGAGTGATCAGTAGCAAGATCTTCATGTTTTCTCTCAAGTATCTCTGTCCGTTCTCCCAATGAGGGTATGTCCCATTTGAGTTCACTAACAGATTGGCGGAGTTCTTGCCTCAGAGATGCATGATGGGTATCCATCTTATCGGTCAGTAATTTAATAGATTCCAGGAAGGTGGTTTGTGAAAGTGTAGTTTTGTCTTTACGAGAGTTGTCCATTTTACTGTTCTCAGAACTGAAGACAGTTGAGTCTCTGGAATCGTCACCTGAGCATTCTGGGTCTGAAAGATTCTTACTGTGAAAGTGGTCCGTCAAGGTCCTTTAGGGTTATCTTGATGCTTCGGCTTTCTCTTTACTGATTGCGCCATTGCTATGAGTATTAACTTAGCAATCTCAATTACCTTATTAAGAGTAAGTATTAAGGGGGGTAAGAATCCAGCGCCTCAACACCATAGGGCCCTAGCCCATCATCTCTTCTCTAGACTCTTGTGAGGAAATGTGTATAGCTGCCAGAGCTAAGGCAGTAGGGAGGATTTGATTTATATGAGCTATCAGGAGTAAAGGAGTGATCCCTCTCCTGGGGAGGTATAACTTCTGGGCGAGTCTGGAAAAAGGGAATGGATATGACCCGCAGAATTAAATAACTGCAGGAAAGGGGGAGAGGGATCCCTGTATAGCTGGTATGCAAATCTGTGTATGAGGTTCACAGTAATCTTATGGAAGGGTTAAAGTTGCAGTTGACCCCCTGCAACAGAGCAAATGGTGTCTATTGTCTAGACTGTGTAGTGTGTATCTTTCAATGTTCTCTGAAAGGCTGTGTGAAAGAGTAGTACAATAACCTCACTGTGAGAATACAGAAGCTGAGTATGCCAATATTACAGGGCAGGAATGGAGTAGGATGTTATTGTTTTGCTGGAGCATCAAAGCTCAGGTATAATAAATGTACTCTCTCAACTCAGCTGTGGATCGGCTTTGGAGACATAACCTGCAATCCTCTTTAAAACATGAGAGTAGGTGCTTTCGAAGTAAGGGTCTCAGTAGGTGGGAGAGAAACAGTTGAATTATATATTATTGTTTATGAAACATTAAAGTGCACTGGAACAATTCGACCCCTCAATTTACAGATCTGTTTTAAAAAGAGTTTATGTCTGGATTGCTCTCAGGTATATAGCTTATTTTCCCTTTATGTTCCCCTCCCTTGATTTGCTGGGATGAAGAGAAATAGAAATTTGATCAATATTCTGTCTTAAACTAAAGTGGTTACCAGGTATATAAGAAAGATGGTTTGGGTTCAGAGTTAGGGACTTTGCAGCTTAGAATGTCTATTCAAAACTGAAACTCACAACTTAGTATCTGCCAGAGCCGGTGAGATTAGATATGCAATCCACATGGCTAGCAGGGTTGTAATATCTCCCAAGTCTGGTTAACAGAAATATGTATAGGGGTAACTAGATATCCAGCTTGAAGTCATCTATCACAAGTGAAGGGAATAAAGTGTTCTCTCATAGGTTCTCCCCAGTGTTAAGGCAATGGGTTTATGGTGATTTTGTGTCCTGCAGCTTAGAACGTTGCGTAATGCTATATGCTAGAGGAGAAGCTAAAAAAGAATGGTGTTTTTTTGCGCCACAGCAGGGGGAACACCAGGTATCTGCACAATCTATTGGCCTTAACTGCTTTATGCCTTGTGTATTACGATGTACAGCCGTAGTTACGATTAAGGCTATGTAAAAATTGGCCTGTGTGTAATCAGCCGTTACTCACAGTTATTGCTCTGTCAGTCTGATCCGATGTAGATCGCCTCCATAGTGTCCTATATGTTATTTGTTCCACACATACAAAACAGGCAGCTGAGCTCCGGAGCGGATCCCCGACCCTCCGGAGCAGGATGGAGTATGCTGTCTGGCTTGTGCGACTGAGGGAGTAGCTTATGTGAGCCGGGAGTGTAAGACAGAGTCCTTAGGCGGTCGCGGCAGCTGAACCTCCTGTGTCAGGTCTAGCTCACTAAAGTTCGCTCGACAGCCTCTATTCAGGGAGAATCTGACGTCCGAAGAGCTGGGCAAAAACAAAAGTCTCAGGGCTTCTCTTCGTAGGGGTATATAGCTTATTTAATGGGTTTTTATGATTTTTCTGTGGAGGAGCTCTTTGAAATGGCGACCGATCTGTGTGAAAGATAGTTCCGCCCAGAGCTCAGTGTTTTTTATATACACACTTTATCAAACACCAGCTCCTATTGAGGGCCAGATTACAAGTGGAGCGCTAACTATGCGCGCAAGCGATATCAGGTTTAATGCGGGTGTTTGTGTGTTTCAGAAGTAGCACGCATATTACAAGTTGAAAGTAAATGCATTCGCTCAAGCACAATATGAATTTAACGCTTGGTGGGTTAGCAGGATCTCAGAGCTAACCACCATGTTGTATTTTTTTCCCTCTGGCTTCATGTTTTAAGGTTTGATGAAAGTCTTTGAATACCACAGTGAGAACCACTTTGGAAAGCTTGTGAAACCCATATTTCTCATAGTATTTTACATATTTAATTAACTTTCCCTGTGATATTTTATACTTTACTTTGGTGGTTTTACCAATTCAAAAAAGTGGTGCTTCTAATGGATTAGATATGATTTGAAAATGACACAAAACATTGCCAACGCTTGCAAATGTTTAAGGGGCGGTGTACTGTAAAATTGTTTTCTCCTTTCCTTTGTTTCCAATGACTTGTTATAGCAACTGCAGAGAATAAAATGTATAGGGAATTGCTCCTTAAGATTTGTTATTATATGAAATGACTGTTTGTGCATATTGAAACCACCACTCACTAAAAGGGCTGAGTTGGCAGCAAGAACAGAATTTCTTATCTTATCTCTATCTCTACACACAAATGCCTGCTTATCTTATCTCTCTCTGTATCAACAAAAGCTAATACTTAAAGGGACACTTAAGTCAAAATTAAAGTTTCATTATTCAGATAGAGCATACAATTAAACAACTTTACAATTTACTTCCATTAACAAAATTTGCACAGTCTTATTATATTTACACTTTTTGAATCCCTGACTCTTATGGCACCAAAAGCTTTTGCACTCAATCACACTTATGTGGTATACTATTGAGCTTACCCAATTTACACGTGGGAGGTTTTGAGCTTAAAGGGCCATTCCAGCCAAAATTGAAATCAACATAGATGCATTTCAGTTTTGAACAGAAGCATTTTTGCAATATACAAGTATTAGCAAAAATGCTTCTAAAAAAAGCTATAACTGTTTAAAAAGTGTATTTATGTTAAAATTACTTTATTGCACTCCAAAAGGCAAACATAAATAATTCCTTTGACAGTCCCAGTTTTTTCGTATACATTAGTCAAATCCTTCATTTAAATAACATGATAAGTCACAGTAACAATAGTACAATACTATCAAATTAAACATTTTTATATTTTTTTGAGAGTCATGGTAAAAAATGTCAACATATTATTTCTTATTTAACAAAAAAGTCACTTTAACACTGCGACCACCATATGTATTTATCCATCACAGCCATTTAACCCGGAAGTATTGTATTAATCAATTGGGACTGAATGATCTTTTGTATGTTCAAACTTCTGCCTTAGGAGTACTTTCAATCTTCTATAAATCTATATTTAACAAGTAAACCTATTAAACAAATTAAACTGAACTGTGTGGTTCTTTTTCTTCTACAGTGTCTAATAAATTGTATCTGTCGGGTCTCTTGGTTAGTAACAGTATGTTTCTAGTATCACATCCAAAGTGTCAGCCTATTTGCTTAATGCTCGAGAACTATGCTACTCCTTTCTATCACCCTTCATTGTCATTCCAGTCTTGAATTGCTTTTTAGGATCCAATAATACCAGATTTTCTGGAATTGATCAGAATTACCCTGAATCCAGGCTGCCCCCTCTGACATAGTATATATGTCTTGAATCTTATCCATTACCTCTCTCCAAGCGGGAGCCCCAACCTTCTAATACCTCGCCACACAGGTTCTGGTTGCAGTACACAATATTTTAATAAATTTGTTAAGTGCCGGGTGGAATTGTGGGAACCCCCTATTCAAGAGCACCTGAGACATTGTCAATTAAATGTTTTCATCGAGTAAGTGGCCTAATAAATCATTTAACTGGTTCCATGTGCCTTTTATTATAGGGCAGTTCCACCACATGTGGACATAAGAGCCCTGTTCTCCACAACCTCTATAGCAAAGCCTGGACTTGCTGATTGAGAAGTTAGATGTTCTTATCGGGGTCAAATACCATCTAAATGAAGTTTTAATAGTGTTTTCCCTGAGATCAGCGCTAATCAAACCCCTACAAGATTCATATAGAATTTGATTCCATTCCTCTCTCTGGAGAGCAAACCCCAGATCTGTTTCCCATTTTATCACTAAATTGGATTTAGTTTTATATTTACTTTCTGGGATATCTATATATAATTTAGAAATCGTGTGTTTTTCCCTGTCAGGTGACATACATATCCTCTCCAGATTAGTTCTTGGTTGTTGTTTATGGTGCATTATATATCTACCTAGAGCTGAGGAAATTTGTAAATAGATGTACCAATGTCATTTATATGGTTGAAGGTTCTCCTGTAGTTGATTAAACATTATTAAGTGTCCTTTCAGCATAAAGTCTGCCACCCTGTAAAATCCCTTATTTGTCCATTTCCCTAACGGTCTCGGAGTCTCTTTTGGTAAAAGGTATCTTAGCGGCCTAACCCATGTGTTTGTAGGCATGAGATTCTGATTTTTAGTAGCTATTTTCCAAATAGACATTGTGTCCAAGATGGTAGGAATTCTATCCATATTATAGTTAGTCCTCCCTCCCGAATCCCACAAAATATCATCTGAGTGTTCTTGTCTGCTCAGGTCTTTCTCTATCCATGTCCAGATAACATTGCATGATTGTTTACTTAAAAGGGCAGATTGAGCAAGTCTTGATGCTTGATAGTAATCTGCCAAATTTGGTAGGCCTATTCCTCCCAGCTGTCTATGTTGGGCTAGAACATGTGAGGCTATTCTCGCTTTCCTATGTCCTCTCAAAAAGGACTGGAGATCAGATTGTAGTTTCTGCAACTCTAGAGGGGGTATTTTAATCGGTAAGGCTCTAAATAGATATAATATCCTGTAAATATATTCATTTTGATAGTTGAAAGACGGCAATACCAGGAGAAGTTGCCCTTTTTCCACTTCCTTAGATCTTTTCTTATAGTCTTATGTAATGGGGTGTAATTTAGTTTATATAACTTATCATATGAGTCTGATATCTTGGTTCCCAAATATGAAATTGAGTGTTTAGCCCATGTGATATTGAAGTTAATCTCTATGAGTTTTTTTGTATGGGGGGGAGTGATAATGATAAAGCTTTGCATTTATCTAAGGTGACCTTATATCCTAATATTTTTGAAAACTCTTGCAGAATCTGATATAAATGTGTTAAAGAATCTAGAGGTTTAGTCAGCGTCAGTAATATATCGTCTGCAAATAGTGATAGCTTGTATTCAGAATGTCCTATTCTGACTCCTCTGACATCTTCTGAACGTCTAATACGGGAGGCTAGTGGCTCGATACACAGTGCAAACAGGAGTGGGAATAAGGGACAGCCCTGTCTGGTGCCATTCAAGATTTGTATGGATCTTGATTGATAACCCGCAGCACTAATCGTGGTCATAGGTATAGAGTAAATTCCCCTAACCGTCTGCATGAATGCTCCATCAAAGCCCATTTTAGATAGAACCTCAAACATGTATGTCCAGTCTATTCGATCAAACGCCTTCTCCACGTCCAACGATAGGAGCAGAGAAGGCGTTTCATTACCCCTCAAGAATTCTGTCAGGTCTATTGTTCTGCGTATGTTATCCGGGGCCTCTCTCCCTTGTATGAAACCCACCTGATCGGGGTGTATTATGTCTGGAAGTATCTTCTTGAGTCTGTTGGCTAGTATTTTTGTAAGGATTTTTATGTCTTGATTAATGAGGGAGATCGGTCTATAACTCTGGCACAGTGTTGGGTCTTTCCCTGGCTTGGGGATAAATAATATTTTAGCCCTAAGTATGTCTGCTGGTATCTCCACCCCCTGCATTATATTGTTACAAAACTTTTTGAGATGTGGGATTAGTGTACTTTGAATAGTTTGTAGTATTCACTGGGCAGTCCATCTGGACCTGCTTCTTTACCTATTTTAAGTTCTTTTATTACATTAATTAGTTCCTGAGTGGTAATTTCTTCATTTAAAGTGTCCCTATCTGAGGGACTTATGACTAGTGATGTCACAAACTGTTCGCCGGAGAACAGTTCCCGGCGATCTTAGCTTGTTCGCGTTCACCGCGGCGGGCAAACATATGCGATGTTCGATCCGCCCCCTATTCGTCATCATTGAGGAAACTTTGACCCTGTATCTCACAGTATGCAGACACATTTCAGCCAATCAGCAGCAGACACTCCCTCACAGACCCTCCCAGCCCCTGGGCAGCAGCCATTTTAGATTCATTACGATCCTGCATTCTTAGTGAAAGGAGGTTTAGTGCTGCTGCTGATGATTTTATAGGGAAATAGATAGCTAGGCTAGTGTATTTAGTGTCCACTACAGTCCTGAAGGACTCATCTAATCTCTGCTGCCCAAAAAGCCCTATTTAGGGCTAGAACTTCAGTCATTTTTTTTTATTTTTTTTATTTTATTTGCATTTGCCTGCCTGTCAGCCTGTGTGTGAGGCTCACAGCATATACTGTGATTAGTGCCACTACTGATATCTGCTTAACATTAGTGTAAATTTAAAAAAAAAAAAACCTTTACATCATTTTGCTAGTGTAATCTAATTTAATTTTCTATCAGGCGTGTGTGAGGCCCACATCATATACTGTGATTAATAGCTCTGTTTTCCACCACTTATATCTGGTGTAACATTAGTGTACATTTTTAAAAAAAAAAAAACTTTTACATCAGTCTGCTATTGTTATTTAATTTTAGTTGCCAGGCCAGCGTGCCACTAGTGCCAGCCTGTGTAAGGGCCTAAGGGAACATTAGTGTAAATTTTCTAAAAAAAAAACTTTTACATCAGTCTGCTATTGTTATTTAATTTTAGTTGCCAGGCCAGCGTGCCACTAGTGCCAGCCTTTGTAAGGGCTAAGGGAACATTAGTGTAAATTTAAAAAAAAAAACTTGTACATCAGTCTGCTATTGTTATTTAATTTTAGTTGCCAGGCCAGCGTGCCACTAGTGCCAGCCCGTGTAAGGGCCTAAGGGAACATTAGTGTAAATTTTCTAAAAAAATTTTTTTTTACATCAGTCTGCTATTGTTATTTAATTTTAGTTGCCAGGCCAGCGTGCCACTAGTGCCAGGCTGTGTGTCAGGCTCTCAGCATATACTGTGCCTACTTCCATGCTCAGTGCCACCCACCACTCCTATCTGGTGTAACATTAGTTTAAATTTTGTAAAAAAAACTTTTACATCAGTCTGCTATTGTTATTTAATTTTAGTTGCCAGGCCAGCGTGCCACTAGTGCCAGCCCATGTAAGGGCCTAAAGGAACATTAGTGTAAATTTAAAAAAAAAAAAACTTTTACATCAGTCTGCTATTGTTATTTAATTTTAGTTGCCAGGCCAGCGTGCCACTAGTGCCAGCCTGTGTAAGGGCCTAAGGGAAAATTAGTGTAAATTTAAAAAAAAAAACTTTTACATCAGTCTGCTATTGTTATTTAATTTTATAACAGTAGTGTAAATATTTTTTAAAAAAAAAACTTTTTTGACTGTGAAACATCAGTCTGCTAGTGTAATCTAATTGAAGTTGCCTGCCTGCCAGTGTGTTTGCCAGGCCCACTTGCCAACTAGTGCCACCACTCATATTTGTTATAACAGTAGTGTAAATATTTAATAAAACAACTTTTTTGACTGTGAAACATCAGTCTGCTATTGTAATCTAATTGAAGTTGCCTGGCTGCCAGCGTGTGTGCCAAGCTCCATTTGCCAAGTTAGTGGTACCACTCATATTTGTTGTAACAGTACTTTTAATATTTAAATAATAAAAAATTTTGACTTTGAAACATCAGTCTGCTTTTTGTGTCAGGCTCACAGCGTATACTGTGCCCACTTGCCCAGTGCCACCACTCATATCTTCTTTAATAGTAGTGTAAGTGTACATTTAAAAAAAATAAACTTTTTGGATTGTGAAACATCAGTCTGATTTTTTGTGTCCGGCTCACAGCGTATACTGTGCCCACTTGCCCAGTGCCACCACTTATATCTTGTTTAATATTAGTGTAAGTGTACATTAAAAAAAAAAACTTTTTGGATTGTGAAACATCAGTCTGCTTTTTTGTGTCAGGCTCACAGCGTATACTGTGCCCACTTGCCCAGTGCCACCACTCATAATTTGTTTAATAGTAGTGTAAGTGTACATTTAAAAAAAAATGACAAGCAGAGGCAGGCCACCCTGCAGGTGCCGTCGTGGTCATAATGCTGTGATTCCCTTTGACCCTACAACTATGCACAATGTTCAGAGGCCACGTGCCATGAACGCTAAAAGTTCTGAGGAGGACCTAGTTGAATGGCTAACACAGGACACCCAATTTTCTACAGCTTCCGCTCCTAACCTTGATGCACCATCCACCTCCAGCTTAGCTTCGGGCACCTCTCAAGTGACCAGTGCCACTCGCCCGCCTGTCGCCACCACCAACATTAGCACCACAGCCGCTTCACTTGATCTGTCAGAGGAGTTATTCACACATCAGTTGGAAGAAATGAGTGATGCGAAACCATCATTGACAGAGGATGTAGATAACAGTGATATGTCTCAGTCAGGCAGCATTACAGACATGGACTTACGGTGTGATGATGATGGTGATGTTGTACCCGCTGCTGCTTTCTTTGTTGATTTGTCAGATACAAGTGAAGCGGTTGATGATGTTGCGTCCGTGGATGTCACGTGGGTGCCCGCTAGAAGAGAAGAAGAAGAGGGGGAAAGTTCAGATGGGGAGACAGAGAGGAGGAGGAGACGAGTTGGAAGCAGGGGGAGGTCGTCGCAAGGAGCTAGTGGCACAGTCAGACAGCATGCATCGGCACCCGGGGTCAGCCAGACAGCACGCCAATCAATGCATGCTGTTGCCACCACCAGAATGCCATCATCGCAGAGCTCAGCAGTGTGGCATTTTGTTTGTGTGTCTGCCTCTGACAACAGTAATGCCATTTGCAGCCTGTGTCAAAAGAAACTGAGTCGTGGGAAGTCCAACACCCACCTAGGTACAACTGCTTTGCGAAGGCACATGGTCTCACATCACAAACGCTGATGGGAAGAACACATGAATATAAGCAGCACACAAACTCAAAGCCACCATCCTCCTCCTGGTCCAGCATCTTCAGCCACATCAACCACTGCTGTCCTCCTTGCCCCCTCTCAACCATCCTCCACTCCTCTTTCTTACGTAGCAGTTCCTGGTCCTCTGCCCACAGTCAGGTGTCTGTCAAGGACATGTTTGAGTGTAAGAAGCCAATTTCCCAAAGTCACCCCCTTGCCCGGCGTCTGACAGCTGGCTTGTCTGAACTCTTAGCCCGCCAGCTTTTACCATACAAGCTGGTGGAGTCTGAGGCGTTCAAATAATTTGTTGCTATTGGGACATCGCAGTGGAAGGTACCTGGACAAAATTTCTTTTCACAAAAGGCAATCCCCAACCTGTACTTGATTGTGCGAAAGGAAGTAATGGCATATCTGGCACACAGCGTTGAGGCAAGGGTCCATCTGACCACTGATAGCTGGTCTGCAAAGCATGGTCAGGGCAGGTATATCACCTACACTGCACCTTGGGTAAACCTGCTGACGACTGACAAGCATGGAATGGTGGCTCTGCAGAGGAGTTGGTGACACCGCCACAACTTGCAGGCAGGCCTGCTGCTACCTCCTCTACTCCTCCTACTCCATCCTCTTCTATAACCTCTTCCTCGGCTGAGTCCTCTTCTGCTGCTGTGTCTTGCTCCACATCAACGGCACCCCCCAGCTCCCCAGGTACTATTCAACATCCTGGATACGGCAGTGTCACGCCGTTTTGGGGTTGATTTGCTTGAAAGCCGAGAGTCACACCGCACCAGCACTCCTGTCCGCACAGGTGGATCAGTGGCTGACTCCGCACCAACTGGAGATTGGCAAAGTTGTTTCTTACAACGGAAGTAATTTGGTGGTGGCATTGAAATTGGGCAAGTTGACACATGTGCCGTGCATGGTACATGTGTGTAATTTGATTGTACAACGATTTGTGCATAAGTACCCAGGCTTACAGGACGTCTTGAAGCAGGCCAGGAAGGTGTGTGGCCATTTCAGGCATTCCTACACGGCCATGGCGCACTTGTCAGATATCCAGCAGCGAAACAACCTGCCAGTGAGGCGCTTGATTTGCGACAGCCCAACACATTGGAATTCAACACTCCTAATGTTCGACCGCCTGCTACAACAAGAAAAAGCTGTTAATGGGTATTTGTATGACCGGGGTGCTAGGACAGCCTCTGGGGAGCTGGGGATTTTTGTGCCACGTTACTGGACGCTCATGTGCAATGCCTGTAGGCTCATGCGTCCTTTTGAGGAGGTGACAAACCTAGTCAGTCGCACCGAAGGCACCATCAGCGACATCATACCATTTGTTTTCTTCCTGGAGCATGCCCTGCGAAGAGTGCTGGATCAGGCAGTAGATGAGCGTGAAGAGGAAGAGGAAGAGTTGTGGTGTCCATCACCACCAGAAACAGCATTATCAGCATCGCCTGCTGGACCAGTGGCAACGCAGGAAGAGGATTGTGAGGAAGAGGAGTCAGAGGAGGAATGTGGCTTTGAGGAGGAGGAGGAGGAGGAAGACCAAGCACAACAGGCATCCCAGGGTGCTTGTTGTTGTCACCTATCTGGTTCCCGTGGTGTTGTACGTGGCTGGGGGGAAGAAGATAACTTCAGTGAGATCAATGAGGATGAGGAACAGGACATGATTAGCTCGGCATCCAACCTTGTGCAAATGGGGTCTTTCATGCTGTTGTGCCTGTTGAGGGACCCTCGTATAAAAAAGCTGAAGGAGAACGACCTGTATTGGGTGTCCAAGCTACTAGAACCCCGGTATAAGCATAAAGTGACTGAAATGTTACAAAATTCCCGCAAGCCGGAAAGGATGGAGCAGTTAAAAAATAAATTAAAAAGTATGCTTTACACAGCGTATAAGGGTGATGTCACAGCACAACGGGAATCTAACAGGGGAAGAGATGAAAGTAATCATCCTCCTCCCACGACCATGCCGGCAAGGACAGGACGCTTTCCAGACATGTTGTTGATGGAGGACATGCAGATCTTTTTAACTCTATGCAAAGCCACAGCCCTTCGGGATCCAGCCTCAGAGAAAGACTCAACCGACAGGTAGCAGACTACCTTGCATTAACTGCGGATCTTGACACTCTGAGGAGCGATGGACCCCTTGACTACTGGGTGTGCAGGCTTGACCTGTGGCCTGAGCTATCCCAATTTGCAATCGAACTTCTGGCCTGCCCCGCTTCAAGTGTCCTGTCAGAAAGGACCTTCAGTGCAGCAGGAGGTATTGTCACTGAGAAGAGAAGTCGCCTAGGTCAAAAAAGTCTTGATTATCTCACCTTTATTAAAATGAATAAGGGATGGATCCCGAAGGGACTGACATTGTGCGATACATTAGAGTAAAAAAGGCATGATGAGATGACGAGCTGCCTTGGGCTACAAATGGTACACACACTGCTGTATTTTATCTTCGAATGCCGGATGACTTGCGTGACTTATCCGCCAACAACTAGGGTTCAAGCCGCAATGTTTTAGGGCACTTTATAACTGTCAAACAAACGTAAATTTTTCTGGCTGCTGCTACAGCAGCGGCTGCAACAATACCTAATTTTTCAGGCATTTGTACATGTCTAATTTTTCTGGCCTCTGGTGCTGCACTGTGGCTACAAAACCCAAACCAAAAAAAAGGCACATAACAGTGATTAAACTGTTAAGAATAGTACTACTTAACACACCACTCATATCTGGTGGCACAGTAGATTGCACGCGCAGTGCCCCAAATTTGAAGTAGGAGGATCAACCAAGCATCTTTTTCTATCTCCCGGTTCCTAAAAATTATCTCCGGGTTCCTAAAATCGATGCCATACCTGTACTCGATTGTGCAAAGGATGGCATATGTGGTATTTCATGCTGTTGTGCCTGTTGAGGGTCGAGGACCATCGTATAAAAGGGCTGAAGGAGAGCGACCTGTACTGGGTGTCAAAGCATATTTTTCCATCTCCGGGTTCCTTCCTAAAAATTGTCTCCGGGTTCCTAAAATCGATGCCATACCTGTACTCGATTGTGCAAAAGGATGGCATATGTGGTATTTCATGCTGTTGTGCCTGTTGAGGGTCGTGGACCATCGCATAAAAAGGCTGAAGGAGAACGACCTGTACTGGGTGTCAAAGCATCTTTTTCCATCTCCCTGTTCCTTCCTAAAAATTGTCTCCGGGTTCCTAAAATCGATGCCATACCTGTATTCGATTGTGCAAAAGGATGACATATGTGGTATTTCATGCTATTGTGCCTGTTGAGGGTTGGGGACCCAAGTATAAAAAGGCTGAAGGAGAACGACCTGTACTGGGTGTCAAAGCATCTTTTTCCATCTCCCGGTTCCTTCCTAAAAATTGTCTACGGGTTCCTAAAATCGATGCCATACCTGTACTCAATTGTGCAAAAGGATGGCATATGTGGTATTTCATACTGTTGTGCCTGTTGAGGGTCATGGACCATCGTATAAAAAGGCTGAAGGAGAATGACCTGTACTGGGTGTCAAAGCATCTTTTTCCATCTCCCGGTTCCTTCCTAAAAATTGTCTCCGGGTTCCTAAAATCGATGCCATACCTGTACTCGATTGTGCAAAAGGATGGCATATGTGTTGGTATTTCATGCTGTTGTCCCTGTTGAGGGTCGGGGACCCTCGTATAAAAAAGCTGAAGGAGAACGACCTGTACTGGGTGTCCAAGCATGTTTTTTGTTCAATTTCCCGGTTCCTAAAAATTATCTCTGGGTTCCTAAAATCGATGCCATACCGGTACTCTATTGTGAAAAAGGATGACATATGTGGTATTTCATGCTGTTATGCCTGTTGAGGGTCGGGGACCCTCGTATAAAAGGCTGAAGGAGAACGACCTGTACTGGGTGTCAAAGCATCTTTTTCCATCTCCCGGTTCCTTCCTAAAAATTGTCTCTGGGTTCCTAAAATCGATGCCATACCTGTACTCGATTGTTCAAAAGGATGGAATATGTGGTGGTATTTCATGCTGTTGTGGCTGTTGAGGGTTGGGGACCCTCGTATAAAAAGGCTGAAGGAGAACGACCTGTACTGGGTGTCCAAGCATGTTTTTTGTTCAATTTCCCGGTTCCTAAAAATTATCTCCGGGTTCCTAAAATCGATGCCATACCTGTACTCGATTGTGCAAAAGGATGGCATATGTGGTGTTCATGCTGTTGTGCCTGTTGAGGGTCGGGGACCCTCGTATAAAAATGTTGAAGGAGAACAACCTGTACTGGGTGTCAAAGCATCTTTTTCCATCTCCCGGTTTCCTCCTAAAAATTGTCTCAGGGTTCCTAAAATCGATGCCATACCTGTACTCGATTGTGCAAAAGGATGGCATATGTGGTGGTATTTCATGCTGTTGTGCCTGTTGAGGGTCGGGGACCCTCGTATAAAAAGGCTGAAGGAGAACGACCTGTACTGGGTGTCCAAGCATGTTTTCTGTTCAATTTCCCGGTTCCTAAAAAATTATCTCCGGGTTCCTAAAATCGATGCCATTCCTGTACTCGATTGTGCAAAAGGATGGCATATGTGGTATTTCATGCTGTTGTGCCTGTTGAGGGTCGGGGACCCTCGTATAAAAAGGCTGAAGGAGAACGACCTGTACTGGGTGTCCAAGCATGTTTTTTGTTCAATTTCCCGGTTCCTAAAAATTATCTCTGGGTTCCTAAAATCCATGACATACCTGTACTCTATTGTGCAAAAGGATGGCATATGTGGTATTTCATGCTGTTGTGCCTGTTGAGGGTCGTGGACCATCGTATAAAAAGGCTGAAGGAAAACGACCTGTACTGGGTGTCCAAGCATCTTTTTCCATCTCCCGGTTCCTAAAAATTAACTCCGGGTTCCTAAAATCGATGCCATACCTGTACTCTATTGTGAAAAAGGATGGCATATTTGGTATTTCATGCTGTTGTGCCTGTTGAGGGTCGGGGACACAAGTATAAAAAGTCTGAAGGAGAATGACCTGTACTGGGTGTCCAAGCATCTTTTTCCATCTCCCGGTTCCTAAAAATTAACTCCGGGTTCCTAAAATCGATGCCATACCTGTACTCTATTGTGAAAAAGGATGGCATATTTGGTATTTCATGCTGTTGTGCCTGTTGAGGGTCGGGGACCCTCGTATAAAAAGGCTGAAGGAGAATGACCTGTACTGGGTGTCCAAGCATCTTTTTCCATCTCCCGGTTCCAAAAAATGATCTCCGGGTTCCTAAAATTGATGCCATACCTGTACTGGATTGTGCAAAAGGATGGCATATGTGGTATTTCATGCTGTTGTGCCTGTTGAGGGTCAGGGACCCCAAGTATAAAAAGGCTGAAGGAGAACGACCTGTACTGGGTGTCCAAGCATCTTTTTCCATCTCCCGGTTCCTAAAAATTATCTCTGGGTTCCTAAAATTGATGCCATACCTGTACTGGATTGTGCAAAAGGATGGCATATGTGGTGTTTCATGCTGTTGTTTCTGTTGAGGGTCGGGGACCCTCGTATAAAAAGGCTGAAGGAGAACGACCTGTACTGGGTGTCCAAGCATCTTTTTCCATCTCCCGGTTCCTAAAAATTATCTCCGGGTTCCTAAAATCAATGCCATACCTGTACTCGATTGTGCAAAAGGATGGCATATGTGGTATTTCATGCTGTTGTGTCTGTTGAGGGTCGAAGGGGACCCAAGTATAAAAAGGCTGAAGGAGAACGACCTGTACTGGGTGTCAAAGCATCTTTTTCCATCTCCCGGTTCCTAAAAATTATCTCTGGGTTCCTAAAATCGATGCCATACCTGTATTCAATTGTGCAAAAGGAAGGCATATGTGGTATTTCATGCTGTTGTGCCTGTTGAGGGTTAGGGACCCAAGTATAAAAAGGCTGAAGGAGAACGACCTGTACTGGGTGTCCAAACATCTTTTTCCATCTCCCGGTTCCAAAAAATTATCTCCGGGTTCCTAAAATCAATGCCATACCTGTACTCTATTGTGCAAAAGGATGGCATATGTGGTATTTCATGCTGTTGTGCCTGTTGAGTGTCGGGGACCCAAGTATAAAAAGGCTGAAGGAGAACGACCTGTACTGGGTGTCCAAGCATCTTTTTCCATCTCCCAGTTCCTAAAAATTATCTCTGGGTCCCTAAAATCAATGTCATACCTGTACTCTATTGTGCAAAAGGATGGCATATGTGGTATTTCATGCTGTTGTGCCTGTTGAGGGTCGGGGACCCAAGTATAAAAAGGCTGAAGGAAAACGACCTGTACTGGGTGTCCAAACATCTTTTTCCATCTCCCGGTTCCTAAAAATTATCTCCGGGTTCCTAAAATCGATGCCATACCTGTACTCTATTGTGCAAAAGGATGGCATATGTGGTATTTCATGCTGTTGTGCCTGTTGAGGGTCGGGGTCCTTAGTATAAAAAGGCTGAAGGAGAACGACCTGTACTGGGTGTCCAAACATCTTTTTCCATCTCCCGGTTCCTAAAAATGATCTCCGGGTTCCTAAAATCGATGCTATACCTGTACTCTATTGTGCAAAAGGATTGCATATGTGGTATTTCATGCTGTTGTGCCTGTTGAGGGTCGGTGACCCAAGTATAAAAAGGCTGAAGGAGAACAACCTGTACTGTGTGTCCAAACATCTTTTTCCATCTCCCGGATGTACTCCACTAGGGGGTCTCCCTTCCTCTGTCCAAACCCAGGGGTGGCCACCGGATAGTGGGACCAGAAATATAGTTGCTGAGACCGGGTTCAAGCCAGCGGGTGTATCTCCCCCAGCTGGGCTGGTCTCAGTGGACTCCCAGTCAGGTAGCGTCCTCTCTGCCTTGCAGCTCTTTATTGGCAGGTATTGTCCCCTCTGCCTGTCTGCTTCTAGGCAGGAATAAATCCCCCTGCCAGGCTGCTTCTTGGCAGGAATAGCTCCCTATGCTTCCAAATAGTGGGAACAGGGCTATCGTGGCTGAGACCATGGTCAAGCCAGCGGCTGTATCTCCCCCAGCTGGGCTGGTCTCAGTGGGCTCCCAGACAGGTAATTTCCCCTCTGCCTGTCTGCTTCTAGGCAGGAATAGATCCCTCAGCCTCACTGCACACTTCCAGCAGGTAGCGTGCCCTCTGGTTTCTTATAGGCAGGAATCGATCCCTCTGCCTTGCTGCTCCTTTCAGGCAGGCCAGCTCTTTGCATACAGGCCCACAGACTCTGTAACAGAATGCAGGGTCAGAACCTCAAAACTGGTATACCTGAAAGAATCAGAGAGCACAAAAAGGCAATCCCGGACCCCAACCTGTACTCGATTGTGAAAAAGGAAGTAACCTTACCATGGGTCCCAGACGGTATGTTTTATTGTTATACTCTGTCAGGGAAATTATATAACTATCAATCATATAAATCAAATATATATTGCATCTATTGATCTCTGTAATTTGTATCTATTAATGTATATTGCATCTTTAAATCTATGTAATTTGTATCTATCAAATGTATATTGCATCTATTGATGTAATTCGTACCTATAAAATGTATATTGCATCTTTTGATCCATGTAATTCGTATCTATCAAATGTATATTGCATCTTTTGATCTCTGTAATTCGTATTGATTAAATGTATATTGCATCTTTTGATCTATGTTATTCGAACCTATCAAATGTGTATTTCATCTATTGATCTATGTAATCTATGGATCTATCTATCAAATCTATTGATCTCGTTGCTGGACTGTTTTGTGACAGCCTCTTGTGTCTCGGACAAATTTGAAGTAGGAGGACAGACCAAGCATCTTCTTCCATCTCCCTGTTCCGAAAATCAAAGCCATATAGACCTCCCCCAATAGGGGGAGTAACAGGTATTAAACTGCTAAGAATAGTACTACTTAGTGCTTAATACACCACGGGTCCCAGAGTGTTTTATTGTTATACTCTGTCAGGGAAATTATATAACTATCAATCATATCAATCAAATATATATTGCATCTATTGATCTCTGTAATTCGTATCGATCAAATGTATATTGCATCTTTTGATCTATGTTATTCGTACCTATCAAATGTATATTGCATCTTTTGATGTGCCTTGCTGCTCCTTTCAGGCAGGCCAGCTCTTTGCATAGAGGCCCACAGACTCTGTAACAGATCTCTCTTGAAGGGAGAGGTGCAGCAAGAATGCAGGGTCAGAACCTCTGCAACTGGTATACTTGATTGTGCAAAAGGAAGTAACCTTACCATGGGTTACAGACCGCATGTTTTATTGTAATACTCTGTCAGGGAAATTATATAACTATCAATCGTTTCAATCAAATGTATATTGCATCTATTGATCTCTGTAATTCGTATTGATCAAATGTATATTGCATCTTTTGATCTATGTAATTCGTACCTAGCAAATGTATATTGCATCTTTTGATCTGCCTTGCTGCTCCTTTTAGGCAGGCCAGCTCTTTGCATAGAGGCCCACAGACTCTGTAACAGATCTCTCTTGCAGGGAGAGGTGCAGCCAGAATGCAGGGTCAGAACCTCTGCAACTTGTATACTCGATTGTGCAAAAGGAAGTAACCTTACCATGGGTCCTAGACTGCATGTTTAATTGTTATACTCTGTCAGGGAAATTATATAACTATCAATCGTATTAATCAAATATATATTGCATCTATTGATCTCTGTAATTCGTATCGATCAAATGTATATTGCATCTTTTGATCTATGTTATTCGTACCTATCAAATGTATATTGCATCTTTTGATCTGCCTTGCTGCTCCTTTTAGGCAGGCCAGCTCTTTTCATAGAGGCCCCACAGACTCTGTAACAGATCTCTCTTGCAGGGAGAGGTGCAGCCAGAATGCAGGGTCAGAACCTCTGCAACTGCTATACTCGATTGTGCAAAAGGAAGTAACCTTACCATGGGTCCCAGAACGCACGTCTTTGTAATTCTCTGTCTGGAAATTATATATCTTTCAAAATAGCTATTTATCTATCAAATCTATCTAACTATCAATCGTATCTATCAAATATTTATTGCATCTATTGATCTATGCAATTCGTATCTATAAAATGTATATTGCATCTATTGATCTAGGCAATTCATATCTATCAAATGTATATTGCATCTATTGATCTATGGAATTCGTATCTATCAAATGTATATTGCATCTATTGATCTATGCAATTCGTATCTATCAAATATATATTGCATGTATTGATCTATGGAATTCGTATCTATCAAATGTATATTGCATCTATTGATCTATGTAATTCATATCTATCAAATGTACATTGCATCTTTTGATCTATGTAATTCGTATCTATCAAATGTATATTGCATCTATTGATGTAATTCGTATCTATCAAATGTATATTGCATCTTTTGATCCATGTAATTTGTATCTATCAAATGTATATTGCATCTTTTGATCCATGTAATTCGTATCTATCAAATGTATATTGCATCTTTTGATCCATGTAATTTGTATCTATCAAATGTATATTGCATCTTTTGATCTGTAATTCATATCTATCAAATGTAAATTGCATCTTTTGATCTCTGTAATTCGTATCGATCAAATGTATATTGCATCTTTTGATCTATGTAATTTGTATCTATCAAATGTATATTGCATCTATTGATGTAATTCGTATCTATCAAATGTATATTGCATCTTTTGATCCATGTAATTCGTATCTATCAAATGTATATTGCATCTTTTGATCCATGTAATTCGTATCTATCAAATGTATATTGCATCTTTTGATCCATGTAATTTGTATCTATCAAATGTATATTGCATCTTTTGATCTGTAATTCATATCTATCAAATGTAAATTGCATCTTTTGATCTCTGTAATTCGTATCGATCAAATGTATATTGCATCTTTTGATTTATGTTATTCGTACCTATCAAATGTATATTGCATCTTTTGATCTGCCTTGCTGCTCCTTTCAGGCAGGCCAGCTCTTTGCATAGAGGCCCACAGACTCTGTAACAGATCTCTCTTGCAGGGAGAGGTGCAGCCAGAATGCAGGGTCAGAACCTCTGCAACTGGTATACTCGATTGTGCAAAAGGAAGTAACCTTACCATGGTTCCTAGACCGCATGTTTTATTGTTATACTCTGTCAGGGAAATTATATAACTATCAATCGTATTAATCAAATATATATTGCATCTATTGATCTCTGTAATTCGTATCGATCAAATGTATATTGCATCTTTTGATCTATGTTATTCGTACCTATCAAATGTATATTGCATCTTTTGATCTGCCTTGCTGCTCCTTTCAGGCAGGCCAGCTCTTTGCATAGAGGCCCACAGACTCTGTAACAGATCTCTCTTGCAGGGAGAGGTGCAGCCAGAATGCAGGGTCAGAACCTCTGCAACTGCTATACTCGATTGTGCAAAAATAAGTAACCTTACCATGGGTCACAGAACGCACGTCTTTGTAATTCTCTGTCTGGGAAATTATATATCTTTCAAATTAGCTATTTATCTATCAAATCTATCTAACTATCTATCAAATGTTTATTGCATCTATTGATCTATGCAATTCGTATCTATAAAATGTATATTGCATCTATTGATCTATGCAATTCGTATCTATCAAATGTATATTGCATCTATTGATCTATGGAATCCGTATCTATCAAATGTATATTGCATCTATTGATCTATGCAATTCGTATCTATCAAATGTATATTGCATGTATTGATCTATGGAATTCGTATCTATCAAATGTATATTGCATCTATTGATCTATGTAATTCATATCTATCAAATGTATATTGCATCTTTTGATCTATGTAATTTGTATCTATCAAATGTATATTGCATCTATTGATGTAATTCGTATCTATCAAATGTATATTGCATCTTTTGATCCATGTAATTCGTATCTATCAAATGTATATTGCATCTTTTGATCCATGTGATTCGTATCTATCAAATGTAAATTGCATCTTTTGATCTATGTAATTCGTATCTATCAAATGTATATTGCATCTATTGATATATGTAATCTATGTATCTATCTATCTATCAAATCTATCGATCTCGTGGTTGTGCAAATGGACTGTTTGCGGTTGTTTGTGGTGCGTTAAACGGGGAGTTTGGTCTGTCACTGTGAAGCGGGCGTAACCCTTACACTACCTGATCGATACAACATCATACCTGATGTTTTAAAGCATGTTGTTCCAAACAATTTAGGAATGTTATGTGATTTATGCCCTTTATGGATTAAAACCAGACTCTGCATCAACTATGTAATTTTCCGTGGGAATTTTGCCATGGATACCCCTCCGGCATGCCACAGTCCAGGTGTTAGTCCCCTTGAACAACTTTTCCATCACTATTGTGGGCAGAAAGAGTCCCTGTGGGTTTAAAATTCGCCTGCCTATTGAAGTCAATGGCGGTTCGCCCCGGTTCGCCCGTTCGCGAACAGTTGTGGAAGTTTGAGTCCGCCGTTCGCGAACAGAAAATTTTAAGTTTGCAACATCACTACTTATGACCCCAAGTTTGGCTTGCTGCAAAAATAATGTCAATATATTTGTGTGTTTGAGTCGAGCTTTGAACTTTCTGACCGTCATATACATGTTTCATAGTAATTTTCAAAAATGTCTGTTATCTTCTGTGGGTTTGAAGTCCTTGACCCTTCCAGTTTTTGTATAGTGGGAATGGATTGTGTTTTTGTTCGCTCTTTTAATTTGTTAGCTAAATATTTATCTGACTTATTCGAGTACATAAAGTAATTGGTTTTTAGTCTCTGGATAGCTCTTATAGCCGAGTAATTTAAGATTTTCGTCTGAACTTTTCTCTTTGTCTGAAGTAGTTTAAAAGTGGTAGCGGATTGAGTTTGCTTATGTTGTGCCTCTAACGAGTATATTTCAGTCTGGAGCTGATCTATTGTTCTGTTAGCTTGTTTAGTGAGCTTTGATTTTTCTTTTTTTAGAATCCCACTAATGAAAGGTTTATGTGCTGCCCATGAGGAGATTGGGTTATCAGTAGAATTCTCATTGACCTGCCAGTACTCTGTCATGTTGTTAAGTGTCTCATTATGAATATGTTCTTTATTTAATATGTTTGGGTCGTAAGTCCAGGATCTCTGTCTTTGGAAGTTAATTAAACTGCTCATCTCTACCTGGACCACGGAATGGTCAGACCACACGCAAGGATGTATATGGGAATTTGTAATGTTTGGGATCAGAATCTGGCTGGCCATAACATAATCTAATCTGGTATATTTTTTATGTGCGTGTGAGTAGTAGGTGTGATAAATCGTGGTACCATCTAATATCTCCCAGGTATCTACTAGGTTATGTGTAGCTAATGCTTCTTTTATTGATTTGGCTATCAAATTTTGTTTATATTGCTTATTTGTAATTTTGTTTTCTGAAGCTCTTAGATAAGGTGTCAATGTAATATTAAAATCTCCAGCTAAAATTGTTCTGGTTTGTGACTACTGTGTGAGGTGATGTGAAATCTGGTGAAAAAAATTGTGTTGCTGCACATTTGGAGCATAAACATTACACAAAGTTACTTTTGTGTCCTGAATTCTCCCATACCTTCTGGATCATTTATAACCTCTTCTGTTGTGAATTGCAGAGAGGAATGAAGAAGGATAGAGACTCCCCTTTCTTTTTTATCCATAGTGGAGTGGTAAGTGTATGGGAAAGTGCTTATGCCAGAATTTAGGAACTAGTGTTTGTGTAAAGTGGGTCTCTTGTTGAAATATAATTTTTGCTTTTAGTTTGATATATTGATTAAGGGCCATTTTTGCGCTTTACATTTGTGTTTAGGCCCTCTCACATTATATGAGAGAATTGTGAGTGTTGACAACATTAGTGGTAGCTGTTGAGCATTCGAACTATGTAAGCAATAGTATTTGACCGAACATTATTTGGGTGACGGACTTTCTCATAGCCTCCAGAAACCCTAATGACCACACATAAATAACAACATATAACACATTTTAACACATAAAAATAAAATTTCAGGGAGAACTCCTGAACAAAATTTAAGAGTTTCATAAAGTTCCTACATGAAATTATTGTGCAAGTTGTTAAAACATTTTAGTATTTGCTTTAGCAACAAAGGGTAACCTTTTCTAAGACAACTAATGTTGCACCAAATGGTACAACTGCAACATTCATTAATGTAACGTCTCAACTTATGTAATAACTAACTACTTTGTAGTTC
Organism: Bombina bombina; assembly: GCF_027579735.1. Taxonomy (NCBI): domain Eukaryota; kingdom Metazoa; phylum Chordata; class Amphibia; order Anura; family Bombinatoridae; genus Bombina; species Bombina bombina. The sequence goes on from NC_069499.1 coordinate 1,088,675,908, forward strand.
CTTAGTTACACATGAACCTCATTCCTTTCTTAGCATTTACATTTAAATTGTAAACAACAGTCTGGCTCCGTAATGTGAGGAGTGATCTTCTACCATGTTGTTAGCCAGAACCCTAATGGGTATTCCCTGAAAATTAAAGAGTCAATAGCTCTCTGTATAAGGGAAATGATATAGAATGTAAAGTATCTGTATGTAACTTTTTTTATATACTCATCTGCTGCTTGTGTCCATGAAATTCTGGATAGTGAAACAAGAAATTTTCTCAGCAATTTCCCGATCTCCTCTGCTTCATTTTCGGTTTCTTCTTAGTAACTCTTGTCCATTTGGCCCTCTTGTTAGCGTCCTCTCTTTGCATGTTGCCTTATTTTCAGAGGTATTATGACTGGACGGTAATTCTGGAACTTCCAACTTGAGGTAAGCACAGATTTCTGGGATATCTTGCTGTCCTCTTATCGTCAGAGTTTTGCCTTCCTAGAGAATATGTAAGGCAAAAGGGAACCCCCATCGATAATTTATTTGGTTTTTATGTAAGTTTTAAGTAGCAGGGTGAGTGGTCCATTAATGAACTTCTTAGAAGAACTTCTCCTTTGTAAGGTGCGAACAAATAAGTCTTGATAGAAGCTGAACCACCACTCCCTGAAACTTGAAATTAGGATTTTTCCTCGCTGCTTGGAGGATGGCTTCTTTTTCGTGGGAACCGGAGCATTTTAACTATCACATCTCTAGGTGGATAGTCTCTCTTTGGTTTTGGCTTTAAGGGGCCCGATTTGGAAGTTATCATCTACTGCGCAGCCAGTAATTGCTTGAAAATAGCAATTTTAGGTAGTTTTGCAGGGTCTGGTTGTGTTATGGACTTCTGGAAACTCCTTTAATGCGTATATTGCTTCTACGCGTACGGTTTTCAAATCCCCATTTTGTCATGGAGAATATCAATTTCTTGCTGATGACTTGAGTTATCTGAGATAGAGCGGTAACACTTTCTTCCACAGCATTCTCATTATCTTCTAATGCTGATACCCTTGTACCTAGATCCAGTATATCATGCCTTATTTCTGCAAGGCTGTTGGTAATTGTAGTTTGAAAAGAATCCATTTTATCCCACATTTGATCAAAATTCTTATTGATATCCTGTTTTGAAACAAGGGCTTTGATATCCTCTCTCGTCGACTGGGGTTAACATAGCAGAGCCGGCCTGTAGATCTGGGTCTACATCTTTTCTACTCTGTTCTGCCTCTTGTAGTTCTGCCGGTTTCTCTCCTTTGGATGACCTGAAAAACAAACTAGCTGTTGCTGATCTTCCTGTTGAGGAAGTTTTGTTCAATTTTCTAGCAGCCATTATTACTCCAATAGTTGCAAGTTAGTCTCCTATGTCAGGAAGAGATTATTTTGAGTTGTCTGGTAGTCTAATATCCAGAACTTTCATATAAAGGTGTCTACTAATGTCCTTTTGATATATTAAATATAGGTATGCTGCACCTCTAATACATAGGTGTCACTCTCTCTCTCACATTAAAGTAAATTATATAAGGAGTCCATTCTATACAGCAATAACTGCTTTATTATGAATATAACGTAGGAACCGTTCAGCCTATCTCATTTCTTAGTCTAATGGTTTATCGCTTTATTTCTAGCATAATAATGTCTATGAGAATAAACCAGGGCCATTTTTTTATATAGCATATATGCCCTTTTTAGTGAAGTTACATGGGCAAGCCAGATGCTTATTGAGATCGGTTTGCTTTGGAAATTGATGATTGGACAGGGGGCTCCGGTTTTCTTTCCAAGCTGTTATAATAAGTTACAGTGCAAACAATCGCCTCAGGTATGTTTCAGACATACATTTTTCATACCTGGGTGTCAGGCTTTACTACTAACCAACACTGCAACTCCGCTGCTCCACATCGAAACACAAGATGGCGCTTCCTCCATTTGGCCCTGGAGCCCCCTTCCAGCTGGCTGCTTATATGTGTGTTCGATGCCCGGTATTAATTCACCTCATCGTGCCTCACTGCTTACCGGAGAGTCAAGCCTTAGCTAAGTTGTGGCTTGCTTGTCTGGCTGTCTGCCTGTTTAAAACCCTTTGCCATAGTTACTTCACGAGCGTTGCAATTATGCGTCCATTGCCGTCCACAGTCACGGCTCCGCCCCCTCAAAAGTGTATTTAAATATGCACCATGCTTCAGGATTTTAAACACAGCACTTGCTCAGAAAGCTTAAGGTGCTTGTACCATCCGCTAATGACTCAATCTGTTAATTGCTGAGATGATACAAGCCCCACTGGTGATCTGAGCAGCTACAGTATTTAAAATATATGAAAAAAGCTGGAAGCACCAATCTAATACTCTAAAGTGAATATGCAATGCAGCTTGTGATTAGTTATCTAGGTGTAAAAGTGGCCCAAACTAGAATGGGTTTCATACAAAATATTGTCATAAAGTGATGCAATAATACAATAGCAATATGAAAAAATAACAATATGAAAAAATGTTTTATATATGTATATATATATATATATATATATATATATATATATATATATATATATATATATATATATATATATATAAATTCTAAAAGGTGTGGATGGAAAAAACTGCTACTATTTGTATGGTGTTGCAATTGTATAAGTTACTTACTGAGCATTCAAATAAAGATACCAACTCGTATAAACAAATATGGAAATCAAATGCTCAAATTATTGTGGTGCAGACCCATTATATAGTTATCTTTCAAAGAAGAAGAAGATTAAGTGGTTTAAAATAAAGCCACAACAAAGACTGGGAATTCAGCACGCTTTTAAATAGAGAATAAAGCAATACATGCTAAATTTGAAACAAAGTTAGGATGACAGCATCCAAATATACTGGATAAAGTGAATATCATGGTTTAAAAAGCATAAGATACAAAAAATACAAATAATTCAAAATATATTTTCATATACTTGCAAATATTTTGACGGGTCCATGAGAAATGACATGCAGTTTGCAAGGACTGAATACTTCCTAAAATACACAACAAAGTAATGAATCCAAAGTAATACACCTTGTGAATGTGCACAGAATGCAAGCCTCAATATATATATTCTCTCAGACCTATTTAGGTTAAAGTAAAACTGGAAAGAATAGGTGAGGATTGCTAAAGCTGTGCACAGTCATTTATCATATGGTAAACAGCAACAAATAGTACCTTAAAAGCACTGTGCAAAGTGATGTTACTTAGCATAGAATAAACATTTAGAAAGATATTGTACAGAATACTGTATTCACAGATAGAGTGTTTAGTACATAACATTGTCGATTTTGCGTAAGGTAATACCTTAATAGCAAAAAAGACAAAATATGTGGTTAGTGAATACTTTCAGTCTATGACAGATTGGTAAAATTAACCTCCCAAAAGTTGCAAGGAAGTAATATATGGCGTCCTACACACAGTAAATAGAGCCAGTAGAAGCAAGTATTTTTATACAGTCATGCCACCAATAGTTTATAAATGGTATGCAACGAAGCACTTCAAGCATATATGTAAGTACTGCAGCAGGACAAATTAGCTGAAGCAAAAGACAAAAGTGCATGAGGATAGCCCTTATATGCTAGCATACCCCTCTGTCAACTGCACCCGTCTTACATGAATAGCAGCTTACATCTAGCAGGAATAGAGGCAATAATGCATGTCAGGTAAAGTAGAAACAGAAATGCAGGAGGATACGTCGTTTAAGAATTGGTACCCCTCTGTAAACTGTACCTGTTTTCTGCTGGACTTCTGTGTTATTCCTCTAGATGTTCCATCTATGAGCTGCTTTATAGGTATGGTATGGGATCCGCTATGCTGACCAAGTAGGTAATACCAATATGTTCCAAGTGTCCTCCTTAGGTATTCACCTTGTTTTGGCTCGTTAGGTTTGCAGCACGCTCAAACTTCTCCGCCATGCAAACACAGACTACCCCTGCAGGCACTGTTGGTGAGGATTCGGTTTTCAGGATACAGATAAGCATGCACAGGTATCCCGACAAGGGTACTTGGTTTCAGAATTAAGGTGAGCATACACTGGTATCACAGCAAGGGTACTTAGTTTACTTTGCATGTGCTTCACATGCACATGCAAAACAAAATGTTAACACTGAAATAGTGCTAACTTTTACTAGAAGCAGTTTTGCCAATACATGTATATTTCAAATGTCTTTTTATTCAAAGATGTAATTATTAAATGTGCATTAAACGTTTGACCAGAATGTCCTTTAAAGGTTCCAACTACAGTTTAATGCATGCAATCACATTGTGATTGAATCAATCTTAAAAAAAGTGTTTAGAAAGCAGATATGAAGAACAGACTTTTAGCAGGGTTTTTGGGACAAATGCAATTTGTAAGAATAGAACTAAGTGTAAGCCTTGTAGCTAAGAGCATGAGCAAAAAAAGAGAAGATACTGTTTTCTTATCTGATATCAAATCTATGTTTCCCTGGTTGCAATATTGCTTTGCATCTTAAGTACTGGGTTTCTCTTTTGTTTCTTAAATTGTTATTTTGATGTATTGTTCGGTTACTTATAAGGAAAGGCTTTGTTATGTTAGAATCCATTGTTAGTTTTTGAGTATGTATGTAAAAATATGCTTAGCGTTTGTGACTGGGTTGGAATTACTGCAATTGCTAATGCAAAACTTTCACTGACAAGGGAAAACAAAATAAAGAACAGTAAGATACAGAATGGTTCAGAGATGGAAAAATGGAAACAGAAACACAAATGGCATCAAACACATACATAGTCATTCAAGGATATATAGACAAGGTCAGAGACACAGAGAAGAGTTCAGGGACAAACAGTGAGCTAGATATTGTTTGGTTTTGTAAGTATTCATCCTCTTTGCTATGAAACATTTTAATAAGCTCCTATGCAACTCATTTCACTGAAGTCACATGATCAGATAATTGTGGTTCACCTGTGCGCAATTAAAGTGTCACATGATTTCAAAATAAATACATATGTTTCTCTTAGGAGTCACAAAGTTTATTAGAGAGCATATCTTAATAAACAGCATCAAGATGACCAAGGAGCTATCAAGTGTTGGATTGTGGAATAAACATATGCATACGCAGCAAGCAGGTTTTGTTTATTAAACATTTACAAACATTTATAACACCCACAATACCATTAAATCCATTATTATGTCTATAAGTCCATCCACCAAAACCCGGAGATCTAATAAAAAGGTCAGAGAACCAATTCTAAATCCAATTCTCTAATTCTAAAGTGGTTTTAGCAATAATTTGTCAATGTCTCCACCTCTAGATTTCAGATCAATTAGTTCAAGTCCCATCCATCAAAAGTCTGTATCAATGTTTAAATGAGGAGATTAACTATGCCCCATTTCTAGCGGATTAACTGCATATTAAACATTTTAGTATTGAATACACTATCTGTACCACTTTGTATTAATACTGTCCTATTTAAATGAGGAATATTTTCATTGTAGTTATTTAATAACTTATAGGATGCCCTGTGGTGCTCACAAGTGTGTAGCATTGAATAAAGTTATACTAATTTATAAATGATTTTTTATGTTGTTAAATTCCCAATCTCTCTCAAAGATATTCTATTAAATGGCATAATCTTGCATAAGGTTTCTGTAAATTAAAGAATTTAAAGTATATGGCTAGACATAATGGTTTAAATATATAATGTATAAATATACAAACCTTAAATACAATGTTGCAACCATTAATGTATGTACTTTAATTATTAAATGTATATGGATGATGAGTTTAACCTTATTTCACCATGTACTTATGAACGTCTATAAAAGGAAGGATATGTGCCTGTGAAATATACAACGCTTGTAAACGTAAGGGGTGAAACGCGCGTAGCAGTTTTGGCCATGACCCTGACAGATGAGCTTGTCGTGTGCTATACAGATGAGGGTGAAGTGATACCATTGAGTCACAGTGGAGTAAAAACATAATTTATGTAAGAACTTACCTGATAAATTCATTTCTTTCATATTAGCAAGAGTCCATGAGCTAGTGACGTATGGGATATACATTCCTACCAGGAGGGGCAAAGTTTCCCAAACCTCAAAATGCCTATAAATACACCCCTCACCACACCCACAAATCAGTTTAATGCATAGCCAAGAAGTGGGGTGATAAGACAAAAGTGCGAAAGCATAAAAAAATAAGGAATTGGAATAATTGTGCTTTATACAAAAAAATCATAACCACCACAAAAAGGGTGGGCCTCATGGACTCTTGCTAATATGAAAGAAATGAATTTATCAGGTAAGTTCTTACATAAATTATGTTTTCTTTCATGTAATTAGCAAGAGTCCATGAGCTAGTGACGTATGGGATAAAGGCTACTTAAGATGTGGATCTTCCACGCAAGAGTCACTAGAGAGGGAAGGATAAAATAAAGACAGCCAATTCTGCTGAAAATAATCCACACCCAAAATAAAGTTTAAATCTTATAATGAAAAAAAAACTGAAATTATAAGCAGAAGAATCAAACTGAAACAGCTGCCTGAAGTACTTTTCTACCAAAAACTGCTTCAGAAGAAGAAAACATATCAAAATGGTAGAATTTAGTAAAAGTATGCAAAGAAGACCAAGTTGCTGCTTTGCAAATCTGATCAACCGAAGCTTCTTTCCTAAACGCCCAGGAAGTAGAAACTGACCTAGTAGAATGAGCTGTAATCCTTTGAGGCAGGGTTTTACCCGACTCGACATAAGCATGATGAATTAAAGATTTCAACCAAGATGCCAAAGAAATGGCAGAGGCCTTCTGACCTTTCCTAGAACCGGAAAAGATAACAAATAGACTAGAAGTCTTTCGGAAATTCTTAGTAGCTTCAACATAATATTTCAAAGCTCTAACTACATCCAAAGAATGCAATAATCTCTCCTTAGAATTCTTAGGATTAGGACACAATGAAGGAACCACAATTTCTCTACTAATGTTGTTAGAATTCACAACCTTAGGTAAAAATTTAAAAAAAGTTTGCAAAACACCGCCTTATCCTGATGAAAAATCAGAAAAGGAGACTCACAAGAAAGAGCAGATAATTCAGAAACTCTTCTAGCAGAAGAGATGGCCAAAAGAAACAAAACTTTCCAAGAAAGTAATTTAATGTCCAGTGAATGCATAGGTTCAAACGGAGGAGCTTGAAGAGCCCCCAGAACCAAATTCAAACTCCAAGGAGGAGAAATTGACTTAATAACAGGTTTTATACGAATCAAAGCTTGTACAAAACAATGAATATCAGGAAGATTAGCAATCTTTCTGTGAAAAAGAACAGAAAGAGCAGAGATTTGTCCTTTCAAGGAACTTGCAGACAAACCTTTATCCAAACCATCCTGAAGAAACTGTAAAATTCTCGGAATTCTAAAAGAATGCCAGGAAAAATGATGAGAAAGACACCAAGAAATGTAAGTCTTCCAGACTCGATAATATATCTTCCTAGATACAGATTTACGAGCCTGTAACATAGTATTAATCACAGAGTCAGAGAAACCTCTTTGACTAAGAATCAAGCGTTCAATCTCCATACCTTCAAATTTAAGGATTTGAGATCCTGATGGAAAAAAGGACCTTGTGACAGAAGGTCTGGTCTTAACGGAAGAGTCCACGGTTGGCAAGAGGCCATCCAGACAAGATCCGCATACCAAAACCTGTGAGGCCATGCTGGAGCCACCAGCAGAACAAACGAGCATTCCTTCAGAATCTTGGAGATTACTCTTGGAAGAAGAACTAGAGGCGGAAAGATATAGGCAGGATGATACTTCCAAGGAAGTGACAATGCATCCACTGCTTCCGCCTGAGGATCCCTGGATCTGGACAGATACCTGGGAAGTTTCTTGTTTAGATGAGAAGCCATCAGATCTATTTCTGGAAGTCCCCACATTTGAACAATCTGAAGAAATACCTCTGGGTGAAGAGACCATTCGCCCGGATGTAACGTTTGGCGACTGAGATAATCCGCTTCCCAATTGTCTATACCTGGGATATGAACCGCAGAAATTAGACAGGAGCTGGATTCCGCCCATACCAGTATTCGAGATACTTCTTTCATAGCCAGAGGACTGTGAGTCCCTCCTTGATGATTGATATATGCCACAGTTGTGACATTTTCTGTCTGAAAACAAATGAACGATTCTCTCTTTAGAATAGGCCATGACTGAAGAGCTCTGAAAATTGCACGGAGTTCCAAAATATTGATTGGTAATCTCACCTCCTGAGATTCCCAAACCCCTTGTGCTGTCAGAGACCCCCAAACAGCTCCCCAACCTGTCAGACTTGCATCTGTTGAAATCACAGTCCAGGTCGGAAGAACAAAAGAAGCCCCCTGAACTAAACGATGGTGATCTGTCCACCACGTCAGAGATTGTCGTACAATCGGTTTTAAAGATATCAATTGAGATATCTTTGTGTAATCCCTGCACCACTGGTTCAGCATACAGAGCTGAAGAGGTCGCATGTGAAAACGAGCAAAGGGGATCGCGTCCGATGCAGCAGTCATAAGACCTAGAATTTCCATGCATAAGGCTACCGAAGGGAATGATTGAGACTGAAGGTTTCGACAAGCTGAAATCAATTTTAGACGTCTCTTGTCCGTTAGTGACAGAGTCATGGACACTAAATCTATCTGGAAACCTAAAAAGGTTACCCTTGTCTGAGGAATCAATGAACTTTTCGGTAAATTGATCCTCCAACCATGATCTCGAAGAAACAATACAAGTCGATTCGTATGAGATTCTGCTAAATGTGAAGACTGAGCAAGTACCAAGATATCGTCCAAATAAGGAAATACCACAATACCCTGTTCTCTGATTACAGACAGAAGGGCACTGAGAACCTTTGTAAAAATCCTTGGAGCTGTTGCTAGGCCAAAACGGCAGAGCCACAAACTGGTAATGCTTGTCTAGGAAAGAGAATCTCAGAAACTGAAAGTGATCTGGATGAATCGGAATATGCAGATATGCATCCTGTAAATCTATTGTGGACATATAATGCCCTTGCTAAACAAAAGGCAGGATAGTCCTTATAGTTACCATTTTGAATGTTGGTATCCTTACATAACGATTCAATATTTTTAAATCCAGAACTGGTCTGAAGGAATTCTCCTTCTTTGGTACAATGAAGAGATTTGAATAAAACCCCAGTCCCTGTTCCAGAACTGGAACTGGCATAATTACTCCAGCCAACTCTAGATCTGAAACACATTTCAGAAATGCTTGAGCCTTCGCTGGATTTATTGGGACACGGAAAAGAAAAAATCTTTTTGCAGGAGGCCTTATCTTGAAGCCAATTCTGTACCCTTCTCAAACAATGTTCTGAATCCAAAGATTGTGAATTGAATTGATCCAAATTTCTTTGAAAAATCGTAATCTGCCCCCTACCAGCTGGGCTGGAATGAGGGCCGCACCTTCATGTGGACTTTGGAGCTGGCTTTGGTTTTCTAAAAGGCTTGGATTTATTCCAGACTGGAGATGGTTTCCAAACTGATACCGCTCCTGTGGGTGAAGGATCAGGCTTTTGTTCCTTATTGTGACAAAAGGAACGAAAACGATTATTAGACCTAAATTTACCTTTAGATTTTTTATCCTGTGGTAAAAAAGTTCCTTTCCCTCCAGTAACAGTTGAGATAATAGAATCCAACTGTGAACCAAATAATTTATTACCCTGGAAAGAAAGGGAAAGCAAAGTTGACTTAGAAGACATATCAGCATTCCATGTTTTAAGCCATAAAGCTCTTCTAGCTAAAATGGCTAGAGACATATACCTGACATCAACCCTAATGATATCAAAGATGGCATCACAAATAAAGTTATTAGCATGTTGAAGAAGATTAACAATGCTATGAGAATTATGATCTGTTACTTGTTGCGCTAAAGCTTCTAACCAAAAAGTTGAAGCTGCAGCAACATCCGCTAAAGATATAGCAGGTCTAAGAAGATTACCTGAACATAAGTAAGCTTTTCTTAGAAAGGATTCAATTTTCCTATCTAAAGGATCCTTAAAGGAAGTACTATCTGCCGTAGGAATAGTAGTACGTTTAGCAAGAGTAGAGATAGCCCCATCAACTTTAGGGATTTTGTCCCAAAACTCTAATCTGTCAGATGGCACAGGATATAATTGCTTAAAACGTTTAGAAGGAGTAAATGAATTACCCAAATTATTCCATTACCTGGAGATTACTTCAGAAATAGCATCAGGGACAGAAAAAACTTCTGGAATAACTACAGGAGATTTAAAACCTTATTTAAACGTTTAGATTTAGTATCAAGAGGACCAGAATCCTCTGTTTCTAATGCAATTAAGACTTCTTTAAGTAAAGAACGAATAAATTCCATTTTGAATAAATATGAAGATTTATCAGCATCAACCTCTGAAACAGAATCCTCTGAACCAGAGGAATCATTATCAGAATCAGAATAATGATGTTCATTTAAAAATTCATCTGAAAAATGAGAAGTTTTAAAAGACCTTTTACGTTTACTAGAAGGAGAAATAACAGACATAGCCTTCTTAATGGATTTAGAAACAAAATCTCTTATGTTAACAGGAACACTCTGAGTATTAGATGTTGATGGAACAACAACAGGTAATGTAACATTACTAAAGGAAATATTATCTGCATTAACAAGTTTGTCATGACATTCATTACAGACAACAGCTGGAGGAACAGATACCACAAGTTTACAGCAAATACACTTAACTTTGGTAGATCCAGCACTAGGCAGCGATTTTCCAGAAGTATCTTCTGACTCAGGGTCAATCTGGGACATCTTGCAATATGTAATAGAAAAAACAACATAAAAAGCAAAATTGATCAAATTCCTTAAATGACAGTTTCAGGAATGGGAAAAAATGCCAGTGAACAAGCTTCTAGCAACCAGAAGCAATAAACAAAGAGACTTAAATAATGTGGAGACAATAGTGACGCCCATATTTTTTAGCGCCAAAAAAGACGCCCACATTATTTGGGGCCTAAATGCTTTTGGCGCCAAAAATTACGCCACATCCGGAACGCCGACACCTTTGGCGCAAGAAAACGTAAAAAATGACGCAACTTCCGGCGACACGTATGACGCCGGAAACAAAGAAAAAAAATTTTGCGCCAAAAAAGTCTGCGCCAAGAATGACGCAATAAAATGAAGCATTTTCAGCCCCCGCGAACCTAACAGCCCACAGGGAAAAACTCAAATTTTAAGGTAAGAAAAAAATGATTTATTCATATGCATTATCCCAAATATGAAACTGACTGTCTGAAATAAGGAACGTTGAACATCCTGAATCAAGGCAAATAAATGTTTGAACACATATATTTAGAACTTTATATAAAAGTGCCCAACCATAGTTTAGAGTGTCACAGAAAATAAGACTTACTTACCCCAGGACACTCATCTACATGTAGTAGAAAGCCAAACCAGTACCGAAATGAGAATCAGTAGAGGTAATGGTATATATAAGAGTATATCGTCGATCTGAAAAGGGAGGTAAGAGATGAATCTCTACAACCGATAACAGAGAACCTATGAAATAGACCCCGTAGAAGGAGATCATTGAATTCAAATAGGCAATACTCTCTTCACATCCCTCTGACATTCACTGCACGCTGAGAGGAAAACCGGGCTCCAACCTGCTGCGGAGCGCATATCAACGTCGAATCTAGCACAAACTTACTTCACCACCTCCATAGGAGGCAAAGTTTGTAAAACTGATTTGTGGGTGTGGTGAGGGGTGTATTTATAGGCATTTTGAGGTTTGGGAAAGTTTGCCCCTCCTGGTAGGAATGTATATCCCATACGTCACTAGCTCATGGACTCTTGCTAATTACATGAAAGAAATCAACCAATTACGTTTGGAAACATGTTCTACAACATGATACAAGTGTACCCAGTGGAGGATCCGGTGAGCAGTGGGCAAATTTTTGTGAGAGAGATAACAATCCCCCTCGGATAGAGTGTTAACTGGCTCAGGTGTTCAGCACGCAGGTCCGGTGAATTAATGTGCAGGAGGAAGCTCTGGGAGGATCACAATACAGGTCTGGTGAGCTACAACATTACTGTGATAATCCTCTGTGAATGCAATACACTGGGATGACCTCTGTGTTAAAGTACAATCTTTTCTTTTGTTCCTTTGAGCCCAAGACTAATTAACACTTGGGACACCAGGGTTGTTTGGCAATTTCCATACTGAAACAAACTCTCTACCACTATTTGATTCCTGACCATACTTTGGGAAACTTGCTTATTTGAATTAAGCAATGTAACACTATGTGCAGTGATGATATGCACGCTGTTAATATTATTAGCTGTATAATATTGCGACTTATTTGATGATTTAATTAGCTATATAGTAATTGTGTAGCAACTGGGGTACCCCCAGAGTATCACTGAAATATAGCCATGATCTGTGTAACTCTCTGTTTCATGTACTTATGAAAGTATAAAATATCACATTTTGGTTTGCAGCCCTGGAATGGTCTCCCCTCTTTTCTGTGTTACAGTTGTTCTGAATAATATCTATATATACAGTAGGTGGTGCTGGATAACATTTACTTGTTATATCTTTATATTTCTATTTAGTCTTTTAGCTTTCCGTGCACTAGATTAATCCCTAATATATTAGTTAGGGAATTTCTCTAATTCCTATTAGCATTTAGTATTAACCATTGTTTTTTCATATATATATATATATATATATATATATATATATATATATATATATATATATATATATATATATATATATACATATGATACAGGTAAAATCCAGTACCAGTTTCTCCCTTAGTTGCTGGGTGCAAGCTGCCTCTGTCCCACCCAGACAGGTAAATATAGAAGCATAGAATATGCTTGCAGCACTCCAAGTTTCTTTTTTGTTTTATTTTATTACAAGCAGTAGGACATAGGCGACGTTCTCGGGCTTTCGCCCTTTCTCAAGCCAAGACTTGGCTTGAGAAAGGGGAGAAAGCCCGAAACGTCGCCTATGTCTTACTGCTTGTAATAAAATAACACAAAAAGAAACTTGGAGTGCTGCAGCTTATTCTATGCTTCTATATATATATACCATATACATACATACACTTATTTAGACGTGTTAATATGTATACTGTTTATATAACAATATAGCTCCTATGCAAACACCTTGTATATACATATACTTTTTAACCCTTATAACTTTTTTTTATGTTTTTATGACTAGTTATTATCAGATAGTGTTTGAGTGTAACTGTATATTTTAATGTATGTATGTTGTACTTAGTGGCAACTTTTTTTAACACACTACCTTTTATGCGAAGGTTTTTCAGTCTTGCTAAACCGACAAGCATAAAAGCTATTGCGCTCTAACGTCTTGCGTTTTACCTTTCCAACTTGTAATACGAGCGCTATTTACGTTTCCACCCAAAAAACCTGATATCGCTCATAAAGCCAAAAGTCGTGCACCCTTGTAATCCAGCCTCTAATAACAGGATAACTCTGGGGGCTTGCTCAATCGAGCATAAAGGCAAATCTGGTTTGGAGGTGGAGGAATTTTGAATGTATATTAATCCTTACCTTAACCTACAATAAGAGAGGATACCTTAGATGATATAATTAATAATGTAGAGACATCATAGGTTGAAATAAAAAGAGGGGGAAATGTTAAATATATATTGTTAATTACATGGATTACAAGCCTCCAGCATTATTAACATAGAGGAAACTCAACTGCTAGTACCCCCCCCAACTGTCCCGATTTTCGTGGGACAGTCCTGATTTTCAGGGTCTGTCCCGCTGTCCCGGGAAGACTGATGTCTCTCCCGCATTGCTATCATCCTCGGGGTTGCTATACAATATAATATTATATTTTTTTAATTCTCATTAGGCCCAGGGCTATCATGTGACCGCACACACCAGTCAAGGCATGACGGGTGACGTCTGCAATCACATGGCCATTCAAAGGTTTTTGGGGACGTGCTGCTGTGTGCTGTGTTGCATACCCCCAATGAGTATTGACTGCAGAGCTCAGTATGAGGCTGTGAACTCAGGCTGAGGCATGCCCCGTGTTGGTCATGGGTCCAGAGGAGGAGACTCAGGGGTACCGATCGGATCAGTCACCTAGTAAGTAGTCACTGATTCTCAGTCTATTTTTTCTAAGAAGACTGTCCCAGACGAGTAGTGAGTCTGTGTTGAAGTGCACTTCTTGTTGTTGTGCTCTAGTCTGGTGTGTGTCGCCGCCGGTACAGAGTGACTTTATAGTTATTACCATCAGGATCCCGACTCTGGAGTGGACAGACAGTCACTGACCCGCCTCTACTGACTGCTGCACCCACGGGTAAGATCTCGACAACTAACTTGTCATGAAGCTGTTCTCCAGATCTAACAGTCTCAGCATCAATTGGGCAGACACTAGTCATGATTAAATAATTATTAACAACAGGGAGACACTGCTGCATAGTCAATGAATCTGGGATCTGATCTGTGAGTTTCTGTGGAGCCAGAGTATTTTTTTGTTTCTAAGGAGTTAGGTGTTGTGATTGAGTTTTTGTACAGTGCTTCTTGTGATATAAATACTGTTAAGTTTTTTGTGGGATAATTTGGAGAACTGTTCAAATGGAATGGTTAAACAACAGACTGCAGGCTCCATGTACTAAGCAGTCAGCGAGCTACCCGCAAAAAATCTCGTATCAAAACTCGCAAACTGATATGTACAAAGTCATCAACTATGTTCAAACTCACATATTTAAAATTGCGAGCGTACTTATCCGCCAAACATCGCTACCTCTCCATTTCTCACTGTAATTAGACACATTTGACCAACAACTCGCCAAAAACTAATGTACTAAAAAATCTATTTGTCCGCTCGCTACAATTTCCACTCCCACCTCGTTATTTTTGCCTCGCCACCTTTTAGGTGGCGGGCAAGGTAACAAAACAATAGGAATGTAGTCAATGTAGACACCAGTCTAGACATATATAAAAGGCAGTAATATCAGCATTGTACTTACATTGTTCATTTCAATCAGCTATGAAAACACTTCTGTATTTGTTTATTCTCCTTGCGATGCAAATCCGGTCTAGAAGACCAGAATACTGGAAATGTCGCTAATCGATTGTTAGAAGAAGGAGAGTTCGTGTCCCCTGTGTATTCCTTCCACAGGTTGGTTTGCACGGCCTTTCTGACCGAGAGTTCATACAAAGATTCTGGCTTGATCGTGAATCCATATTACACCTGTATCGAGAGATTGAAGATTATTTGGAGCCGATGACGGCTCGTTCACAAGCTATTCCGGGACTTTTGAAACTATTAGCTGCATTACATTTTATGGCAACAGGCTCCTTTCAGGCAGTTTCTAGCGTCATTATTGGAATGAGTCAATCTGCTTTTTCACGCCACTTATCAAAAGTCATAGGGGCTATGATGGTTATTTCTCCTCGATATGTTTGTTTGCCATCTACCCCAGAAGAATGGCAATCTATAAAGTCAAATTTCTATAGGATGGCTGGGATGCCCAATGTCCTAGGTGCCATAGACTGTACCCATGTTGCAGTAAGACCACTTCAAGCTCGTGAGGAGATCTATAGGAATAGAAAGGCATTTCCATTCCTTAAATGTTCAGATGGTCTGTGACCCTAACATGAGGATAATCAGTGTCCGTTCAAACTACCCAGGGCTCATGTCATGATTCTTACATCTTAAGGCAGACTGGCTTATACCAGAAGTTCGAGGACGGAGATATGCCTGAAGGATGGCTTCTAGGTAAGCATAACTTGTCTATCCTTTCCATGTACATAAATTGCGCCAAATTTGTCGACTGTAATTAAAGAGTAAGATGTATATTTTTAATCTGTATCATATTAGTTGTCAATCTTATAATTATTTTTATATTAATATTTATATTTATTTTATGTCCTATTAGGAGATGAGGGTACTTATGTACAGAATGGCTGTTGACTCCTATAACAACCCACAGACCAGAAATCAAGTATTTCAATGAAGCTCATCAAATCTACCAGGGGTATAATTGAGAGGACTTTTCGGTCTTTTGAAAATGCGGTTTCGATGTCTTGATCGTTCTGGCGGCGCAATGCAGTATGCACCTGAGAAAGTCGCAAGAATTATATTGGTTTGCTGCATACTGGACAATATAGCAATTAAAAAGAGGCTGCACATTAGAAGAAGAATAATACCGTAGATGCTGATGATTTTACAGAAGAAATATGTATAGAACAACCTAATAGGCGTGGTATGGCCACAAGGGACATGGTTTCAGAACAATATTTGATGATTAAAATTCCTGTCTTAAATTGATAAATTAAAAAAAATAGCTTTATTAAATTGTCTTCTACTCTTTTTTTAAAACAAAAATATAATATAAAGTAAAAATAACATGTTAAAGACAAATAATGATCATTTTTCTTATAAAAAGAACAATATAAGTAAAAAAAAATTGGTATTCCAATAAAAAATATATAGATATATTTTTTTATAATTAAGGTTATTAAAAATCACTGTTGATAAACAGATAAATACATAAAAGTTGTTGCTTCTTCCATTATCAATGGTTTAAAATCTTAATTATATATCAAGTTTATTTATTTTTTTTATATCAAATTTTTATTGAAGCAAAACGGGCACAATTTGCAGTAACAAAAAACAAAAAATATCTAGTATGCTACATACAGTTCTGGTTATACCTACAGGTCTGTTTTTCTTACAACAAAGCAATTCAAAATAGTGTGCTCTAGTACCCAATTGCCTTTTCGAATATTAAAGTTCTTCTGCCTTATCCCTATACAGTGGAGGGAGGGCAGGATCCATTTGTACAAAAAGGAAACACAAAAGAAAAGAAAAAAAGAAAAAAAAAAAAAACAGACATTACTACCCCATCCATCTCTCCTCCTCCAACTCCCCCCAACCCCCAACCCCCGCCGCCCCGCTCAGTATAATCTACCCATCACCTATGGTCTCCTCTCATAACTGAACTTCCTCAAAGCTCAATACCATTCGGGTGGAAAAACCCCTGACAGAATCAGGGTTTCGAAATACTCTGTTCTTCGAAAACTAGAGGAAAGGGAAAATTGGATGTCCCATGGGTATGATAAAATAACTCTTAACCATTTTGAGAAGAAAGCTATAATCTTTTTCTTTTTGTGAGGCCTGATATGCTCATCTGTTCAAAGATTAACTGCGAGAGCAATTGCATTTAAAAAGTATGGGGTCGAGGGGGCCTTATTGCTCTTCTTGTTTTTTTTTTTTTTTTTTTTTTTTTTTTTTTTTATTTAATAGTTTTTATTGAGGTTCTTGAATAAGCATACAGACAATTGCAAACAATAAAGTATAGGACTTAACATAGCAGTAATATACAATCATGCTCCTAACGTAAACACATTCTGATTGACTCTGCTCCAATGAGCCATTGAATGCTAAGACAGAAATACATCAAACGTCCTAATAAATGATTACAAAACCCATCTGATGCTAAACATAAAAAGTCAAACATAATTGAAAGAAAAACCTCATATTTTCAAATTTCTTTCCTGGGATATTTCTCTTAATGAACATTTCAAAACATCTTGGGTTTAAATGTCTGCAAAGAATTGGTTAGGGAAATACAATACCAAGGTGAACAATATATGTAAGCTAAAAAATCGTATAGGCGTACTTAGGGAGGTATAACACCTAGGTAAGTGTAAGATGCAAACTGGATAATTGTGGAGGCGTTACTTAGGGAGATATACCAACAAGGTAAATAACAAATGTAAACTAGATAATTATATAGGAGTTGCTTAGGGAGAAATACCAACAGGGTAAACCTCAAATGTAAGCTCAATATTTGTATCAGAATTGCTTAGGGAAATAGAACAGCAAGGGAAACATCAAATGTGACTTAATATTTATTTGTGAGAAAGAAAATAATACTAAACAATCTTGCCTCAGCTTGGGAGGGGAAGTGATGCTAATATAATTGTGTATTGTAAGATAGAATCGTAAGAAGGGGAAAGTAAGGAGTGGTATAGGCTAGAGAAACCACATAATTCACTCTCCTGAAATAGGAGGTATATTATATTAAAGTGGGGGGGGGGGGAGGTGATAAGTTAAGTATGTTAGGCAGAATATATGAGCAGGCGCTGTATCAAGTCTGGGAATGGCGCAAGCGCCTTGCTGTATAAAAAAAAAAGTAAAAAAAAAAATTCAGTGGGCGCATTATGTGTTAGTGGGCTTATTGTATATGTGTGTGGGAGAGAAATGGCAATTCAAGTATGTTAGGTAAACATATAAGCAAAGCGCAATAACTAGACTGGGAGTGACCCGGATAAAATCTGGTGTGGATATCGGAACTAATCCTAGGGCAGAATGATTGATAAGGCAATGCCTAAAATGAGTAGCGCAGGACCTGCCTGTCCTAAGAAACTTTGTGGATACCTATGTGTGTAAGCGAAGGCAAGGTAAGGGAGCTAGGATGGAATCTTTAAAATATAAAACCCTCCTAACTATGGGGGGCTGCTCCTAATGATGTTAGCTGGGCCTTGCTGTCTGAATTACTGTGATAACAGTCCACACACTCAGTGAAAATTGAATAATTCAATATAGGAGAAGGGGGGAAGGAAGGAGGGCATTTAGATATGGCAGGTAATATGGACTAAACAATTTACCTTATGGAAATATTTGTAGATAATCAAAAGCAATGAAGATATAGCTCTGTATGCAAGGAGACTAAGAAGCAACTATGAAAGGCCTCCCTTAGAGCAACACAGGGCCTGTGATTGAGATTGGAGCAAATGACGCACTCAACAGAACTAAAATGACAACAATGTGGCTGCAATACTGTGAGATAGGGATAAAGCAACTGAACCATATATAACAGTCACATGGTGGGACTCAACAAATGGTAGGGCGCAACCTCGGCCGCTGGCAGCACCCTCATTGCATCGAAATGAAACTCAGTATCCTTATTATTGAGCCCCAACATGCGCCCTAGAATAAGTTAGTAAGAGTAATGGAGTGATAAATGGCTTACATATAGTCTAGTAGTAAATTATGAATTATTCCAAAGAGCTGCTCACACCTATAGGGTAGACACATCAAGGTAAAATGTGGAACCCCCTGCTGTTATATGTCTATGAGTCACGGTGGTCTCATAGCTTGACTACATGTGTGAGCGGCATAGGGAGCTCTCGAAGTGATTAGGGTTCTGTAAAGGGTAATGTATATATCTGTTAGGCATGGAACAGTGAAGTCTCGGTTACATACATATTATTATGAGAAGCGGCTAGCTATAAGAAATACAATATTGGAGACATTATAGTATAACAAGTACTAAGTCCTGCAGTTAGAGGGAGCACGTAGCACTAGCAGATTACCAATAGAGGATGTCCACATCAATTTCCCAGCATAAGCCGCAATATATAAAAACAATCCATCATGGCAAAACATGCAGCAAGTTTTCTTTTTCTTTTGTCCAGCCATCATGTCAAATTATGCAGCAGTTTTACTATTTCTTTTATGTCTGCATATAAGCATTACCCTTAGATGAAACGACCACCACAAAATGTCCCAAAGGGCAATACTTATCTCAGAAACAAAGTCTCTCAACCGATCCCCTGCTTCCTCAGTAGTGACAGTGTGCCTTTGAAAACAATGGAGCATGTACAATTAGAGTACACGTGGCAAGAGAGGTACACATTAAACAGCACACCACTCCTCATCATGAACCAATAGTCCATATATAAATCTGGCCTGTGTGTGAGTCGAGGCTCACTCTTAACTGCCTGTGTATCTGCACATGAAAGAACCTTTTGGCACCTTAAGGACTCACGCAGCTGCAACCATGTCTCCCTCCTACCTCTAGAATTCTGCGGCGCCCCTGTTGGGCTAAGTGTGAGAGTCGGCTGGATCGGAACAGCAGCACTTTCCATGCCACATAATGGGTGCTCTCCTTGTAGTGCCGCACCCGCCGTAGCGATGTCTTTGTCCGCCGCAACTGATTCGAAAGGACAACCCTGCACATCTCCTCTGTATGTATGATCAAGCTGCGTGTCCAAACTAGCAGTGCAGATGTCCTCCGGTTGGAACGCTTCACACAGCAGACTTTCAAATGCAGCATGGTGGTCCCTCAGCATACAGCGCAGCGCTTCCAAAAACTGAATAGCAGTTAACATGTTGGCTTTAGGTATCCGATTTCTAGGCAGGCAGAGGAAGAGTATTGTGGATTATAGATGTTGGTGTATGCCCCAAGGAGTTTGTATAGCGTTACTACCATAAGGATGTAAAGATGGTCGCCCGTTATGAGCTGCCAAAGCAGGCCTCCAGTTTCAGTTAGTTAAAATCACGCTCAAAACCAGAAATAACTCACACTAAAAGCAGGATATGAATCCCAATAGGTAGTAAAGGGCTCCAAAAAGATTAGTTGAACTAGAAACATGTTCCAAAGTCCCCTATAGAGACATTAGTGCAGGAGCGATATGAAAGTACATCCATGCTTGTGTGCTGATGGCTCCCTCTTCTTGTTTTTTAAGCTTAGATTACGCCCCACCATAATCGCTGTATTAATAAAGTAAGTGTTGACTCTATTGGTCTCTGAAGAAGCAAGGAAGAAAATATGTTTAGGTGTAAATTTTGTTCTACTATCTAACATCTTATTAATCCAAAACTCGACTTTAAACCAAAACTGCATAATTTTGGGACAATCCCAAAAGCAGTGAACTATGTCTGCATTTACATTATTACATCTAGGACAGTTGTTAGCAAGATTAGTGGGCCATTTAGACATTTTCCTAGGTGTCAGGTATGCATTATTCATTAACTTTAAGTGTGATTCTTTCCAATCTGTAGAGATAATAGCATTTTTAACCCATTTAAAACTTACATACAATATATCTACGGAAATGTCCGTAAAATGGATATTCCATTTCTCAAAGAGGCTATTGATTATTAATTGTCCCTGTTTAGCAAGCATAATTTTATATAATAAAGAAATGCTATGATGGCCAGTCTTGTAGTTCGTTAGATATTGTTCAATTTTCCCCCACCCTTCAGTATCAGCATTTGATATTTTACTTTCAGTAATAAAGTGTCTGATCTGGAGGTAAGCAAAAAAAATTTTTATTTGAAAGAGAAAATTCTCTGGCCATTTCCTCGAACGTTCTTATTTGAAGGTGGTTATTTAGTCATTGATATACATTTAATAGGCCTTTTTGTGCCCAAACCTTATAGACTTCATTGGATAATCCAGGGATAAATTTTGGGTTACCTTGTATTGGAAGTAGTGGGGAAATCTCAAAATTTAAATTAAACAACTTATTTAATTTTTTGCCAGGCTTCAATGGTATTACGTATTATTGTCATATTTTTGATGTCCTTTGGCAACTGAGATACTGGACAATGTAGCAGAGCTTTCAATGTATATGGTTTACATAATTGTTCTTCAATATGGAGATGTGTAAGATAGTTGGCTTCTGTTAGCCAATCAAATGCCGAATGGGCTAACGTGGCAATATTATATTATTTAATATCTGGGAAGGATAGACCACCTTCTTCATATCCAAGAGATAATTTGCTATGGATAGCATGTGTCTCTTATTATTCCATAAAAAATTGGCAGAATCACTATTAAATCTTTTTATATCTTGGCTCTTTATAAATAATGGTAGATTTTGCATAATATACATTAATTGAGGGAAGAGGATAGTTTTTATGATCATAACTTTCGCGGACAGGGAGATGAGAAAAGCTGACCAACGTTGCAGTTTCTCTGAAGCTTTTTTAAAAAAGATAGAGTAATTTAGTTTATACCATTGGTTTGGGTCAGGGTGAAAATTTAATCCTAGATAATTAATACTAGAGACCTCTTGAAACGGATGTTCTTGGGTACTTCTTTTGGTCTTATGTAGCCATAAAATTTCAGATTTATTAGCGTTAATTTTATAGCCTGAGAAGGAACTAAACCTATCAATAATTTTTAGCGCCTGTGGTATATTTCTCTTTGTGTTTCTAACAAATAATAACAGGTCATCTGCATATAATGCTAATACCAATTTTTCTTGTCCTAACCAAATACCTTGTAGCTCCTGCCGTAAGGTAATTGCCAAGGGTTCTAGCGCAAGGTTAAACAATAAAGGGGAGAGTGGGCACCCCTGCCTCGTCCCCCTATATAAAGTAAGATTTGTAGTATAACTGCCATTGATTAAAATACTAGACCTTGGGTAATCATATATAATTTTGATAAACTGTACAAAGTGCCCTGAAAAAACAAAAATGTTTAAAGCCAAAAATAGATGGTTCCACACTACCGAATCAAACACCTTTTCGGCGTCCAATGTAATTAATGCAAAGTCCTGATTATTCATTTTACTGTCTGAAACTTTGTGCCAAAAAGATCTATTAATAAGGCTACTTTCCTGATGTCAAAGCTCTTTGATACATAAAACCCGTTTGGTCGGGATGGATAATATGGTCGAGACATAGTTTTAATCTATTAGCAACAATATGCGCTTTTCCCTTTTTTCAAAATCAATGATATAATCAAAGCAGAGAAATATTTAGAAAAATTTAAACCATCAATATAATATCCGTTAAACAATGAGACTAAGGTATCTACTACCTCTGTTCTAAGTATTTTATAAATTTCAATAGGAATCTGGTCCAGGCCCAGGGCTTTGTTAGGTTTGGCATTGTTTATAGCTTCCAGCACTTCCTCATTTGTTATTGGTCTATTAAGAGTACTGGCGACTTCTTGCGTTATCTTAGGTGGATTAATCCTCTGCCAGGACGTATTCTTATTTTCAATATTAATGTCTTTAGCTGCATATAAATTTTGGTAATATTTTAAGAAAACATTTTTAATTTTGGTCTGGTCAGTAACTCTGTTTATCCCGTCGTTAATAGCTTCTATTGTATTGGACTTTATCCTAGCTTTATCTAGTCTGGACAAAAATTTGGCAGATTTTCCATATTGACCTTTATACTTGGTACTTATTTTAAGTTCTATCCAGGCAACCTTTTTTTTAATGAAAATATCTCTTTCTGTTTTAAGCAATTTGTATTTGTCCCCTAGCTGCTTAGAGGGATTATGAACATATTTACGGTATGCGTTCTGGACTTGTCTAGATAATTGAACCTCCCTTTCTTGAAGATTCCTTTTTTTTGGGATCATATAAGCTTTAATATTTCCCCTTAGATAAGCTTTGGCAGTTTCACAGAATATTTCTGTTTTCTTTACTTGTGCTTTAACCAGTTATTGAATTCTAAATTATCTGATAAAAATTTCGGGAAGAAGAAATTATTTCTTTCATTATTTTGCGTTGGTTGTAGCTGTAAATCTAATAAGATGATAGCATGGTCTGAAATAAAAATATCGAATATCTGTCTTTACTTCTAATTTAATTAATGAGCTAGACAACAAAAAAAGATCTATACGAGAGAAAGAGCCATGACTTTTAGAGTCACAGGTGAAGGACCTTGTGTCTGGGTACTGCAAGCGCCAAATATCGTGAAGCTTAAGGTTTTTAACAACTTGCTTAAAAATCCTTGCTTTCTGTTTGGAAAAAAATGAGTTTTTGGGAGTGAATTTGTCTAATGTTTCAGAGGGAATTAAATTAAAATCACCCGCTAGAATTAAGTTTTGTTCAAGAAACTTGGAAAGCAAGAACACCAAGCTATTCCAAAAGCTGGGATCCGTGTTATTAGGGCCATACACATTGCATATCACCAGCTTGAGGTTATTGATTTGTATCTCCAAGACAACCCATCTCTCATGCGGATCTAGAGTTATGTTCAAAATTTTATAAGATATTTTTTTATTTATCAGAACCCGCAACTCCTTTTTTCCCTTCCAGAACAGGGAGTGGCTATCACCTCCCCAACCCATTTACGAAAACTAGAGAAAGGGAAAATTGGATGTCCCGTGGGTATGATAAAATAACTCTTAACCATTTTGAGAAGAAAGCTATAATCTTTTTCTTTTGTGAGGCTGATATGCTCATCTGTTCAAAGATTAACTGTGAGAGCATTGCATTTAAAAAGTATGGGGTCAAGGGGCCCTATTGCTCTTCCTGTTTTTAAGATTAGATTACGCCCCACCATAATCGCTGTATTAATAAAGTTAGTGTTGACTCTATTGGTCTCTGAAGAAGCAAGGAAGAAAATATGTTTAGGTGTAAATTTTGTTCTACTATCTAACATCTTATTAATCCAAAACTCGACTTTAAACCAAAACTGCATAATTTTGGGACAATCCCAAAAGCAGTGAACTATGTCTGCATTTACATTATTACATCTAGGACAGTTGTTAGCAAGATTAGTGGGCCATTTAGACATTTTCCTAGGTGTCAGGTATGCATTATTCATTAACTTTAAGTGTGATTCTTTCCAATCTGTAGAGATAATAGCATTTTTAACCCATTTAAAACTTACATACAATATATCTACGGAAATGTCCGTAAAATGGATATTCCATTTCTCAAAGAGGCTATTGATTATTAATTGTCCCTGTTTAGCAAGCATAATTTTATATAATAAAGAAATGCTATGATGGCCAGTCTTGTAGTTCGTTAGATATTGTTCAATTTTCTCCCACCCTTCAGTATCAGCATTTGATATTTACTTTCAGTAATAAAGTGTCTGATCTGGAGGTAAGCAAAAAAATTTTTTATTTGAAAGAGAAAATTATCTGGCCATTTCCTCGAAAGTTCTTATTTGAAGGTGGTTATTTAGACATTGATATACATTTAATAGGCCTTTTTGTGCCCAAACCTTATAGACTTCATTGGATAATCCAGAGATACATTTTGGGTTACCTTGTATTGGAAGTAGTGGGGAAATCTCAAAATTTAAATTAAACAACTTATTTAGTTTTTGCCAGGCTTCAATGGTATTACGTATTATTGTCATATTTTTGATGTCCTTTGGCAACTGAGATACTGGACAATGTAGCAGAGCTTTCAATGTATATGGTTTACATAATTGTTCTTCAATATGGAGATGTGTAAGATAGTTGGCTTCTGTTAGCCAATCAAATGCCGAATGGGCTAACGTGGCAGTATTATATTTTTTAATATCTGGGAAGGATAGACCACCTTCTTCATATCCAAGAGATAATTTTGTTATGGATAGCATGTGTCTCTTATTATTCCATAAAAAATTGGCAGAATCACTATTAAATCTTTTTATATCTTGGCTCTTTATAAATAATGGTAGATTTTGCATAATATACATTATTTGAGGGAAGAGGATAGTTTTTATGATCATAACTTTCGCGGACAGGGAGATGAGGAAAAGCTGACCAACGTGCAGTTTCTCTGAAGCTTTTTTTAAAAAAGATAGCGTAATTTAGTTTATACCATTGGTTTGGGTCAGGGTGAAAATTTAATCCTAGATAATTAATACTAGAGACCTCTTGAAAGGGATGTTCTTGGGTACTTCTTTTGGTCTTATGTAGCCATAAAATTTCAGATTTATTAGCATTAATTTTATAGCCTGAGAAGGAACTAAACCTATCAATAATTTTTAGCGCCTGTGGTATATTTCTCTTTGTGTTTCTAACAAATAATAACAGGTCATCTGCATATAATGCTAGTACCAATTTTTCTTGTCCTAACCAAATACCTTGTAGCTCCTGCCGTAAGGTAATTGCCAAGGGTTCTAGTGTGAGGTTAAACAATAAAGGGGAGAGTGGGCACCCCTGCCTCGTCCCCCTATATAAAGTAAGATTTGTAGTATAACTGCCATTGATTAAAATACTAGACCTTGGGTAATCATATATAATTTTGATAAACTGTACAAAGTGCCCTGAAAAAACAAAAAAGGTTCCACACTACCGAATCAAACGCCTTTTCGGCGTCCAATGTAATTAATGCAAAGTCCTGATTATTCATTTTCCTGTCTGAAACTTTGTGCCAAAAAAGATCTATTAATAAGGCTACTTTCCTGATGTTGAAGCTCTTTGATACATAAAACCCGTTTGGTCGGGATGGATAATAGGGTCGAGACATAGTTTTAATCTATTAGCAACAATATGCGTTTTTCCCTTTTTTCAAAATCAATGATATAATCAAAGCAGAGAAATATTTAGACAAATTTAAATCATCAATATAATATCCGTTAAACAATGAGACTAAGGTATCTACTACCTCTGTTCTAAGTATTTTATACATTTCAATAGGAATCTGGTCCAGGCCCAGGGCTTTGTTAGGTTTGGCATTGTTTATAGCTTCCAGCACTTCCTCATTTGTTATTGGTCTATTAAGAGTACTGGCGACTTCTTGCGTTATCTTAGGCGGATTAATCCTCTGCCAGGACGTATTCTTATTTTCAATATTAATGTCTTTAGCTGCATATAAATTTTGGTAATATTTTAAGAAAACATTTTTAATTTTGGTCTGGTCAGTAACTCTGTTTATCCCGTCGTTAATAGCTTCTATTGTATTGAACTTTATCCTAGCTTTATCTAGTCTGGACAAAAATTTGGCAGATTTTCCATATTGACCTTTATACTTGGTACTTATTTTAAGTTCTTCCCAGGCAACCTTTTTTTAATGAAAATATCTCTTTCTGTTTTAAGCAATTTGTATTTGTCCCCTAGCTGCTTAGAGGGATTATGAACATATTTACGGTATGCGTTCTGGACTTGTCTAGATAATTGAACCTCCCTTTCTTGAAGATTCCTTTTTTTTTGGGATCATATAAGCTTTAATATTTCCCCTTAGATAAGCTTTGGCAGTTTCACAGAATATTTCTGTTTTCCCTCTATACTCTCTGTTTAAGTAACTCAAATTCTCTTTACTTGTGCTTTAACCAGTTATTGAATTCTAAATTATCTGATAAAAATTTTGGGAAGAAGAAATTATTTCTTTCATTATTTTGCGTTGGTTGTAGCTGTAAATCTAATAAGATGATAGCATGGTCTGAAATAAAAATATCGAATATCTGTCTTTACTTCTAATTTAATTAATGAGCTAGACAACAAAAAAAGATCTATACGAGAGAAAGAGCCATGACTTTTAGAGTCACAGGTGAAGGACCTTGTGTCTGGGTACTGCAAGTGCCAAATATCGTGAAGCTTAAGGTTTTTAACAACTTGCTTAAAAATCCTTGCTTTCTGTTTGGAAAAAAATGAGTTTTTGGAGTGAATTTGTCTAATGTTTCAGAGGGAATTAAATTAAAATCACCCGCTAGAATTAAGTTTTGTTCAAGAAACTTGGACAGCAAGAACACCAAGCTATTCCAAAAGCTGGGATCCGTGTTATTAGGGCCATACACATTGCATATCACCAGCTTGAGGTTATTGATTTGTATCTCCAAGACAACCCATCTCTCATGCGGATCTAGAGTTATGTTCAAAATTTTATAAGATATTTTTTTATTTATCAGAACCGCAACTCCTTTTTTTCCTTCCGGAAACAGGGAGTGGCTATCACCTCCCCAACCCATTTACTTTGAAGTTTAAGAATTTCCTCTGCTTTCAAGCGAGTTTCTTGTAATATCAGGGCTATGTTTGCCCAGTTGTCTAATTATCATTTTTCTTTTGATTGGGGAGGTGATGCCCCCCACATTCTACGAAAGACATCTAATGTTCCCCCATCATTTAAAAACATTTCAAATCTGTTTAGGGTGAGGATGGGGTGGGGGAGAAGAGAAAGAGATGAAGAAAAAAAAAAAGGGGGGGAGGGGAGAGCCCCCTCCTCCAACAACCATTCATACCTGACATCTAAACAACAGAAAATTTTCAGCCGAAAAAAAAGAGAACATAATTATTCTAGACGCATTATACATGTTTTCCATTTCTAATATTTCCATTAACATGAAAAGAGAAAAAATAACAATTTCAAATGCACCTATTATGGAATCACACACTTTTATGTGAGAGATATCTTGTGTTTCCCCAAATAAGCTTTGACTTCCTCTAAGCTGTCTAGTCTAGTTGTTCCCTCCTTTTCTTCTATAAAGATTTTTGTGGGGTACACTAGTCTTGCTAAAAAGCCCTCTCGGATCAGCCTTGTACAGTAGGGTGCCATCTCCTTCCCTCTAGAGGCTGTGTCTGCGGAGTAATCTTGGAAGACTAAAATTTCTCCAATATGAAATTTTTCGGTCTTTCTGTATGCTCTGAGGATATTTGTTTTATCTTGGAAATTCAAGAACTTTATAAGGATTGGTCTGTGAAAATTTTTCCCATTAACTCTAGGTCTAGGTGGGCCTAGTCTATGAGCTCTTTCCACAAGTATTGGAAGCTGAGGCTGCTCTAAACCCAGAGCTTGAAGGAAAGTTGTTGATGCTAATTGTAAAAGGTTTTTATACTGTTCTGTCTCAGGTAGACCTATTATTTTTAGATTACTCCACCTAGAGCGATCTTCCAAATCGTCTATTCTAGAAGTCAGGGTCCTATTTCTCTTTTCCAGGAGGAGAAATCTTTCCATATATTGCTTGTGATTGTGAGAGAAACACAAAACTAATATTTATTATGTGGAAGAGAAAAAGGATAGAGAGAAAAAAAAATATGTGTTTTAAGGGGGGAATTACCCCAGTTGTAAAAATTTGAGTGAATCCAAGTGAGAAGAAAAAGACAAAAAACGGGGAGAATAGTGAAGCAAGTGTGCAGTATCTTAAGTAAGTTAATGGACCATGCCTGCTATCATCTGTGGTTATTCTAATGCTCTCGGTGGAATTATTATTCTGAAACTTTTACTTAAATATTTAGCCCTTATTGAGACTCAGTGATTTGGGATAAAGGCCTATATGATACCCCACCAGGCTCTTCCTGAGCTTAAAGCTAATGAAACAATAAGTAACTCAATTATATATCGTGGGTGGAATTTTATAGGCTGGATTAAATGTACAAGCCCAGGTTGCAGGTTAACAGCCTGGCACAAAGCCTATATATTTACAACCTAAGTTGGATCTTTAGGATAACCTCTACCTAGAGTCCTATGTTGCTTTAGCTCTAATTCTAAACAGAATAGTTCATAAATGATACTGTATTCAAATGACTGTGACCATTAAACATGGATGTATATCTCCTGCGGGGCAGATGGACCTATGCAGAGAATAACTCACATTTACTCTGGGGCTTTCCCCCTTTCTACTCAGTATACCAAAGAACGCAGTAGTTCCTTTAGCCTATACTTAGGTATATTGCCTCTATTATGATATAACAGTAAAGCTAAAAGGGATTGGTGACACCAATCCAAATCCGTTCCCAAGGATTAACCACAAGGGAACTACTGTTATCTCATATTATCTACTACCAAAGGAGAGTTATAACCTATAGCTAGGTATATGGCCCCTGTTTACCGTTTAACAGAAAAAGCTATAATTTGTCTAGAGGTGACCTGTACCAAGTTCCTCCAACTAGAGCTATGCAGTTTGCTGTTCTCCCCTATTAACTCTTTCAATATATAAGCAAAAGTTCAGCAAGTAGACTTGAACTGAACGAGGGTTCTAAAACATCATCTTAGCAGGCCACAGAGAGAGAGAGAGAGAGAGAGAGAGAGAGAGAGAGAGAGAGAGAAAAAAAAGCCCTGATATGTCTATAACTATAGGCCCCCACGATTTAAAACATGTAATACGCTATATGCCCGTCTGTATGAAGACCATTTAGATACAGTTTAGATACAGTTATATATCATACATTTAGATACAGTTATATAGTTGCATGAAAAAGTGTCTAGCAAAGTGTCCAATACCCAAGCTACAGTTTCTGTGCCCTTGATTATGTAAATCAACAATCTGTAAGCAGCAGTTTTCGTTTCCCCAGTTAGATATTGAGCCTTCAGATAATGCCGGAATTCAAAAAGGGCAATTAAGTATTGGCACCTCTACTTGCCTATATGAAATTTAGCCTGGAAAACTCTGAGACTTGTGCAGTAACTTGGCCCAGTGTGGAGGTCTGGGGGCCCTAGACAGCGCTTCTTGTAATGCGCAACCTCTTTCGTACGCTGCTTAGCTCTACAGCCCAGCACAAGAATAGCAGGTTGAATCACTGGAGCCCTGATGCAAAGTAGTTTAAAGCCGGTCACCCCCGTAGCCACAGTTGTAAAAAGTCTTGCCTTTCACCTTTCGCTCCCCCAGCGGCAGCAGCCACATTCACCAGGGGTTCCTCCTCCCATCAAGGCTTCTACCGCCTCATGACTCGCGACAGGGATACCCCCGCTCCTCTGGTTAACCAGGTTGGCAGACCAGCGTTTCTCCTGTTGGTATCCTAATGCTCCGTGTGAAGGCTGAACTGTGTGGGCGTAGTCAGCCTCTGTTCCGGACCCGCTCTCAACCAGGTGAGTCACACTAGAAGCCGCCAGGTTCCGGCATTAGGGATGTCCTCCTCAGGTAGGCAGGCTTTACTAAGTAGCAGCTCTCTCCACGGTTAAGAAGCACGGTAGACAGCTCTTGCAGCTAGCTCCAGTAGCGTCTCAGCATCTTAAAAACAGCGTCCTCAATCTCTGTTCTCCATTGAGGGGCACTTTGGATGTGAACAAAGTTAACTAGGCCCTCCGGCTGTGGCTCTAGTGAGTGAGCCTAAACGGCTATGCGTAGGCTTCCAAGTCAACCCTGATAGAAGGTCTGTGACCCCAACATGAGGATAATCAGTGTCCATTAAAACTACCCAGGCTCATGTCATGATTCTTACATCTTAAGGCAGACTGGATTATACCAGAAGTTCATGGACGGAGATATGCCTGAAGGATGGCTTTTAGGTAAGCATAACTGGCGTCTAATTTGTCATTTCCATGTACATAAATTGCGCCAAATTTGTCAACTGTAATTAAAGAGTAAGATGTATATTTTTAATTTGTATCGTATTAGTTGTCAATCTTTATAATTATTTTTATATTAATATTTATATTTATTTTATGTCCTATTAGGAGATGAGGGTACTTATGTACAGAATGGCTGTTGACTCCCTATAACAACCCACAGACCAGAAATCAAGCACGTTTCAATGAAGCTCATCGATCTACCAGGGGTATAATTGAGAGGACTTTCGGTCTTTTGAAAATGCGGTTTCGATGTCTTGACCATTCTGGCAGCGCTATGCAGTATGCACCTGAGAAAGTCGCAAGAATTATATTGGTTTGCTGCATACTGGACAATATAGCAATTAAAAGAGGCTGCCAATTAGAAGAAGAAAATACCATAGATGCTAACGATTTTACAGAAGAAATATGTATAGAACAACCTAATAGGTGTGGTATGGCCACAAGGGACATGGTTTCAGAACAATATTTTGATGATTAAAATTCCTGTCTTAAGTTGATAAATAAAAAAAATTTGCTTTATTAAATTGTCTTCTACTCTTTTTTAAAAAAAATAATATAATATAAAGTAAAAATAACATGTTAAAGACAAATAATGATAATTTTTCTTATAAAAAAAAACAATATACAGTAAGTAAAATAAATGGTATTCCAATTAAAAAAAAATATATATATATATATTTTTATAATTAAGGTTATTAAAAATCACTGTTGATAAACGTTGTTGTTCTTCCATTATCAATGGTTTAAAATCTTAATTATAAATCAAGTTTATGATCAAAGTAATTACAGACAATACATTTTGGGTAATACATTGTCTTTATGACATCACACTACTGTCTATAGCTTCTTTAACTCTTTTACATAATGTAATTTGTGTAATGTAATCCCTCAATAGCTGATGGTAATTCATTGCATTGTCTCATTGAATTGTAGACTTACATTGAATTGTAGACTTACCAAACGACAGGCTATTCCAAAGTGAGATTTTATGATTTCAGATAGGAGTTGTTATTTTAAAGACTTTAACAAGCAAATTTGCTTTGTTTTATTTTAATCTCAATTTTTAACAGCTCCTAGGTTGGCCCATATTCAAATTCAAAAAACCTTCAGGGCTTACTCTTATCACTTATTATCTTATCTTAATAATTTCACTTTACATTCAATAGTTTTAAAGTTATTGTGGCTCATATAGATTAAACATTGTCATTGTACATATAAATATATGTAACATTAATCCAATGTTACATTTGTAGGAAGAAAATAGTGACTATATTTGTGATAAAAATTGAAAATAAATAAAGCCCCAAAAAAATCTCAACAAATAATGGAAACTAAATTGTTTTATTACAAACTGACAATCAATATTTAAACATTATATATTATATTTATAAAAAAAATAATGTAAACCAAACTAAATTCAAATATATATATATATATATATATATATATATATATATATATATATATATACACACATATGTAATACTGAAATTGTTTCTAAACAAAATATCATTTTTAATAACTATAAACATAGAATCAATTTACAAACATTCACTAAATACATTAATCTATATATACATTATAGTTTAATTTTTTTATTTTTGGTTACATATCGAGATCAATGCACTAATGATTGACTTAACGATTAATGACGTCATCGTCAAGCATGTCGCGTCCTAAACCTTTTGGTGCTGGCGAATTAGTAATATTAGTTTATGCCATGGATAAATATTTTCCTAAATGTATTGGTGGTGTAAGGGCAGTGAGACAGGAATGCCGTGACAAAATTATATACGAGATGCTGAGAAGAATACATCGTATTTCAAAAATTAAAAGAACAAGACGACAATGTCTTCGAAAATATAGTGACTTGAAGAGAAGAGAACCTAAGTACAATAAATCTATTAGAAGATTGATAAGGACATGTAAGTTCAATACTGATATATTTTAAAAATTATATTTTTAATAGAAACAAATCATGTAATTTGAACTGCATCATCATTGACGAACCAAGAACAATATTATTTTTGTTTTAGTGGTACATTAAATATATTAGTATATACAATTTTAAAAAGTTAGAAAAGTAAGCATGCAGAATTGAGTTAGTAGAGTAAAATATAATTGTAATTTGTCTTTAAAAATGAACTTCATGAACAATGTTAGTAGAATTTTTATTTAAAGGGACACTGAACCCAATTTTTTCTTTTGTGATTCAGAGTAGAACATGCATTTTTAAGCAACTTTCTAATTTACTCCTATTATTAATTTTCTTCGTTCTCTTGCTATCTTTAAAAAAAAAAAGAATGCATCTAAGCTTTTTTTTGGGGTTCAGAACTCTGGATAGCACTTTTTTATTGGTGGATGAATTTATCCACCAATCAGCAAGGACAACCCAGGTTGTTCACCAAAAAATGGGCCAGCATCTAAACTTACATTCTTGCATTTCAAATAAAATTACCAAGAGAATGAAGAAAATTTGATAATAGGAGTAAATTAGAAAGTTGCTTAAAATGTCATGCGCTATCTGAATCACAAAAGAAAAAAATTGGGTTCAGTGTCCCTTTAATTGTGATAAAAATAAACATGCATAACTGTGTTAGTATAATTAAATTTACATTCTTGATAAAAAAAAAAAAATTGGATTAAAGGGACACTGAACCCAACTTTTTTCTATAGTGATTTTAATAGAGTATGCCATTTTAATCAACTTTATAATTTACTCCTATTATCAAATTATTTTCATTCTCTTGGTATCTTTATTTGAAATGCAAGATTTTAAATTTAGATGCCGGCACATTTTTGGTGAACACATTGTGTTGTTCTTGCTGATTGGTGGGTAAATTCATCCACCAATAAACAAGTGCTTTACATTGTAGTGAACCCAAAAAATTGCTTAGATGCCTTTTTTTTTCAAATAAAGAAAGCAAGAGAATGAAGAAAAATTAAAAATAGGAGTAAATTAGAAAGTTGTTTAAAATTGCATGTTCTATCTGAATCACGAAATAAAAAAATTGGGTTCAGTTTTCCTTTAATAAAATTGTTGTAGCATGCATAATTTCGAATTTGTTAAACATTTATTATAATTTATTTAATTTTAATTTTTTACTTCAATTTTTTTTAATATTAATATGTTTATAGAAGTAAGAAAAGTAAGTGTAAACAGCCACCACGCTACCTCTGGTCAATGTTGGTGGAAACACCCAGGAGTGAAGCTTTATCTCCACCTATGCCACTAACACTATTGGATATTGAATTATCTCCCAATCCATATCAAGTTTTTCATAAAAACACACAGACAGGTAATGCGTTGTTAGTTAACATATAATTAATATATTTTAGTTTTTGGCTTCAATAGTTTTTTATCTTTATCTTTGTAATTACTTTCACATAGATATTACCATGGAAGACATACAAAATAGGTATGAAATCTAAGATTTTCAAAATCTTGATAGTGTGCCATTATTTAAAGCCTTGAGTTCAGATGATAGTCAACCAAGAATAGAAGTTTAAGAACAATGATGGTAGATAAAGGTATGTTTCATACTCAGTAATCTTAAAACCAAGAAAATAAAAGTTTTAACTAATACATATTGCATATTTTTAGGAGTTGGCTCTGATGAAAGCTTTCAAGGAGTGGACATAAGTGTAGAAGCCAATATAGTAGATGAAATCAATAAAACAACAGCAGGAGGTAATATTTGTGAAGAAATAAACCATATGATACATTGAATATGTATATGTAAATTTAAATACAAATTTTTTTTTGCTTTTGTTATTCTACAGATGTATCTTCAACATCAACTACTAAAACTGAAGACAAAAGTACTCAGAGTTGTCTTGAAGATAATGTTAAACTCAAAATCACGGGGGCGGAGCCAACTCTGAAGATGGACGGTCGTACACTTTAGCAGCTCCGGCTATATTTTATACAGTAAACATTTCTAGCGACCGTCCAAGCTCAATTCTTTGGATACTATTAAAGACCAGAGAGTATATCTGGTCCCGCTAACTACCTTCATAGGGAGCGATATTTTATGGACAAATCCTCACAACCCTGACGCGTGCAATACCGACACCAGGTTTTTGGGTAGCCATCTTGCGGCCTAAGCAACAAGCACAGTAGGAAGCGTGATTGACCAGAAGCTGCTACCTTACCTCTTAGCTAGGAGCCTAATACCCTGCCTACTTATGGAAACCGTGGAGCTTACTGTGGAGGAGATGCACAGCTTCATAGATGGGTGCAGAGATGTGTTCGAACACTTGCTCCTTATGCCGCCCCAGCAGACCGCAAAAGTGGTTGTAACACTCGCTGCCTTCTTACCGACTCCCGCAATTGCTCCGGAGGATGGGGACGCCCTGAGGCCTCAGCATTCACCATCAGCTTACCATCAGCTACAGAACACCTCGGGAACAGGGCAGGTGTTGGAAACAAGCCGCAAGAATAAGGTGGGCATAGTAGATATACCTTCCGTGGTAGGTCACCGGAGGATCACAAGTATCCCTGACATATCCTACACTCTTTCCGATGCATAAGATTGTAATACCACAGTAAAAAATCAAGCATCTTGTGCTGTGACTTGGGGCAACTTTTGGGACCAGCCACGTGAGGATCAGTTTGGTGGAGCGGCTGCAGGGAACGGATCTAACCCTATATGCCCACAAATGCTCTTCCATCTGGGTGAGTCTCTGCAGTACCCTGTATACATCAAAGGCCAGCTTCCCAACAAAGTAGAATGGAGAATACACTCAGCCTTGTGATCTGGTGTGGGATAGAGAACTCCTATTAGCCCACCACATCATGACAGGGAGACAATATATTTTTGTTGCCACCCTGCATCAGTATGTCAAGATAAATCTGTCAGTATTTTATTATGTTTGTATCTCATGGCGCTTTAGGCTGCACATATTGGTACATACTAGTTGACTTCCACAGCAAAGCAGCCAGGGTGAAAGGACTGCCCCAGCGATATTCAGCACTACAGATTCCCACTGATTTTAGAGCAAGTTAGTGTCAAGTTGGGTATCAGATAGCCTGCTCCCGACAGCCTCAATGGGGACATTTTCTCTTTGGTCACCTACTAAGTTTTGATTCCTATGGAAACCTACCCCAGGACATGGTCATTCTAATTTCCTTAACACTGAACAGTTCAAGGTGCATGTTGTTATTTTCTGCTGTCTTAATTAAGATGACATATACTCTGAACAATTTATTTACTCCAAGTGACTTATCTTAAGGTTCTTGATCCTATTATTAAAAATGCTCAAAGTGGGCAAAGTTTCAATACTTAAGCTGTAGTCATCTCTTAGTACTTGTTTCTTTGCAAAGGGATATGTGTTATATGCTGTGTTTAAATATCCAATTGTTTGACTTCATGTTATACACTCCAGAAATGATTATTACACTGTGCAATTGGTTTTTAGGTATATTATCTATATATGCCTTGTATGTTACATTCACGATACACTAGCCTGCTAGAGGTTGCAATAGCCATTCATATCCATTAGAGGGGAGTCATAGTTCAGTTGTAACTTGAACTACACGGCAAACCTGTGTGATTTTGCAGCCTACATGACTAATTCTTATCCTCATCGAGACTCCCTATCTTGGTAAGTGAGACTTGTTCCCCATAAATATATTAATGAGCACAGATTCTGGGCATTGTTGGGAACATCAGAGATACTCCTCAGTCATCTGCAATTGGCATTTGGTATTTATTCTTGATAGCTTTCCTCCTTTCTGATATTTACACTGTACATGGACATTGTTCATTCCCCTACCTGTAATGCCTTAGTTTAAGAGCTATATAGGAGTTTAAGATGAGGCTTACTACATAGGTCTTTTTGTCCTCATTATGTCTCTGGAGTAATCATATTTTCTTATCTGTACTCCCTCAATAGTTGGATCTTATTTATGATGTATTAACCTGTTTATTTAGTATGGCTTAAATCCATATAATTTACTGTATTTCTTTTCCTCTAAACACAGATTATTGCTAGCGGATTAGAAACACCATTGCTGGGTATAGGGCCCATGCCCAGTAGGTGGGATATAAATAGGAGAAGTGAATAAATATAATTTTCTCTCTTTTTACTACAGTCTAGCTATATCCATACTTCCCCCAGTACTAACAAAAATCATACTATATTGAACTTATCGGTTTAGAAACAGGTATAATGTCACAATACATCTCCTTTTTTGGGATATTTGCTTTCCCTAATTGTCAGTATTACACTCAACGTGCATCCAGATATACAACATTCTCTACTTGATGGTACTTATGTTTATAAATGTATATATACATCCATACCTGCTATAATAAACCATATATTTACCCTGTACTTTTTAGAAACCACTCTAATTCCTTTTTTCTGCCAATACACCTAAGCTGATGATAGTGACCTTTTATTTCTACGGGACCACACAATGATTCTGTTTTCTTTACCATCCTATATTAATTTACCTATGCGGCATATTCTATTTATAGCTATGTTTTCTTATATAGTTTAACAACTTGCATGGACCATGCAAAATTGATATGGCGTTCTGATTACTAATTTGCTTACCATACACAAAATATCACCTCCCCCTCCCACTATAATAAACCTCCTATACAGGAGGGTTAAATACGCGGTTTGTCTCGCCTATACTGCACCATAATTCCCTTTTTATAAGCATAGCTTGCAGAACAACATAACATTGACCCTATCCCACCCTCCAAGCTCAACAATATTGTTTATCACTTTTTTTTATATACATTATTATGAGCTGAACGTTAACTTTTGAAAAGTGAGGTTTTAACCCTAATATATACGGCAGCATTTATGCTGTTCTAATACTTTTTGTTTTTTATTGTTAAGATATTATTGCAATGTAACAGCTGACAATCTGTTATTTCTCACATTGTATGTACATGATTATATTGTTTGAAAACCTCAATAAAAATATTAAAAAAAACCAAAACAAACAAACTCAAAATCGCTAAAATTAGGGCAACTTTGGGAATGTTATTGGAGCAAGTAAATTTTTTATACCAAAAATATGTTATTTGATTTAATTCTGTTTTTTGTTGCTGTTTTTTTTTTAATTTGGAATATAATTGTCAGAAGAATGACAATGAAAAAATGACAAATACTGTTTTTGTGAAGAATCAATATCAATCCTAATTTTGATTTTCTGTAAATAAAACATATTTTTTGGGCATAACATTTTTTTGTATTTATTAAAAAATTAAATTTTAAACTTAAAAAAATAAAAAATAAAATAAATACAAAAAAAAAAAATATGTCTGCAAACAATTAACAGAAAATACAACTTTCTAGATTATGGTGGTATAAATAAGAAATTAAATGTTCATTTTAGCCGTGGTCTTTTGGGGTCTGTTGTACCCTCCCTTTCACTTAAAATAGACAACAGTGATTGTAATGTCCTTTCAGTGATGGTTAATGCTCTATTTATTTGCTGTTTTTTCTTCTTCATCCATCTGCCTCTGCCACTGAAACATTTCTCTTTGGAGATGTAATTTTTGCCTTTCAATTTAATTTCTTTCTTGTTCTATTTCAATATTTTTTTTGGACATGGCTGCCCAAGTTCAATATTAGTGTTCTGCATGTCCATGTGGTCCTCTCTATATTGCCTGGCAAGGGTCAACATTTCCGTTAATCCAACATCGGCCAATAGTCCTTCGGCTGGTGTATTTTCCATATTTAGAGCACCTGTTTCTTGTGTTAGTGGTGGTGGTGCCT
Organism: Bombina bombina; assembly: GCF_027579735.1. NCBI lineage: Eukaryota > Metazoa > Chordata > Amphibia > Anura > Bombinatoridae > Bombina > Bombina bombina. The sequence goes on from NC_069499.1 coordinate 1,088,714,373, forward strand.
GTGTTTCCACTGGTTCCTCTAGGTTTTCAGGGGTATGTATTTCAACTGGTTGTGTATCTCCAAATTCATCTAGAATATCTGGAATCTCACTTCCATCATGACCTCCTGTATTTTCATCTGAAATTGTTTTTTCTGCTCTTATTGGCATGAGATTGATAGTGATCTCCCTTGATGAGTTTTCTACTAGATCAAGCCATAAATAATTGTTAGAAAATAAACATAACATTTTTTAAAGACGGTTTCAAAGATGGAATAGAAGGAGAGAGCAGATACAAAAGTCATACACAAATTTAAATTTTATTATATATATACATAAGTGATATATACCATCAAATAATGGAGATGAATGTCCATTCAAACTCTGGAACAGACGTCCCAAATCAGCTATAAACAAAGAAAAAAAAAAAGAATATAAGATTTTAGTAAATGTTATTTATTGACATATATTCAAATGCTATTACATTCACTGAAAAATCTATTTCTAAAACTATAAATAAAATTTTAGTTTGCAATTAAAGGGACACTGAACCCAAAATAATTATTTTGTGATTCAGATAAAGCATGCAATTTTAAACAACTTTCTAGTTTACTCCTATTATTAATTTTGCTTAATTCTCTTGTTTCCTTTATTTGAAAAATAAGGCATCTAAGCTAATTTTTTTGGTTCAGACCATGGAAAGCACTTGTTTATTGGTAGGTGAATTTAACAACCAATCAGCAAGAACAACACAGTGTATTCACCACAAATGGGGCGGCATCTAAACTCACATTTTTGCATTTAAAATAAAGATACCAAGAGAATGAAAATAATGTAAAAATTTAAGTACTTTAGAAAGTTGCTTACAATTGCATGCTCTATCTAAATCATGGTATAAAAAAAATTGTCCATTGTCCCTTTAATGAAAAGCTCAGATCATTGGTATTTGTCATTCAAATGCCATTCCATCTCTAAAAGATCTCAAACTAGATTATGTCAATACTGACATTGTACATTTGTTTAAAAAAAAAAAAAAAAAAAAATTTTGGATTTGATAGATGAAAGAGATAACACACGCCATTGTAATTTTTCATTTAATTAATCATTTACTTACCAGTTGCTCTTCCAACACCTGTTTCTGGAGTGCTGGTCCTTACATCAAGGAGTGTATCCGCAGATGAAGAACTGTGTGTGACAGTAGATGTGGACTGTATAAATTGACCATGAGCTCCACTGGTAGATGGTCTGGAAACTGCTGCACTGGTAGATGGTCTGGAAACAGCTGAAGAAGATCTTGAACAAGTGGGCGCTTTATTGGTACTCCTCCCAGGCTGTGCTTGTGGTGTCGGTGTTGCTTTAAAATAAATTAAAAAAATATATATTTTTATTAATACATTTTTAAATTTGTATTTATTTGTAGTTTAAACTGAAAGCTAATACTGTTAATAATAATATCATCACAGCAGTAACTGCTGGCAAAATCATTAAAGGGACATGAAAACAAACATTTTAATATCATGATTTCAGAAGAACATGCTTTTTAAAAATTATTTAATTGTATTATCTTTTTGGCTTCATTACATTGATATACTTTGATGAAAAGCAAATCTATACAGACTCAGTAAATGATCATTGGTTGATGCACATAGATGGCTCATGTGACCGCGTCAACCATGTGCATAGCTATGTCTGAAAAAAGTATATCTATAGAAAGCAGACAACAATTAGATATTATTAACTAATTTTGAAAGATGTTAAAAATAATATTCTATACTCAAATACTGCAACATGGAAGTCAATAGATAATACATTTACAAAGGCATGTGATCAGAAGGGCAGTCAGAATATGCAGAGATAAAAGTTAAAGTGATATGAAATAAAAAAAACTGTATTTCATGATTAATGTTGAACATACCATGTTACACAACATGAATATTTTTTTAATAGTTTCAAATTGCATTATTTCTATTGTCATTGTCTCTTGAAGGAGTTTCAATGCAATACTGGTTTGTAAATGAACACATGGGTGTTATCTTTAGGGATCACATTAATAGTTGCCCCCTATATTTATAATCAACTCTTAAAAAAAGGTATATTCCCGTTATAGCTTAAAAAAAAAAAAAAAAAAAAAGTATAAAAACCCTATTATTGTACAATCCCATTTATACTTTTTTGGATTATATATATATATATATATATATATATATATATATATATATATATATATATATATATATATTCTAAAATACATATTTTTATTTTTAGTGCGCCATAATTGATAAGACTCAATAATATTTGGGGCCTATGTGCGGATTCACATACGGAAGCATAAGAAGTCAGATCATGTTATTTTTCCTCAATATATATTGGAGACACTGAACTATCATTATTTAACAAACATTTTGCGTCAATTATGTTGTACATTTACCTCTCAAATCACTGTCACAATTGCCCGTTATGCCAGTGATGATCTCAGGTCCTAGACGCTGAACAAGCTTCTGCTCATAGTCATTGAGGTCGGCCACATATGCTGGTCCACCTCCGGTAGCACGTGTCGAATTTTTTTCTCTGGCCAATTTAGCTTTGGTGAAACGTTTAATGTCGTTATAACGTTTCTTCAGCTGATCAACATCCTTTTTTCCAGGACCCTGGGCACTAACGGCATTGCTTATCCTTTGCCAGATCATCTTCCTCCTTGAAAAATTAGTCTGTTTGACACGACATCCAAACACATAATCATAAGAGTCAATAATCATATCAATCAAAACTACGTTTTGCTGATGCAAAAAGTGAGGATTCTTGGATTTTGAAGTGGTATCAGATCCAGATGAAGCCATATCCAATTTGTAAATAAATATTACAAAAATAACGCTCTGTAATCACTGTTCAAAAAATTTGGAACAATAATAAAGTTGTTTAGAAAAGTTGAACTTTTATAGGAGCCAAATTCCTTTCCCTTGACTACTATGATGTTTCGGACACCTTGCATGTCACGTGTTAATAATTGGCCATACAATTCGACTGACATTTAAGTACATTAACTTAGTCGCGGCGAGCGAGGCGTCATATTTATCAATACTCCGCCACTGCTCGCGGCGGGCTAGACGTGTCTATTTATGAGGGGATTTTTAGTACATAGTGACAGCGGACACCATTTTGCCCGCGGCGAGTAACGGCGAGTTTATTCGCATCTACAATGTCGGATTAATTGACGGCTTAGTACATGGAGCTCTGAGTAACTCTGCTGAATAGAATTTCATTTTGCTGCACTGTGAGTGTCAATCATGATCTGTGTGGAGAGAGTATTAATTATTTTGTTTCTAAGGAGTTAGTTGTTACTTTGTACAGGCATAATACTAGTTTTGTGGGATAATTTTTGAGAACTTGAAGGGTTATGCCCTGCTGTTATGTTCCCTAAATCAATGTGAAATGTTTTCTGTAGATATGTGTATATGTTTGTGTGTGTATCTGTGTGTAAATATGTGTATATGAGTGTGTATGTGTTTGTGTGTAAATATCTGTATATGAGTGTGTATGTATGTGTGTATAAATATGTATACATGTGTATGTCTGTGTGAATATGTGTTTGTCAGTGTGTGTATGTAAATGTGTATATATGAGTATGTATGTGTGTATAAATATGTATACGTGTGTATGTGTGAATGTGTTTATCAGTGTGTGTGTATATGTGTCTATGTACACATGTGTGTGTGCGTGAATATTTATATGTGTGTAAATATGTGTGTATGAGCATGTATGTGTATATGTGTGTATGTATAGTCCATGGTAAATCCCATTTACCAAAGAAGGGTAGTGCGGCCGACATCGCTCTAGCGCAGCCTATACTTTCAATAGAGATCGCAAGTTGAAAGTTATAGCTTGCGTTTGAGCAAAAGTCAAAACTGCACTAGACTTGAGACCTAGGGGCCAATTTATCATTTGTCGGACGTATATGATCCGCTGTAGTGGATCATATCCGCCCGACATCGATAAATGCCGAAGACTTGGTATTGTCCTTACAAATCATGGAAGTCATACAAAATACTAGATGTAGTAGTTTTTGTTGTGTGGTGTATTCATTTGTGCATTACCTACTTTAAGTAAACCAGATGATTTTTTAATCTTAGTTATATTATTACCTTACTTTCATGAAATGAGCTAAACAAATGTTCTATAAAACTAAGTTTTGTCAAAATTCTGGAAATTGTTCTTGTGTTGATTGAGATATTAATTAAAATCTTACTTTTTCAAAAGGGGTATACTCATTTACAAGTTAAAAGTAAAAAGATATTACGCTTGTGCTAACTCGTCACGTGCAAACTTACAATATTGCACGTATGATAACCTATTTCCCCATAAAAGTCAATGGAGCATAAAAAGTGGAATTAACCTAGAGGTCAATCCGATAAAAATCGTCGCCCGCAAAAGTTTGCAACGCCAATATTTGCGCGGGTTTGGTATCCTATATACGGCGTAAGCTAGAAGTTACGCGCGTAGATTTCTGGCATCGCCCGTCGTTTTTTGGCCCATAGACTGACATACAAAACACGCGCAATTTGCTATCCAATATATGGCGTAAGGACTTACGCGCGCAGATTTCAGAAAATCTACTCCATTCTCAGCTCGCCACAAATTGAAGGCGCAGGAACCCTTGCACTGACTTAGAAACCAACGTAACTCTCTGAAGGCCTAACAAATGCATGCTTAACAATATACATAGCAGCAGCTTGATCACAAATAGTTAACCTCTTAAAAGCATTTATTATTCCTGCCCCTGCAAGTGTGTCAAACCAATCACAAACAGCACAACCTCTCACCTGCAGCCTTAAAACACCTGCAAATGCACACCCTCATTAGCCACCATGTTTCCCTTGCAGTATATTGCATTTAGAGTGAGACAGTGTCGTGGGGCACAAGGGGTGCTGGAACCCCTACAAGCCCCTGTTTTGGATGGTATCCCTGCTGCTGAGGTCCCTGGTCATGGTGCTGTAGCTGTCCCTGCTTCAGCTGCTGCTGCTGCCCTCCCTGCTCCTCCTGCTGTTGTCCCTGTTCCTGGTGCTCCCCATGCTGCTGTTGCTGCAGCTGGCCATAGGCCAGCAGGGCCTATAAGACGAAGGTATCAGCAGAGGGGAAGAGCACCAAGGGTACACAGGGTTAGGGTCACCCTGTTTGGGATGACAGAAGTGGAGGTCAGGGAAAAGTATCGCTTGACTTCTGCAAGCCTCATTAACCTATATGAGGTCTTGAAGGATGATATTGACCCTCAAACATATAGGAACCAAGCTCTGACTGGTATGCAGAAGCTGTTGTGTGTTGTACACTTCCTGGCAACCGCTCATACCAGTCAACAGAGGGGCTTGTGTCTGGCCTAGCGCAGTCTACCTTCTCCAGGATTCTAGGGGAGGTTTTGACTGCTCTAGATAACCAGACACAATGATACATTCATTTCCCCCGTACCCCCCAGGAATGGAACCCTCTTAAACAAGGCTTCTATCAACTGTAGGGTATTCCCAATGTCATGGGGGCAATTGATTGCACACATGTGCGTATCGTGGCCCCACATGAGGAGACAATCCTCTATATTAACAGGAAAGGGTTTCACTCATTGAATTGCCAGATGGTCTGCGATACCAATCTGAAATTCTTACATGTGTATGCTGGCTTCCCGGGGAGTGCACATGATTCCTACATCCTGCGCCAGACCTCCTTATTCAATATGTTTGAAAATGGAACACTCTCTGGAGGATGGCTGCTTGGTGAGTACCTTAATTCTGTCTGTATATTTCTACTAAAGGGACACTAAACACAAATTATAATCTCATGTTTCAGATAGAGAATACAATGTTAAACAGCATTACAATTCACTTCTATTATCTCATTTTATTTATTCTTTAGATATCTTTTTTTGAAAAAATAGCAATGCACATAGATGAGCCAATCATATGAGGCTTCTATGTGCAGCCACCAATCAGCAGCTAATGAGCATATCTAATATGCTTGTCAGCAAAAGTTATCTATAGAATGGAGAAAATGATCTAATAGAAGTAAATTATAAAGCTGATAAAAATTGCAGGTTCTTATTAAAGGGACAGTCTAGTATAAATTGCACTTTCATTATTCAGATAGGACTTTTAATTTTAATCAACTCTCCAAATTACTTCCATTAACAAAATGTGCACAATATTTGTATCTTTTATATTTTTGAGTCACCAGTTCCTACTGAGCATGTGCAAGAATAAGTGTGTATGCATTTGTGAATGGCTGATGGATGTCACATGGTACAGGGGGAGTTTCAAAATACATACCTTTTCAAATTGTCATAAAAAATAACTTTGATTTTAGACTGTGCTATTGCATTGTCTTGTTATCTTGCATTTTTTGATAATGAAAATCTACTGTGTTGACTGGTCCTTTAAAATAGATTTTTGGTCTAGACTAATACTGGCATAAAAGTAGATTGCTTATAATGCACAAATTTAATGTTTTTATTAAATCTATCTTTTAAATGAAATCCATGTTATGTCCCTTTAAAGCACATGATGTACCTGTAGTAATCCAAATACATATGTTACATGACAGGTGACGCAGGGTACGGCTGCAGACCATGGCTATTAACCCCCTTGGTGCACCCCATTACAGAGCCACAACTCAGGTACCAGGAGGCACACATAAGAACAAGGAATGTCATTGAAAGGAGCTTTGGCCTATTAAAAACCAGGTTCAGGTGTCTGGATGTTACAGGCGGAGCACTACAGTATAACCCCAACAAAGTGTGTTCCATTGTCAATGCTTGCTGTATTCTACACAACATTGCTGTGGACACACGTTTGTTGGGGGACATTGACCAATAGCAGCAGCAGCAGCAGCTGTTTCCTGTACCTGAGGATGTGGACAGGGGGACACTGAGGGGGAATGAAGTGAGGGATTATGTCATCCAGGAATACTTCACCTGTAAGTTACTTATTCATAAGTACAGCAAACCGTAACATTCACATGTATTATGATGTTTGACAGTACCTCACCAACCATTGCATGTGTATATATCATGTCTTGCAGAATTACACACTTCGGATTTCCACTGCATGTAAGTGAAACTACTACATCCTAACCCCCTTCCCTTAAAGGGACACTATACCCAAACATTTTCTTTCATGATTAAGGATAGAGAATATAATTTTAAAAGACCTTCCAATTTACTTCTATTACCTATTTTGATTTATTCTTTAGATATACTTTAATGAAGACATAGCAATGCACACAGTGAACCAATCACAGGAGGCATCTATATCCAGCTACTAATCAGCAGCTACCAAGCATATCTAGATATGCTTTTCAGCAAAGAATATCAATAGAATGAAGCAAAATAAATAATAGAAGAAAATTAGAAAGTTGTTTATAATTGTATGCTCTTTACAAATCATTAAAGAAAACATTTTGCTTTCATGTCCCTTTAACAACCCTAATTACTGTATATTTCTCATTTGTTTCATTCATGTTTAGTTCACTATGATTTATTGACTATCATTAAGAATGAGGATAATGGATATTTATACCTTATGTTCACACCTTCTGTAAATACATTATTAGTTATATATACCCACGTGTCAATTTATATTGGATGTGAGAAACCTTGATTTACATCTTAGAAATTAATATTACTATATGTACCGTTCATACACAACTATGTGATGTGGTTTATCGAACAGGAATATGTCAGAAACATGATAATAATACCTTTTTGGCCCATTTCAACACAGGTATTATTATATGTTTTAACAATATTACTGGACTAAAACACACCTGACATGGATGTGGATGACAATTATATGGTAAATAACAGAGGACAATATTTAGGATGATATATAACCAGATTTATTTTCTTTTAGGCCTCTTAGATGAGGGGGCTGAGGGGCCTGGAGTGGGTCTCCTGCCTCTCCTGGGTTGTGTGCCTCCAGTGGATCCTGCAGGAGTGCTGGTCACAGATGAGATGCTTGAGGCAATGTCCTGCTGGTGGGTGAATTGCTCCACCAACACACCCAACAGTTGGTTCTGTTCCCTCCATCTGTTGTCACTCTGGATTTGCATGTCAGAAATGACTCTCAGCATTTGCGATTGGTTTTGTACCATAGCAGTTAGAGATGCTGCCATGTCCCTTTGCAGCTCAATGGAATGCTGTTGTAATGTCTGTTGGCTCCTATAGAACCTGCGTTGGTCCCTCTGCATTCTCTCGCAGGTTGACGTGAGACTCTCGCAGGTCAATGTTTGCCTCCTCTGTAGGGAAATGTATTCTTCGCCCATGGCGGAAGTCAGTGGATCCATGGGCTCTTCCCCAGCAGGGACTATAGGCACCGGTTCCATTTCTCGATCCTCAGCTGGTGACGCAGGCTGTGTAATCTCAGCTGGGGGTGCAGGCCCCGGAATCTCAGCTGGGGGCGCAGGCCCCGGAATCTCAGCTTGGGGTGCAGGCAGAGGAATCTCAGCTGGGGGTGCAGGCCAAGGAATCTCAGCTGGGGGTGCAGGCCCTGGAATCTCAGCTGGTGGAGCTCTTCCAACTGCTGCCGATGGTGCAGATGTCCGGATGGACTGATAGTCCCTTTGCCTGCTGGTGTGCATCCACTCAGCCTGCTGGTAGAATCCCTGAGTGGCATGATATTCTTGGGGGGGTAAAGACATCTACCCTTCGGGGCTGGCTTGGCTCCCCCTCCAAGCCAAAGGAATAGTCCTCCAGCCAGGGCTCCTGCCAGGTATCCTCCTGTAATGCTGGCGGCATAACATTGGGATTATCAATTGAGGCAGTCCAACCCAGGTCATGCCTGGCATACTCCTGCTGGACTCTCCGGACCGGTGGTCGAGGTGGAGAAATACTTTGTTCCGGTGTTGGAGGGGGATGCATGGGCGTTGGCACCCTGGTTACTGGAGGTTCTGTGGAGGAGTCAAATGATGAGAGGGATTAGTACAGTCAGATATATATCCATGTGGGCATACAATGTACATGCTAGGGCCTATCCACATTCTCATGTCAAACTCTATAACATGCATGTGCACATTGAGATTTGTGATATGATGGTTTTTAATATGCAAAGTATACATGTATGTGCTTCATACAATAGTTCTGTGTACATGTCAGTGATGGAGAAAATGTGTTCTTTAAGTGACACTATGGTTGTGATGACTATAGTGTCCATTTACTGAAAACTCTACATGTGGCTTGTGGCCTGTGTTACTCTGAGACATGTTAGTATTTCACTATTCCACCTCATATCATGAATTTCAATGTGTTAAGTAGCATTAAATGGACATTCAACCCATTTTTATTCTTTCATGATTCAGCTAGACGAGCATGCAATTTTAAACAACTTTGTAATTTACTTCCATGACCAAATTTGCTTCATTCTCTTGATATTCTTAGCTGAAAAGCATTTCTAGATAGGCTCATAAGATGATGATTGGTGGCTGCACATCAATGCCTCGTGTGATTGCCTCACCCATGTGCATTGATATTTAATAAACTAAGATTATGAAACTAATGATGAAAAATAGATAATAGAAGTAAATTGGGATGTTGTTGAAAACTGTATTCTCTATCTGAATAATGAACTAAAATTATTTGGTTTCATGTCCCTTTAATGTTAAATCTCATTTTAGATTTTGTTGTTAGTAGGCAAAATACCATGCTCCTCATTGTGTACATGAATGTGTGACAATATAGGATGTTATAACTCAAATACATATAATACTGGTGTGTGGGATGTTACTCACCAGCATGCTGCGCTGATGTTGCAATCCCTGAGTCACGAGCCCCTGGAAGTCCACGGACTGCTGTGACGCTCAGGGACCTACGAATCAGCTCCTGCCACTCGTTGTATTCCGCCTCATAGTGAGGCCCACCTCATGTTGCCCTCTGGGACATTGCTTCTTGGCCCATCTTCTCCTTAACTCTCCTCTTACAGTCATTCCACCTCTTCTTTAGGCCATCCACATTCCTCCTCTGCTGGGACACACCATTAACGGCCTCCACCACCTTCTGCCAGGCATCTTTACACCTACGGGCAACTCCTTTACCCTTCTCTTATCCAAAGAGGGCAGTATGGTTCTCCAGGACAGCCTGGACTAGAGCGAGGTTTTCTGCAAACGTGAAGATAGGGCACCTCATACGCTCCTCGTCCTGGGCCGCCTGGCTCCCTCCCTGGGATGTCCCTGGTGTGGGTTCCTCCCTATCCTCTCCCTCCTCCCCCCTTCTATCCCCATGTGCACCCTCTATCCCTCTTCTGAGTGTGCCTGGCCTTGGGGCAACCCCACTCCCATCCTCCCTTCTGGCTCTCCCTCTCCCCACTCTGCTCACTCCCTGACGGGGACCCTGCTGCTCCTCCTGTCCATAATCCTCTCCCTGCAACTCCCCTTCCCTCCTCCCCCCAGCCCTAGCTCTCCCTGACATCCTCACACTACACACACTCACACTCACTCCCACTTCAATCACACACAATCACAACCAAACACTCAGCCTTTTAAACTGTAAAAGATAAATAAAATGTGTAAGGTGTTAGAAAAAAAAAGTGTTGTGTATTTTGTATATGTAAAAAAGTGACAGTAAATGTACAAGCTTAACAAATCCACCAAATCCGACCTAACTAAATATTATGCAATGCGCCTCTCTCTCTCTACTCTAACGACTTTCTCCTACTCACTGTAGTGTGCTGTAGCTCCAAGAACCGACCAAACACACTGAAGAAAATGGCGGCTGCGCAGGGGTTTAAGTATGAATTTTGAATCTCGTCATTACGTGGCGCATCTCTTAGAACTGGCGTTATTTTTTACGAGTCGTAGGCTAATTTGCATAAAACTACACTTTATTGAAAGTTTACGTGAACAAAATACTGGCGCAAGTACTTGCGATGACTAAAATGTGTATTTGCGCACATTTTGCCTGCTCGCCGGTTTTTCCTACTTACGCCAGTTTAGCATCTGACGGCGCTGGATATTGGATAGCTAGAGTTGCGAGCTGAAACTGCGGGCGACGCGGGTTCCCTCGCTTGCGCCGCAAACTACGATCTATATCGGATCGCGCCCCTGATACCAGACTCGCACTCTAACCCGATATGAAAATATGAATATTTCACATTTCAATGTTCTGCACATAGAAGAATATGTTTTATTTATTCATAAGTACATATTTCTATACATATCTGATTGTATTTTGGTACAATATGTATCTACCATAGGAGCTTGATACAGATTTCTTGGAGTTGGCACAAATGTCACAGGAAGAAACATACACCTAGATTATGAGTTTTGCGTTTGTGTTTTAATGCTGAAAAAATGGTCATTTCAGCATTTATACAGCACCGCAGCCATTACTTTTAGCCTGTAACGCAACATCAGTCCCGCACACATAAAAATTAAGTTTTTTCATGGAACTTCCATAGCGCAGCCATTATGAGTTTTGAGGTGAGGATAAAAAGCTTGCATTCCAGCCTTTACCGACACGATCCATTCCGTAATCTGAGAGCAGTAGTTATGAGTTTTACGCTACAAAACTGTTACATAAAACTAAACTGGTACAAAGTACACTAACACCCATAAACTACCTATTAACCCCTAAACGGAGGACCTTCCGCATTGCAAATACTATATTAAAATTATTAACCCCTAATCTGCCGCTCCCAACATCGCCAACACTATAGAAAATTATTAACCCCTATTCCGCCGCTCCCCGACATCGCACCACTATACAAAAGTTATTAACCCCTAAACCGCCGCCCTCCTGCATCGCAAACACTATTTAAATATTATTAACCGCTAATCTGCCGTCCGCCCACATCACCCCCACTATACTAAAGTTATTAAGCCCTACACTGTCACCACTATAATAAACCTATTAACTACTAAACCGCAAGCCCCCCACAACGAAATATACTAAATTAAACTATTAACCCCTAAACTGAAAGCTCCCCATATCGCAATAAACTAATTTAAACTAGTAACCCCTAAACCTATCGCCCCTCTAACTTTATATTAAAATTGAAATTTCCCTATCTTAAATTAAATTAAAACTTACCTGTCAAATTAAAAACAACTAAGTTTAAGCTAACAATTAAAATCATATAACTATTAAACTAAGCCAATAGGATTTTTTCACCTTTAATTCCGATTGACTGATAGAATTCTATCAGCCAATCGGAATTCAAGGGACGCCATCTTGGATGACGTCCCTTAAAGGAAACTTCATTCTTCAGTCGCCGTCGTAAGAAGAGGATGCTCCGCGCCGGATGGATGAAGATAGAAGATGCCGTCTGGATGTAGACTTCTGCTGGCTTGGATGAAGACTTCTCCCGGGTTCGTTAAGGACTTCTTGCCACTTGGATACTTCAGCCGCTTCGTTGATAGATGTCCGGTCTTCAAAAACTGTAAGTGGATCCTAGGGGGTTAGTTTTAGGTTTTATTAAGGGTTTATTGGGTGGGTTTTATTTTTAGATTAGGGTTTTGGCGGAAAAAGAGCTAAATGCCCTTTTAAGGGCAATGCCCATACAAATGCCCTTTTCAGGGCAATGGGGAGCTTAGGTTTTTTAGATAGGTTTTTATTTGTGGGGGTTGGTTATGTCGGTGGTGTCGGTGGTGTCGGTAGTGGGTTTTACTGTTGGGGAGTTGTTTGTATTTTTTTTACAGGTAAAAGAGCTGATTTCTTTGGGGCAATGCCCTGCAAAAAGCCCTTTTAAGGGCTATTGGCAGTTTAGTTTAGGCTAGGGTTTTTTTTTATTTGGGGGGGCTTTTTTATTTTAATAGGGTTATTAGATTTGGTGTAATTAGTTTAAATATTTGATAATTTCTTTTTTACTTTGTGTAATTTAATGTTTGTTTTTGTAATTTAGTTAATTGTTTTTAATTAAAGGGACAGTCAACCATAGAATTGTTATTGTTTTAAAAGATAGATAATCCCTTTATTACCCATTCCCCAGTTTTGCATAACCAACACAGTTTTATTAATGTACTTTTTACCTCTGTGATTACCTTGTATCTAGGAACCTTCTTCCAACCCCCTGATCACATGACTGTGACTGTTTATTATCTATTGTCTTAAATTTAGTATTGTATTGTGCTAGATCTTAAATAACTTTCTGTGCCTGAACACAGTGTTATCTATATAGCCACGTGTACTTTCTGTCTCTTTGTGTTGAAAAGAGATTTACAAAGCATGTGATAAGAGGCAGCCCTCAAAGGCTTAGAAATTAGCATATGAGCCTACCTATGTTTAGTTTAAACTAAGAATACCAAGAGAAAAAAGCAAATTTGATGATAAAAGTAAATTGGAAAGTCAATTAAAATTAAAAGTCCTATCTGAATAATGAAAGTTTAATTTATACTTGACTGTCCCTTTAATGTAATTTATTTAATAGTAGTGTAAGGTTAGGTGTTAGTGTAAAACAGGTTAGGTTTTATTTTACAGGTAAATTTGTATTTATTTTAGCTAGGTAGTTAGTAAATAGTTAATAACTATTTACTAACTATTTTACCTAGTTAAAACAAATACAAACTTGCATGTGAAATAAAAATAAAACCTAAGATAGCTACAATGTAACTATTAGTTATATTGTAGCTAGCTTAGGGTTTATTTTACAGGAATTATTTAGTTATTAATAGTAGGTTTTATTTAGATTTATTTTAATTAAATTGAAGTTAGGGGTGTTAGGGTTAGACTTAGGGTTAGGTTTAGGGGTTTATAACTTTAGTATAGTGGCGGCGATTTTGGGGGCAGCAGATTAGGGGTTAATAACAGTAATGTAGGTTGCGGCGATGTTAGGGAAAGCAGATTAGGGGTTAATAATATTTAACTAGTGTTTGCGATGTGGGAGTGCGGCGGTTCAAACAAATGCATACTCAACAAACGTTAAAGTCATAAATCAAGTCAGTTCAAACAAAGAGTTAAATAGAAGCATAATCAGTAGAAGCAGAAATCAGTATATCCAAGCAATAATTGTCAGAGTAATAGGAATTAACTCAATACACAAGCAACCTCATGCTAAAATTAGATATCTACAATAGTGATGTCGCGAACCTAAAATTTTCGGTTCGCGAACGGCGGACTCGAACTTCCGGTATTGTTCACGAACCCGCGAACTGCGCGAACCGCCATTGAATTCAATAGGCAGGTGAACTTTAAAACCTACAAGGACTCTTTCTGGCCACAATAGTGATGGATAAGTGGTTTCAAGGGTACTAACACCTGGACTGTGGCCTGCTGGAGGGGGATCCCTGGCAAAACTCCCATGGAAAATTACATAGTTTATGCAGAGTCTGCTTTTAACCCATAATGGGCCTAAATCAACTAACATTCCCAAATTGTTTGCAATAACGTGCTTTAAAACATCAGTTATGATGTCGTATCTATCAGGTAGTGTAAGGGTTACGGCCACATCGCATTGACAGAGCAAACTCCAAACGCACCGCAATCAACCGCAAACAGTCCACTTGCACAACCACGAGATAGATAGATTTGATAGATAGATACATAGATTACATAGCACAAAAGGCTGGCAGGCAGGAGGTAAATGCAATTCAAGGACACTAGGAGACTGAATACTGACAGTCAAAACAGTGATGATTGACAATTTTTGCAATACTGTTAAAAGAAATATGATTGCTGGCAATAATTGGCTAGGTGGGCCTGGCACAAAGCAAGCTGCAAGGCACGAGGAAAGTGCAATTCAATGGCACCAGCAAACTGAGGATTCACAACAACTATTACCAAAAATTTTAATTTTTAATTATTAAGAATACTGTGACAACAAATATGATTGGTGTAAATATTTTTCAAGTAGGCCTGGCACACAGGCTTGGAAGGCAGTAGAAAAGTGCAATTCTAGGGCACGAGCAAACTGAGGATTAAGATCATCAACAATCAAGAATTTTTTAATTTTAATTAGTAACTATACTGTGACAACAATTATGATTGGTGTAAATAGTTGGCAAGACGGCCTGGCACAAAAGGCTGGCAGGCAGGAGGTAAATGCAATTCAAGGACACTAGGAGACTGAATACTGACAGTCAAAACAGTGATGATTGACAATTTTTGCAATACTGTTAAAAGAAATATGATTGCTGGCAATAATTGGCTAGGTGGGCCTGGCACACAGCAGGCTGCAAGGCAGGAGGAAAGTGCAATTCAATGGCACCAGCAAACTGAGGATTCACAACAACTATTACCAAAAATTTTAATTTTTAATTATTAAGAATACTGTGACAACAAATATGATTGGTGTAAATATTTTTCAAGTAGGCCTGGCACACAGGCTTGGAAGGCAGTGGAAAAGTGCAATTCTAGGGCACAAGCAAACTGAGGATTAAGATCATCAACAATCAAGAATTTTTTAATTTTAATTAGTAACTATACTGTGACAACAATTATGATTGGTGTAAATAGTTGGCAAGACGGCCTGGCACAAAAGGCTGGCAGACAGGAGGTAAATGCAATTCAAGGACACTAGGAAACTGAATACTAACAGTCAAAACAGTGATGATTGACAATTTTTGCAATACTGTTAAAAGAAATATGATTGCTGGAAATAATTGGCTAGGTGGGCCTGGCACACAGCAGGCTGCAAGGCAGGAGGAAAGTGCAATTCAATGGCACCAGCAAACTGAGGATTCACAACAACTATTACCAAAAATTTAATTTTTTTTATTTTTTTTAGAATCAAAGGCCTAGATTTGGAGTTCGGCGGTAGATGGGTTGTTAACGCCACGCGTGTTTATGTCTAACGCACGGTATGTCACACGCGTAATACTGCCCGCGTTAGACAGTCTCCCATAGAGATCAATGGGAAAGGCAAAAAATAGCTTTTTTCACCTAACACTTGATCTCGCGAGAATACGTACAGCTCGGTCATATGACGCATACCACATCATGCACAACAATAACACGCCGCAAATGTCACAACAACAATCAATCAACAAAGCACACAAGCATTACACATTCACAAGCGGGGGAAGTTTTAATACAATTTTATACGGGGAATACGCATATACTTTAAGATGCGGAAAATCGCTAAATAACAACAAGGATTAAAAAAGATATACATACACTCGAAACAAAATCGCATTCAATATCACTATATATTAGGACAAACATACATATACAACACTTCACGAAGAACACACCATCGCAAATTCACATTTAAAAAGAATACTATTGGACAATGAAAGATAAAACGAACACCATGACATCATCGCATTCTACACATTCCACAAATACCAACTCTAAATGAGCATGCGCAAATTCACACACTTAATGCACATTGCAATAATATTAATTGCTAATAAAGCACACCTGAACACTATTTACAACGGAAATTGGGACATCATTAAACATTTACACAGGGTATATAAGCACCACACAAGCATGGCTTCTTTGACTGTGTTGCTGTTGGGTCTTTGGAAATTGGAGGTTTAAGAATAGAGAGTTTGAGAATTTTTGAGAGTGAGTTAGTGTTAGCGTGAGAGAGTGAGTGAGTTAGTGGGAGTTAGTGGGAGTGGGAGAGAGTCTGTTAGTGGGAGCGTGAGTGAGTTAGTGGGAGTTATTAGTGAGAGTTGTTAGTGGGAGCGTAAGTTACTGGTAGTTAGTGAGAGTTAGTGGGAGTGTTTGTTAGTGAGAATTAGTAGTAGTGTGAGTTAGCGAGCGAGTGATTTTTCTGTACACTTAACACATTTACACGCAAACACATTCAATACATACATACACTTATCAATAACACTACATACACTCCATACCCCCTACCCCCTCATACTACACTCCATACCCCATTCCTTGTAGTCCCATTCCCTTTCATCCCATTTACTCTTATCCCATACCCATCTCATACCCATCCCCTAGTTACATTTAGTTTACATATCCTCCTTTTAGTCTTATTCTTTTCGTTTATTTAAATACTCCTTACCCTCTTTGTTTTTTACATCCCTCTCACACTTTAAGCACCTTTTTTGTCTTTTTAGTTCTTTATTTTGCCCCCCTTTAATTTCATCACACTCACTTTTTGTTTGATTATTTGGGGTTTAGTTTAGGGAAGAGATGGAGGCCAGGCAGGGGACAGGTAGAGGGGGGAGTAGAGGGAGGGGGAGAGGAACAGGGCAGGAAGGGGGGCAGGAAGCGGGGGTGGAAGCGGTGGGTGGACCCAGCCACTTGGTTCAAGATGACCAAGTGGCTGGGCCCAGTGGCGGTCAGAGTAGGGCTTCACAGTCCGGGAAACAGAGGGCATCGTCACAGGGGAAGGCCAAGGCGACTAGGGAGGCGAGGTTTACGATGGAGGAGAAGGAGGCCCTCGTAGAGGCCTATATGGCCAGGCATAGGATGCTGCAGCACCAAAAGACCACCCCGACTGACAAGAGGAGGCTCTGGAATGAGATGAGGAATGCAGTCAATGCAGTGGGTGGCCGGAACCGAGATATGGATTCGATCAAACATCGCTACCGGGACTGTAAACTGGAACTGAAAAAAAAGTTAAGCCTGGAGGCACGACATGCCGCAGGAACCGGTGGCGGACCTGCCATTGAAATCGAGTACTGCCGATGGGAGGAAATGTTGCGGCCCAGCATCTCCGAGGTGGAAGTAGTCGGTATCGGAGGAATCGATACCGGGAACCTGCCACTCTCATCTGACGGTAAGCTCATTGAACAATAATTTCACATACGAATGTATTTCAATGGACACTATACGCAAACATTTACTTTCATGATTGAGGTAGCGAATACAATTTGACAAAACATTCAAATGTACTTAAATTACCTAATTTGAATCATTCTTGAGATATATTTTAATGAAGAAATAGCCATGCACACGGTGAAACAATCACAGGAGGCAGCTATATTCAGCTAACAATCAGCATCTTAGAAGCATATTTAGATATGCTTTTCAGCAAAGAATATCCAGAGAATTAAGCGAATTAGATAAGAAAAGTACATTCGAAAGTTGATACAAAATGTATGCTTCTAAATCATGAAAGATAAA
This sequence comes from Bombina bombina, assembly GCF_027579735.1. Classification (NCBI taxonomy): domain Eukaryota; kingdom Metazoa; phylum Chordata; class Amphibia; order Anura; family Bombinatoridae; genus Bombina; species Bombina bombina. Next base: position 1,088,732,345 of record NC_069499.1, read on the forward strand.
ACATTGGGTTTCATGTGTTAAGGATCAGATTAATGCTATAACGTTGTTTACACGCATTCAATTACTTTGCGGTTACATCAGTATCTAGGCTATAGGTTAGGTGTGCATTTAAACAGACTGAAAACAAACGCAAAAACATTCACATTGACCACAGATATCACAAACACGGTTTAGAAAAAGCGGAAATCGTATTGATTGTTTGTTAGATTTCAAAGTGGATTAATGATTCTGCATTTGTAATTGTATCGTAAGCTAAGTCATTTAAACCTTTATTTGCAAATATGCTAATATATACATTTCTTTTTTTCTTTTTTTTTTAATATACAGAGTCTGGGGACGAGGCAGCACAGCCTCCTGCATCTCCCCGGGATGAGAGTGGTGGTGAGGAATTTCCACTTCGGAGGGAAGAGGCCCCCCGTGACGAACAGCGCACGGGAGATGATGAAGAGGCCCCGGAAGCACAGGAGGATCCCGCGGAACCCGAGGCCCCTCAAAGACCCGCACTCCGCCGTGCACGGGCACCCCGCCGTGCACGGGTACAACAAGCACAACAAGAGGAAATAGCGGAGGTGCAGGTTCTACTGGACTACATAGACCAGATGCGTACCTCCCGGATAGAAAATATAGAAGGACGCAACAGAATACTTGATGGCCAAAATCAAATTATTCAAGGACAAAATGAAATCATCAACATACTGAATCGAATAGAAGAAGGACAAACCAGAATATTTCAGCTTCACCAAGAAATGTTCACTTTTTTCCGGGAGGCGCATGCTGGTCTACCTCCTGTTGCTGGGCCTCTTGTTGCTGGGCCTCTTGCTGCTGGGCCATCTCCTCCTGCTGGCCCATCTCATCCTCCTCAGCCATCTACTCCTCCTCAGCCATCTACTCCTCCTCAGCCATCTACTCCTCCTCAGCCATCTACTCCTCCTCATCCCTCTTCTCCTCCTCATCCATCTTCTCCTCCTCAGCCATCTACTCCTCACCTTGGTCGTCCCAGTACTCTTCCTTCCACTCTTCCCACAACAGCTCCAAGGAGGACTCTTCGGAGTCAGCAGTTGCCTCTCCAAGAGCCTCAGCCCCGTGGGAAGAGGGGAAGGAAGAGGAAGTAAGTATTTTTTTTCATCTTTACTGTTTTTTTTTTAATTTAATGTGTAATGGATAGGTATGTGATGATGTGGTTTTCATACACTTGTGGACCACACTCTGTATATAATCGACTTCTATGGGACCGGGTCCATGGAGGCAGATTGTTTGCAGAGTGTGGGTTATAAGTGTGTGAAAACCACATCATCACATACCTATCCTTGTTCATGATATTGATTGGTTTCTGTGATGTGATGTCCAAACTGTTTCCCGAATCGCTAACTAAATTACCATAACAATTATCCATGATGGCATATTACTGTTTGAATGCCAATAACACAGCTTAAAGGGACAGTCAGAAAATTATTGATTCCAAAGAAAACACTGTATTATGCATTATAAAGTTGGAAACAACAAAACATGGAGAAATATGTGTGACTTATGTGCTTACCCTTGTATCTCTGACTATGAAAAATGACCACTTATTTGTTGTTCATACATAACAACATTTTAGATATCAATGATCAATACATGGTCAATAATATGCTGTATGAGCACAAGGTTTTACATATACAAATGCTATCCAAATGCCCTCTAGTGCTCAAATTGTATAATGATTACAAGCACTCTTCAAGATCGAAGAAATGAGCACACCAACCTCATAGGTTTAGATAGCAAATTTAAATAAACCCAGACAAATGTTCAATTGTTGAGAAACATTTGATATCCTTGATATTACATAATTGACTTTTAGAATAATGAAAAACATTATTTTTTTTCTAAACTGTCCCTTTAACAACATTACATATGCTAACACATATTTGAAGCTTGTTGGTATATCTACATGTACTTTGTTAAAAAATAAATATTGAAATCACATTTATATTGACGTGTTAAATAAAGTCTATTTTCTTTAAGAGACATTATTGTGTTAATATTTTATTGTAAATACATTTTTTTTTAACAATGAATATGGTTTAAAGTCCTTTTAGGAGTGGGGGGGGGGTGAAAATATGCTAACAATAATATATTTGAAGATTAAACTATGTGGATCTCATACATAATACAAAAAACATTTGCATTCAAGGGACAGTATCCTATATTTTTAACAGAACTGTATGTAATAGACACTACTACAAACAACAAGATTAACATATACTGATATCAATATTAAAAAGCTTCAAACACTTGAAAATAAAATAGGGTTAGCTATATTGAAAATATGGATGAACCCCCATTACAACCGTAAAACAACACAATACCCCATCATTAACATATGAAAAGACCCTTTACACAAACTGGAGAAAGCTGGAGATGGTACTCACATGAAACTCAGAGGCTTTGCGAGGAGTCAGAAAATTACTTACATTTTCTTAGAACAGAAGAAAAAATAAACGTATTGGTTAAACAATGGACTATCTAACTAGAGACAAAATCAAAGCTTTTGATTTATAATGTGAGTGTCTAATGAACCTTTAATAAAATATACAACGAAATTACATTTAGAAGAAGTCGGCATCATATATTTAGCATATGATAAAGATAAATGCATATTGATTACTTTATTCAAACACAATAGCGCATATTTATTAATTAGATATATTCAACATTAAACACAACATTATTTTTTCAGAAAAAGGAACATATTGTTGACAAACATATTAAACATGGACTATAGAAATTTGCACTTGCCTAGAAATATCATATGCATGAAAACATTTTGCTTTCGTTCGTTGATTCAACCAGACATCCAGCAAAAGAGAATGTGGTGGTCTTTATCAGCTACGGGTCAACAATGTAACATGATGCAAATAATACATATTCGCAAGCTTTTTAAAATTGGCTGCAGTCACAAACGTTTTTAACGTGCACAAATATTGCGGGACTACGTAATCCAATCAGACGTTTTTTTACCTTTACATGTGACGTCTTAACATGGCGCTTCCTTGATCACGTAAGAACGCCATCCAATGAAAGGCACATTATTGATCACGTAAGAACGCCCCAAAAAAAAGGCGCATCCTTGATCGCGTCAAAACGCAATCCAATAAAAGGCATATTCCTGATCACGTAAGAACGTCAGTCAATACAAGGAATCATTGGACAGCCTGGCAGGTGACGTCTTAAGCAACATGGCGCATCCGAGATTGCTGAAAAACCGCAGACAATACAAGGACTCAGTGACATCTTGGCATATCACTAAGAAACGTATTTATATTTTAGGAACTAGTATGTGTGTAGATTGCTATCTAGGAATGACAACAAATCATGAATCATCTTTTCGGACTTGACTGTCCCTTGAACTATAGCTATGGTGTATATCTTTAACATTTAAAAGATACACATGAGAAATACATATGCCATTGATGTTTTAAGATATGTTTGGATTGTTGTTGAATAACAATAGTTATACATGGATTGATTAAACGTGTCATTTATTCAAGTTTAATTATTGTCAGCCTACCTATAGCCATATATGGGAGGAGATGTATTTTGTTAACATATTATTTAACAAATATTCATCATCTAAATTATTTGCATTACACACAGAGATTTATTTGGTTACACTTTTACAATAATATAGAATTGAAAATGAAATACAGGTGCTGTCAACATTACAATAAGATTGTTTATTAATAAAATTATATGTCCTTGTTCATGTAAAAAGGACAAAAACGCTTTAGAAATGGAAATACATTCATTAACAATTGTGATCAACATCACTTAAAGGGACATTATTTTGTTTTTAAAAAGAGCATACACATAGACAATACTATTTCAATAAAATGAACACTTTACAGGGATTATATCATTGTATCAATACTCAGATCATTTGGTAAAGGTGCATCAATTCATGCAGAGTTTCTAAATACACACATGGATCTGAACATTGAAATATACATATATACACAAATAACAATCTATATATACATATATAAAACAATTACTATGCTAATCATAATCAGGCAATGATAAAGCTAAGAGAAAATAATATAAAGACAAATAATAAGATTACATTGGAGATGTTAATCTTAAAGTCATTTACTATTGTCTTACATATATGATTTTATTATAACAAATATATTTGGTAGGTCCCTTTAAGGATCAACAACATAAACTAGAGCTTTCAAAAAATAACATGAATAATGAGGACAAAGATTCGTGAAATAAAATGTATTTTATTAGTATGTAAGAAAACATACACAACGTTTATAAATAATCTTGTAAAAATAAGGAATATATGAGCCATATGACAAGGTAACACAGTGCATCACAGTCCATGAAGAGAGTTGCCAAGGGCCAGCATAGCCCCATTGGAGACATATGACAAGGTAACACAGTGCATCACAGTCCATGAAGAGAGTTGCCAAGGGCCAGCATAGCCCCATTGGAGACACATGACAAGGTAACACAGTGCATCACAGTCCATGAAGAGAGTTGCCAAGGGCCAGCATAGCCCCATTGGAGACATATGACAAGGTAAAAGAGTGCATCACAGTCCATGAAGAGAGTTGCCAAGGGCCAGCATAGCCCCATTGGAGACATATGACAAGGTAACACAGTGCATCACAGTCCATGAAGAGAGTTGCCAAGGGCCAGCATAGCCCCATGGGAGACATATGACAAGGTAAAAGAGTGCAACAGGCACAACAATAAACTTTTAAAAAGGCCAAAGGGCAACAATAAAAATACAAATTCAACATGTGGACGGAGGATTCTTATCTGCCACCATGGAGCATATCCAGATCCTCCACTTACTGGTCATCCTCTTCATTGTCCTGTGCATGTCCAGCTCCAGATTCAGGCCTTGAACTTAATCGCATAATTGCATGCAGAGTCAAGTCCTGAACCCGGAGCTGGGCCTGCATGGTGTCGTTCATCCCTCTCAGGACAGCTGCATTCCTCAACACGGCCTGCTCTACTCTTGCTATACCTTCTAGCATGAGCCATGCTGAGTCACAGCCTAAAATAAAATAAAATGAAATATTAAGGATAATTACACAACAGACTAAAAATTTTTACTACATACATTGTCATCATAAAGACAAATAATTCTTTACATCAATTAGTTTACATTTATTCTTTACACATGAATTAGGTTATTCAGACAGACAGAAATCATTAAAGGGACATGTTACTCAAACATGTTGTCCCCTTTAATTGGTTTTAGATGATCCACTTATACAGCTTGAGTGTATCAAATCTTGTTAAAGGATTTACATTGTACTTACATCAGCAATTTAAAAATTAAATTTAGACTGTGGTAGGCACACCTATCCTTAAACATTTTGGCATTGAGGACAAGCTGTGTAAACATAGCAACCTGAAGAAATTACATTCCCACTGGGTTAGACAAGAGATAATGTTTCAACATTTGTACATAAATTGTTGGATCCAAGTAGTGGTGATTGGTATATGTAGTGATATCCAATTAAAGGGACACTGAACCTAAATATTTAATGGACTGATTCAGATAGAGCATGACATGACAAATCTTTATAAATTACACATATTCATTATATGTTTTAATTCTCAAGCTATATTTTGAATGCAAGAATGTTGCTTTTTATGGAAGCCAATATTTGTTTATCAACTTTGTTTGTGCCTGCTGGTTGATGGATACATTCATCCAACAATAAAGAAATGATGGCCAGATTTATTTTATTGTTTAAACTAATTATAGGAATTACTTTGTTTCCAAAAATATATCAAGAGAATGACGAATAATTCATAAGAGTATTAAATTCTAAATTTGATTAACATTGCATGCTGGATTGGAATCACAATTTAAAAAATTTAACTTCACTGTACCTTTAAGTATCTTATAACGTGTATTTTGAATGATACTTACAGCTGTGCCTGGGAAGGACAATCCGACACCCAGGACAATGAAGGTTGAGACAGGGGGGAGGGATGGGATTGGCTTGGGGAGGGATGGGAGTGGCTTGGGGAGGGATGTTAATGGCTTGGGGAGTGGTGAGCTGCCGCTCCGGGGTAGGCCATACAGCTGGGGAGTGGGGAGTTTGGGTCTGGGCAGCTGTACGGGCCAGAATACGGGGAGAGCGGCGAAGGGGGGTGTATGGGCGTTTTTTGGGAGGGACAGGATATGAACTATGGGAAGGGCTGGCAGTGGTCTGGGCATGGTCAGGAGTTTGGTCATGGGAAGGGGTCTGGGTATGTGCAGGGGTCTGGCCATGGTCAGGGGTGTGTGCATGGGGAGTGGTCTGTGACTGGGCAGGGGCGGAAACCAGATGACCAGAAGTGGTGGATCCATCTGAAAATGTAAAGAAAATATATTAACATCTCATACATCCTGACATCAAATCAACGCATTTCAAATTGATTATGTTTTCAATATACTTCGAAGTGTGTTTGAATTTGTAAACAATTCTGAAATGAGGATATGGTATGTATATAGGCACTCAGATGAATATCAATGACTGTCTGTACAATTTTAACCTTATTATTGTGTTTTGGCCTGGAATATGCATGTGACATAATGATGGCATGAATTATAAATTTAAAAAAAGATTTTCATGCTGCCTGATATAGAAAGGGGGCAGTAGTGTATTTGAACAGACAAATAATATTCCTTTTTAAAGGGCAAAAGCTGTAGACTTTGAATGTCTTCAATAAAATGATTTCCAAAAAAGAAACATGTTGGAAACATGATAGATATATTTCACATACCATCAGACTCCAAGGCAGCCTCTTCCTCCTCCGTCCCACATGTTACATCAATCTCGGTAAAACATAACATGTTGTGTACACGTTAAGATCAGATATTATAACATATGTTACTGTTGCTCAAATACGCACATCAATGTTGCATTAAAGATATACACACACAAAGTTATGATTTACATCATTTTGATGGAGCATACAAATGACAATAGATTTGTTATTGTCAATGAATATGATTTTAAATGTATTGTTTGTATTAATGTTAAAATCATAAAAGCATAGTACATAGAACATTTAAGATTTCTCATGTGTGTATCACTTGATGACTGTTGTCAAAAAATAAAATGGAAACAAACATATGTTATACATCTTATGAATAACAAATGTGTAGACTAAAGTTGAAATTATTAATCGTTCAATATTAAAAGAAAATTAATATATAATCAGAAGAGAAATAATTTTAATTTTTATAATGTTATGCTTCATCAGAATCATGATCATAATATTGATTAGCAATACACCTTCAATTACATATAAATGAGTCAATGGACTTACTAGGAGACCGCAAAGGCGGCTCTATGTCACTGCTGGATTCCTGTGGGCTCACCACACCAACTCTCTCTATGAATGATATAGATATATATTATTAAACACATTTGGGATATCACTAAATCACATCTGTCTCGAATTTTAACATTAATCAACTTTAAAATGTGAAGAATAGAGCAGTCATTACACCAGAAAATGCTTGATTGAATCAAGGGGATTCTGTTAAAATTTCTGTATTGAACATATGTTTAATGTCAGACTACATTAGACATCAAATTCATCTCAGATGCTGCTTTTGCATATCTAAATTTACCCATTGATCAATGTTCTTAACCCTTTAAGGACACAGCTTTCACTTTGCTCAATTGTTTTATGACGGAATAATTCCGTCATATGTCCTTAAGAAGTTAAAAGAATACACACAAACCACATATTGAAGAGCATCTGTTGACAAATCTAAACAAACACATGTGTCACATCGAGCCATTTGTGCAATGTACAGTAATCTTGTTTAGGACACAACACATATTTATCACAATACAAAACAAAATTGATTATTACAAATATGTAATCATGGTGCTGTTAGAGTATGCAGATATCTATAAAGTAACTCCAACAGAGAATGTGAATTATATATCAATAGTTTTTAATAAAAAGAATGTAAAGATGAATGAATCTATTTTGTCTTAAAGGGACAGTGACATGATTAATTTAAATAATTGATTTCTATGTTCAAACTGTTCAAAATGATTTAACATTGACTCCTATTATAATTAGAATGTTGCTCGATTTTAATCTTAAAGGCAGATAAGCAATATTGGATTCAATAAATATTGTTTGTTGAAGGTATCCACCAATCATCAATAAAAACCCAGGTTGGTCAACCAAAATTTAGATGCACATAAACGTACTTTCTTGATTTTAAAATACATTTAGCAATAGAATATGTCACATATGATGATAGTATTATATTTTTATGTTTATTAATATTGCATACTGTATCTGAATGACAATATTAATAATTGTAGCTCAGTATCCCTTTAATCTAAAATTAAATTGATTCCACAATGTTGTTGTTAATGAATTATCTACTCCATATGTTGATGTAATGAATGGTATTGAGCATGCAATTCAAATCTAATATGTTATTTAAGGATATCCGAAGAATTATTTAATTTTCATCTATTAAAGAGACATTACATATAAATATTGAACAATGTGTATTTAGTATGTAATGTTCAGTCCATGTTTCTAAGACAAATGTCAATTAAAAAGAGACATACCATACTGTGACAAGCCCTGGCTTGAGGATCCAGCAGCCACATCCATATCTGTAATATATTAAATGAGGATTGCATATCATTAATACTAATCATGCCATGTTTAAAAACTTTACATTACTAACAAATCAATTGAAAAATATTAATCCTTTGGTAGTCCCATGAGTTAATTGTTTCCTCAATTAAATTAATTATAAATATATCCTGGACTCTTATTTTCAATCAGTTGTGTTGTTTACTGTATCTTTAATAATATCTGCTTGTTATTTCATAATCATCAATTGATGGCCATATGTTATAATTTATTTGTATTCTTCGTTTTTTATTAGCTATAATATTGAAAATAAGAATACTGTATTCTTCACTAATCTAAGAATTCCCATTTAATTTTGAACAACATGTATAAAGCAATGCCACTTACAGCAAAGCCATGTTAATGTGGATGAGAAATGCCATTTTCGCGATCATTGCGCAATGATTCCAAGCGGAATTACGCATCCGTCATTTGACCAACATGTATAAAGCAATGCCACTTTCCGCAAACCCATGTTAACGTGGATGAGAAGTGCCATTTTCGCGATCATTGCGCAATGATTCCAAGCGGAATTACGCATCCGTCATTTGACCAACATGTATAAAGCAATGCCACTTTCCGCAAACCCATGTTAACGTGGATGAGAAATTACATTTCCGCTCTGTGACGCATATTCTGTAGAGCGCAAGAAACATCATTCCTATTTCATGTGTCAATAATCTAAAATCAGATATCTAAACATCATATGTAGTGTATGTTGTGAGATCTGTATAGGTTTAGTATCTGACTATATACACATTTTTTGATTAAAAAAAAAATATTAAGATATTATATGAAGTTGGATAATTACCTGGTTCAGATTCTCCATCTCCTCCCAGGCCACCAGACGGAGAAGCATCTGCCCTGGCCCCCGCGTCAGGACTTTCAGATCCCGCAGCTGGGAGGGAAGAAGAGGAGGCCGAGGATGGCGAGGATCTAAATCTTTTGGGGACCCGGAGATTGAGGAGCTCGCATAAAGTCACCTCATAAGGGAGTAGGTACAGTTTCCGCGGGGCCTTTCTTTGGCCCCCTCTTTTACGGGCTTGTACCCAGTCCCTTATGAGGTTGACTTTTTTCGATAAACGCAACCTCATATCTCCGAATCTCCTCATGATCTGATCCTGGGTCCTCTGGACGTCACACACCAATCTAACCGCATTGGTGATAGACTCCCAGAGGGCCTTCTTAACAGGCGCATCTGTCGAGCTCCTCTTGTTCCCAAACAGCTGGGGATAAAAGTCCTTGACGGCGTGGACCAGTGCAGCGCTCTCCTCCTTGGTGAACCTGGGAACTGACATGCCTGCTGGGTTGTATAATAATAATATATATTGCCTGCAGGCATTAGAGAACTGACAAAGATGGCAACGTGTAATGGACTTTTATATGGTGAAGTAAACATGAGATGCACCATGGGACAATTTATCTGTACATCTGATTGGATAAAAGTTTGAAATATTGTTATAATGTCTGTGAGACCATCCTGACTCAAGTTGTGTTTGTGTGATGAACTCTGATTGGCCGTTCCTTAATGTTTCATATCTTAGTAACTTCCTTACACATACCGCTTGGTGGTGCTGTTACTTCATTTTTCATGTAGACTTATTTGTAACTCATGGGCCTGTCATGCGGATATGTGTGACGCAGATTTAATATCCGTGATCCGTTAAATATTAATGATTAAATACTCTTTAAAATCTAATACTGTCACATTATTAAATGTTGTCGACATTTCTCGGTTTAATAACGGTCTGTTTCTTTAATACAAATACACATTTAATATTGTATGTCTTTATTGTTCTTTAAATAAATTTATTGTGAAGTATTGACATTGCTCTATTAAATGTCTTTATAATGCACATTGATTGTGTGCTATTGCGTGACATTAGACTAATGTTTAAAGATGCTAATCTGGTGTTTCAAGATGCGTTTCCCACGCAATATTTCTTAATGTTAAAATTCAGGTTAGAATGTCAGTAACTTGGATAATCTGTTTATAAATATTAAACTACAGCTTTGTTATTAGCAAATAAACCTCGAGCTTGTATTTGTCTGAAGTGCTCATATATGTTATTGTGCAATGGCGTCTTTAGTTTTAAAGAGACATTACAAACAAACAATTGTATCAAATGATCTGTAGAGATAGAAGATTGTTTAGACTTTAAAATGTAAATCATTTTCTCTTAGTATTTATATATCCTCAACAGAAGAAATTTAAATGCACATGGTTGAGACAATCACATAAGGCATCTCTGTGCATCCACCAATCTTCATCTACTGAGCCTATCTCGATATGCTTTTCAAGCAAAGTATGTCAAGATAGGAAGATAAGTAAATACACTCTTTAAATCTCTTAAAGGGACACTGTCCAAACAAATTTAGCATTGGTGATTGAGCATGAAATGTTAATGAACTTTATTATTTAATCCGATTATCAAATGTTAACAGTTATCTTGTTATGTTTCTTTGCAAATCAATAATGATATTTTATATTACGGACAATTGTTTAATAAAAACCTGGGTTGTCCTTGACGATTGTTGTATCAATTATTCCAAACAATCAAGTTCTGTCCAGAGTACTGAAGCAAATAAATTAGCTATTTACTGCCTTATTTTTAAAGTAATGATAGCAACATCACAATGAGCATTCATAATATGAGACAAGTTTTAAAGTTGATTAAAATAGTATACTCATTCAGAATGTATAAATCAGTATTTTTTTAACTGTCTACCTTTAAGTATATTTTGAGTTCATGCCCCTTTAAAGAAACATTTCACAATAATGCTTAAAATATCATAAACCTAGGCACCTTCCTTTTGCTAAATTAGTCTAACATCTGAGTAAAGCAAATTTAGATTAACTTCTAGATTGTTTTACACACTGACTGAAATATATTTATTAAAGGAGGTCTTTTTGAGCCTTCAGCTTAGAGGGACATTAAGCTATATGTTATGTATGCATTTTGTATAATATTCTTATATTTGACCAACTTAATATGTTTTGTTATTCAATCATTATATTGTAATTATATATATATATTCTTGGATTAAATACATCTCTACATAGGCTATTTTGATGCTGATTGTTGTTTGCATATAGATGCCTTATATAATTGTTGTTTTTTTTAACAAGTATATTTAAAGACTGAATGTAATTCTATAGTACTTTCTAAATATGTTTAAATTCTTGTATGATATTTTTAAAAATCTATACACAATATACTTTGTGAATGTCCCTTTAAGGACCCAAACATTTTGTATTTTGATTTAACATTGACAAAATAAACAAAAGGGGAATTTACATTCTATATAGATATTTGATGTCTAACCCAAGAGGTAAGATTGTAATAAATACATAATATTACTAAGTATAGTTAAATGACTCCACTAGAAAATTACATAGATTAACCTGGCATCCAATAACTAGCTTTGGAAAAATATAAAGTAAAATGACCTACCATTTATAAATGTGATAATTTAAAGAATTTTTCAAATAATGTTTTGAGATACCTAAGGAAGATACAAGATCTTATACAATTATTTTTACATTCAACAACACTGTCACTTTCATGTAATTGAACCACTTCACCTTCTTAAAAGTTAAAATAAAAAACATTTGACTACATATCCAAAATATTTTTAATATCTACATTTTCAAAAGAAAAGCATTGAAGAATCTCACTCCCCAATTAATGTTATAAAATATATTTTAATTTAATATTCTCGGAAGCATTTGATTTTCTAATATTAATGCATTATTTTATCTTATGCATGTGCTTGTCAAATAGCCAACTACCAGTCATGGGAGTCCAAGTTTTATTTATTTACAGATTATATTGATATTTAGTAGAATCTGTTCAAAAGAATGTATTTAATAATAAAATGTTTAGTATTAACATGTAAAAATAAATTTAATAGAAAATAATTAAATATTCCTGGAAGTCATCAGATGCCAATCTGAAATGACAAATAATAAAAATGGAACAAAGTTAATACACACGTTGTCAAATATTCATAAAATACATTTAAAATCATATGGGCCTAGATTTAGAGTTCGGCGGTAGCCGTCAAAACCAGCGTTAGAGGCTCCTAACGCTGGTTTTGGCCGCCCGCTGGTATTTGGAGTCAGTGATTAAAGGGTCTAACGCTCACTTTACAGCCGCGACTTTTCCATACCGCAGATCCCCCTACGCCATTTGCGTAGCCTATCTTTTCAATGGGATCTTCCTAACGTATTTAGAGTCGTTTCTGCAGTGAGCGTTAGAAATCTAACGACAAGATTCCAGCCGCCTGAAAATAGCAGGAGTTAAGAGCTTTCTGGCTAACGCCGGTTTATAAAGCTCTTAACTACTGTACCCTAAAGTACACTAACACCCATAAACTACCTATGTACCCCTAAACCGAGGTCCCCCCACATCGCCGCCACTCGATTAAAATTTTTAACCCCTAATCTGCCGACCGCCACCTACGTTATACTTATGTACCCCTAATCTGCTGCCCCTAACACCGCCGACCCCTGTATTATATCTATTAACCCCTAACTTGCCCCCCACAACGTCGCCGCAAGCTACTTAAAATAATTAACCCCTAATCTTCCGACCGCAAATCGCCGCCACCTACGTTATCCCTATGTACCCCTAATCTGCTACCCCTAACATCGCCGACCCCTATGTTATATTTATTAACCCCTAATCTGCCCCCCTCAACGTCGCCGACACCTACCTACACTTATTAACCCCTAATCTGCCGAGCGGACCTGAGTGCTACTATAATAAAGTTATTAACCCCTAATCCGCCTCACTAACCCTATCATAAATAGTATTAACCCCTAATCTGCCCTCCCTAACATCGCCGACACCTACCTTCAATTATTAACCCCTAATCTGCCGACTGGAGCTCACCGCTATTCTAATAAATGTATTAACCCCTAAAGCTAAGTCTAACCCTAACACTAACACCCCCCTAAGTTAAATATAATTTTTATCTAACGAAATAAATTAACTCTTATTAAATAAATAATTCCTATTTAAAGCTAAATACTTACCTGTAAAATACATCCTAATATAGCTACAATATAAATTATAATTATATTATAGCTATTTTAGGATTAATATTTATTTTACAGGCAACTTTGTAATTATTTTAACCAGGTACAATAGCTATTAAATAGTTAAGAACTATTTAATAGTTACCTAGTTAAAATAATAACAAATTTACCTGTAAAATAAATCCTAACCTAAGATATAATTAAACCTAACACTACCCTATCAATAAAATAATTAAATAAACTATCTACAATTACCTACAATTAACCTAACACTACACTATCAATAAATTAATTAAACACAATTGCTACAAATAAATAAAATTAAATAAACTATCTAAAGTACAAAAAATAAAAAAGAACTAAGTTACAGAAAATAATAAAATATTTACAAACATAAGAAAAATATTACAACAATTTTAAACTAATTACACCTACTCTAAGCCCCCTAATAAAATAACAAAGCCCCCCAAAATAAAAAATTCCCTACCCTATTCTAAAATACAAATATTACAAGCTCTTTTACCTTACCAGCCCTGAACAGGGCCCTTTGCGGGGCATGCCCCAAGAATTTCAGCTCTTTTGCCTGTAAAAAAAAACATACAATACCCCCCCCCCAACATTACAACCCACCACCCACATACCCCTAATCTAACCCAAACCCCCCTTAAATAAACCTAACACTACCCCCCTGATGATCTTCCTACCTTGTCTTCACCATGCCAGGTTCACCGATCCGTCCTGGCTCCAAGATCTTCATCCAACCCAAGCGGGGGCTAGACATCCACTGAAGAAGTCCAGAAGAGGGTCCAAAGTCTTCCTCCTATCCGGCAAGAAGAGGACATCCGGACCGGCAAACATCTTCTCCAAGCGGCATCTTCTATCTTCTTCCATCCGATGACGACCGGCTCCATCTTGAAGACCTCCAGCGCGGATCCATCCTCTTCTTCCGACGACTAGACGACGAATGACGGTTCCTTTAAGGGACGTCATCCAAGATGGCGTCCCTCGAATTCCGATTGGCTGATAGGATTCTATCAGCCAATCGGAATTAAGGTAGGAATTTTCTGATTGGCTGATGGAATCAGCCAATCAGAATATAGTTCAATCCGATTGGCTGATCCAATCAGCCAATCAGATTGAGCTCGCATTCTATTGGCTGATCGGAACAGCCAATAGAATGCGAGCTCAATCTGATTGGCTGATTGGATCAGCCAATCGGATTGAACTTGATTCTGATTGGCTGATTCCATCAGCCAATCAGAAAATTCCTACCTTAATTCCGATTGGCTGATAGAATCCTATCAGCCAATCGGAATTCGAGGGACGCCATCTTGGATGACGTCCCTTAAAGGAACCGTCATTCGTCGTCTAGTCGTCGGAAGAAGAGGATGGATCCGCGCTGGAGGTCTTCAAGATGGAGCCGGTCGTCATCGGATGGAAGAAGATAGAAGATGCCGCTTGGAGAAGATGTTTGCCGGTCCGGATGTCCTCTTCTTGCCGGATAGGAGGAAGACTTTGGACCCTCTTCTGGACTTCTTCAGTGGATGTCTAGCCCCCGCTTGGGTTGGATGAAGATCTTGGAGCCAGGACGGATCGGTGAACCTGGCATGGTGAAGACAAGGTAGGAAGATCATCAGGGGGGTAGTGTTAGGTTTATTTAAGGGGGGTTTGGGTTAGATTAGGGGTATGTGGGTGGTGGGTTGTAATGTTGGGGGGGGGGTATTGTATGTTTTTTTTTACAGGCAAAAGAGCTGTATTTCTTGGGGCATGCCCCGCAAAGGGCCCTGTTCAGGGCTGGTAAGGTAAAAGAGCTTGTAATATTTGTATTTTAGAATAGGGTAGGGAATTTTTTATTTTGGGGGGCTTTGTTATTTTATTAGGGGGCTTAGAGTAGGTGTAATTAGTTTAAAATTGTTGTAATATTTTTCTTATGTTTGTAAATATTTTATTATTTTCTGTAACTTAGTTCTTTTTTATTTTTTGTACTTTAGATAGTTTATTTAATTTTATTTATTTGTAGCAATTGTGTTTAATTAATTTATTGATAGTGTAGTGTTAGGTTAATTGTAGGTAATTGTAGGTAGTTTATTTAATTATTTTATTGATAGGGTAGTGTTAGGTTTAATTATATCTTAGGTTAGGATTTATTTTACAGGTAAATTTGTTATTATTTTAACTAGGTAACTATTAAATAGTTCTTAACTATTTAATAGCTATTGTACCTGGTTAAAATAATTACAAAGTTGCCTGTAAAATAAATATTAATCCTAAAATAGCTATAATATAATTATAATTTATATTGTAGCTATATTAGGATTTATTTTACAGGTAAGTATTTAGCTTTAAATAGGAATCATTTATTTAATAAGAGTTAATTTATTTCGTTAGATAAAAATTATATTTAACTTAGGGGGGTGTTAGTGTTAGGGTTAGACTTAGCTTTAGGGGTTAATACATTTATTAGAATAGCGGTGAGCTCCGGTCGGCAGATTAGGGGTTAATAATTGAAGGTAGGTGTCGGCGATGTTAGGGAGGGCAGATTAGGGGTTAATACTATTTATGATAGGGTTAGTGAGGCGGATTAGGGGTTAATAACTTTATTATAGTAGCGCTCAGGTCCGCTCGGCAGATTAGGGGTTAATAAGTGTAGGCAGGTGTCGGCGACGTTGTGGGGGGCAGATTAGGGGTTAATAAATATAACATAGGGGTCGGCGATGTTAGGGCAGCAGATTAGGGGTACATAGGGATAACGTAGGTGGCGGCGGTTTACGGAGCGGCAGATTAGGGGTTAAAAGTGTAATGCAGGGGTCAGCGATAGCGGGGGCGGCAGATTAGGGGTTAATAAGTGTAAGGTTAGGGGTGTTTAGACTCGGGGTACATGTTAGAGTGTTAGGTACAGACGTAGGAAGTGTTTCCCCATAGGAAACAATGGGGCTGCGTTAGGAGCTGAACGCTGCTTTTTTGCAGGTGTTAGGTTTTTTTTCAGCTCAAACTGCCCCATTGTTTCCTATGGGAGAATCGTGCACGAGCACGTTTTTGATGCCGGCCGCGTCCGTAAGCAACTCTGGTATCGAGAGTTGCATTTGCGGTAAATATGCTCTACGCTCCTTTTTTGGAGCCTAACGCAGCATTTGTTTGAACTCTCGATACCAGAGTTAAATTTATGGTGCGGCCAGAAAAAAACCCACGGAGCGTTAACAGCCCTTTTACCGCCGAACTCCAAATCTAGGCCATGGTGTCTATGCTCTAACTTTGATCAACATTTTTTAAAGATAATTATTAAATTGATTTAAAATAAATGAAATACATACACCATTATATTGTTGATTCAAAATTCTATTTAAATATCCAAAATTCAAATTATACATAATAATGTATATCACATTTCAACAATATATGTATGCTGAACATAAATGTAATATTTCATGTCCATTCAAATACCTCTATATCAACTATAATATGTATTCCTTTTTCGGATTGTGATCCCTAAATATCTAATGATGAAATAAGTATGACTAATGTATGTAAGCTAACAATAATCAACATTCTTCATGTGATTCTTAACTAGCATGCACCAACCTGGATAATGCATGGTCTTTGAAAGTCAATTCAGGGGTAAACAGTTGATCTTCAATAGGTGTCTTATTCATCAGTTCATTAAATAGAGGACTGGGAAATACCATCTAAAAAAGTACAATCATCTAAGTGTCTGATTGTGATCCCTAAATATCTAATTAAGAACTAAATATGACTAATGTATGTAAGCTACTAATATTCAACAGTCTTCACTAGCATGCATTGGTACACCAACCTGGACAATGCATGGTCTTTGAAAGTCAATTCAGGGGTAAACAGTTGATCTTCAATAGGTGTCTTATTCATCAGTTCATTAAATAGAGGACTGGGAAATACCATCGACAAAATAGAAAATCATCTAAGTGTCTCCAATAGGATGTCTCCACAGCCTTATTCTATCAAATAGTTTGCACTTACCATGTGAACATGTCTTTGTATGGTTTTCAAGGTCAGCAGAATTGAAAGATAATGCCAGACATGATCCCATTGGTATACTTCAATTTCAATCTTGGCTTTTTCCCCAATGTCAGTCTGGGCAATCTTCACTGTCAGGCTTCAAATTGTTCCCTTTCAGTCTTTAGATTAAGTCATCTCCCTAATGTAAGAAATATTTTCAAAAGAATTCATACAAGTGTGTGAATCAGTTCTGTACCCCTCTCCCACCCCCTATTTCATAATAAATTTATGTCACTAGCTTACTAAGCCTGTGTATGAACCTGTGTTATTTTCTATCAAGTGTGAAGATGAGTCATATTGAGCAGAACAAACCTCTGTGTGACATTGAACCATAGTCATTCTAGAGTATCCCTTTCTGATTATGTACATTTTAAGTAATGTGTAAACAAAATTATATTTTTGAAAATGTATGCCATATGATGTATTTGTGTACAATTCATGCCAGCAACAGTCCATACATTTCTACTTACCATCTGATGTCCTCTTTAAAAACCAGGTGGCAAAGACTCGCTATAGGACCCAATGCCCAGAGCATCACCTATATGAATAAATTAAACAATTATTCTAACATTTGATCAATCCTAACATGTTTGCACAATTCTCTACTTGTCATTTCCCTAGAGTTCACATCTATTGAAAATACTCCAGTGTAACTTCTATTCTTTACCGTCTAAAGTGGCGGTTGATGACGTCTGCTCTGACATCAAGTCCCTCATCCTGGAATTCCCCCTCTAGAACAGGATCATCCTCCTCATCTCTGAGGAGGTCTCTGTCCACCGGGACGGCCTGCAGCATCCCAGCCCGCTGTGCAATATTATGCAGGACGCTACAGGCTACAACGATCTTAGCCACCTTATTTGGGTTGTACTGGAGTGCTCCTCCAGAACGGTCCAGGCACCTGAATCTCATCTTCAGGAGCCCGAACATCCTTTCAACCACCGCCCTGGTTCTCTTATGAGCCCTATTGTAGCGCTCCTCAGACACATCAGTCGGGCTACGCAAGGGGGTAATGAGCCAAGGCCGGCTCATGTACCCAGAAATTTTGAACAGAACATAATTCAAACAGAATCCTTAAACTAGTATATTGTTTTATAAATATTTTTTTGTACACGATAATCCATATTAAAAGTTGTCAGAAACATCCAAAAAATAACTTTCTATATTATTCTGTATCTTCCCATTTCAGCTAAGACATGCTACATATGCGTATTTTTCATAAAACAAACCTTGTGTAAAATGCTAACTACATGGTTACATTGCATTCTCTATCTGAGCACTTAAGGTAAGACATGCTACATATCTGCATTTAAATAAAACTAGACATTAGCGGAAAGAGACAATGACAGGGTTAAATTGCATTAGCTAATATCTTCCCATTTCAGCTAAGACATGCTACATATGCGTATTTTTCAGAAAACAAACATTGTGTAAAATGCTAACTACATGGTTACATTGCATTCTCTATCTGAGCACTTAAGGTAAGACATGCTACATATCTGCATTTAAATAAAACTAGACATTAGCGGAAAGAGACAATGACAGGGTTAAATTGCATTAGCTAATATCTTCCCATTTCAGCTAAGACATGCTACATATGCGTATTTTTCAGAAAACAAACATTGTGTAAAATGCTAACTACATGGTTACATTGCATTCTCTATCTGAGCACTTAAGGTAAGACATGCTACATATCTGCATTTAAATAAAACTAGACATTAGCGGAAAGAGACAATGACAGGGTTAAATTGCATGAGATAATATCTTCCCATTTCAGCTAAGACATGCTACATATGCGTATTTTTCATAAAACAAACCTTGTGTAAAATGCTAACTACATGGTTACATTGCATTCTCTATCTGAGCACTTAAGGTAAGACATGCTACATATCTGCATTTAAATAAAACTAGACATTAGCGGAAAGAGACAATGACAGGGTTAAATTGCATTAGCTAATATCTTCCCATTTCAGCTAAGACATGCTACATATGCGTATTTTTCAGAAAACAAACATTGTGTAAAATGCTAACTACATGGTTACATTGCATTCTCTATCTGAGCACTTAAGGTAAGACATGCTACATATCTGCATTTAAATAAAACTAGACATTAGCGTCGGTAAATAACAAATGGTTAAATTGCATCCTATAGCTGAACATGACGCTAACATTTACAAACTACAGGGGCAATTGTCAAACTAATTAACCATGTTGTGCACAAATACTCACCAACGAGATAACCAGGGGGCATTTGTCTTTCCTCAAACTGTCTCCACAGGGACGACAGAGAGAGGATGCGGGCATCATGACAAGCCCCTCCAAAATTCGCATACACATGCATAATCCTCATCCGTGCGTCACAAACATACTGCACGTTGAGGCTATGAAAATGTTTGCGATTTCTGAAGGGCAAGTCATCAATTGGAGCACGCAGCGCAATGTGGGTACAATCTATGGCTCCCAAGACATTGGGCAATTGAGCAATATCAAAGAATTCCCGCTTCAGGCGCCTCCAATCACCATCATTCTGTGGGAATCCTATGTATTGCTTACTGATACGTACCATGGCGTCCAGAAAGTTATCAAACACCACAGAGAATGTACCTTGAGCCAGGCCATGCATGTACAGTTCTCCAGATTGAAAACTCCCGGAGGCCAGGACGTATAGACAGCTTAGCATCTTACTCATGGTGGGAACAGCAGTCCTTATTTGTATACGTGGCTCCAAATGAGGTTTAAGAAGCTCGTAAAGGCCAATGAGCTGTTCGCGATCGAGCCGATACTTATCAAAAACCTCAAAGTCGCTCATGTTTTCCAAGGTGGGTCTCACCCTGTAGACAGGAGGACCTCGAACCAGACGACCCCTTCGTCTCAGTCTGAGCCGCCGAGGCTGCCTGATTCGACCAACAGCTAGTTCGCCAATAGCAGCACCAGCAGCGTCTACCATGTCATCATCATCCATCTTTCAAAACGGCATAACAAGGTAAGCACTTGATCTGATGTGGATCACAAGTGATGCATTGGCCATGTTGTTTGGGGGATTTATAGTACAATTAGTCCAATGGTAGTGAGTTTGTAATGATTGCTGATTGTATTCACCTGTTTGTATGTGAGCGGCGCGAATGCTTTCACAGTGGGCGTTTTTTTGTTGTTTGCTGAAATGTTGTTTTCCCCAAATGAATCTCAATGTGAAAGTGTCAAATATCACACATACAGTGCATGTTTGTAATGTTTGATCATATGCGTAATCAATATTTATTAAACGCGATCTTATAGTAACAAGCACACGTCCAGGCTAACATGAATGAAAGTGCATAGTTGTGTATAATGTGCATCGAATGTGATCGATCAATGTTGCTGCAATATTGTTTGTAAACGATAAAGTAACATCTGCCATCTGTAGTATTGTATATATAAGTGATTGCCGAGCTGTCAATATTGTATGCGTCCCTTTATAATCGCAATAATAATTCATAACTTCCCGTCTGTCATCTGTAGTATTGTATATATAAGTGATTGCGAGATGTCAATATTGTATGCGTCCCTTTCAAATCGCAATAATAATTCAGAACTTCCGGCTGTCATCTGTAGTATTGTATATATAAGTGATTGCCGAGATGTGAATATTGTATGCGTCCCTTTAAAATCGCAATAATAATTCAGAACTTCCCGTCTGTCATCTGTAGTATTGTATATATAAGTGATTGCCGAGCTGTCAATATTGTATGCATCCCTTTCAAATCGCACTAATACTGAATAACTTCCGGCTGTCATCTGTAGTATTGTATATATAAGTGTTTGCCGAGATGTGAATATTGTATGCGTCCCTTTAAAATCGCAATAATAATTCCGAACTTCCCGTCTGCCATCTGTAGTATTGTATATATAAGTGATTGCCGAGATGTGAATATTGTATGCGTCCCTTTAAAATCGCAATAATAATTCAGAACTTCCCGTCTGCCATCTGTAGTATTGTATATATAAGTGATTGCCGAGCAGTCAATATTGTATGCGTCCCATTCAAATCGCACTAATACTGAATAACTTCCGGCTGTCATCTGTAGCATTGTATATATAAGTGATTGCCGAGCTGTCAATATTGTATGCGTCCCATTCAAATCGCAATAATAATTCCGAACTTCCCGTCTGCCATCTGTAGTATTGTATATATAAGTGATTTTATATCTGACAATATTGTATGCGTCCCATAAAAATTGCACTAATACTGAATAACTTCCGGCTGCCATCTGTAGTATTATATATATAATTGATTTGCGATCTGACAATATTTCTTAATTGTCCCATTGAAATCTCCATAATAATGCTGTTCAAAAGTGTGGTTTACGTATATGTTGTATTGTAGTATTGAGTGTTAAAGTTCCTAAAGGGGCGGTACAGTGGTGAATCTGTGATGTGTATGGTTGAATCTTCTAATGACGTCATGATATTATTAACCTGCCTATGTAGTTCTTAAATCCTCATTGTGTTGTTGTATTGTGCTACATTGTTATTGTGTGCTGAATAAAATCTAAATGTGTGCTTTGTGGTTGCGTGATGGGTGATGCGTGTTATGTACATGTACGTATATATTGTGATTGTGTCCCACATATGCTGACTTCTATATAGCGGTCTGGCATTGTTGTTCCTTCCCATAAAGTGACATCTGTAATCTGGTGTAATGATGTTTTTGTTGTAGGTAATTCCTAATGGTTTATTGTGATGGAATCATGATGTTAAAAGTACAGTCAAATCCATATGTTGTGTTTTGTGATTCCTGTAGAGAATGTAATGTGTTTGTCCCCCATCATTTGAATGCACATGTATGAGTGAATGTTAAAAGTAATATATGTGCATCCATGAGTGATTATGTGTTAAGTCTATGTAAATATGCAGTTGCTGCAAGCATATGAGTTGAATAACTGAAATGCAATAATAAAGGTAAATGAGAGGTGTTTCCCATTGTGTACTGTTTGTGAATCCAGAAATGTTTAGTGAATTTTATTTTAATTTTAAATGTAATTTTATTTAAATAATAATGTGTTACTAGTGATGTGGATTTGTAGTTGATGTAATCTAAAAGTGTGAAACAATTTTATGGTGTTGTGAATATTCAATAATTAAAAACCATAAGTCCACCATAGGGAAATAGTCATTTCTTAATCTATTTATCATAGCTGGGTCTAACGCATGAAATCATGTATTTTCTAGCGCTGGTATTTGGAGTTTTTCAGTCTACGCTATTTGCGTGCGTTAGGGAAATGAGGGTTTCGCGTGCACGAGCACGTCTTCCCAATAGAAGTCAATGGAGGCTCTAAAGATTTCTAATTTTTTTTTCTAAGACTGGTTTTCCTCGTAAAGTGAGTGACGTCATGAGCTTGTGTGAAAAAGTAACTAAATCGTGTTCTTTTTGTAATAAATAAATATTTTGTGTATGTCATGTGGTGTATATTGTTTGTATGCATCGATGAGTGTATGTTTGTGATAATGTTATTAGTTAGATGTAGGTATATGAGGGTCTTTTCCCGTATGTCCATGTAAGTCAATGGGAAAATGGATTTGTGTGGATTTTTTTCAAACACCCGAGATCTCGCAACTTTAATACTTTGTATTTTGCAGAAAAAATATTAAATATGAAAAATAAATATAGTGTAGTGTTTGTATGAGTGTAAGTGTACTTTGTGTAATATTTTTTTGGGGATTCGTGGATGTTTTTTTTGTCGGTATATGTTTACTACTGGGTCTGAGGTGGCGGTAGAAATGTGAGCGTTAGGTGTATTTTGAGTGGCGGTAAATAAACTCTAAATACCGGAGTGCGTAACAAACCCGCGTTAGGAGCCTCTAACGCTGGTTTTCACGGCTAACGCCGAACTCCAAATCTAGGCCAAAGATTTTTATTGAGGTAATACGAGAAAAAGAAAGAACATACACAGAATATACTTTTTGCATTACTTTGGTAAATTTTGCATACAAGACATAGTTTATCCATTGAACAATGAAACCTTTTCATATAAAAGAATAAAGAAATCTTAATTCAGATATCATACATGTATCTCACCAAAAGAACATAATGAAAATGAAGGGCATTGTATGCGAATACAGAATCAAATACATATAATCAAGCATTACCTCATTTTTCCTTTTGTTCCTTATATAAACGCATAACCAAGTGATACAATTTAAACAGCCTAAAAATCTTATACTTCTTATAGGATGGTATATTAATTATAAAATGGATGTATTAATTATCTGGAAATGGACAAATTATAGGGTGTCACAACAAGTTGCTCCTACTAAATACACATAATTGGAGGGCAAGTTGCCTCATTTTCTTTGTAGACAGAAGCATAAGAGCAACTTATAACAGTACAATATCAATAGCGGGTAAATACCGCTTGTTTGTCCACCTAAAATAAGGGTGGATGGTAGCTAAATATATGGGAAATGCGGAGGGGCGGAGCTATGTGAAAGGACGACAGGGAAGATGCAATGGTATCTCTTAAGATAGTTACTGAAGAATTAGGAGTGGGTCAAAGAGTTAACATAGCACAAGTGTTATTGGGCATCCGGAAATACAAGGGCACGTTAAAGAAAGTATGCAATCAGGGGGTTATTGCTATACATGCTAGCTGATGGCTCGGAAGATCATGAATTATACTACTGAGGGAGATCCATAACTTATGCTGATATAGAGAATATGGGATAAGGTGAGTATCATACTAGCTTCTAAGTGAATAGTAGTTGAATAATGGCTGTGACATTAGTACGGTTAGGTGAGTAGTGGTTTCTATTTGGGAGAGGGAGTGGTCTATATGAGGAATAGAGGTCTGTTACATGAGCCCCTCTCCTGGGGAGATGCCAACTATAGGCAATGTAGGTAAAAGGAGTAGGGGTATGACCCGCCGGTAACAGATGCCGGCGGGAAAGGGAGGAGAGGGGTCTGATGTAGATGATAAATAGAAATAACATGACTATCAAGAAACAATACGGCCTGTCTCTATACAACCATGGAGAGGATAATGTTCATTAACTCATGTGATATACACTACTTATACCCCTACCCTCGCAGATAAAATGGGCACAGTATGTATGGGCGGGAAACAAATTATAGAAATACCTTGGCTCATCGTACGAAAGCTTTGTATAAACTTAAGCTCATAGTGATATTTATGTTAAAGTATTGTATTAGCAACCCCCTGTGGAAGATTAAAGTTGTCTCACCTGAGTGAGATGTAGATAAAGCACATAATGTAAATACGTTAACAAGGTATACATAGAATACATATTATATCCATAAGCAATCATATCGATGCTGTTGATCTCTTTTCACAACATATATATATAGCAAGAGCTAGTAATGGTAGGTAAATGGCCTGATTGTAACTACATATGATGGCAATGTAAGAGTTATGTGGGTATTAATATTCTTACGTGCAGAAGCTTAACGGTGTGAGTGATAAGGGAACATAGCTAAAAAATGAATACTGAGTGATGAGGGCATGTGAGTTCTGAGTCAACGAAATAGATGCGTACTAGTACAGGCATGTAAGCCAAGTACGGGTTGTCTAGTATTATGCACTCTGTGTCATATGGATAGCTATATAAATAAGTTACTTTGCATTAGGATGACATAATAAGTGAATACAGAGCAATTGTATTATTTATGAGGAATGCAAATGCAATGTCAGTATAAGCTCACATATCAGGAAAGCTACTAGCCTTTTCATTAATCGAAGCGTTAGAGACACTTCCACAGTCAAGCAGCATGAACGGGAAGTAATAAACATCATGTCTAATGAGCTGTATGCATGTACTGTACAAGGGCCTCCTGTAATATAGCACAACTAAAGTGAAATAACACAAGCTGCAAACCAGTTTAAACATATCCACCTTCTTATACAAAATAACCCCGCCACGTGGACACGGGCCCTATGTCCCGCGGCAAGGGAAATTATAACACTAGGCATATATACATATATAATAGTGAACTGAACTTTCATTTTGATGTGCCTTTAATCTAACCAGAATAGGCAGGTGATATAAACAAATTAGGCGAACATGCATCAGGTTAATGACCAACAGGGAGGCTTACGTATATATGATAACATAATCTGGTCGCCATAATACTATTGATCAGACCTGTCTAATATGTGAGACACCAGCCAGTGATACTATGTTAGCATCCCATATACGCTTCATATGGGCAAACAGTGAGAGCCAAGGCAAGCCCCGCCACCTGGATCAAAAGGGCTTCCCGACCATCTAGCAAGCTCTGTGTAGTTTGGCATGTCATTCCCCACATATGGCTCCACCATCGGCGGGACAGATAAAGTCAATGTTAGTTTCTGGGAATGCTGCCTCCATCTAGACCACTCAGACCCAGGAGAATAACCACTGTGTCCGCGCAGTTTAATGCGCGTGAGACAGTGTGTGCGGCTCATCGGTGGCGGCTTCCAATTTAGATCAGCTGTCTTCCTGAAAGCTTGTGACGCTGCCGGTCCCTGAAGCTCAATCTCTGGTTCTGCCGGGGGGTTTACAACTCGTGCGGTAAGTTGGGCCTCATCCTCTACCCACCGATTCTCACCTAAAATCTCGTATAGCTCGAGTTCCTCATGCCGAAGTTGCGTGTTCCCCATAGCCTCCTGCGAGCTATTAGGACAACAGAGGTTGGCTGATGGGAGGGAGGGTGCACTCACTGCGGCCTGAAGAGCGGCCACACAGCTCACATGGTGCTGGTCTAGGCAAATAGTCATATCGTTCAGCATAGATATGACCAGCCTCGAGATGTTAGTCGAGTATACTGCCTCATGAGTAACCTCCATGCTGCTACAGAGAGCCGGTCCAGCCTGATGGAGACAGAGAAGCGGCTGATAGAGTGTGGAAGTTAGGTCCCTTTATCTGCTTGAGCCGTATTAGCTCTGTAAGTCCCTGATAAGATAGCAAAGTGTAGGGCCCTCAGAAACACAGCTAACCACCAGCTCCTACGCACATGGAGATAGCCTAGGCCTCAGACATCAGTGTCTCCTCATGCAGGTTGTACGGAGTACCCAATCCCAAAAGATAGATCAAAGTCTGTGCCATCCTCTTTCCTATACACTATTAGCAAGGATATATACCAAAAGTGGTAAATTAGGTTTATTTTTAGTGCTTCATCTATCATCTATAGCAGGAGCACAGGGCATATGCGACCTCTCTCCTCGGCTGTTGGCTCCGCCCCCCAAAATTTTAATTTTTAATTATTAAGAATACTGTGACAACAAATATGATTGGTGTAAATATTTTTCAAGTAGGCCTGGCACACAGGCTTGGAAGGCAGTGGAAAAGTGCAATTCTAGGGCACAAGCAAACTGAGGATTAAGATCATCAACAATCAATAATTTTTTAATTTTAATTAGTAACTATACTGTGACAACAATTATGATTGGTGTAAATAGTTGGCAAGACGGCCTGGCACAAAAGGCTGGCAGGCAGGAGGTAAATGCAATTCAAGGACACTAGGAGACTGAATACTAACAGTCAAAACAGTGATGATTGACAATTTTTGCAATACTGTTAAAAGAAATATGATTGCTGGCAATAATTGGCTAGGTGGGCCTGGCACACAGCAGGCTGCAAGGCAGGAGGAAAGTGCAATTCAATGGCACCAGCAAACTGAGGATTCACAACAACCAAAAATTTTAATTTTTAATTAAGAATACTGTGACAACAAATATGATTGGTGTAAATATTTTTCAAGTAGGCCTGGCACACAGGCTTGGAAGGCAGTAGAAAAGTGCAATTCTATGGCACGAGCAAACTGAGGATTAAGATCAACAATCAAATTTTTTTTAATTTTAATTAGTAACTATACTGTCTGTGACTACAATTATGATTGGTGTAAATAGTTGGCTAGACGGCCTGGCACAAAAGGCTGGCAGGCAGGAGGTAAATGCAATTCAATGGCACTAGGAGACTGAATATTTGCAGTCCAAAAAATTATGATTTTTATTTTTTTATATACTGTTACAAGAATTATGATTGGTGCCACTAATTGGCTAGTTGGGCCTGGCACACAGGCTGGCAGAAATGAGTCGTGGATGGTAAGTAGGGCAGCAATTTAACACAGTATGCTGTGTAAGTGACAAAAACACAGGCCTGATAGAAAATTAAGTTAGATTACACTAGCAAAATATTTTAAAATTTTAGATTTTAATATTAAAATTATGTTAAGAAGTGCAATGCACATATGAGTGGTCGCACTGGCTGGCTGCTACGTAGGGCAGCAATTAACAACAGTATGCTGTGTAAGTCAGATAGATAGTTAGACACAGGCCTGATAGAAAATAAAATTAGATTACACTAGCATAATGATTTAAAGACTTTTTTTGGCAATTTAAAGAAAAAGGTTAAGCACATACATATGAGTCGTGGCTGATAGCCTTGGAAGGGCAGCTATTAAAAACAGTAGGCTCTGTAAGTCAGAAACACACACGCCTGATAGAAAATACTATTAGATTACACTAGAAAAATGATTTAAATTATTTTTTTGGGGGGAAATTAAAAAAAGGTTAAACACATATGAGTCGTGGCTCATAGACTAGGGAGGGCAGCAAGTAAACACAGTAGGCTCTGTATGTCAGCAAAACACACAGGCCTGATAGAAAATTATATTAGATTACACTATCAAACAAATTTAAACTTTTTTTTTATATATTTAAATTAAGGTGAAGAAGATTTGAGTGCTGGGTGGCTGCCTGGCACAGACCAATTAACCAAAAGACTGAAAAAAAATGAGGTATATTAATGCTTAGTGAGCCTGACAGACACAGGCCTGATAGTAAATGTAATTAGATTAAACTAGCAAAATATTTTTTATTTTTTTTTAAATTTAAAATAATGTTATAAACGGATATTAACACTGGTGGCTGGCACAGAGCAATGAACCAGAGTATATGCTGTGTGACACAGGCCTAATAGAAAATGAAAAAAAATTACACTAGCAAAATAATTACATTTTTTGGTTAGTTAAATTTAAACTAATGTTGTTAGGGAGATATCAGTGGTGGCAGTAAATAATCACAGCATATGCTTTGAGCCTTAAACACACAGCCTGAAAGCCAGGCAAATGCTAATAAAAAAAAAAACGAAAAAACCCCCCAAAAAAATGCACGAAATATAGCCCTAAAAAGGGCTTTTTGAGGTGCTGTGCTTGCAGCAGAGATGAGTGGAGTCCTTCTGGACTGTAGTGGACACTAAATACACTAGCCTAGCTATGTTTTTCCTATTAATGTCAGGAGCAAAAACACAACACGTCCTCTCATTAAGAAAGCAAGGTCGTTATGAGTCTAAAATGGCGGATTCCGAGTAGCTGGGAGGGTCTGTGAGGGAGTGTCTGATGTTGATTGGCTCTAATGTGTCAGACGGCTGTGACATAAAGGGTCAAAGTTTCCTCAATGATGACACATAGGGGCGGATCGAACATCGCCATGTGTTCGCCCACAAACACGAACGCGAACAAGCTATATTCGCTGTGAACCGTTCGCGGGCGTACAGTTCGGGACATCACTAATCTACAACAATTAGGTCCTAAATGATCTTCTAGACCTCCTTAAAGGTAAATTACGCCTTACTGCAGCAGGAACAAAATTCACTTTCTTAGCCAAGTGCATGTTATGACAAGGTGCTTGAGCTTGTTAAAAAGCTGATTTAGCTGTTGATGACCAAACAAATGGTTCACAGGAGTGTGTAAGGGCGGCGAGAGACATAATCTCTCAAGAAAAATTTCTGATAAATTTCCGATAGAAATTGTCAAAACCAATAAAACACTGAACATCATTTTTGTCACTTAAAGATGATCAATCTTTAATTACCTAGGCGTTTTTTGGGATCCTTTTGTGTACAGTGGGTTTTGTGATCTTGATCTTGTAATCTGGAGAGACCTATATTCATATGTCTTTGATGTACCTCTAAGGTGAATACACAAGAATAGGTACACCACCATACATGAATCCAAAATATTGTTAAAAAATCTTAAAAATTGACTTATGAGCTACATAACCCAAAAGGCATCACTGAATATTCTAAATGCCTGTAGCGTGTTCTGAATGCCATCTTCCATTCATCTCCTTTACATACAAGATTATATGCTTCTATAAGACTGAGTTTAGAAAATATTTTTGCAGAGCTTTAATGTTCTAAAATTTCTGGGTTTAAACATAGAGGATACATGTTCTTTACTATAATGTTATTCAGTTGATGATAGTCATTACAAGGTCATAGGAAACCATCCTTTTTACCTACAATAAAAGATTGCAGCACCAGCAGGAGAAGTGGAGGGGTGCATTAATTCCTTTGCAAGATTATCATCCAAATAAGCTTTTAAAATTGGCCAATTATGGCTCTGAAAGAGGGTAGATATGACCATAAGGTATAGGTGCACCAGGAAGAAAAACTGTAGGACAGTTGTATGGCCGATGCGGAGGAAGAACTTCAGCCTTTTTTTTTTTTGCTGAACACATCCTGAAAAGACATATAAGCTTCTGAGATCTGTTGCTTTTGTAAAGTAGAAGTCATTTCAGGAGTAGAATCTTTAGTTAACATAGCACACTGTTCAAGGCATTCAAGAGAAGGAAAATAAATGGTCCCAGAGGCCCAATTCATCACAGGGTTGTGTTGATGAAGCCAGGGCAGACCAAATACTAAGGGAAACATAGGTTATGCCCAGGTTGAATAACTGTAAGTAAAGGAAAAGTTTTATTAGTGACTTGTCCCGATGTTATGAAGGATCCATCTATGACTCATATAGGCATAGTTGTGGATTTAGACAACTTTGGTATATGATGTTGAATAGCAAATGTATTATCTGTGAAACTGCCTGTAACTCCAGAGTCAAGAATTGCTGCTACATGTATAAGTTGCTGATACCACTGGAGATAAAGAGAGACTTTAAAATTAATAGAATTCCCTGAAACTGACATTGTGAGGAGAAGTGACAGATTGATCTGTGACTTACCAGAAGAGCAATGGCCTCTTAAAGGACAAGAACGAATCAAGTTATAGGAACCACCACAATACATACAAAAGTTTGACATTCTCCCTCTGGCCTGTTCTTCAGCCAAAATGGGTCCCCTGGCCATACCAGTCTCCATAGGTTGAGGCATAGGGGTATATTTATTAATGTGCGAGCGGACATGATACAATGTAGCGTATCATGTCAGCCGCACATCAATAAATGCTGACAGCATACGCTGTCAGCATTTATCATTGCACCAGCAGTTCTTGTGGGATGTCATTCATCCAGATCATATAGGATCGGGACGATTTCTGTCCGTGGCCTCAGAGCAGGTGAACAAGTTATGGAGCAGCGGTCTTTAGATCGCTGCTTCATAACTTGTTTTCGGCGAGCCTGAGGGCTTACCAGAAACAAGGGGCATCAAGCTCCATAAGGAGCTTGATAAATTGGCCCCAAAGTTACCACTGCTAGTGGAATAGGAGCTTGAGCATATGGAATCTGTTGGGCAAAAGGTGTTTCAGCACGAACATGTAGATTATATCTCTCTAGTCTTCTTTGTCGCATACGCAAAGCGATCTGTATGACCAGTAAGGTAAAAGCTTCTAGAGAAGAAGGAGTCTCAACCCAAGCCAATTCACCTATAATTGGTTCAGAAAAAACAATACAAAATTTACTCAAAAGAGCTTCTTCATTTCAGCCACATTACGCAGATCAATGTCTTAGTGTATTCTTCCACAAGATGTTTCCCTTGCTGTAGAGAATGTAGATTAGTATCAGCAGTGAAGGCTAAATGGGGATATTCATATAAGATATACATGGCTCCAAAAAAAGGTATCTAAAGAAAAGAGACAGGGGTCATTAGTCTCCAGGCATTGGCATGTCCAGACCATAGAAACTTAATCTAATATAATAATATAATAATATAAATGTACAAGCTTTTAGAAAGTCAGTTGCATAGGTATGTGGTTTAAGTGAAAACAATAGCTGTCAGGATGTCTTAAAACTTCTATACCTAGCAGAGTCCCCAGAAAGACGAAGAGTTACTTGATGTTCAGGTGTAAATGTAGTGGAAGCAAAATGTTATGACGCCAAGTTGCTATGATGCAGTTGCCATGACACTGTTGCTATGACGTGATAACGCAGTCTGTTTTGCATCATCTCTGACGATTTGTCCCAGGTTTTTGTGCATTGTTTCATTTTATATGCATCCTTCTCGCATCATTGTTGGCACCCTTTTTTTCCCTTTAAATTCCTTCCAGGTTCTCTGTCTCATTGCCCTAGTATTGAGTTTATCTCTGGCTTGTGACTCGGATCACCCATGACCATTTTTCTGCCTGCTGATTTCACTCTGTTTGTTGCCCAATTAGTTTTGACCTTGGATCTGCCTGACTAAGTTTTTGGACTTTGATATTATTTTCCAGTTCCCCATCTAGTCTGACACCCTGAATTTGTGACTTTGTATTGACCAATCCAGTCATTTTCTGGTACTTAGCTCCTAGTTGTTTTCCTGGTGCTCAGTCATTTTCCTCCTGGGTCCTATCACTATTGTCCCAAAGATATTTCTTTATTAAACCACTTGAAGCCAGGATAACAAGACTACCGGCTAGGAGTACTAGTTGCAGGTGTAACATATCTCAGCCTAATGTCACTATCCCTTTAAGACTTCCTTCTCTGACTGCTGCATTTGGGCAGTATTTACATTCAGCTTGCTTGCCTGCCTGATTAATCATTCATGCACCTGATTACCTCAGCCTCTTTTTAAGCCTTCTCAGGTCTAATTTGCTTTGCATTAACTTTGAAGTTGTGATCCTGAGCAACTGAGATCTGTGACTGTTTCCTGCATGAATTTACCAAATATTCCAAGATACAGCATTTTCTATTACCTATGCTAAATATCATCAAACCCGCAAGTATCAAAAATAATCCCATTCTGTTTCCTGGACACAGCTAATTAACAAATTCTGAACATTATTATAAATCAAGTATGCTTTTGCTTATCATCACTCTCTAATTACAATAACATCACCTTACTCAGAACTTTATAACTATTTCTCTGCTTCTAGTTGTCATTGCTGAAATAACCTGCAACAAACCTAGTTTGCATATATATGCTTAAAACAGTAATTAATGCCTGAAGACTTGTAACTTGTCTATCACTTGTGCTACTCTGATTATACTGATATACAGCTCTACATAATATTATGAACTGTGAACCTGCAACAAACCTTGGTTTGCATATATATGCACAAACAGTAATTAATGCCTAAGACTTACAACTTGTCTCATTTGTGTTACTCTGCTTATACTGATATACAGCTCTACATAATATTATGAACTGTGAACCTGCAACAAACCTTGGTTTGCATATATATGCACAAAACAGTAATTAATGCCTAAGACTTGCAACTTGTTTATCACTTGTGCTGCTGTGTTTAACTCTGACATACAACCTTATATAATATTATGTACTGTGAACCTACAACAAACCTTAGTTTGCATGTATCAAACTTCTACCTGTTTACTCTGAAGCCTGAACATTCCACATTGCTATATATTTCTCTCATTGAATCCTGCAGCTACGCCTGTTAACTAATTATAACTCACAGTGAAGCCAGAATAT
The DNA here is from genome assembly GCF_027579735.1 of Bombina bombina. NCBI lineage: Eukaryota > Metazoa > Chordata > Amphibia > Anura > Bombinatoridae > Bombina > Bombina bombina. The sequence continues at coordinate 1,088,765,699 of NC_069499.1, forward strand.
ATTGTAAACAAATATTGCACTCTCCATTAATTCTTCAATAAATTCTAACAATTATGAATCAGAGAATATCATCTATCCACGTCCAGGATACTCTTCCCCGGGTCAGGGGTCGGTGTCTTCAAATCCCTACCACTGCCCCGAGGGTCTGTTTCCTGAGCGCATGTACACCGGATCATGACAGCAGGTATGCTTTCTTCCAGTACTGTTGGTTGTATTCTGGACACCTGGGTTTTCAGCTGTGAAAGGCCTCCCCAAACCAGTTGGCTGGGCTGTAATATATGTTGTGCTTGCTCCTCCAACTGGAAGTCAACTTGTGCAGCTTTTGACAGCTTTCTAGCATGTTTATAATGTCAAGAATGTCACTGGCAATACTGCATTTAAGTTCATCCTCCCTATTTATGGACACTCATTGGTGTTAGGGAAAGGGATTCCTTAAATGGTAATGACCGTGACAAAAGTAACTTGGAAACAACAGAGACCGGAGATGCAAGAGTCAGAAAAAGAGCATGTGTCAGGCAAAGTAAGGTTGTTAAACAATTCAAGGTCAGAGCAGGCAGCTGGCAAGACAAACGGCTAGATTACAAGTGTTGTGGTATGGCTTTTAATGCTGAAAAAAATGGCCATTCCAGTGTAATGGCCAGGAACGCATATTACGAGTCGTGTCGGTATAGCTATACCGCAAGCATTTTAGCCTGTAACGCAACGTCCATGCCGCACTCAAAAAAATGATGTTTTTGTGTGGGATTTTCATAGCGCCGGTATTACAGTTTGTGCATTCAGGCTAAAATGTTTGTGTTACAGCCTATACCGTATACCGACATGATCCATCTGAGAGCAGTAGTTATGGAATTAGCAAAACAAAAATGTTTCACAAAACTCATAACTAAAGTTTTACAAAGTACACTAACACCCATAAACTAACTATTAACCCCTAAACCCTCCTGCATCGCAAACACTATTTAAAATGTATTAACCCCTAATCTGCCACCCACTAACATCCCAACTATTAAATAAAAGTATTAACCCCTAATCTTCTACCCAACCACATCGTCACCACTAAATAAACATATTAAGCCCTAAACCTTTGGCCCACCACATTGCTGCTACTAAATAAACCTATTAACCCCTAAACCGCCACCCCCCTACATCGCAAAACACTAAATTCAGCTATTAACTCCTTAAACACCCCCCTAACTTAAAATTATAATTACAATATAGCTATCTTAAAATAATAAAAACTTACCTGTGAAATGAAAAAATAAATAACATTAAAATATAAATTAACCTAACATTACTATACTAATAATAAAAAAAAGATACTACCAATTAAAAAATCTAAATTACAAATTTAAAAAACCTAACACTACAAAAAAAAATAAAAAATAAAAAAATTACAAAAAATAATAAACACTAAATTACGAAAAATAAAAAACACTAAGCTTACAAAAAATAATCAATAAAATTATCAAAAGTAAAAACAATTACACCTTATCTAATAGCCCTATAAAAATAAAAAAGACCCCAAAATAAAAGCACCCCTAACCTACAATAAACTACCAATAGGGCCTTTTGTAGGGCATTGCCCTAAGTTAAACAGCTATTTTACCTGTAAAAAAATACAAGGTCCCCCAACTGTAAAACCCAACACCCAACCAACCCCCCAAAATAAAAAACCTAACTCTAAAAAAAAAACTAAGCTACCCATTGCCCCTAAAGGGGCATTTGCACTGGCAATGCCCTTAAAAGGGCATTCAACTCTTTTGCAAAACCCCAAAGCCCTAATCTAAAAAAAATTTACCCAAAAAAATGAAAATTTAAAACCTAACACTAACCCCATAACATCTACTCACTGTTACTGAAGTCTGGACATCCATAGCATATAGCATATCAAGGTTGTCATTTCACTGAAGGTGCTCTACGTTCAGCAGGCTTGTGGATTATTAGAGCTATAAAACTAATTTCCAGTGTTGTTCACAAGTGTGTCACCTGCAAGAAGCTGAGAGGAAGGCTGCAGGAACAGAAGATGTCAGATCTCCCAACAGACAGACTTACTGTAGCTCCTCCATTCTCACATGTAGGGCTTGATGTTTTTGGTCCTTGGAATGTAGTATCTCGCTATACTAGAGGACAATCTGCAGAGAGTAAGAGATGGGATATGATGTTCACTTGTTTAAGTACTAGAGCAGTTCATTTGGAGCTGATTGAATCTATGTCATCTTCAAGCTTTATTAATGCTCAAAGAAGATTTCTCTCCCTTTGTGGTCCAGTTAAGCAATTCCGATCTGACAAAGGGACAAACTTTGTAGAAGCCTGTAAGGAACTACAAATTAACTCAGATGATCCTGAGATTCAAAACTACCTACTGGAACAGGGATGCACCTGGACTTTCAATGCCCCCCACTCATCTCATATGGGAGGAGTGTGGGAGAGGATGATTGGTGTGGCTAGACGTATTCTAGACTCAATGTTGATGCAAAGCAAAAAAACTCAACTGTCCCATGAAGTGCTTACTACATTGATGGCTGAAGTTACAGCTATAATGAACACTAGACCATTGGTTTCTATTTCAACAGACCCTGAGAGACCTGAGATTCTTACACCAGCAATGCTCTTGACTCAAAAGGTTTGTGCAACATCAGCTCCACCTGGTGAGTTCACCTTGAAGGAACTTTACAAGTGCCAGTGGAAGCAAGTTCAGAATCTTGCTGATACTTTTTGGAAACATTGGAGGCAAGAGTATCTGTCATCACTCCAAACAAGAAGAAAGGGTAAAGAGGAGAAACCAAATGTTCAAGAAGGAGATCTTGTATTGTTGAAAGACTCTCAAGTAAAGCACAATGAATGGCCAATGGGTCTTATTGTAAAAACCATTCCTAGTGGTGATGGTAAAATTTGCAAAGTAGAGGTCAAAATCATTAAACTAGGGACTGCTAAAGTATACCTTAGACCTGTGTCAGATTTGATTGTTCTTTTTCAAAGTAAAGAGTTATTTGGTTGAATTTAATAATAATTTATAGATCATGTAATAGTGGTATATGTTTATACAGGCGGGGAGTGTTCTGTCTATTACAGGGAGTGCAGAATTATTAGGCAAGTTGTATTTTGAGGATTAATTTTATTATTGAACAACAACCATGTTCTCAATGAACCCAAAAAACTCATTAATATCAAAGCTGAATAGTTTTGGAAGTAGTTTTTAGTTTGTTTTTAGTTATAGCTATTTTAGGGGGATATCTGTGTGTGCAGGTGACTATTACTGTGCATAATTATTAGGCAACTTAACAAAAAACAAATATATACCCATTTCAATTATTTATTTTTACCAGTGAAACCAATATAACATCTCAACATTCACAAATATACATTTCTGACATTCAAAAACAAAACAAAAACAAATCAGTGACCAATATAGCCACCTTTCTTTGCAAGGACACTCAAAAGCCTGCCATGCATGGATTCTGTCAGTGTTTTGATCTGTTCACCATCAACATTGCGTGCAGCAGCAACCACAGCCTCCCAGACACTGTTCAGAGAGGTGTACTGTTTTCCCTCCTTGTAAATCTCACATTTGATGATGGACCACAGGTTCTCAATGGGGTTCAGATCAGGTGAACAAGGAGGCCATGTCATTAGATTTTCTTCTTTTATACCCTTTCTTGCCAGCCACGCTGTGGAGTACTTGGACGCGTGTGATGGAGCATTGTCCTGCATGAAAATCATGTTTTTCTTGAAGGATGCAGACTTCTTCCTGTACCACTGCTTGAAGAAGGTGTCTTCCAGAAACTGGCAGTAGGACTGGGAGTTGAGCTTGACTCCATCCTCAACCCGAAAAGGCCCCACAAGCTCATCTTTGATGATACCAGCCCAAACCAGTACTCCACCTCCACCTTGCTGGCGTCCGAGTTGGACTGGAGCTCTCTGCCCTTTACCAATCCAGTCACAGGCCCATCCATCTGGCCCATCAAGACTCACTCTCATTTCATCAGTCCATAAAACCTTAGAAAAATCAGTCTTGAGATATTTCTTGGCCCAGTCTTGACGTTTCAGCTTGTGTGTCTTGTTCAGTGGTGGTCATCTTTCAGCCTTTCTTACCTTGGCCATGTCTCTGAGTATTGCACACCTTGTGCTTTTGGGCACTCCAGTGATGTTGCAGCTCTGAAATATGGCCAAACTGGTGGCAAGTGGCATCTTGGCAGCTGCACGCTTGACTTTTCTCAGTTCATGGGCAGTTATTTTGCGCCTTGGTTTTTCCACACGCTTCTTGCGACCCTGTTGACTATTTTGAATGAAACGCTTGATTGTTCGATGATCACGCTTCAGAAGCTTTGCAATTTTAAGAGTGCTGCATCCCTCTGCAAGATATCTCACTATTTTTGACTTTTCTGAGCCTGTCAAGTCCTTCTTTTGACCCATTTTGCCAAAGGAAAGGAAGTTGCCTAATAATTATGCACACCTGATATAGGGTGTTGATGTCATTAGACCACACCCCTTCTCATTACAGAGATGCACATCACCTAATATGCTTAATTGGTAGTAGGCTTTCAAGCCTATACAGCTTGGAGTAAGACAACATGCATAAAGAGTATGATGTGGTCAAAATACTCATTTGCCTAATAATTCTGCACTCCCTGTATATGGTTATTATGTTGATAACATCTGGTGGTTTCATATTGTAATTACAGCTTAGTTCCTCTCAAGAATGAATCAGGAAGTGTCTTTCAATTTGTTAATAAAGTTCTCAATTGTCAATGAAAAGTTTTTACTTTCAGTTTCACAGCAGCCATCTTAGCTTTAAGAAGCATATAAAACCAGCTCTTTATATTTGCCTCTAGATATACATATGCCTGTAAGTTATTTATTGTTTGCTAAGAGTTCATTGTACATTTGAATTGCATTGCTATTTTGCTGTAAGTTTTAAATGTAAGCCCTCTGTATTAGGAATATGTATTATTGTATGTATTGCAAGCACCACGTGTAAGTACATATAGTAATTTCTATTTATCTGATTGTATTGCGGTTTTACAAAATAACTATTCAAAAGTAAAATCAGTTTGGAATGACCACAAAGCTATCTCTGTCTAGTTTGTTAACTAGCTGTCTAGCTATCAGTAGTGAGGACAGTACACACGGGTTAGCAAGGTGTACAGGCTACCTGTATAAGTGCATAAGCAAATTATTCTTTGACGCCGATCACAAGGAAAGCAAGAGCACATGGATAGCGAATATAGGAACAAACAAAAACACCTAACTAAGCATAGGAAATAGAAGATGCTGAATACAAGTTGCAAGAATCAGCTTTAGACATGATACACAAATAAGCATACAGGCAATAAATTACTGTAGCTTGGAAACTGCATCAGTGAAAGTCCCAGCAATAGTACTAACTGTGTCACATGCAGAGACAAGGTCAGGATAGTCCAAGGTTCAAAGGCAGACTGCAAGAATCCAAACTTAAGCAATGTCATTAGCTGTAAGTCCAGCAACAAACATGAAGCAGGACACATACTGATGATAATTGTCTTCCACAAACCTCTGTTCACCCAATTAATAGTGAATGGAGCCCACAGTGTGCAGATGGCAGAGGGAGAGAGGACTGTATGGAAAATAACTGGTATGTACTAGAAATAATAATTAGTTCTAAAATTTTTTTTTAAAAGACCTCTTGAAATTTCCACCATGATTGAGAGGGGTGAGTCCAACTCTCAGACAAAGGTATTGTGCTGGTACTTAGTGTTTTCAATCCATCAGTAACATCAGTTGTCTCTGGGCCTGATGATCTAAACCTCCTCACTCTGGTGAGATTATCTAATGCATCTCATCAGTACCGTGAGGTCCCTCAAATAATTAAGGTCATTTTCTTCTTGAAAGTTGGAGACACCTACATTGCAGAATAATGTACAAAAATAGCCCCCAAAGATTTCGAGAGATTTCTCTCCATGCCAGCAAGTTTTTGATCATCAGACCCTCTGTGAGCAGATTCTGCCAGCAGTCTCTTTAGCAATGCTGCCCCTAGAACCTATTGATCGGAGCTACCCTCCTCCCTTTGAGCTGTGTAAATTTTGTCCAAGTGACTAAAATGTGTGCACACTTTATTCTTCAGTGTAGTCAAAATTGAAAATTCTGTAAATGTAGAAACACACGTACGCAATCACAGAAAATTATGCACCCACATATGCACAAACACTCATAAAGACACACCCCCAGACATACCCACAGATACACACACAAAGACATACACTCACAAAAAATGCTCAAACACACTAACACCTACAAAAACAAACTCTCAGACACACACTCACATAAACACTCACACAGACACCCACAGAAAGACAGTCACAGATACCCAACTAAACATACCCACCTAAACACAAACACACACACACAAAGAATCACACTCAGACACCCACAAAAACACACACAGAGGCACACATACACATTCATACTAATACAACCACAGAAACACACAATTACACAGACAAACAGAAACACTCACAGAATCACTTGTACATACAGACAAACACTTTACATAGACCCACAAGTACACCCACAGAAACACTTACACAAAGACACACATTCTCACAGGAACCCACAGAAACATAAACACACTCACATATACACACACATTAGCATCATGCACACACTGACACAATGCTACAAATTAGCCCTTTATACATATATATATATATATATATATATATATATATATTTTTTTTTTTTTACGAAATACCAGTCGTCATGAGCCCTGTATGCCCCTTTATATGACAGCCACCACAACACCACTGCATCCAATGCTCCTTTTGTATCAATAAGTATCTTGTGCAGCAGAACAGGTTCTAAATCTGATCTATGCCCATTTCATTTTTCTGCCAACCATCATAAGCCTACACTGCAACAACTGTTACCACAGATCGGATCGCAATGACACTCAAATACTGACACACACTAACACTCTCACACACTTACACTCACACACACAAAGAAAGACCAATGCACACAGACACATACTTACACACAGACATACACACACAAACACTCTTACTATGTGCCTTTAAAGTGTATAGTTGAATGAATGAGTGCTCAGTTTTTAAAAATACTATCAAAAACAGGGGCACTTTCATTCATTAAACTTTACATTGCAGCATTTTTTTTAAATACTTACCTTTTTCTTTAGGAAGCACAGACCGGCGATCCTCCGCCAGCAGCTCCTCTGCACTTAACTCAGCAATGACAAAACCAGATTCCTCCAATCATTGCGTGGCCTCACGATATGGACGCTCCGGGGTGCACACAATGATTGGAGGAAGCCGGTTTGGTCATCGCTGAGGTAAGTACAAATGAGCTGCGGGCGGAGGATTGTCTGTCTGGGTTTGCTAAAGAAAAAGGTAAGTATTTAAATAAAATGTAAAGTTTAATGGGGGGGGCGGAGTTTCGCCGTGCTGGGGCATGGCAGCAGAGTGAGAGAGCTCCGTTGCTGTCAGCCCTTCAGAGCATACTAACTAGCAGGACTGGGGAATAAATTGATACCCAAAAGGCAATTGAGGAGTCACTGAACAGAGCCGGTACCCTTTTCATACCCTCCGGAATCAGCCGAGCAGAGTTCCAGAGAAAACAGTGGGACGGAGCGAATGAGGCGGGCGCCATTTTGACTCATCGCTCTTTAACTTAGCTGCGCCAGAGGAACAAACACACCTGAAACTAATAACACTCTGACCAGAGGAGACCCGGAACAACGGACCATTACCGACTGGTGAGTGTACAGCATAAAACAGCTGGTAAAGTTTGTTTGACCTGAACCGGGACTCGGGCCTCCCTTGTCAATCACAATTACTCACCGAGGCAAATTAAGGCAACATAAACTGAACCCTAATGCTCAGCCACTCGATGAAATGACCAGGGACACATATGGTGCAGGGTTCAAACAGTAATAGAGGCCAACTGGTTCACATGGACACATTATTATAACAGTAAACCCGCAAGCCACGTGGGAATTGCTTCACACTTATTTTAATTTTACACAGTAATACATTTAAGTTGGGACACAATTCAGAAGTAATAGGAGAACTGATTTGCTGCTAAACTTGTTCTAGTTACATGTGTGTTTTTTTTTTTTTTTACTCTCCTGAAGCTGACATTAATCCCCCAAAGAGGTATAAAAACCCAGCGACAGAGCTAATACAACAAACTAAGCTCTATGCGGTCAGATAAACACAGCAAGCTAGTGTAAACAACCACTCTGCCACAATCAAAATAAGAGTAAATTTGCAGATTTGGAATCCCACTGAACTCCAAACATACTGCATTTGGCCTGAAAAAAAACACTTCACTTCTTAAATAAAGATAGCTCTCCCTTAAAGAGACAGGCACATAACATAACACGGCCGTAGATCCAGCTCTTTTGATCAACATGGCTTCAAAAAAAGGAAATAAGCCAGAAAAACAGAATAAAAATCCATCCTTGACCACGTCAGTCACCACCTTTTTTCACGCAACAGAGGGCCCCTCACAAGATACGTCACAAGAGGCTGCTTGCCCTGACACACTCCCAGATATGGCTAGCCTCCAGAAGGACTCTCTACTTTAAATACAGTCTCAGATTGCAAGTTTGCCGTCTAAAACAGATATTGAGGCACTTAAATCCTTTATCAAAGAGGAAATCAGAGACTTAAAGAAGGACTTAAACGAAATGGGGTCTAGGATAGAGTGCCTAGAAGATGGCCAGGACAACCTAAACAACTTGGTCAGCACCAATATTCAACAACTGTCTATTCAAGATTCTATTATCCAGGCGATGCAAGACAAGTTGGAAGACTTGGATAATAGAGGGAGAAGAAACAATTTGAGAATTAGAGGCATTCCAGAGGAAGTCACACAAGAAAATTTGAAATCTTATTTAAAGGACCTTTTTCACCACCTGTTACCAAGGACGCCGATGATTACTAATGATGACATAGAAAGAATCCACAGAGCTTTGAGACCCCCCTCTAAACCACTGGCTCCCCCCAGGGATGTCATCTTGAAGCTGCTGAAATTCACAACAAGAGAGGAGATCTGGCAGGCAGCTAGGTCCAGGCAGACTATCTCCTTCCACAATCACTCCTTACAGATCTTCCAGGATTTATGTCCTCAACCGATTCAAAGAAGACGTGAAGTGAGATTTATAACCAAAAAATTACAGGAACATAACATCAGATACCGCTGGGGCTTCCAATTTAGCCTCTTGATCAACCACAACGGTTCTCAAATAACATACAAAAGCTATAATGACCTGGACTCTCTATCCAAAAAGCTAAACATTGTGTTTGAAATGCCCCCAGAGAAGGTGTTGAACTCCGACAGTACAAGAGGAACAAAGCAGAGACAGACCCAGAGAACAACGTCCCAACAGGTCCAGAGTGCCTTCAAAACGGCTTAAAACAGGTCCAACTCCACCACCACCGGACTCTTAGTTCACCTTACCACACAGCTCTCATTGGGATGTGGACAAATTGAAGACATTGGGTATGGCAGGCTATTATCCCACTGTACATAATGTTGCTAGTGATTTGCATGTACTCTAAGGGTTTTTGATTGGAGTATACCCGCTAGTTGGCACTGATTTGTTTAAGCGAGGAAAGTTTTAAATGTTACTGGCCCCACAGGGCAAATTAATAATAATATGATACTCGCCCCCTTTTGTCGCACATCAATCTGTCACAGTATAGTTATACATGTTCTTGTATTATAACTCCATTACCACTCCCCTAACTTTTATTTTCCCCAGTTGTGTAATTGATAAGTTAAAATTATATAGCTAAACTCTGAAGGTTAACTGACACCACTCGACCCCCTAGTTCATGGTGTATCTAAAGTTTCATAAATACACCGCACACGTATACACTACAGTATATTTAGTTAAGAAGGTTTACACTGTTATAGTGATAAATTTCATGATTACAGCTAATGTCGTTTTATGTGATGAACATGAACTTGTAAGATGAAATTTTTTTCTCCCTATAGGTCTAAATTTCTGGAATTGTTGCCTTTTTGCTTGCTGCATGTTTTATAATTATGTTTTGCAGGCCAGAGGTCATGGTATTATGCTATGCTACACATATTGGGTCTTAAGATTTCATATTTGTGATTTGCCCATTTTAAGATGTCAGTAATGCCAGCAGACACGCTACACTTAAAAATAGTTTCCCATAATGTTAAGGGATTAAACACACCACAAAAGCGATCCCTAGCTGTCCGAGAATATAGGCGACTCAAATATGACATAGTCTTACTACAGGAGACCCATTTTAAGCTAGGAAGGGAAACTAAGATGTCCTTTAATAAATTCGGCCAGGTCTACATAGCATCTAATAATACCAAACATAATGGGGTGGGCATCCTTATTAAAAAAAATATCCCTTTTGATCCAACCCACATACACAAAGACAAAGAGGGGAGATATATTATAGTTGTAGGGAAACTTTACAATAAGGTTATAACGATAGCCAACATATACGCCCCCAACATCCCGACATCCCAATTTTTTCTCAATCTGAAGAATACCATACTAGACTGCCAAAGGGGGAGTTTAATTGTGGGAGGGGATTTTAATTTAGCACTGAATCCTGACATTGACTGCTCCAGGGGAGTTTCCTCAGTCTCCCAAAGAGTACTACAGTCGGCCAAAGCACATATAGCAGATCTTACACTTCACGATGCCTGGAGAATAACTCATCCCTTCGTGAAGGATTTTACTTTCTATTCCCATCCACACAAAGTCTATTCGAGGATAGATTATTTACTTATAGATGTCACCAGTCTAGAATTAGTCCGTCATACAGATATTTCCCCTATAACGTGGTCAGACCACGCTATAATTAGTTGCACCCTCAGATGGCCCACTTCACAGAGGCCTGATAAGACCTGGAAACTAGACGAGTCACTTCTGAAAGATCCACTTATATGCACACAACTGATGGCCTCCCTGGACGATTATTTTGAGCTAAATTGCACGGCGGATGTAAAACCGCACTCAATATGGGAGGCACACAAGTGTGTGATTAGGGGAGAGCTTATAGCCTTGAAAGCAACAAGGAATAAGCAAAGAACCCAATTTCTATCAACACTGTTGGAAGACATTAAAAAAATACAAGATATACACAAAAGATTCCCCGGTAGTCAATCAATACTAGAAAGCCTACGACATAAGAGGGATCAGCTTAATATGCTCCTGGGCACCGAAACCAAAAGGTTAGCACTGTTTCTTAGAAAGACATTTTACGAAGGTCACAACAAACAGGGAAAACTTCTAGCTAGACACCTAAAACAACGAACCAATAGATGCTATATTATGACAATAAAAGACAAAGAGGGGAAAAAACTGGACCTCCTCTAGAGATAAATTTTAGCGACTAGACTCAATTCGGTCCTCCCCTTACTTGTTCATCAAGATCAGGTGGGCTTCGTCCCTAATAGAGAGGCCAAGGACAATACAGTGCGCAACCTACATCTAATGTGGCATTCTAAGTCTGTGGGGATCCCAACAGTGTGGCTCTCCACGGATGTGGAAAAAGCCTTTGACCGTGTAAATTGGTCCTTCTTAAAAATGACATTGCGATCTTTTGGTCTAGGGAACACCATGCTACATAGGATATTTGCCCTTTATACCCATCCAAGCGCTTGCATTACACTTAATGGTATTCTGTCACAGCCTTTCCAAATCTCCAATGGCACGCAACAGGGATGTCCCCTTTCCCCTTTACTGTTCGCATGTTTCCTGGAAACGTTGGCCACCAAAATCAGACTTAACAAAGACATCACAGGGGTGCGGGTGGGGGGGGGGAAGAGTACAAGATGTCCCTCTTTGCGGATGACATTCTCTTTTCCCTTACTAGACCCGATGAAACCATACCTTTTCTGCTGGTGGAACTTGACATTTTCCACAAACTAACTAATGTTTTGAAAAACCAATCCAAATCCCAAATACTAGGAGTCTCCCTTCCCTCAGGGATGGCTCTCAATATTAAAACATTGTGCCCCTTTAGATGGTGTGTTAATTGTATAAAATACCTTGGCATTCAACTAGCTGCAGAAACAGACTTAATTTTTCAATTGAACTATATTCCGATTCGTAGGGCTCTAACCAGAGACCTATCCTCCTGGTGCTCTAAGCGCTTGTCATGGCTCGGGAGGATAAATACTATCAAAATGAACGCCTTCCCTAGACTGTTATATGTTCTGCAGACTCTCCCCATCCCTCTCCCGCCCAAATATACATCCCAGATACAGCAACTGTTCCACTCGTTCATATGGAAAGGTAAACAACCCAGAATTAATAAAATAACCATGATGCGTACTAGGGAACAGGGAGGACTGGGAGTCCCAAACATAAAATCATACAGAACAGCTATCTTTATACAACGCATATTGGACTGGAGGGTACACAGGACTCAAAAAATATGGGTTGAACTTGAAGAAAATTTAAACCTAGACACAAATTTATCCACATTATGCTGGCACCCTAACTTTAAAACATTAACTAAATGCATCACCAACCCTATAACTAAAGAGACCACACAGCAGTGGGCTCTGACGAATGGGATGAACCCATATATTTCATCAAACTCCTCCCCTTTAACTTCTTTGACCCACAATACCGAATTTTCAATAGCAGACATGGAAGGTACTAGGGAACTAGATGGTAGAACTATTGAACTGGATATTCATCAAATTTCTGTTAACGAACACCTTATGTCCCAAAAGCAAATACTAGAACAAGGACACACTTGGTTTCACAACTGGTTTAACTATAGACGAGTTTATCACTATATAATGACCCATAAACACAGTAACAATATGTTGAGACCCCTCACAAATTTGGAGAAATTGTTTACCGGTGATCACCAGAGGAAACACACCTTGTCCAAAATTCAAGCCATCTTAACACAACCCCCACTAGGTAATCTACCCACTTCAATTGAAGCTTGGGAAAGGGAACTAGGTACAATTATATTACCCCAGACTGCAACCAACATTTTCAAAAACACAAAGTCTTCCTCGTCTTCAGCATCCATAGTTGAGCTGAACTATAAAATACTCCACAATTGGTATCTCACCCCAAAGCGTATCCACAAATTATACCCTCAAGCTAGTAATAGGTGTTGGAGATGCGGCCATGTGGGTAGTGGTATGGGCCACATGTGGTGGTGGTGCAATGAAATAAACAGGTATTGGAGAAATTGTATAGAAGACATAGAGGATGTCCTTGAGCTAAAGATACCATTAGACTCCCTAATATTCCTGCTTAATAAATCTATTAAACTCCCATCCAAAGCTCATAGAATTCTATTTCAAATAATGATAAACGGTGTGAAATCCACTATAGCCAAACATTGGAAGTCCAGTAAAGCCCTAGACCTAAACATATGGAGAAATAGAGTCACAGAGTTAATAGAGCTCAAAGAATATGGTTCCTATATATATATTTTGTTAGAAAATTCTGAGAAATATATTTGCACTTCTTATATTTGTTTTCATGTATCTATCTTAATATATTATTTATGTGAACTGGAAATGTAACATGTAATTCATATGATATTTTCTCAATAAAAAGAAATTGGATTCAAATGTAAAGTTTAATGAATGAAAGTGCCCCTTTAATAGTATTTTTAAAAACCGGGCTCTCATTTATTCAACTTTTTATTAACTTTAAAGGGACATTAAACACTAAATAAATGCTAGACAGAATGATGCATTCAAAGAAAAGATTAGACTAAGAATAACATGTAGATGTGTTTTTTTCATGTAATTAGCAAGAGTCCATGAGCTAGTGATGTATGGGATATACAATCCTACCAGGAGGGGCAAAGTTTCCCAAACCTCAAAATGCCTACAAATACACCCCTCACCACACCCACAATTCAGTTTTACAAACTTTGCCTCCTATGTAGGTGGTGAAGTAAGTTTGTGCTAAGATTTCTACATTGATATGCACTCTCAGAGTACAGTGAATGTCAGAGGGATGTGAAAGGAGTATAACCTATTGAATACAATGGTATTTTTAACAGGGATCTATTTCATAGGTTCTCTGTTATCGGTCGTAGAGATTCATCTCCTACCTCCCTTTTCAGATCGACTATATACTCTTATATACCATTACCTCTACTGATTTTCGTTTCAGTACTGGTTTGGCTATCTGCTATATGTGGATGGCTGTCTTTTGGTAAGTATGTTTCATTTACTTAAGACACTCTCAGCTATGGTTTGGCACTTTATATATAAAGTTCTAAATATATACTTTCAGTTTCATATTTGGGAAATGCTTTAAAAAAAATTGCGGGCTGTATTAGGCTCACGAGAGCGCAAAATGCTATCATTTATTGCATCATTCTTGGCGCAAGACTTTTTTGGTGCGAAAATTACGTTTTTTGGTGCAAATTCGTCATTTCCGGCGTCTTAGTTGGCGCTGAGTCTTTCACGAGGTTGCGTCATCTATGACGCTCAAGTTTCGTTCCAGTCGTTTTTGGCGCCAAAACTGTTTTTCAGTTTGTAGTGCATCATACTTGGCGCCACACATTTTTTCATTATTTAAGACCTCATTCCTTTTGCCTCTGGTCTTTTTTTCTATGTCAGAGGCCTATCCTGTTTGCATTTTTTCCCAATCTTGAAACTGTCATATAAGGAAATTGATAATTTTGCTTTATATGTTGTTTTTTTCTTTTACATACTGCAAGATGTCTCAATCTGATCCTGTCTCAGAATCTACTACTGGAATCCTGCTGCCTGATATCGGTTCTACCAAAGCTAAGTGCATTTGTTGTAAACTTGTGGTAACTGTTCCTCCAGCTGTAGTTTGTAATAGTTGTCATGATAAACTTTTACATGCAGAGAATGTTTCCATCAGTAGTAGTTCATTATCTGTTGCTGGTCCATCAACATCTAATGCTCAGAACATTCCTGTAAATTTAAGAGAATTTATTTCTGATTCCATTCAGAAGGCTTTGTCTGCCATTCCGCCTTCTAATAAACGTAAAAGGTCTTTTAAAACTTCTCATAGAGTTGATGAATTTTCTAATGACCGACAACATACTGATTTATCTATCTCTGAAGAGGATCTGTCTGATTTAGAGGATCCTGCCTCAGATATTGACAATGAAAAATCCTCTTATTTATTTAAAATGGAGTATATTCATTCTTTATTAAAATAAGTGTTGATTGCATTAGATATGGAGGAGACTAGTCCTCTTGATACTAAAACTAGTAAACGTTTATATTCGGTTTATAAACCTCATGTAGTTATTCCAGAGGTTTTTCCAGTTCCTGATGCTATTTCATATATGATTTCAAAGGAATGGAATAGACTGGGTACTTCTTTTACTCCTTCTTCAAAGTTTAAAAAATTATATCCTTTGCCTACTGATAGATTGGAGTTTTGGGAAAAGATCCCCAAAGTTGATGGGGCCATCTCTACTCTTGCTAAACGTACTACTATTCCTATGGAAGATAGTACTTCTTTTAAAGATCCTTTAGATAGGAAGCTTGAATCTTATCTAAGGAAAGCTTATTTATTTTCAGGCCATCTTCTTAGACCTGCTATTTCTTTGGCTGATGTTGCAGTTGCTTCAACGTTTTGGTTGTAAACTTTAGCACAACAAGTTTCAGATCATAATGTGTCTAGCATTTTTAAATTAATTCAACATGCTAATAATTTCATTTGTGATGCCATTTTTTATATCATCAGAATTGATGTTAGATATATGTCTTTAGCTATTTTAGCTAGAAGAGCTTTATGGCTTAAATCTTAGAATGCTGATATGACTTCTAAATCCACATTGTTGTCTCTTTATTTCCAAGGTAATAAATTATTTGGTTCTAAGTTGGATTCTATCATTTCAACTGTCACTGGGGGAAGGGAGCTTTTTTGCCTCAGGATAAAAAATCTAAGGGTAAATTTAAAGCTTCTAACCGTTTTCGTTCCTTTCGACAAAATAAGGAACAGAAACCTAATCCTTCCCCTAAGGAATCTGTCTCCAATAAGAAGCCTTCCTCAATCTGGAATAAATCCAAGCCATTTAAGAGATCTAAACCAGCCCTCAAGTCCGCATGAAGGTGTGGCCCTCATTCCAGCTCAGCTGGTAGGGGGCAGATTACATTTTTTTAAGGATATTTGGATAAATTCAGTCCAAAATCATTGAATTCAGAACATTGTATCTCAGGGGTACAGAATAGGTTTCAGAGTAAGACCACCTGTGAGAAGTTTCTTTCTCTCACACATTCCAGTGAACCCAGAGAAAGCACAGGCTTTCCTGAAGTTTGTTTCAGACCTGGAGTTATCTGAGGTAATCGTGCCAGTTCCTTTTCAGGAACAGGGTCTGGGGTTTTATTCAAATCTGTTCATTGTCCCAAAGAAAGAAAATTCATTCAGACCAGTTCTGGATCTAAAAGTCTTGAATCGTGTAAGAGTACCAACATTCAAAATGGTGACTATAAGGACTATTCTGCCTTTTGTTCAGCAAGGGCATTATATGTCCACAATAGACTTACAGGATGCATATCTTCATATTCCGATTCATCCAGATCACTATCAGTTCCTGAGATTCTCTTTTCTAGACAAGCATTACCAATTTGTTGCTCTTCCTTTTGGCCTAGCGACAGCTCCAAGAATCTTTTCAAAGGTTCTCGGTGCCCTACTCTCTGTAATCAGAGAGCGGGGTATTGCGGGGGTTTCCTTATTTGGACGATATCTTGGTACTTGCTCAGTCTTTACGTTCTGCAGAATATCACACAAATCAACTAGTGTTGTTTCTTCAAAGACATGGTTGGAGGATCAATTTACCAAAAAGTTCTTTGATTCCTCAGACAAAGGTAACCTTTTTAGGTTTCCAGATAGATTCAGTATCCATGACTTTGTCGATTTGTGCATGGAGGTTTTAGGTCTCATGACTGCAGCATCGGACGCGATCCCCTTTGCTCATTTTCACATGAGATCTCTTCAGCTTTGTATGCTGAACCAATGGTGCAGGGATTATACAAGGGTATCACAATTAATATCCTTAAATCCCAATGTTCGACTATCTCTGACTTGGTGGTTAGATCACCATCATATAGTTCAAGGGGCCTCTTTTGTTCATCAAACCTGGACTGTGATCACAACAGATGCAAGTCTTTCAGGTTGGGGAGTTGTCTGGGGATCTCTGACAGCACAAGGGGTTTGGAAATCTTAAGAGACGAGATTACCAATCAATATTTTGGAACTCTGTGCGATTCTCAAAGCTCTTCAGTTTTGGCCTCTATTAAAGAGAGAGACGTATATTTGTTTTCAGACAGACAATGTCAGAACTGTGGCATATGTCAATCATCAGGGTGGGACTCACAGTCTTCAGTCTATGAAAGAAGTATCCCTGATACTTGTTTGGGCAGAATCCAGCTCCTGTCTAATTTTTGCGGTCCATATCCCAGGATTGGGAAGTGGATTATCTCAGTCGTCAAACTTTACATCCGGGAGAGTGGTCTCTTCACCCAGATGTTTTTTCAAATTGTTCAGATGTGGTGGCATCTCATCTAAACAAGAAACTTCCCAGGTCCCTGTCCAGGTCCTCAGGCGGAAGCAGTGGATGCATTGACACTTCCCTGGAGTTATCAACCTGCCTATATTTTTCCGCCTCTATTTCTTCTTCCAAGAGTGATTTCCAAGATCATCATGGAGCAATCGTTTGTGCTGCTGGTGGCTCCAGCATGGGCTCACAGGTTTTGGTATACAGATCTTGTTCGGATGTCCAGTTGCCAACCATGGCCACTTCCACTAAGGCCAGACCTTCTATCTCGAGGTCCGTTTTTCCATCAGGATCTCAAATCATTAAATTTGAAGGTACGGAAATTGAACGCTTAGTGCTTAGTCATAGAGGTTTCTCTGACTCAGTGATTAATACTATGTTGCAGGCTCGTAAATCTGTTTCTAGAAAGATTTATTATCGAGTTTGGAATACTTACATTTCATGGTGTTCTTCTCATAAATTCTCTTGGCATTCTTATAGAATTCCTAGAATTTTACAGTTTCTTCAGGATGGTTTGGATAAGGGTTTGTCTGCAAGTTCCTTGAAAGGACAAATCTCTGCTCTTTCTGTTTTATTCCACAGAAAAATTGATAAACTCTCTGATATTCATTGTTTTGTGCAGGCTTTGGTTCGTGTCAAGCCTGTCATTAAATCAATCTCTCCTCCTTGGAGTCTTAATTTGGTTTTGAAGGCATTACGGGCTCCTCCGTTTGAGCCTATGCATTCTTTGGACATTAAATTGCTTTCTTGGAAAGTGTTGTTTCTTTTGGCCATCTCTTCTGCTAGAAGAGTTTCTGTATTATCTGCTCTTTCTTGTGAGTCTCCTTTTCTGATTTCTCATCAGGATAAGGCAGTTTTGCAGACTTCATTTAAATTCTTACCTAAAGTTGTGAATTCCAACAACATTAGTAGGGAGATTGTTGTCCCTTCTTTGTGTCCCCATCCTAAGAATTCTTTGGAAAGATCTTTACATTCTTTGGATGTGGTGAGAGCTTTGAAATATTATGTTGAAGCTACTAAAGTTTTCAGGAAGACTTCTAGTCTATTTGTTATCTTTTCTGGTTCTAGGAAAGATCAGAAGGCTTCTGCTATTTCTTTGGCATCTTGGTTAAAGCTTTTGATTCATCACGCTTATTTGGAGTCTGGTAAATCGCCACCTCAGAGGATTACAGCTCATTCTACTAGGTTAGTTTCCTCTTCCTGGGCTTTTAAGAATGAAGCTTCAGTTGATCAGATTTGAAAAAACGTCCCTAATAACCTATAGGGAAGGTGGGAAAAATATAGGTAATATTTCTAAACCCCTTTCCGAGTAAGCCTATGTATCAGAGGGAGGTAGTGCCTAATGCCAAATGTATAAGTTTAATTTACAAAGAGAGAAAGAACAGAAGCATTATTGGGCACACTTGGAAGATATATTACCCGGTTACAATAGGGTGGAGTGTATTATATAGTGTATATTGGTTAATTTAAAACATAACAATTATTTACAAATATATTAAAAAATATTGTGGACCATGCCACCATATAAACTAAAGTAGGACACAATTGTTAAAAAATATATATATAAAAATATATTGATAGCACTGCAAACTCTCCTATTAGGGAGTATTCTCCAAATAATTAATTACTGTTATATCTATACTGTATATACTAATATAGAGGTAACTCAAAGAGATCCCATAAACAGATATAGTGTAGGAATAAGAGCGGTCTAAAGATTCCGGTAATAGTGCTAAGTGGCGTTAATAAAGTGAGCATAAACTCATATATAGGATCGCCTTATATTTAAACTATTATCAGATTGCCACCGCACCAATATCAAGGACCGCTAACAGATTCCAATTAAAGTTTATATCTAATGCCCAAAATATGGGCCAACAATTAACAAGTTACCAACTGTTTTTTTAAACAAACAATAGGAGGAGAGAAGCAGTGCAAATGCCTGACGCGTGTTTTGCAATTAACTTGTTAATTGCTGGCCCATATTTTGGGCATTAGATATAAACTTTAATTGGAATCTGTTAGCGGTCCTTGATATTGGTGCGGTGGCAATCTGATAATAGGAGAGTTTGCAGTGCTATCAATATATTTATCTATATATATCTATATATATATATATATATTAACAATTGTGTCCTACTTTAGTTTATATGGTGGCATGGTCCACAATATGTTTTAATATATTTGTAAATAAATGTTATGTTTTAAATTAACCAATATACACTATATAATACACTCCACCCTATTGTAACCAGGTAATATACCTTCCAAGTGTGCCCAATAATGCTTCTGTTCTTTCTATCTTTGTAAATTAAGTTGATCAGATTTGCAAAGCAGCAACTTGGTCTTCTTTGCATACATTTACTAAATTCTACCATTTTGATGTTTTTTTCTTTTTCAGAGCCAGCTTTTGGTAGAAAAGTTCTTCAGGCAGCTGTTTCAGTTTAATTCTTCTGCTTATAATTTCAGCTTTTTTCTTTTTCCATTATAGATTAAAACATGATTTGGGTTGTGGATTATTTTTTTCAGCAGAATTGGCTGTCTTTATTTTTTATCCCTCCCTCTCTAGTGACTCTTGTGTGGAGTTCCACATCTTGGGTATTGCTATCCTATAAGTCACTAGCTCATGGACTCTTGCCAATTACATGAAAGAAAACATAATTTATGTAAGAATTTACCTGATAAATTCATTTCTTTCATATTGGCAAGAGTCCATGAGGCCCACCCTTTTTATGGTGTTTATGATTTTTTTTGTATAAAGCACAATTATTCCAATTTCTTTGTTGATGCTTTTTTACTCCTTTCTTTATCACCCCACTTCTTGTCTATTCGTTAAACTGAATTGTGGGTGTGGTGAGGGGTTTATTTGTAGGCATTTTGAGGTTTGGGAAACTTTGCCCCTCCTGGTAGGATTGTATATCCCATACGTCACTAGCTCATGGACTCTTGCCAATATGAAAGAAATTAATTTATCAGGTAAATTCTTACATAAATTATGTTTTTTTAAAGTTTTATTAGCTGTTTAAATATTGACAAAATAAGTGTAAAGTTATGGGGGCCTATCTATCAAGCTCCAAACGGAGCTTGATGGCCCGTGTTTCTGGTGAGTCTTCAGACTCGCCAGAAACACAAGTTATGGAGCAGCGGTCTGACGTTCGCTGCTCCATAACCCTGTCCGCCTGCTCTGATGAGGCTGACAGGAATCGCCACAATTCAACCCAATCGAGTACGATTGGGTTGATTGACACCCCCCTGCTGGCGGCCCATTGGCAGCGAGTCTGCAGGGGGACGGCGTTGCACCAGCAGCTCTTGTGAGCTGCTGGTGCAATGCTGAATACTTAGAGCGTATTGCTCTCTGCATTCAGCGATGTCTGTCGGACCTGATCCGCACTGTCGGATCAGGTCTGACAGACATTTGTTAAATTGGCCTTTTAGTGTCTATAAAACAATGGGAGCTGCCATGTTGTAATTTAGGTTACCTTCTCTGCTGTGGCCAATTAGGGACAGTTATAAATAGGTCACTAGAGTGTGCAGCCAATGACAGTAATATAACTGTGTTCTGCACTTCCATTTCTAACAGGAACTGAAAAGCTCTCAATTTCAAAATTAAATTACAGGAAAAGGGGACAAAATAAATTGTGAAAGTATATTGCAGAGGTTTTTTTATATATACAATTTATTATTTTATATTACCATCGCAGAGTGTTTAATGTCCCTTTAATGTCAGTTTAATATTTTAGTAAGAGCACCTGTGAGACTCTACCCAGCATGTCCGCTTTCTGGATGGAACTCCATAGATTTGTCATTATTGTTTCTTATTATGCCCCTCTTTACCCTGAGCATATTTCTACCTCAAACCTTGTTCAATTAATAATTGAGGTTCTGCAAATGTTTCCAATGAGTTAGTGTTTAAATACAAGAGAGATATAAATATTAAATGTATTCTATAAAATACTTTTCAGCCTTATTAATGCGGACATTTGACAGCTGTAGTAACAATGATAAATATAATTTGTAGTTGCAGTATCATTTATTTTTATTAAAAATATTTTGTAATGCATAAAATCTAAAAACTTGACAACGTTACTTAAAAATATTTATAACAAACCACTACAAAGATGCATATTAAAATCATATGTAAATAGGTTCTTCAAAATCATATCACACACAGAAATCCAGTACAAGAATACATTGAGCAATGCTGACTGCTTTATTTAGAAGGGCATGTACGTGCATATGTCATTCCACATTACCAGGGAAAGCAATCATCTGCCTCTTATATAGTCCATCACTGCAATATGAGGCTTGCATAGAATGGTAGACTCCACAGCCTGTGTAAGAATAAAAGGTAAGCAGGAGGAGTTTGTCAGCTGGCCATTCACAGGCTATGTCAGAGGGGCTGGGCATAGTGTAGCATGGCTAGCAAACTGTGCTGTGCTATATCCTGTGCCAATGTAGAGGTAGTGGTGGGCTAGCACAATTTAAGGGCATGGACTCGGAGTTGCAGCACCACTAGCCCCTACATTAATTCAGACCTGACAGGCAGTTGTGGTCGGTGGGGGTAAGTGTGGGCTCCAAACCAGGACCTACTTTTGTCACCCCCTGATGGCGGGCACTGATTTCTAGGTGTGCCATCCTGTTATAGCTTTTTGGTTACCATTAAGCAAATTCCCTGATTACATCCCTGATCATGGTCATTTCCAGAGTACAGAGTTATTCCAGCTAACTGAAAATAAAACAAGCTAAATATAACTTGCTGTTTTACATTTGCTACATATTAATCATTGCAAAAGTATATACTTTTTATGTGTGTAACTAACATCCTATAATAAAGTAATAATTGTTATCATTATCTTTGTTTCTGGCTCCCTTTCTCAGTGGAAATACAGTGGTATTACTGCCCACTCAATACACGCTGGCAGATATTAAACGTTGTGTGATTATTTTCAGTCTGAGCTATGTTTCTAACTCCAGCTAAGGGATTAAACATTTTGTATAGTTAAAGGGAAATGATTTAGACAGAACATGCAAATTTAAACAACTTTCTAATTTACTTATATTAACAAATTTTCTTCTTTCTCTTGGTATCGTTTGTTAAAAAGCAGGGAGGTAAGTTCAGGGGCGTACACGCGTCTGGAGCACTATATGGCAGCAATGTTATAAGAATGCTATGCATTTGCAAGAGCACTAGATGACAGCACGATTCTCTCTCTCTCTCTCTTTTTCACTCACCATCTCTTACGGCTAGATTTAGAGTTTGGCGTTAGCCGTCAAAACCAGCGTTAGAGGCTCCTAATGCTGGTTTTGGGCTACCTGGTATTTAGAGTCGTGTAGGTAAGGGTCTAACGCTCACTTTGCAGCCGCGACTTTTACATACCGCAGATCCCCCTACGCCAATTGCGTATCCTATCTTTTCAATGGGATCTTTCTAACGCTGGTATTTAGAGTCTTGGCTGAAGTGAGCGTTAGAAATCTACCGACAAAACTCCAGCCGCAGAAAAAAGCCAGGAGTTAAGAGCTTTCTGGGCTAACGCCGGTTCATAAAGCTCTTAACTACTGTGCTCTAAAGTACACTAACACCCATAAACTACCTATGCACCCCTAAACCAAGGTCCCCCCACATCGCTGCCACTCTATTAAAATTTTTTAACCCCTAATCTGCCGACCGCACGCCGCCGCCACCTACGTTATCCCTATGAACCCCTAATCTGCTACCCCTAACACCGCCGACCCCTATATTATATTTATTAACCCCTAATCTGCCGCCCCCAATGTCACCTCCACCTAGCTACAATTATTAACCCCTAATCTGCCGACCGGACCTCACAGCTACTATAATAAATGTATTAACCCCTAATCCGCCTCACTCCCGCCTCAATAACCCTATAATAAATAGTATTAACCCCTAATCTGCCCTCCCTAACATCGCCGACACCTAACTTCAAGTATTAACCCCTAATCTGCTGACCGGACCTCACCGCTACTCTAATAAATGTATTAACCCCTAAAGCTAAGTCTAACCTTAACACTAACACCCCCTAAATTAAATATAATTTAAATCTAACGAAATAAATTAACTCTTATTAAATAAATTATTCCTATTTAAAGCTAAATACTTACCTGTAAAATAAACCCTAATATAGCTACAATTTAAATTATAATTATATTGTAGCTATTTTAGGACTAATATTTATTTTACAGGCAACTTTGTAATTATTTTTTTTTTTTTCAAATAATTTTTATTGAAGTCATAAAAAGATACAGAATATGGGGTAAGCCCCAAAACATTTATACATCAATATATACGCAGTATAGTTAGCGACATAACATATTCACATATCTCAAGCATTACTGTACAACGTGGGCTAATTCGCAATAAGACTTCAGTTTTATTATAGAGTAAGAGAATTGTAAAATGAACAGTAATGGTCCCCTCCCAGCTATGTAAGAAAAAGATTAAGATATCTAATCAACTCATGTTAGGGCTAGGGAGGAGATAGCTCTATATTTTTATGGGGCAGGGGGGAAGCAGCGGGCAGGAGCCGCTCAAAATAGAGTAGGGGGGATGGGGGGGGCAATTAGTATGTCGGGGTTGTAAGCAGAAGTTGTTTAGGATATAGTAATTTATATGCATAGTTGGGGGGCTATCAATAAGATAGCTAAGGGTAGGTCTCAAGAGGGTTATGTGGGAGGGGGGGTGTATTAGTATGTATGGGATATAAGAGGTTTCTGGGTGAGCTCCTCTCCTGGGGAAATGTCAGCTATAGACGATGCAGGAAAAAGGGGAAGGGGTATGACCCGCAGACAACCAGTACCGGCGGGAAAGGAAGGAGAGGGCTCGACAGTAACAGGGTGTGGGCAGTGTAGGCAGTACCTATGATGTATAGAAAAGAAACATTCATAGCCTCACATCCAGTAACCCTCCATATTGTTACAGCTAGGGATAGAGATAGTTAGCATATGTAATATCAGCGTATTGCAGAAATATTGGCAAATTGTGGGGCTACAGGCAACTATGTCCAATCAAGATCAAATTATGCATCAGAGTTTACTATTGTAATAGCAAATATAGTGGTATGGAAACATATTAAATGTATGCTGATAGTGAGGCTTTAAAAGTGAGGCCCCCTCTAGGATGCCATAGTGTTTTGGACAGGGAATCTAAGTGCTGAAGTGTGTCCGCGCTGGCTGCAAGAACCTGTAGAGCTGTATTAGGAGCTGAACTGTTATTGTATGGAGGTTTAAACCTAGTTTAACCCAAATAGTACCAGGCGGTATGTGATATGTGGTATGCAAGTCTATATGCTAACTGCAAAAATGATAGGTTTTATGAGACAGCATAGAAACAGTTAAAATTCAACAAGCATACACCAAATACATGTCAGTAGATAGCAAAACCATCATAAAACATTTAGCGGGTTTTGTACAAGCTGAACATAACCATATAGACTTTGTTACTGTAGAGCTTAAAATGAGCTACTAAAGCTGCTAGCGTATATATACTGGTTATAGTTATGAGGATGCTGTCTTGGAGTAGCTATGTTGTGCAGTGCTTAATAATAAGGTGGGTCAACCCCATATCAGTGACTAAGTATTATGGGGATAGGACCTAAACACTGAACTCTATTCAGAAATATTTATGTAACAACCCACAGCATGTGAAAATCAAATAGCCTGGTTGAAATAATAATGTAATAAATTGACCTTGATTTGGGAAAATAGGGTTACAGTCTATGCATATATCTCTTAAAGCTCAGCCTAATTACATATAGGTAGGATACCTGCTTTGCAGTGTGGGATGGGTATTTAACCCTTATTAGGAGACTCTCTGTGATTAAACAGTATCAATACATATAACACTGCCTATGTAGATAGTGGAGAGCACATATAAGTCAATGTCAGACTAATTCAGGAATAAGGCTGTAAGACATTGAGGGCAATAAAGTACATGGGGGGCAGTAACCACAAATCTAAAGATAGAACACATTAACGATAAAACCAATGCAAATTAACAACTAATGAAATATAAGGCTTGTAAGCCAATGGAAGCCAAACTGTGGAGAGCAAATGTGATAAGAAGGAGCTCTACAAAGGATTTCAATGCCAGTTTTGTTAAGTTCTGCTACAAATAAAGAGAAAGTTATCCTATACCCTTTTGGCGCTTTCCCAGTAGCTTAGTGTTGTCACAAAAATGTCCCCTTAAATGGAGGGTATCAGAAAAGAGGAACAGGTGGAGGGGTAAAGGATAAAAATAGATTTGCTATTCTCCAAAATATAGTTTTCTAAACAGTAAGGGAGCATTATGGTAAACATCTCCAAGGGTTAACTTTACGTTGAAAATGCAGAACATTGAGGGTAATAAAGTACCTGGGGGGGTACTATACTATATAGAAGGTAGCAGTGCTGTGTATAATAATAGAGTGCTAGATGAAGTAGGGAATGCTAGTATTCAATAGATAGCTGTAGGGCAGCTACTTAGGGAGCTAATCTAACAACAGTGCTGCATTTTTCCCCCTCTAACATGTAAATTGGCTCTTATTGATACTGAACTGGCCTGATAGACTGTCAGAGTAGCTGCGGGAAATTGTAGGCTTATAGTGGTTACCATAGGGAGTGTCTAGGGAAGAGACCTTAAGAAGCTATAAGGATGAATTTGTGAATTCTGGTCACCAAAGTGACGATAGGGTTAAATCTGTCCATACTTGTAATGGAATAAAAACATCTCTACCCTACTATATTCCCATGTGAATGTAGTAGAATGAGCAGATATTATAGAGGCAATATTGAAGCATACAAAATATACCTAACATACATTACTCAAAAGTAACATCTCAACCCATTTTAAGAGTAATGCAAACAATAAACAGCAGATGCTAACTGCAGATGTTAATGCTTCAGGCACCACACTATCCACGATTGTAACCATAGAAAATCTATAACATTAGAAAGGGATTGAGATTGTCTATGGTTATAGAGTGCTTAAAAACTATTATGGTGTACTAAACAGTCTAATAGCTCAAAATGCAAAAATAAAGAAAAAAAAGATAAAGAAAAACAAGATACACTTTAAAACCATATGATAAGAGCTAAATATCTAAACTTGCATCTGCTGCTAAAGTAACTTCAACCTGAGCAATGGCATATAAGATATGACTACTTGGGGTCTAGGGTTAAGGGAAAGAAAAAGCACGTTAGAAGCTACCTCACTATAAACTGTGGAACATGTGAAACAAAACAACTAAGTGCGAAATTGTGTTGGGAATTTCACACATCTCGCCACGGATGTAAAAGGCAAGAATCTCATCCCACACCAATTACAATAAATGAATTTGGAGCATTACTACTCATACGGTCTGCAATAGTCTCAACTGTAGAAAAGAATCTGTATTCAGCTGAAAGGAAGTCTCCAGAGAGCACAACTTCATGAGCCGTCTTCTCAGGTATGGGGCTGCAGTGGACGGCTACTTGCCCCTTCGTTACATTGTGCCCTGTGTCTCTTACATGGTGCATCTCGTGCTGAGTAGTACCTAGTGCGGGGAGATAGGCCCACAGAGTTCCGTTGTACAGGGAAACCTCCAAAGATCTAGGGTGACCACCTCTTCCTGTGCTCGCTGGCTGTATGTAGACACCATCTCCAGAGGTGTTGATCACAGGCGGACTTAGCTTGGGCTCCAGAAACCCACCTCCAGCAGCTTGGGAAATAGCGGTGATACCTCCGCGATCATTGCCGACTACGCTTGCGGCTGTGCTCTCAGTTTCTGCAAGGCTCCCGCTGATGCCACAGCCTAAATCTGACGCCCCCGCAAGAGCGGGTGTGCGCTGTGGAGCCCAAGGGTTATCTTTCAAGAGGGCAGATTGGTGAGCGATTTTTGATGAGCAGTGCAGGCCGTTTTCAGATACATATTCTTGCGATGGATGGGAGGAGAGGGTAGCTAGAGGTTTATTCGCCTGCTGGGGTAGCTTTGTGTTGGAATCATAGTCTTCTCTGGTAGGACTCCTCATCACAGCAAGATCTGCACGAAGCTGTAAAAAGTGGGCGTCCATCTTTCTCTCTAGCTGTCTTAGTAGAAGTATTACCGTCACCATTTTGGATAGGAGATAGCTCTATTCAGATTTAGTAGTCTTATGAAGGAATTGACCTTATGGGTGATGGTATGTTGCATTGTCACAGTATTTTGCAGGATAAAAGCTCACTGAGAATTATATAGCCCCATATGAGCGAGGTTACTGAGACTCCAGTCCATGAGGGAGAGTGCTGCGTTGTTGTCTCTAAATAAAAACAAGATTTCCTTTTAGATTTCCAGTTCCCAAAACATTCCTTAGATCACTGGTTGCTTTTAGTCTTTCCAGGGGTATAACCATTATATGCTTGATGATGATTTACGAAGGTTATAGTTGTTATAAGGTAAATACAAGCAGGAGCTGCAGTAAAACACGTCCTGCTCCCTTGGCAGTCAGCTCCGCCCCCAACTTTGTAATTATTTTAACCATGTACAATAGCTATTAAATAGTTTATAACTATTTAATAGCTACCTAGATAAAATAATTACAAAATTACCTGTAAAATAAATCCTAACCTAAGTTACAATTAAACCTAACACTACACTATCATTAAATAAATTAAATAAAATACCTACAATTATCTACAATTAAATCTAACACTACACTATCAATAAATTAATTAAATAAAATACCTACAAATAAATACAAATAAATAAACTAACTAAAGTACAAAAAATAAAAAAGCTAAGTTACAAAAAATAAAAAAATAAATTACAAACATAATAAAAATATTACAACAATTTTAAGCTAATTACACCTACTCTAAGCCCCCTAATAAAATAACAAAGCCCCCCAAAATAAAAAAATGCCCTACCCTATTCTAAAATTAATTTTGTAAATCTCTTTTACCTTACCAGCCCTTAAAAGGGCCTTTTGCAGGGCATGCCCCAAAGAATTCTGCTCTTTTGCCTGTAAAAAAAAACATACAATACCCCCCCCCAACATTACAACCCACCACCCACATATCCCTAATCTAACCCAAGCCTCCCTTAAATAAACCTAACACTAAGCCCCTGAAGATCTTCCTACCTTATATTCACCACACCGGGTATCACCAATCCCTCCAGGCTCTGAAATCTTCATCCAAGCCCAAGCGGGGGCAGAAGAGATCCATCATCCGGCTGAAGTCTTCTATCAAGCGGCAAGAAGAAGTCCAGAAGAGGCTCCAAAGTCTTCATCCTATCCGGGCAGAAGAGGAGATCTGGACCGGCAACCATCTTCATCCAAGCGGCATCTTCTATCTTCATCCGATGACGAGCGGCTCCATCTCCAAGACCTTTGGCGCGGATCCATCCTCTTCTTCTGACGTCCTAAGTCCGAATGAAGGTTCCTTTAAATGACATCATCCAAGATGGCGTCCCTCGAATTCCGATATGGAAAATCTGATTGGCTGATTGAATCAGCCAATCAGATTGAGCTCGCATTCTATTGGCTATTCCGATCAGCCAATAGAATGCGAGCTCAATCTGATTGGCTGATTGGATCAGCCAATCGGATTGAACTTGAATCTGATTGGCTGATTCCATCAGCCAATCAGATTTTTCCTACCTTAATTCCGATTGGCTGATAGAATCCTATCAGCCAATCGGAATTCGAGGGACGCCATCTTGGATGACGTCATTTAAAGGAACCTTCATTCGGACTTAGGACGTCGGAAGAAGAGGATGGATCCACGCCGGAGGTCTTGGAGATGGAGCCGCTCGTCATCGGATGAAGATAGAAGATGCCACTTGGATGAAGATGGTTGCCGGTCTGGATCTCCTCTTCTGCCCGGATAGGATGAAGACTTTGGAGCCTCTTCTTGACTTCTTCTTGCCGCTTGATAGAAGACTTCAGCCGGATGATGGATCTCTTCAGCCCCCGCTTGGGCTTGGATGAAGATTTCGGAGCCTGGAGGGATCGGTGATACCCGGTGTGGTGAAGATAAGGTAGGAAGATCTTCAGGGGCTTAGTGTTAGGTTTATTTAACGGGGGTTTGGGTTAGATTAGGGGTATGTGGGTGGTGGGTTGTAATGTTGGGGGGGTATTGTATGTTTTTTTTAACAGGCAAAAGAGCAGAATTCTTTGGGGCATGCCCCGCAAAAGGCCCTTTTAAGGGCTGGTAAGGTAAAAGAGCTTTACAATTTTAATTTTAATATAGGGTAGGGCATTTTTTTTATTTTGGGGGGCTTTGTTATTTTATTAGGTGGCTTAGAGTAGGTGTAATTAGCTTAAAATTGTTGTAATATTTTTATTATGTTTGAAATTTATTTTTTTATTTTTTGTAACTTAGCTTTTTTTATTTTTTGTACTTTAGTTAGTTTATTTATTTGTATTAATTTGTAGGTATTTTATTTAATTAATTTATTGATAGTGTAGTGTTAGATTTAATTGTAGATAATTGTAGGTATTTTATTTAATTTATTTAATGATAGTGTAGTGTTAGGTTTAATTGTAACTTAGGTTAGGATTTATTTTACAGGTAATTTTGTAATTATTTTATCTAGGTAGCTATTAAATAGTTATGAACTATTTAATAGCTATTGTACCTGGTTAAAATAAATACAAAGTTGCCTTTAAAATAAATATTAGTCCTAAAATAGCTACAATATAATTATAATTTATATTGTAGCTATATTAGGGTTTATTTTACAGGTAAGTATTTAGCTTTAAATAGGAATAATTTATTTAATAAGAGTTAATTTATTTTGTTAGATTTAAATTATATTTAACTTAGGGGGGTGTTAGTGTTAGGGTTAGACTTAGCTTTAGGGGTTAATACATTTATTATAGTAGCGATGAGGTCCGGTCGGCAGATTAGGGGTTAATACTTGAAGTTAGGTGTCCGTGATGTTAGGGAGGGCAGATTAGGGGTTAATACTATTTATTATAGGGTTAGTGAGGCGGATTAGGGGTTAATACATTTATTATAGTAGCGGTGAGGTCCGGTCGGCAGATTAGGGGTTAATTATTGTAGGTAGCTGGCGGCGACGTTGTGGGGGGCAGATTAGGGGTTAATAAATATAATATAGGGGTCGGCGGTGTTAGGAGCAGCAGATTAGGGGTACATAGGTATAATGTAGGTTGCGGCGGTGTACGGAGCGGCAGATTAGGGGTTAAAAAAAATATGCAGGTGTCAGAGATAGCGGGGGCGGCAGATTAGGGGTTAATAAGTGTAAGGTTAGGGGTGTTTAGACTCGGGGTACATGCTAGAGTGTTAGGTGCAGACTTAGGAAGTGTTTCCCCATAGGAAACAATGGGGCTGCGTTAGGAGCTGAACGCTGCTTTTTTGCAGCTCAAACTGACCCATTGTTTCCTATGGGGGAATCGTGCACGAGCACGTTTTTGAAGCTGGCCGCGTCCGTAAGCACCGCTGGTATTGAGAGTTGCAGTGGCGGTAAATATGCTCCCTTTTTGGAGCCTAACGCAGCCCTTCTGACAACTCTAAATACCAGCGGTATTTAAAAGGTGCGGGGGGGAAAAAGCCAGCGTTAGCTACGTGGGTCGTTACCGACAAAACTCTAAATCTAGCCGTTAGTGTTTTGAACATATTTGCTACAAAACTGTTCACCAGAAAACTAATTTCTACTGGTGTACCTGCCTGTTCTCCAATTCACTGTGCAAGTATATTTCTAAAAGCTGTCAACATTTTTAGCTGAAGTTTCCTGCCTATCCAAAACCTCTGCATGGACAAGAAACGACTCCCTTATCTCAGTGCTTTTTTACAAACTTGCATTTTAGCAAATTAGTCCTGACTCATGAATAACTCGATGGGAGCGAGTGCAATTTTATCTGTATGGCACACATGAACTAGCGCTGTCTGGCAGTGAAAAGATAAGAGGCGACCTGCAGGGGCTTAGAAAGAGGCAGAGATTTAAAGGTTATAACGTATATTAATATAACAATTTTGGTTGTGCAAAGCTAGGGAATTGGTAGTAAAGGCGTAATCTATTTTTTTAAACAATAAAAAAAACAGGTAGACTATTGAAGAAAGACCTTTGAAGGTGGTGTGATGTGTGCAAAGTGGCACTTTATTTATTTGTAGAGAAGAGCACACACTGTTTACATAACTTGGACAGCTCCGCCTTTAACAGCGACATACACACAAGGTATTAGCTGTCTGGACGGGTCCCTTTTATCATAAATAAATCTCCTTCAAATACAATAAGCTGCCCAATTATCTGTGTTACCTTATTTGATTGCTGCTTCCCCTTGAATCGACTTCCCAAAGTGTTCAAGGGAGGGCTGGTGGCTTTGCCCCTGCACCAGCTTTTTATGTGATCCTACTCTATGCGTAAAAGCCTGGATAAGGCTTTTACGCATAGAGTCAAAGTGCTATTGCTGTTAGAGGTGTGCTGCTTTTAGTGGTGGCTTTTGTGATCGTGGTAGCTGCTGAAGTAATGGTGGGTGCTGTGTTGCTGCAATGTTGCAACTCTGCTCCAGCAGCAGAACTTCACTATATTGTGTGCAAAGCTGTTTGTTCATAGCTGAGTTAGTCAGATGTCCAAACACTTTGCCCCTCCTGACCACCTTCCCAGAAAGCCTGTACTTAGCACTGTGCCCTTCTTCCACACTGGCGCTCCATGCCAGCCACTACTCAATGTGACATCTGTTCCTGCATTACCTTTGGTTATTATGGTGCTGCTGGTGGTAGGACCACATGCAGATGAGAAAGTTGTCTTAGACATGCTAATGTGCTGATGACAACTAGAAGTAGTACTAGTAGATGGGCTATAGGTTCCTGCTTCTCCTCTATCTCCTCTGGTCAAAGTCCAGTTTCTTCTGAACCAAACTAATTATTTCCTCATACAGCTGGACAGTGAGGGGTGTAACAGGAACTTCTACATCTAGGCTTGATACTCTGGGGAGACCACTGTTGCCTCATCTTCTTCTCTAACTGTGCTGCTGCTAGCTTTTACTGCTGTTTTAAGCTGACTGTGGGGTCTTTAAAACAATATTGGATTATCTGCAATTGGGAAGCTGGTGACTAGGCTGCTATTTGTATCATTAGTTGTACTAGTAGTGGTATTAGCAATGCTGCTGCTCTGATGTCAGTCAATAAAAAGCCTTCAAGAAAAAATCTGGGACTTTTTCTTTTACCCAAACCTTTCTTATTGCTGCCCCACCTTTGGCTTTGTGAATGTGCGCTTTAGTTTGGTAACTGGGCTGCTGTACATTTCTTTACTAATAATGACACTGTTAGGTTCAGTCGTCTGTTTCAACTGCAGCTGTTTTTGTCTGCATCTGATGGTGCTGCTGCGGTCAGTTTAGTTTAAGGGAAAAGTTTCCTTTGCTTTCTTGTTCTTCCTCTTATTGTTGTACACTTGTATTCAATTACATGTATAACTGCAATACCAAATACACCTACTGCTACAATTTTAATGGAAATATAAATATTCTACTTTTATTAAAATAAATAATATTTTAGATTTAAAGGGATAGAAACGTCAAAACTGAAAATTGCATGGGTGAATTTCAATGTGGAATAGAGGCATTTTTGCAGTATACTTCCATTAGCAAAAACGCTTGTGGAAAAATGATTACGCACATATCCCGTGAGGGCCTGGGGACTAGTATTTAAACACTAAACCCAGCTGGTCAACAGTGGCTTGTTTGACAAAAATGATGTCTACAGCAGCAATACACACCTCCACCAGCTCTCTGAGCAGGCATGGGGGTAAATTTACCAATGTCTGTCCGACATGATACGCTGTAGCGTATAATGTCTGACAGACATCACTGAATGCCGACAGCATACGCTCTCTGCATTTATTAATACACAAGCAGTTCAACAGAACTGCTTGTGCAATGCCGCCCCCTGCAGATTTGCGCTAGCAGGGGGTGTCAATCAGCCCAATCGTATAGGATCGGGCGGATTGAAGACCGCAGCCTCAGAGGCAGTGGACAAGTTATGGAGCAACGGTCTTTAGACCGCTGCTTCATAACTGCTCTTTCCTGCAAGCCTGAAGGCTTGCGCCGAAGCAAGGGGAACAAGGGTCGTTCGGCCCTTGTTAAATCTACCACATTGTGTTTGAATACTGGTGCATCTGCCCTCACAGGATATGTGTGTATGTTGCAGATTTTACTAAAAGCATTTTTGGTAATGGAAGTATAATACAAAAAATGCTTCTATTTTAAATTAAAATGTATTTATGCATATTTCAATGTTGACCTTTCTATCCCTTTGAGTTATGGCTGTTAGTTTAACTTAAAGGGACACTGAACGCAAATTTCTTTCGTGATTCAGATAGAGCATGCCATTTTAAGCAACTTTCTAATTTACTCCTATTATCAATTTTTCTTCATTCTCTTTCTATCTCTATTTAAAAAAGAAGGCATCTAAGCTATTTTTTTGGTTCAGACCTCTGGACACCACTTTTTATTGGTGGATGTAAATATCTACCAATCAGCAAGGACAACCCAAGTTGTTCACCAAAAATGGACCGGCATCTAAACTTATATTCTTTCATTTAAAATAAAGATACCAAGAGAATAAAGAAAATTTGATAATAGGAGTAAATTAGAAAGTTGCTTAAAATTTTATGCTCTGTCTGAATCACAAAAAAAAATTTGGGTTCAGTGTCCCTTTAATACAAGTGGTTAATTTAATCAGTTAGTGGCAAAATATAGCACTGCTACTAATACAAACTAGAACTTTAGCAAAAGGAAGGTAGTACAGCAAGGAACTATTGTTTTGTTTTGAATATATACACAAATTATAAATATATTAATGTGACTAATATTAATATTAATTTAGAAATCTATTAAATATAAGGAAATGGCAAAACGTTATGGCTCAAACATTTTATTTCACTGATTGAAGTGTTGTCAGCCTGCCAGTATAAGATTATGATATTAGACTTAAAAGTCTATAAATTATGAAAGCCCAGAAAGGCCATATCCAACAATACAGTTGTGTTAAAGAAAGGGGAGGGTAAAAAGTACTTGGCAAATATAGAAACAGGGAATTAAACAGAGAAACCAATGTAAATAAAGAGAGACACTCATGAGGGTAGAAAAAAGCCAGGGAGATATATACATGGAAGAACAGTTACACTGAAGAGAATGATAGAGAAGCACAATAGGAAAAGACAGAGAGAGATGGTCTCATGCTACAATCAGCCAGATAACCAATTCAGTAAAGTTCTTGTTCTGGCTGCTGTTAAACAGGTTGTTCTGCTAGAAAGATTAGGTAGCAGGTTGCAGACTCCTGTGACAGTCTGTCCAGTTGCTTTCCCTTCAAATCTCTATGCTCCATCACTCGTAACACTTTCTGACTGAAATTTAGTCAGGCAAATGTAACAATATGAGTGTAAAAATGCAAGTTTGTTATGTCAACAAAACAACTTGTTACTTTGAGAAAACAACCTGACATAGTAAACCTGTTTTCTTGACAACTTGTTATGTCAGGAAAACATGTTTTTTATGTTGAGAAAACAACATGTTATGCAAAAAATAGTATGTTATGTCAAGAAAACAACTTGTTATGTGAAAAAACAACTTGTTATGTTGACAAAACAAGTCTGTTTTTATTGGGAAACCAACTTGCCACGTTGATAAAACAATGTGTTATGTTAAGAAAACAAGGCCTAGATTTAGAGTTTGGCGTTAGCCGTCAAAAGCAGCGTTAAGGGGTCCTAACGCTGCTTTTTACCGCGCACTGGTATTTAGAGTCAGGCTGGAAAGGGTCTACTGCTCACTTTCTTTCCGCGACTCGAGGCTAACGCAGATCCCCTTACGTCAATTGCGTATCCTATCTTTTCTATGGGATTTGCCTAACGCTGGTATTTCGAGTCTTGGAAGAAGTGAGCGGTAGAGCCTCTACCAACAAGACTCCTACCATCAAAAAAAGTCAGTAGTTAAGAGCTTTATGGGCTAACGCAGGAACATACAGCTCTTAACTACTGTGCTATAAAGTACACTAACACCCATAAACTTCCTATGAACCCCTAAACCGAGGCCCCCCACATCGCAAACCCTATAATAAATTTTTTTAACCCCTAATCTGCTGCTCCGGTCTCCGCCGCAACCTACATTATACCTATGAACCCATAATCTGCTGCCCCTAACATCGCCGACACCTATATTATATTTATTACCCTCTAATCTGCCCCCCCCAACGTCGCCACCACCTACCTACACTTATTAACCCCTAATCTTCCGACCCCAACGTCGCCGCTACTATAATAAAGTTATTAACCCCTAAACCTAAGTCTAACCCTAACCCTAACACCCCCCTAACTTAAATATAATTTAAATTAATCTAAATAAATTTACTATAATTAAATAAATTATTCCTATTTAAAACTAAATACTTACCTATTAAATAAACCCTAATATAGCTACAATCTAACTATTAGTTACATTGTTCCGATCAGCCAATAGAATGCAAGGTCAATCTGATTGGCTGATTGGATCAGCCAATCTGATTGAACTTCAATCTGACTGGCTGATTGAATCAGCCAATCAGATTTTTCTTACCTTAATTCCGATTGGCTGATGGAATCCTATCAGCCAATCGAAATTCGAGGGACGCCATCTTGGATGACGTCCCTTAAAGGAACCGTCATTCGTCGTTAGTCCGTTGGTTGAAGAGGATGGCTCCGCGTTGGCTGGATGGAAGATGGCTGTGCTCCGCTTCGGATGGATGAAGATAGGAGACCCCGCTTGGATGAAGACTTCTACCAGATGGAGGACCTCTTCTTGCACCGCTTGAATGAAGACTTCTACCGGATGGATGACCTCTTCTTGCTCCGCTTGGATGAAGAATTCGGCTCGGCTGGGTGAAGATGACTCAAGGTAGGGAGATCTTCAGGGGGTTAGTGTTAGGTTTCTTTAAGGGGGTTTGTGTGGGTTAGAGTAGGTGTGTGTGGCTGGTGGGTTTTAATGTTGGGGGGGTTGTATTTTTATTTACAGGTAAAAGAGCTGATTACTTTGAGGCAATGCCCCGCAAAAAGCCTTTTTAAGGGCTGGTAAAAGAGCTGATTACTTTGTAATTTAGAATAGGGTAGGGCATTTTATTATTTTGGGGGGCTTTTTTATTTTATTAGGGGGCTTAGATTAGGTGTAATTAGTTTAAACTTCTAGTAATTTTTTTTATTTTCTGTAATTTAGTGTTTGTTTGTTTTTTGTATTATAGATTAATTTATTTAATTGTATTTTAGTTTAGCTAATTGTAGTTAATTTATTTATTAATTTATTGATAGTGTAGTGTTAGGTGTATTTGTAACTTAGGTTAGGATTTATTTTACAGGTAATTTTGTAATTATTTTAACTAGGTAGCTATTAAATAGTTATTAACTATTTAATAGCTATTGTACCTAGTTAAAATAAATACTAAGTTGCCTGTAAAATAAATATAAATCCTAAAATAGCTACAATGTAGCTAATAGTTATATTGTAGCTATATTAGGGTTTATTTTATAGGTAAGTATTTAGTTTTAAATAGGAATAATTTATTATAGTAAATTTATTTAGATTAATTTAAATTATATTTAAGTTAGGGGGGTGTTAGGGTTAGGGTTAGACTTAGGTTTAGGGGTTAATAACTTTATTATAGTAGCGGCGACGTTGGGGGGCAGATTAGGGGTTAATACATTTATTATAGTGGCGGCGAGGTCCGGTCGGCAGATTAGGGGTTAATAAGTGTAGGTAGGTGGCGGCAACATTGGGGGGTGCAGATTAGGGGGTAATAAATATAATATAGGTGTCGGCGATGTTAGGGGCAGTAGATTAGGGGTTCATAGCTCTAATGTAGGTTGCGGCAGTGTCCGGAGCGTCAGATTAGGGGTTAATAATATAATGTAGGTTGCGACGATGTCGGGGTGGCAGATTAGGGGTTAATAAGTGTAAGGTTAGGGATGTTTATACTCGGGGTTCATGTTAGGGTGTTAAGGTGTAGACTTAGAGAGTGTTTCCCATAGCAAACAATGGGGCTGCGTTAGCTGAACGCTGTTTTTTTGCAGGTTTTTTTTCAGCCAGCTCAGCCCCATTGTATCCTATAGGGATATCGTGCATGTTTTTCCAGCTTACCGCTACCGTAAGCAACGTTGGTATTGAGGGTTGAAGTGGAGCTAAATAATGCTCAATGCTCCCTTTTCTGAGGCTAACGCAGCCATTCAGACAACTCTAAATATCAGCGTTGTCTTAAGGGTGCGCTGGAAAAAAAAGCAGCGTTAGCACCCCGGGTCTTTACCGACAAAACTCTAAATCTAGGCGCAAGTTTGTTATGTTGACAAAACATTGTTTTCTCAAGATAATAAGTTTGAAATAAATTAAAAATGCATGGCCTCTCTGGGCTTCCATAGTATTTGTTTAATCATTTTTTTGTTTTGTTTTTTAAATACCAGAAAATGGCTGTTTAGTAATCTACTATCTGAACATGTAAAAAAACTTTTAACATACCTACCCAAATATACTGTATGGAAAAAGGAATTAATGGATTTTTAAATAATAAATTCTGAGAGGTTTAGTAAATAAGAATTTGCGAACACCAGTACAAGTAAATATTTTTGAAGGATTGGAATATTGCTGCTGTAATCTCTTAACGCAATATATTATTAGAGGCAACAGATGGAAACCACTAAAGTAACTAACTGGGTTTTCTTATGGCTTGGAGACTTTTCAAAACACTTCACATGGCTTTATTGGCCCTATTCTCATGCATAGAGTGAAACCATCACACTGAAGGCATGCTCCATTTATCTAAAAAGTCAGGAAGCTCTGTGTGCAGAATCGTGCAGGGAAAGCAAATGCAACAAAAGCACCAAACTCTGTTAACATTTTTTATTTAAGCAAACACAAATCAAATTCTGCATATTTTATTTTGCATTCACTTTCCATGTGTTTTTCTATCAGTGCAATAAGCATTGTATATTTTGGGACAGACTCTCTAGCAGACAGGATAGGACAGTGAGACCTGCAGGTGTAACATT
Organism: Bombina bombina; assembly: GCF_027579735.1. NCBI lineage: Eukaryota > Metazoa > Chordata > Amphibia > Anura > Bombinatoridae > Bombina > Bombina bombina. The sequence goes on from NC_069499.1 coordinate 1,088,804,199, forward strand.
ATTACAAATATACAGTGAGAGAACTTAAGGCACACCCAAGAAACACCCCTGTTCATTCTCCTCACCAAATCTGAGAGACTCATTTTACATTAGAAAAATAAAGTACACTTTGATTTTTGCACCTTTTGGTATAACTTTAACTTTCTATTTTGTAATTACTTTGCACATATTTGACCCCCACATTAGGTACATATTCAATAATTGCACTAACACAGAGAAATTGAGGTGAAAGGGCCGCAGCCAACTTTATTAATTTAACACATATAAAATTCCATAAACACATTTACTCAAACCACACAGTATGAATTTTGAGGTGCTTGCCCCCAACAACAATGTGCCTTCTATTCCCATGCCCACCAGGCACATTCCCCACTAATTTCTCTCCCCTTTCTCCGGGAGGTGCCACCTCAAGAATAGATTACTCCTCTTGAATGACAAGCACCCCGTCCAACCTGACTGCGTCTACACTAACCCAATACCTAAGGGGGGGGGGAGCTTCTCCTTGCAGCTTCAAACTGCCAAACTGACAGCTTCCTGAATCCCACCCCTCCACTTACCTAACCCACCTGTAAGAATTTTTTTACAATGTGTAAAATATTATTATTATTATCATCATCATTTATTTGTATTTCTCTTCAAAATTCCTAATTGACATAGGTTTTGATCATGTGTATATTTGATGTGCTTGTATGCCAGAAAGGAAGCCACACAATAGGGGCTTCCTTCCAATAGATATGTTAATTTACAGTTGGTTTCCAAATCCTGTAAGCATTTCAATCTAAATATGTATATGGACAAACTAGTTATGTTAATATATACATATAAAGTTGAAACTAGTTAGGTACAGATTGGTGAGAGTGGAAGTAGCAGAGGTTCTGGGTCCTGCTATGAGTGGAACTTGGGAGAGAGGATGCAGTTTTGGACAGTGTGTGGAACTTTGGTAGCCAGCAGTCTGAAGATCCTTAGAGAACCTTGGACCAGAGACCAGTCCTGGAGCAGTCCCTAAAGATCAAAGACGCACAAGCAGGAAGTCTGGCCTATAAGAGAGTGAGATCCCAATATATATTGGTTTTAGTATAGGTTACAATTTGTTTGTTTTTTGCATTTTGTGCATGTTTGTATGTTGTTTGTCTTTTATACTACTCATGTAACAGTGTTTTAATTTCTGTATTTCTGTACACAATATAACATCTTTTTTATTTATCACTTTTGTGTATGTCTTGATTTTGTCACCTGTTCCCTAGCTAATATCTTACAACCCCTTGACCAAAAGTTAACCCTACTACATACCCTATGTGGGGTCAAAAACCCCTCCTTCAATTTCTTTCATACAAGGTTAAAAAATATCCTGCCTGCTTTAAAGGGACAGTCTACACTAGAAGTTTTATTATTTTTAAAGATAGATAATCCCTTTATTACCCATTCCCCAGTTTTGCATGACCAACACAGTTATATTAATACACTTTTTACCTCTGTGATTACCTTGTATCTAAGCCTCTTCTGACAGCCCCCTGATCACATGACTTTTAGTTATTATCTATTGACTTGCATTTTAGCCAATTAGTGCAGTGTCTGCCACAAACCACAGGGTGTTAGCACAATGTTATCTATATGTCTCACATGGGCTAGTACTCCCATTTTGTGAAAAGCAAATAAAAATCATGTGATAAGAGGCTGTCGTTAATGGCTTAGAAACAGGCAGTCATTTAGAGGTTTCAATGTTATAAAGTATATTAATATAACAATACTGCAAATCTGGGGGAAGTGTAGTAAAGGCATTATCTATATTTTTAAACAGTAACAATTTTAGTGTTGACTGTCCCTTTAAATGAGAATTTCAATTTGCATTTTGCTGTGTACTTTTAATAAAAAAATATTAGTGTTTATTTTTAATATGATTTTTAATCTGTACTTTTACGTTCAGTAAAGTTTGCAGAAATGTAGGGTACAGTCCTTAGTAAGATATACAGCTATCAAGGTAATATTTTTCTTTAGAACATCTAATTAAAGACTTCCTAGCACTGATGGATCTTTTTAGAGAAAATTGTCTAAGAACAGAGCTTTTAAAAATTAAGCCCTTGGTATTGGGTTGCAATAGACCATTGCTTTAAGTTAGGATACCCTTGACACATTTTGATATTTATGGGGCATGCCTGATATATTTTATGCCTCGTTGACAGCTCAAAGTCTTTATGAATGTGTGCAATAGATTGGAAATAAAAAATGAAAAATACTGTGAATTAAGTGTATGTAGGCCATAGCACCCAGGGATTTGTCATGCTACATTAGCTACATATGCAAGTTGTCCAAATCAGCAAAACCTCTCAAATTCAAATGTCACAATTTGCATACAGAAAGAAAAAAGCCTTGATAAGGTTTTCTAAAGAATTTGAGTATACCCTACACTCCTTATTTATTGTCCATTTGTCCCCTTGATCCCTATTTTCAGGCTTACTTTGTTGTATACATTCACATGGTAGAAGCTATGGATACTGCTGTTAGCACATTGTTTTGTAATAATAGAAGTGCTTTATATTTATAATTATTTAGTACGTACAGTATTGATACAGCAGATGCCGGTTTTGGGCTTGATTACAAGTGGAGTGCAATTTAACGTGTGCCTGTAAACAGGCAAATTTGCCCATTTATGGGCACGTGTTAAATAACCAGCAATTACAAGTGGCTGGTTAATGCTACTGTGAGCTCGCGGTAGCACTTTGCACTCAAATTCTTTAACCTGAGATATTTCCCAACAAATAAAGTGTACAGTTAATTTTGCAAAATAAAAATGATGAGCATCTTTATTTTTTCTTAATAACTGCATGAAGCAGTTATCAGAGGATAAAGTGAGGGGATGTGGGGTGCTAGAAAAAAAAAACGACACTGAAAAGTGCCTTTACATAGCAGTCTATGGGGACTGTGTTTAAACTGTAAATATACTGTATATGCATATGCTTATACAAATATATATATATATATATATATATATATATATGTGTGTTAATATGTGTATATACACATATAATCACATAAATATATATGTATATATTCATAAAATGCTGCCAAAGCTGCGTGACTTTCACCCATTGCTGCGCTATGTTCTGTGCTCTATTGGCATCAGAGCGAGGCTCCCAGCCTATAGAGCCTATAGAAGCGTGCTCTTGTTATCGCAAAGCTTCCATGCAATGCAAATGTGAGGTTGCTTTCGCATTGCGCTTTACCTGTAATACCAGCGCACATTTGTCTGCACCAGGGTTATTGAGTATAGCGCAAATATCACACTCACAAAATTTGCAATTATATGCTTCACTCATAATCTAGCCCTTTATATTCAGGCATCAGCTAAATATACCTCATATTATTGAGACTGCCTTTGATAGTGTGATGTGTTTATCTTTATGTGCTGCATATCTATATTTTATTAAATACTATACTTATATTTTTCACAGTTATTATCTTTTCACATACTTTTGATCATCTATGAAGCACCTAAATAAGAGGTTTGTCGAACCTAGAGAATGAGAAGAGAGTAAAATGGAAAATCGTAAGTCTACACATACTGTTGTATGCTATTGAAATGGTCCTAGTAGGAACGTATACCTCTCCCAAAAACACAGTACTTTCTTTAAAGGTATGGTTGACAAAGTACTTTAACATCTGAGGGAACTAAGTGGAGTGTATTGGGAACTACATATTTTTATTTATAAGCTAATTTTTTTATAATTATATAGAAAGATAGATAGATCAACAGACAGGCAGAGAGATAGATGATACTACATTTGTACTTGTGGTACACTTGCTCATTGGAGCCTGTAAAAGCAGGTTAAGAAGTATTCGGCTCAAAGGGACACTAAACCCAAAATGTTTCTTTAATGATTCAGATAGAGAATACAATTTCAGCCAACATTCCAATTTACTTCTATTATCTAATTTGCTTCATTCTTTAGATATTCTTTGTTGAAGAAATAGCAAGAAATAGCAATGCACATGGGTGAGCCAATCAAGGCATCTATGCGTACCCACCAATCAGCAGCCACTGACCCTATCTAGATATGCTTTTCATGATTTAGAATTACATAATATTTCTAAATCATGAAAGAAAAAGTTTGGGTTGCATCTCCCTTTAAAATGTTCTCTAATTCTGAATGATTGAAGCAGAAGAACAGAAGGAGGGACTACACAATTAAATACTTGTGCAATGATAAATACGATGATGGGTGCAGCAGACAGTTTCCCTGGCTGAGCACAATGTCTGCCAGCTATTTAAAAATTGGGTACTTAGAGGTCAATTGGTTCCTAAGCACTTTAACAAGAGCTTATTGTAGCTGATACCTGTATCACCTCAAAACATATATCCTGCCTTCACAGCAGTAATAGTTAAATATTTTCATACAATATTAGTGTAAATATGTAGTGTTTTAAGACTTTTTTGGTGCAAACTAATGATGATGGTAATGAACAGTTAAATTTGATATCATCAGGCATGTTGTATGTTTTAGTTATTGGTAATGTAATTAACTAATGTAGTTGTAATTGATATGTAAGCACAAATGGGCAACCCTATTCAGATGCCAAGTGTACTTGTTTCGTGACAATATTGTAATAGTATTACTGAATTTTCAGGCTCACATGAGAACTCACATGCTTGACATAAACTGATTTGCCCGTTGAATATATATTGTAATCTAAACTTCTCCCCCATAGTTTATCTGACAAAGAATCAAGAAACCAAACTCAACAAACTTGTTGCTATGTAATTTGTCCAGCATGCATATCAATTAGCTTTATTTTCTAGAATAATTATTGACACTACTATTTGTTTTATGCAATGTGAGTTTAAAACAGTTTCAAATAGTCCTAATTGAGAACCTGCAATTTTTATGTTATTGCTGTCTTTCTTTACATTGTAATTTAAGTTTAAATGCCATGTCTGTTTTTTTAATAATACAGAGAATAAAAGATCCAGTGGTATATCTGCAAGGGTACACAGGTGGCTTTGGGCTGATGAGGAGAGTTGACATTGCCCTTCCCTGATGTCATCCCTTCATATCTAGCCAAGCCCTTGATCGTTCAGCCACATTGTCTACAATGCCCTTGGACTACACAGCTCTCACCACTAAACACCTTTGACCTTTCCTTCTCCTGTCCTAACTGTGCCCATAAAACACCCATGACTCCTATCACAGGCCTCCCTGATTTATTACTCAGCTTCCTGACCCCTGCACATAGCTATATGGAGTAAGTGTTTGCCTCTTCATGCATTGCTGCAAATAGCCCATGTAAGATTCCAGAATGTATTCCTGATACAAGCATGATTTATCTGTGTGAATGCAGATTATACTTTTTTTTAATTCTGTTTTCCAGTTTGTAAATGATAAATCATACAGAGGCATGGCATCCTACCAGTATTTACTGGGTATTTCCTAGACATAAGTATAGAAATATTAACAGGTTTAAAATAAAGGACAGCTCAAAACAATAAAATAGCATAATCAATAAATGCATAATAAAGAAACAATGCACAAATAGTTTCAATTTCAAATGAGTAGTATATTTTTTTTCAAACAAATGTCAAAGTTATTTACATTTTTCTTCCTAATGCATAATGTGACAGCCATCAGCCAATCCCAAAATGTATATTAGTACATTCTGTGAATTTTACACGTGCTCAGTAGGAGCTGATGAATCAAAAACTGTGCATATTAAACGATTGTGCATATTTAGATAATGGAAGTGAATTAAAAAAATGTTTAAAATTGTTTGCTTTATCTGATTCGTGAAAGCTCAATTTTGACTTGATTGTCTCTTTATGTTTAAATCTTTTATTAGGTTTATTATCTTTACAGAAAAATTAAACAGAATAATACATCAATAAGGCATATCTATTTAAATATGAGCATAATCAAAGGTCCTGATATCTCCACATGTATCCATCTTTTAATGAAGACATTCATTCCTGACCTATTATCTCACTAATGATATGCATAGACATACAAGCTTGTAAAGAATACAGAAGAAAAAGAATCAAAAAGTAAGGAAAATGAAAAGAGGAGAGAAGAAGAAGAAAGAAAAAGAAACCCCGAGGATTCAGTGTCACCTCGTCTGTCGATATCCAGCTCATAGATATATTATCATTTATCCCCCTAGTATGGGGTCTCCCAGAGAGCATGAGTAGAAGTAGAGTGGGGAAAGGAGAGGAGGAGTGCACAGGTAAGAAATAGAAAAGGGGTGAGTTAGAGCAGAACAGGGCTCCCAGGCTCTCCCCCCCCCCCGATCATTGTAAACCATGGATCCTGCACCTCTAATGAATCTCATCGGGGGTTAAGTGGCTAAGTCCTTATTAAGTGTCCAATAAAACCAGACTCTTTCAAATTGGGATTGAGTGTCTAGAATTTTAGAAGCTGCTTCATACATACGGTACGTCAAGTTTAATTTATTCCTCACCTCCTCCCACGCCGGGGCCCTCACCTTCCAGTATCTTGCGATACACGTTCTAGTGACCGTGCACGCTATCTTAATAAATGTGTTTATCTGTTTGTTGTATTGTGGGAACGGATCATGTAGTAGGGCCTGTATTGGTTTTAGTGCAATTTGATCTTCTAAGATCACCCCTAGGAGGGAGGACAACTGAGCCCAAATAGGCTGTATTAAGGGGCAGTCCCACCACATGTGGAGATATGAACCCACTTCTCCACATCCTCTATAACAGAATCTATTATTTGTGATGGTCATATGATGTGTTCTAGTTGGGGTTAGATACCACCTAAAGATGGTCTTAATAGTATTTTCTCTTAAGTCGGCGCTAAGTAGGCCAGCGCACGCCGACTGTAGAATCTCATCCCATTCTTTTTTGAGCTTATGTATGTTTAAGTCTTTTTCCCAACTTAAGATTATTGCGGGTTTTGTAGAATTATTTTGGGATTGAATCTCTACGTATAGTTTAGATATCATCTTTTTAGGCCTGTGAGCTGAGTTCATTAAAGACTCTGTAAGAGATGAGGTGTGGTTCCCAACTAGTCTAGTATAGTGTTGAATAGCAGAATTAACTTGGAGGTATTGAAACCATAGCAACTTCTGAGGTGTTATTTGAGTTTGAATTTGTGTGAATGTCTTAGGTTTACCCCCTTCCAACCAATCTGCGACCCTATACAGTCCCTTATTTGCCCATTTATCCACCATCAGCTGGGTGTCAGAAGTGAAGAGATATCTAATTGGGCGCATGATCGATTGAGTGGGAGATAGTTTAAGTTGTTTACTTACTAGAGACCATAGGTGAGTGGTGTGGTCGGCGACATGTGAGCGATACCTAGTTAGTGCTGTGTCTGTCGGTTGTTTGCACCATAGTATATCATCCGTGTGAGTGGATCCCCTTAGGTCTGCTTCAAGCTTGGGCCAGAGGACTAAGTTTCTCCCTCCCCCCACGAGCAATGTTTGTGCCAATCTCGCCGCTTTGTAATATTCAATTAAATTGGGAGCCCCTATTCCTCCTAGGCTTTTATGTTTTGTTATGAGTGAGGATGCTATCCTAGCCATTTTTTTCCCCCTAATAAAGGTCAAAAGTTCCGCCTGCATTTTTTTCAAGTCTGATATCGGGACCTCAATGGGGAGCGTCCTAAATAAATATAGTAGCCGGGGCAAAATCGTCATCTTTACAGATGCAAGCCTGCCCATCCATGAGAATGGATGCAGCTTCCACTTAGCGAGGTCTCTCCTAATATTTTTATATATGACTTCATAATTATGCTTGTATAACTGAGTGACTAGTGGGGTTAAGTAGATCCCCAAGTACTTAAGAGAATGTGCAGGCCACTTCATATCAAAGTTGGTTTCAATTAGTTTTTTTGTGTGTGGTGGGAGTCCTAGTGATAATGCTTCACATTTGTCATGGTTAATTTTGTATCCTGATATTTGAGAAAATTCTTCTAGGGTTTTGTACAGGTTGGGTAGGGAGATTAGTGGTCTAGTCAGTGTGAGTAAGATGTCGTCTGCAAATAGTGTTAGTTTGTATTCCTGGTCCCCTATCTTTACTCCCGAAATATCTACATTCTGTCTAATTTTGGCTGCCAACGGTTCAATGCACAATGCAAAAATGAGGGGCGACAGGGGGCAACCCTGTCTGGTACCATTTAGGATAGGGAAAGATTTCGATTTATAACCTGAGATGGACACTTGGGCCGTTGGTGTAGAATAGATCTTTCTCAGAGCTGTAACAAAAGATCCCCGAAATCCCATCTGATGTAGAACTGCCATCATGAATCTCCAGTCTATTCTGTCAAATGCCTTCTCTGCATCCAACGAGAGAAGCAGAGAAGGCATCTTGGTTTTTCCCACATATTCTATGATATTGATCAGCCTACGAACATTGTCTGGTGCCTCCCTGTCAGTAACAAATCCCACCTGGTCTAAGTGGATCAGTTTCGGTAAAATAAGTTTAAGGCGGTTAGCTAATATTTTTGTAAGAATCTTCAGATCTTGATTAATGAGTGAGATGGGGCGATAACTTGAACAGAGTTTATGATTTTTCCCTGGCTTTGGTATCACCACAATCCTAGCCTGCAATAAGTCCTCCGGAATATCATGTCCCTCCAGAATACAATTACATACATCTGTGAGGTGGGGTACCAATACTCCCTTAAAAGCTTTATAGTATTCACTAGCAAATCCATCTGGGCCTGCCGATTTCCCTGACTTAAGGTCTTTGATAACCCCGAGAACTTCCATATTAGTTATGGGAGAGTTTAAGCTATCTAGGTCTTCTTGTGATAGGGAATCTAAGTTTGTTTCCTCTAAAAATTTCTCAGTTTGGGAGGCTACCTGTTGTGAGTGTATTACTTTGGTTCCGTCATATAGTTTCCCATAGACATCCGCAAAGGCATTCACTATTTGTTGTGGGTGAGACACCAAGGTGCCACATGGAAGCATTATAGATAATACCGAGGATGCCTTGCATCTCTCCCTGAGTTTGTGAGCCAGAAACTTGTCCGGTTTGTTCGCGTAAATGTAGTATTGTGTGTTGAGTCTCTGGATCGCTCTAATTGAGTGGTCATTTAGAAGTTTAGCTAGGTGTGTCCGTTTGGACTCTAACATGGGTAGTAAGTCTTGCTTGCGAGTTAGTCTGTGTCGTGTCTCCAGGTCCTGTATTTCGTCATGAAGTTGTGTAAGTAGAATCTTATTTTGTTTGTTGCGTATTGCTTTCTCTCTAATAAGTAGCCCTCTTAAGTATGCTTTATGTGCTGCCCATGGGGAAATGGGGTTTGATGTGGACCCTTTGTTAGTATTCCAAAATTCTGTGAGTGACGTATGAAGTCTCTCCCTTATCAGGGGATCTTTGATAAGTAGTGGATTGTAGGTCCATGTTCGTGTTCTCGAAGTATCTACAAAACCTTCTAAGTGTAGAGTGAGGATAGAGTGATCTGACCAAACACAGGGGTGTATTTTGGAGTTACCATAGAGAGGTTGCAATATTTGGCTGGTATAAATGTAGTCTATTCTCGTGTATTGTTTATGAGCTGAAGAATAAAAGGTTGTATCTGATGTTTGTCCATATAGTGTGGACCAAGAATCGATAAGTGAGTGTGGGGTCAAGTGTTCCTGTATGGCTTTAACTATTCTATTGTGTCTAAGCTGTTTGGGAGTCATTTTGGTACCTTTATCAGTGTGTTTGTTCAATGTTATGTTGAAGTCACCCGCTACTATTATTTTGTGTTGGGACCAGTTAGTGAGTAAATCAGAGATATTCTGAAAAAACGAGTGTTGATTTTCATTAGCTGCATAAATATTGCACAAAACCACGTCAGCATCTTGTAGACGTCCTTTGACCAACACATATCTACCATCTTTATCTGCTATTGTGGATTTGTGGGCAAAAGATAAGCTAGAGTGTATCAGTATCGAGACTCCCCTCTTTTTTGAATCTGTAGTAGCGTGATAATGTTGTGTGAAATGTTTGGCCCAGTATTTTGGGATAATATTTTGTGTAAAATGGGTTTCTTGGAGGAATATAATATTTGCTCCTAAGTGTTGGTACTGATTCATAGCAGTGCGCCTTTTAACATTAGTATTTAACCCTCGAACGTTATGAGATATTAACTGAATTTGGGGTATCATGGGTGTATTGTGTTATGAGTGTATAACATTACCAGACCATCTATGAGCCGCTGTGGTTTCTCTGTAGTTGCATGGGTTTCCTCTTCAGGAAGGAGAGCATGATTATATCTTTGCAAAGGGGGGAGAAGGAAAGCCCCCGAGCCCTTGGGAGATGAATAAGATAAAGTTAGAGCAAAAGAGTAGTACAGTTGAGAAAAGAAACAATAAAATAAACAATAATACAAAAATAACTTAAACTTATGCCCGTCTCGCGGGTCCTTTACCGGCATAGAATCTAACAGTCCCATGCTAATAAGAGGATTGCCTGCATTTTAATATATCTAACTTTGATAAGTCAGCATAATATGAACTTTTTAAACTCTATTTAACAGTAAACTTTGCAACAACAAATTTGTTCAGTCCTTATCAGGGATAGCTTTCCCTAATGTAACCTTTATAGGATCCCAGCCTAAAAGACCAGGATTGAGGACATTCAGCAAAAGGTAACACATCCGGAGATTGTTTTCTCCCGTAGTCCCGGGCAACCTTTATGTGGAAATTTCTTGGGTTTGGAGAAGTAATTCTGTAATAAAGAACTTCCATATGTCCTGGCGGTGGAGTTTTAGATATCTTATTTCTTTGTACCTTTGCGGGTCACTTTTGTCCATTTGGTTTGTTTTGGGGGGCCTGCTTGTTTTGGTGGGTGTTCTTCTGTGGGGATGAGGGGGGATTCCAGTCCTAGGAGTTGACATGTATGGTCGATTTCTGCTGGTTCATGTATTGTAGTGGTTTTATTGTCTTTCAAGATATACAAAGCAAAGGGGAACCCCCATTTGTATTTAATTTGATGTTTTCTTAAAAGAGAGGTGAGTGGTCTCAATGAGCTTCTTCTTTGGAGTGTTCGGAGGCTGAGGTCCTGAAAAAATTGTATTACCGTCCCTTGAAATTTGAACGTTGGTTTGTTCCTGGAGGCTTGAAGAATCTTTTCCTTATCTTGGAAAAAAGACATCTTGATGATGATATCTCTGGGTGGTGCTTCTCCCCTGGGCTTTGCCTTTAATGCCCTATGTGCTCTCTCTATGTCATAATCTGATTCTTCTGATTCCCCGGTTATATTGTGGAATAGTTGTTGTAGATATGTCGGTAGATCTGAGCTAGCAATAGATTCTGGAACTCCTTTCAATCTTATATTGTTTCTGCGAGATCTATTTTCTAGATCATCAACCTTATCCTGTAGTTTCATGATGGTCTGTTGTTGTGTTTGGATGGTTTGAGAAGACGCTGCCAGTTCTTCTGTGATAGTGTCATTTTGCTCTTCCAGAGCATCTATTCTGCCTCCCAAATCCGCTAGGTCAGATAGTATATCTGTTAGGCTAGAAGTTACAGCATTATGCATAGTGTCCATTTTTTCCCATAACTTTTCAAAATTGTTAGCAAAATCCTGTTTAGAAATTAAATTTTTGAAGTCAGCTTTTGTCACCGGGTGCTTGTCCACATCTGTAGTGGAAGGTGCAGACTCAGTATCTGAGTCCCCTGTGTCCTCCATTGCTAGGGATTCTGAGTTCTTAGATTGCTTAGAGGGTTTAAAAAAAGAGCTCACTGTTGTGGATTTGTGTAATTTTTCTCCTCTAGGTGGTCTTTTAGCTGACATACTAATCGAGATAGAGAAGAGAAGACCAAAGCAGACCTTCAAGGATAGTTAATTCCCAGATTCAAAGTCCCTTGTATAAATTGGTGAGCACAGAAATCATCTAGTGAAAGTAGATAAAAGGGTGAAACAGTTTAATTCAATTTTATCTTCACTTTTGCGTAAGTTGATTTAAGCTGCTGCTTTTATTGTGTGTCAGAGTTGTCTCTCCCTTCTGAATACCTTTTATCCTTCTCAGCTCCGTTTCACTGTAGGGTCACTTCGTTTTAACTAGGCCCCCATAAACTGAGATGGTTGTGGCTATGTAGCGACTTTATCCAGGGTATATTAATAAAAACCTCAGCCTCTTTTTATATCAGTATAAAACTTTAAGACCTCATCTTTTATGATAGGAATATCCCCATCCCCACTTAGGTGTTAGTTGTGCCCCCTCGCCACCTCTAGTAACAATATGGCGGTTCCATGTGTTGCTACTTGATTTCAATCACTTCATCTGTCTAGCCGCTTAAGTCATGTAACCGTCTGAGTGCCCCCCAGGTTTTTCAATTATATGCTGCGTGTCGCGGTTTTCACCCGCTCTGCTCCAATATATCTTTCCGCTTTCGCGGCCTACCTGAGAGTCTCGTTAGGATCGGAGGGGAGCGGCGCGGCTCCGGAGTCCCTCCAGCGCCCAAAGTACCTCACCGGAGCAATGCGTTGTAGAAATCAGCTCCTCTAAATGTACGCTGTTAGGAAAGATTGCAGGGTATGCATGGTCTCCGTTGAGAGACAGGTTGAGCTACCGGGATCTGTGGCTTCCTCCCTGCATATCGTTTTGGCGCGAATGTCCTCACTGGAGTATTAAAGTGTGAAAAGCGTTCCTGAGTGTTGCAAGTCTCACATAATTCTCTTGTGTCAGTTAAGACACTTTTGCAGCTTCAGTCCTGTAATCCTGGCTTGCAATATATTATTATTATACTGGCTTTTTTATGTTTGCAGCTCAGAGCTTGGGATCTAAGCAGCCATCACCAAGCTCAGTCAGGCTCCGCCCCTCTTGATTGTCTCTTTAAATGGATATGAAAGGAAACAATGATCAAATACCTTCAAATGTTGTTTTTCCATTGTTTTGCTGCAATTATCCAGGAAAATACTACGTTTTTCCAAATACACGTGGGACTCATTATCAGTGTCCAATCACGGTGGGCTGCCTGGGTTGTTTTGCTGCGCACATGCACGTGCGCATCAATGCACAATGTATTTTCATATCAATTGTGCATGTGCATTGTGACGGTGAGGTAATCTTCACAATCATTTCCATACTGGTAGAACAGGACAAATGCAGTAGATAAAATAAATATTGCCAATCTATAAGATAATATTCTGCATATTTGGATGTTTACATCCTCAGTACAATCGAGAAACACGCATCGCTAATTAATATTTAAATTTACAGCTCTTTAATTAGCCACGTTTTTGTTAAAGCCACAATCAGTTTTGAGGGCTGTCTTTGTTGATGTCATAATGGAAAATAAAAAGTAGATTTTCTAAATGAAAGAGGCTTTATATAGCGAAAAAGTTGTTAAGATTTGATTGCTAAATCCTTCTCTGTAATATTACTTTTGTTTATATGAAGTTTGACACGTTATAACCATTTACAATGCCGTTACATTAATTATTATACATATTTCTATTTTCCTATGTTGTCTTTTACAACAAATATGGGAAACCTAATTATACTGTATGTTAAGGATTAATGATTTTCAATCACCTCTTCTTGTTTTTCCTTGTAAAACAAATTCCCTCATCACAGGGAACAAATAAGCAACAACTCTATCTTGAGAATTTTTTTATTATTTATTATCGCCTAGATTATGAGTTTTGTCCGTAAAGACCTGCGGTGCTAACGAGCCATTTTTTTCCAGTGCACCCTTAAGCCAACGCTGGTATTACGAGTTGTCTGAATGGCTGCGTTAGCCTCAGAAAAGGGAGTGTTGACCCAAATTTAGCTTTCTTTCAACTCTCAATACCAGCGTGGCCTACGGTAGCGGTAAGCTGTAAAAACGTGCTCATGCACGATTTCCCCTTAGGAAACAATGGGGCTGAGCTGGCTGAAAAAAAACCTAACACCTGCAAAAAATCAGCGTTCAGCTCCTAACACAGCCCCATTGTTTCCTATGGGGAAACACTCTCTAAGTCTACACATAACAACCTAACATGAACCCCGAGTCTAAACACCCCTAACCTTACACTTATTAACCCCTCATCTGCCGCTTCCGCTATCACTGACACCTGCATTATACTATTAACCCCTAATCTGCCACTCCGGTCACCGCCGCAACCGATATTATAGCTATGAACCCCTAATCTGCTGTCTCTAACATCGCCGACACCTACATTATATGTATTAACCCCTAATCTGCCCCCCCCCAATGTCGCCGCTCCTTACCAACACTTATTAACCCCTAATCTGCTGACCGGACATCTCCGCCACTATAATAAATGTATTAACCCCTAAACCGCTGTACTCCCGCCTCACAAACACTATAATAAATCTTATTAACCCCTAATCTGCCCTCCCTAACATCGCCGCCACCTACCTGCAATTATTAACCCCTAATCTGCCACCCCCAATGTCGCCGCTACTATAATAAAGTTATTAACCCCTAAACCTAAGTCTAACTCTCACCCTAACACCCCTCTAAGTTAAATATAATTTAAATAAAACAAAATAAATTTACTATAATTACATAAATTATTCCTATTTAAAACTAAATACTTACCTATGAAATAAACCCTAATATAGCTACAAATATAACTAATAGTTACATTGTAGCTATTTTAGGGTTTATATTTATTTTACAGGCAACTTTGTATTTATTTTAACTAGGTACAATAGCTATTAAATAGTTAATAACTATTTAATAGCTAACTAGTTAAAATAATTACAATATTACCTGTAAAATAAATCCTAACCTAAGTTACAAATACACCTAACACTACACTATCAATAAATTAATTAAATAAATTACCTACAATTATCTAAACTCAAATACAATTAAATAAACTAAACTATAGTACAAAAACAAACAAACACTAAATTACAAAAAATAAAAAATGATTACAAGAATTTTAATCTAATTACACCTAATCTAAGCCCCCTAATAAAATAAAAAGCCCCCAAAATAATAAAATGCCCTAACCTATACTAAATTACAAAGTAATCAGCTCTTTTACCAGCCCTTAAAAGGGCTTTTTGCGGGGCAATGCCCCAAAGTAATCAGCTCTTTTACCTGTAAAAAAAAATACAACCCCCCCAACATTACCACCCACCACCCACACACCCCTACTCTAAAACCACCCTATCCCCCTTAAAAAAACCTAACACTACCCCCCTGAAGATCACCCTACCTTGAGCCGTGTTCAGCCAGCCGGCCACCGATGGAACAGAAGAGGACATCCGGACCGGCAGACATCTTCATCCAGACGGCATCTTCTATCTTCATCCTTCCGGAGCGGAGCCATCTTCTATCCAGCCGACGCGGAGCCATCCTCTTCTTCCGACGGACTAACGACGAATGAAGGTTCCTTTAAATGACGTCATCCAAGATGGCGTCCCTCGAATTCCGATTGGCTGATTGGATTCTATCAGCCAATTGGAATTAAGTTAGGATTGAAGTTCAATCTGATTGGCTGATTGGATGAGCCAATAGAATGCTCGGCTGGATAGAAGATGGCTCCGCTCCGGAAGGATGAAGATAGAAGATGCCGTCTGGATGAAGATGTCTGCCGGTCCAGCTGTCCTCTTCTGCCCGGATAGGATGAAGACTTCTGCCAGTCCGGATGTCCTCTTCTGTTCCATTGGTGGCTGGCTGGCTGAACACGGCTCAAGGTAGGGTGATCTTCAGGGGGGTAGTGTTAGGTTTTTTTAAGAGGGGATCATGTGGTTTTAGAGTAGGGGTGTGTGGGTGGTGGGTTGTAATGTTGGGGGGGTTGTATTTTTTTTACAGGTAAAAGAGCTGATTACTTTGGGGCAATGCCCCGCAAAAAGCCCTTTTAAGGGCTGGTAAAAGAGCTAATTACTTTGTAATTTAGTATAGGGTAGGGAATTTTATTATTTTGGGGGCTTTTTTATTTTATTAGGGGGCTTAGATTAGGTGTAATTAGATTACATTTTTTGTAATATTTTTTTATTTTTTGTAATTTAGTGTTTGTTTTTTTGTACTATAGTTTAGTTTATTTAATTGTATTTGAGTTTAGATAATTGTAGTTAAGGTAATATTGTAATTATTTTAACTAGGTAGCTATTAAATAGTTATTAACTATTTAATAGCTATTGTACCTAGTTAAAATAAATACAAAGTTGCCTGTAAAATAAATATAAACCCTAAAATAGCTACAATGTAACTATTAGTTATATTGTAGCTATATTAGGGTTTATTTTATAGGTAAGTATTTAGTTTTAAATAGGAATAATTTATTTAATTATACTAAATTTATTTTGTTTTATTTAAATTATATTTAACTTAGGGGGGTGTTAGGGTTAGGGTTAGACTTAGGTTTGGGGGTTAATAACTTTATTATAGTAGCGGCGATGTTGGGGGCAGCAGATTAGGGGTTAATAATTGTAGGTATGTGGCGGCGATGTTAGGGAGGGCAGATTAGGGGTTAATAAGATTTTTTTTATAGTGTTTGTGAGGCGGGAGTGTGGCGGTTTAGGGGTTAAAACATTTATTATAGTGGCGGCGATGTCCGGGTAATAAATATAATATAGGTGTCGGCGATGTTAGGGACAGCAGATAAGGGGTTCATAGGGATAATGTAGGTGGCGGCGATGTCCTGTCGGAAGATTAGGTGTTAAAAAATGTTATTATAGGGTTTGCGATGTGGGGGGGGGGCTCGGTTTAGGGGTTCATAGGTAGTTTATGGGTGTTAGTGTACTTTTAGCACTGTAGTTAAGAGCTTTATGTTCTGGCGTTAGCCCATAAAACTCTTAACTACTGACTTTTTTTTGCGGTTGGAGTCTTGGCGGTAGAGGCTCTACCGCTCACTTCTTCCAAGACTTGTAATACCGGCGTTAGGCAAATCCCATAGAAAAGATAGTATACGCAATTGACGTAAGGGGATTTGCGGTAGTCTCGAGTCGCGGAAAAAAAGTGACCAGTAGACCCTTTCCTGCCTGACTCGTAATACCAGCGTTAGATAAAAAGCAGCGTTAGGACCCCTTAACGCTGCTTTTTAAGGCTAAAACAAAACTCATAATCTAGGCGCATATTTGTTATGGAATTGTGCTTTTGTACTGTATTTATGTCTTCTACTTTGAAATTGACATATTTGGTAGCATTTCAACAAACTGACATTTTTTTAAAGAATAAACAAATATGTAGAACTAGCCATAAAAGGAGACATATAAAGTTTATATCCTTTATCCCAAAGAATGCTGGTCCTATAACAACTTTGTGTCATTGAAAGTGACCTGTACTAATGTATTGCAATCTTAATTTCATATGCAAATTTAAAATGCATACAGCAATAAATGGCAATTTAAATGGCTTGGCTAAGTTTAAGTGAATAATTACTTGAAATATATGTTTAGTGCAATGATCCCCAGGGCATCATCTTATTAATATGTATACCTCTTACAGGTCCTTGCTATGGGATTTGATTTAGCAAGTTTCCTTATTTCAGAAATTGCCTAGATATACCACATTGTAAAGATCTGAGAATAGGCTTAAATGAAAATAGTCATTACTGCCACAAAAAGATTACATGGCTTATTACATTGATTAGAGAAAAGAAGGGAAGAAAGAGGACACTATTGTGATACACTAATACTATAAGTGGATAGAGTGTACAATTGAAATTAAAGGAAGGGAAGACTGGGATGTTTAGTTTAAATTTAACTTTTACTAATATTAATTCAAAAATAAAAAGTGATAAAGCACACATATTAAAAAAAAAACAACTTAAAAAACGAGAAAGACTGCTCCCTGAGTGTGTTACCATAAACTATTATGTCTCCAAACGGTTATAATAATAGGGCATGTATGTAGCTTGAGAAGGTGATCCTGAACAGGTTATACAGAGATACAATTACAAACGTCAAGTTATCAATAGTTCTATACCTTTTACCTGAATGCACCACCTAATAAAGGGGTAACTAAGTCTGCATGTATATGCACTTATAGAAGGAGAGAGGTGAGTGCGATAAAGTGTAGTGATTGGTGTAACTTAGAAAACAGTATGGTCATGTAGCCTCCAAATTAGCATTAGAATCTCAAAGATAGCTGAGTTCACAAGTTAGCATTACACTAAACGAGCTCAGCATAATGATATATGTATCTCTAGCAGGAGGCTATTGATATATAAAGGGCTTACAAGATTACATCAACCAGAGTAAGTTTACAATTTCTAATTGGCATAACCAAGATAGACTGTACTGTGTCTAGGAATATCGTACTTACTTAATAAGACTAAGCCTAGAGTATTGCAGCCAAAATGACTGTAATAATACCTTTTAATACCGTAAAAGTAAGAAAAGCTAAGTAGCTGGTTTTATAAATCTATAAATACAATCTATGCGTATCACCGCCCTAACGGCAAGATATTACCTTTTAATACCATACTGAGGCTAGTCATTACTGCCTTTGATAAAGCAGTTGCGAAATATCTCCTAAAACCGCTGTAATTTGTAGGCGATACGGTTCTCTTATTGCTCTTTAGCCAAGTAGGGTTTTTTTTTTGAGTTTTCAATCATTTTATTTAAACGTTCAAATATATTTACATAAGAAAAGAAAATCAACTAATAGCATGAGGTCCAAATGTCCTAGATAGTATACATATCAGTACATTACCAACACAAAAATATTACATGTCATAGCTTAGATAGCTGATTCCTTTTTAATAATCATCAAGAATGGTAAATTCAAAGAGCAGAAGAGGACTGTCAGTCCCCAGAATTTCTGGTTTGTTAAGTAGAGGGAGAGGGGGGGGGCAAGGTGAAACAGTAAGGTTACTGAATAATATATGGGGTTTCAATGTAGCTCTCACACATCCATCACAGTCTCTAACTCAGTCAGATGTGAATAGATTAGGTTTCCATTCAGTGTCATATTTGTGTTTCCAGTCTGCCCAAGTTAATTCAAATAAGTCTGGGTTGCCTAACTTATAGAACACATCCTTCTCCATGGTGTAGATATATGCCATAGTGTTACAAACCTTAGCCCAGCTAGGCGGGAGCTCTTTTTTCCAAGCACAAGCTATAGCATTTTTGACAGTCATGAAGAGGTAAATGGATATATACGAATGTTGCTTTAGTAAAGTGTGTACGCCTATGTGTTATAAGGCCATGGCAGGGGTCCTGGGAAGGGATATACCTAAATTGGATAGAACTAAAAAGCATGTGTTCCACAAAGGGCGAATCTTAGGGCACTCCCACCAAATGTGCATTGTGTTACCCTTCTGATCACAACCTCTCCAACACATAGGAGAAGCACTCGGAAACACCTTAGATAACCTAGTAGGGACGTAATACCAGTGCGCTAGGAGCTTGTAAAAGGTTTCATACAAAGTTGTACAATGAATGGCTTTCTGAGTGAGTTCAAGGGTGCGTCTCCAAGTAAATGAAGATACTGGAATGCTCAAAAGAGACTCCCATCTCTAGGGATGAGCCGACGTGTCAGGGAATGTGGTCCCCCCTAGTAGTACGTAATGCAGAGATAAAGGTCTGCGGAGTCTATCCCCTGGCTCCAAACGGCTTCCCAGGGGGTTAGGGGTCGAGCTAAAGTAGGTTTGAAACCCCAGCTAATTAGGAAGCTTTTTATTCTGTGGTATTCAAAAGGTAAGTATGGTGGGATTTGGGAACCCAGTACCGATTTGGGTAATATGTTTAAGGGGGTCCCTCGAGGGGGAAGACCATAGGTCAGAAACTGTAATGACTCCTAATTGAGCCCATTTGCGCAGGTGGGTTTCCTGCAATCCCACAAGGAGACCAGCCATAGAAGTTATAGGGGAGGGGTGTGGGGCTATATAGGGATAGTGCCGAAGTCTGTCCCACATACCCAGACATTCGCGGACAATAGGGTTTATCAAGTCTAGTTCTCTTCGGAAGTGTGGGGGGGTACATATTAGGTTTCGTAGGTCAATATTATAAGGTAACGGGGCCTGTTCAATTGCCCTCCATCTGCACTTGGAATGTTTGACTCCCCATTGTGCAATATGGGTAAGCATTGCACCATCATAATACCGTACGACAGAGGGCGACGCTATGCCTCCATAATCCTTGGATAGTTGGAGATTTTTGTGTGCCACTCTAGGAGGCTTATATAGAGGATCCAAATGAGAGTGCTAGGGCGGCTCAGTAAAACACAATTAATTTATTTACTTAAAACACATGTTATAACACACAGAAAAGCAGTAAGGGCTAACAACACACTAAAACGAAGAGCTATCACATCCCTAGCCAAAGGACGCGTTTCGGTTTTCCCCCGTCTCAAAGATAATTGGGGGAAGGTAACATGCACACCTTTATAGGTGTTACTTAATTATATTAAAACGTTCACACTTGATCATTGGATCTTATTACTGTTAAATCCAGGTCTTGGATGTCATGGGGGTAAAGTTCATTTAGGTCACTATTACTACTATAACAATCCAGCAACATATTTGAATGAAAATTTAATTCAAGCTTTTAGCTTCTAGTGATATTTGTTAAATTAATATGTATCACATAGAGAACAAAAATAAGCTATATTTACAGCTATACATAGTAAAAACTGGCAGTTTATAACATACGATTATTACCTAATTATTCAGATTTATATTAACAGACTTTTTGAGATTTTCCTCTCTGAAGCTCAGCAGGGTATTCTTGCTAATGTCTAGTATATATCCCTAATATAAATGATAGATGAGACACAGTTAATTTTAATATATTAAAAATACATATACCTAAGTAAAAAATTAGACTCCTACAGTAGATATTCAATTCTAACATATTATATATTTTATATATTTTTGATTGAGTTGATATTGAAAAATTCCTAGTTTAAAAGGGACCATATTTCTCTTTGTATATTACAAGGGTCGGATCTTATTTTCTTTAAAGGTTATTATATACCTCAACTATACAGATAAATACTATTGAATATATCTTAAAGGGCCAGTGCTCAATCACAGAATTATATATTTGGTTTAACATATAGATTGAGCTCTGTTGTAAGGCTTATTTTAAAGTACCAGTGCTCATATTCAAAATGTTTTTATCTATAGCTGATAGGCATAAGATTTGTCTAACGTTATAATGTTCATTTTATGAGGGTTTGCTTTTAAACTACATTTTGACTACAAAGTTTCGCAATTTTCATGTCAAACTGTTCTATCCTAGCTTTCATGTAACTTTTCAAAAAAATGGGAAAGGTACAACAGTAGTTTAAGATTCCCAGTGGTTCATAATATCAAAGGAAGAATTAAAACCATTAGGATATCTGGTCTCCATTTTGAAGATCCAGAATGCCTCTCTGCGTTGTAATTTTTTTATTCTATCTCCTCCTCTCTTTGGAGTATACACCAATTCTATTGCCTGCCACTTAAATGTTTGTAATGACTGTTGGTGTTGGTGTATGAAATGTGTAGCCAGAAGAGAACACTCTTTTTCACAATTTATGTTACTTATATGTTCACGGACTCTCGACCTCACCTCTCTGGTGGTAATTCCCACATATTGTAGTTCACAATCTGTGCAGGAGATAAGGTAAACAATATACCCCATACTGCAATTTATGCATTGGTAGGTGGTATACCTCATTCCAGTACGATAAGATTAAAAAAATGGACTTACATTTATATAGTCACATGCTCTATATCTGGCACTATTGCATTTAAAAGTACCCTTATGGACTAACCAGCTGCTCTCTGTCTTTTGTTTCGGTAGAACCGTGGGAGGTAGTATATTCCCAAGCGTCAGACTGCGTTTATAAGAAAATCTGCAGCCTGACTCAGCTACCTTTTTAAGCTTGGAATCTGCCAAAAGTATAGGAATATGTTTTTTTACAATCTGGATTATTTGTGGATACTGATCACTATAGCTTGTTACAAAGTTAGCTTTTGGTTCCCCTCTCTTCATATCATGACCTTTTTTCCTCCTTTTGTTTTTTTCGTTTAATAGGTCCTGTCTAGAAATACTATCAACCAACCTCTTGGTCCACCATATTAGATTTTTATTGTATCCTCTTTGTAGAAGGTCATTAGTTAACCTATCGCATTCCATTTTATAGTCATCTTCATTGGAGCAATTCCGCTTCATTCTTATGAACTGGCCTTTCGCAATCGCTTTGGCCGTATTCTTCGGATGACTACTTGTGGAATGCAACAGGTTATTTTTTGCAATCGGTTTACGATAAATTTTAGTTTCAATCCTATTTGTATGCATATTACCTGTAAGTGTAATGTAAAGCTAATTAATAATGGTTTCGTGCCACTCCATAGTGAATCGTAGGCCTACCTGATTAGAGTTTAGAGCTTCCAAAAACTAAAAAGCTTTAACTGAGGTACCCTTCCAAATGATCACTAAATCATCGATGAACCTTCTATAGAAGGCCACCGACGTCCTGTACCTATTATTATCTCCAAAGATGTGGGACGCCTCCCACCAACCTAGAAAGAGGTTAGCATATGATGGCGCAAATTTTGCGCCCATGGCAGTCCCACATCTTTGGAGATAAAACAGTCCATCAAATTCAAGGTAGTTATGTTCAAGTAAATATCCAATTATCCTAAGAAAATAATTGATTTGATTAGCATCAAAGTTAGTGGCAGACTTCAGAAAGAACTCAATCGCCATGAGACCCCATTTGTGGGGGATAGAGGAGTATAGTGAAACCACATCTATGGTGACCCAGCTATGGCCATCCTCCCATTTGAAGTCTGCCAGTAAATTCAGTAAATGTTTAGTATCACGCAGATAACTCCATAGCTGGGACACCATAGGTTGTAGTACACTATCCACCCACTCTGAGAGTGGTTCCAAAACAGACCCAATTCCTGACACTATCGGTCTCCCTTTAATGTCATCAAGAGACTTGTGCACCTTAGGTAGTACATGAAAGGCAGGGGTTCTAGGAAATTGGACACACAGAAATTCTGATGTTTTTTTGTCTATGTATTTTTGATCAACTCCCTCATCGACCAATGTATGGACTTCTCTCTGGATTCTTTTTATTGGGTTACTTGTTATCTAGTCTTATCTTGTTTAGGAGGCTTACCCTGCCATATATATTTCATTAATTCGCTTTGAAATTGCAGCAGAATGTGTTTAGGGACCCTAATAGGGAGAAACCGAAATAGATAAGTAAGCCTGGGCAAAAAGGACATTTTATTGCAGCTATTCTACCTAGCCAGGAAACGTGAGATAAGCTCCAGTTGTTTTTGTTCCCGAAAGTAGGGGGAAATAATTATTCTTAATGACTCGGGTAAATTCACTGGATAGCTTGACCCCTAAATGTAAGATAAATTCCTCAGTCCAATTAAAATCAAACTTGGTTTTATGGGGTGCTAAATGACCACACTGGATACCCTGTGTATATATCTCAGTTTTGGAGAGATTCAATTTATAAAAGGAGTGGGTTCCAAATTAGTCTAATATCTTCAGTAATCTGGGTATGGTATTTGCCGGGTCCGACGAGAAGAGGGTCGTCCGCAAACAAGGCTATTTTATGCACAGTGCCAAAAGAGGTGACTCCCTTAATTTGAGAATTGGTTCTTATCTGCTCCGCTAATGGTTCTATGACCAATGCAAATAATAGTGGCGACAGGGGGCAGCCCTGTCTTGTGCCGTTCGTTATTGGAAACGGGGAAGACTGAAAACCAAGACCTCTCACCAAAGCAGTAGGAGTAGAGTAGAGGGCTTTTATGGCCACAATAATTTCGCTGGGGAATTGAAAGTTCTCAAGGACCTCCCATAGAAACTGCCATCTCACCCGGTCAAAGGAAATCTCGGCATCCAGAGAGAGGACTGATAAGGGCCTGTTAAGTTTAGAGTAGATACCAAGGATATTTAGTAGTCACCTAGTATTATCTGGGCCTTCCCGTTGTGGGACGAGCCCCACCTGATCCGGGTTGATGAGGTGTGGTAAGAGGTTCGCTACACGGTTAGCTAACAACTTGGAGTAAAATTTTACGTCAGTGTTAATGAGGGATATTGGCCTGTAACTAGAGCATATTGAAGGGTCCTTATTTGGCTTGAGAATAGTTATAATGGTAGCTTCCAGAAATTCTTTCTTCAAGCAACCCTCATCCCTAGCAAGATTGTAAAACCTAAGTAATAGCGGAGAGAGCTCCCGGATAAAGATTTTATAAAAATGGACTGGAAAACCATCTGGGCCAGGAGATTTAAAGGATTTAGAGTTTTTGATGACCTGTTGAATTTCCTTAAGGGAAAAAGGAGATCTCAAAAAGTTGCGCTGTTCAAGGGTAAGTGTAGGAAGTTTTAATGCCTATGTTTTCCAAGGAAGTTGCTGAAGGCCTCTCAGATCTATTAATGTTATACAGGTTTGAATACTATTTGGTGAATTCCTCTCCAATTTGGGATGGGATGTTGGGATGTTGAGGAGAGAGCTCGAGGAACGTATACTCTGAATGCGCAAAGCGCCTGCTCAATTTCTTATTTTGTTAGTTAAAAGGGTGTCAGCTTTATTACCTTTATAATAGAACAACTGTTTCAATTCAGTTAAATTAATTTGGGTTCTACGTAACTCAATTTGAGAGATATGGTTCTTGATATTGATGATTTGAAGTGTTAAGGCTGCAGAAGGGGTATCCCTATTCTGTGTTTCTAGGTTTCTAAGCTTAATGTGAGCTTGCAACAGGGTGAGCCCGGCTTGCTTTCTGATGTGCTTGTTTACCAATCAGAAGTCCTCTTATAGTAGCTTTCACAGCTCCCCACAAGGTGTCATCTCGGACTAGAGCATTATCATTAGTCTGCATATAGTGTATAAGTTCCCTGCGGAGCTCTTCTCTAAATGGGATGTCTCCAAGGAGATAATGAGGCATGCACCATGGGGCTCTAGTATATGGGGTGTTTGCTGAGCGTATATCAGCCAGGACATGATTGTGGTCCGACCAGGCACACAAGGAGATGGTAGTTTTCGTGATGAGGTCTATTGAATCAACAGTGGAAAATATGTAGTCAAGTCTAGCATACTGCTTGTGTGGGTGTGAAAAGTGTGTGTAGTCTCTGTCTTTGGGGTGAATAGCTCTCCAAACATCATAGTACCCTGAGCAGGACATTAAGTTATGGAATCTGTTGGCCAACAGTTCAGCAGGCGAGTGTATCTTGTCTGTACCAGTGGATTTCTAAACTCTAGGGTCCCATACCATATTAAAGTCCCCAGCCAAAATAACTCTGCCCTGTTTAACCTGATCAATTACATGGAGGGTGTGTTTCAGATACTTGGTCTGGTGGGTGTTAGGAAGGTAGACAGAGGCCAGTGTGTAAACTACGTGATTCAATTTACAAATTAGAATGACATATCTAGCTTGTGGGTCCTTAATAACCTGGCTCAAATGCAAGTCGCTTATGAAGTAAAATAGCAGTGCCTCTGGCTTTCTTAGAGAAAGGGGCATATTCAATGCGAGTGTAGGACTTAGAGGAAAATCTATTAGGTTTGTTCGCTAACCAGTGTGTTTCCTGAAGGAAAACTATGTCAGGATTAAGATGTTTTAATGAGCGCAGTAACAGACTGCTTTTGTGAGAGAGAATTCGTATGGTTCGTATGGTTGACTTATCCATATATGTGGAAATGCAATTAAGACTAAGGTGGCATATTAAAGCCTTTTAATACAGGATAGGTGGAAGGTTGGGGATGAGGTAGGGGTAGGTAGGGTAGATTAGACACTAGTAAAGTGTCTGAAAGTGTCGTGGAAGTAGTCCACCTCAAAGGAACCCTAGAATGGAGAACGAAGTGCTTAAGAACAGGTGAGGTAAGTGCCAGAACGCCGGCCCCACTCTAGAACAAACAGTTTTATATCAATAACTAGTAAACAGTAACTTTGATTTAAACAGTGCTAAACAGCATAAAGTACATTGTTAAATGTGCATATTTAAACATTCAGAGGTGCTAACAAATATTAACAGACCAGAGAAATGATAAATTACCAGGTTGTTCTGGTATGCCAGTGAAGTGATAGGATATTCACATACTGCCTAAACACTGGCCTATCAAATCAGGTAATGTCCCACAGAGGTCTGACAGTGTCCTGAGGTTGGTGTATCCTAGGACGCTTTGATCTTTTGCAGACCATTCTGGCGCAGAGGCGCGCAATTTCATTTGAGGCGGCACTTGTGGGAGTGGAGGTTCGTGCAGGAGACCCCAAGATGTAAGAAGAGAAAGTCCCTGAGAAGCAGTGGTGACCACAGACGTTTGTTTATCTTTGGTGATGATAAGTCTGGCAGGGTAGCCCCACCTGTATTTGATGTTGGTTTCGCGAAGAATGGAAGTAACAGGCTGGAACTGCCGGCGTTGCTGAAGAGTATGAGCAGACAGGTCCTGGAGGAGTTGGACATCTCTGAATCTCTCACTGAGAGTTGGTTTCTTGAAGGTGGCTTGCATTAGCTTATCTTTGTACAGGAAGCTATGAAAGCAAGCTATGATGTCTCTTGGTTTGTCCGGGGCCACCATCCTAGAACGAAGAGCCCTGTGAGCTCGCTCCATGGAGCTTGTTAGACCCTCAGGGGAGCCCACCAACTCCTGAAACAGAGCTTGTAAGTATTCACGCAACTCCAATAGAGGGACAGACTCTGGTATGCCCCTAAATCTTATGTTGTTACGTCTGGACCTGTCTTCAACATCCGCCAGCTTTAGCTCCAGTTGTAAGATCTGTTCGGCAAGGTTTACAGAATATGAGAGTAAGTTAGATTGGTCTATAGCAATATCATCCTGTTCGCGTTGCAACGCATCTACCCTCTCACCAATTTTAGAAATCTCCTTCTTAAGTTCAGCAGAGCTACGCTGAATCTGTTGGGTTATGGAACGAGTCTGCATGGCTAGCATTTTTTGGAGCGTAGATTCTGTAATAAAATGTTGGGAAGCAGCTGCCGAGAATATGCTAGACTGGGACTCCTCATCCTGGGAGTCAGGGTCACTTAACTCTCTGCGGGTCTCCATGGCCGGATCTTTAGCTAACTGTGCAAAGTGGCCATACACCGTTTTCTTGGTCTTTGTGTTAGACTTGGGGTAATTCCTGGCTGAATGAGGCATTTTTGAAGAGTGGTCAATAGCTAAAAAGGCAACCTCATAGTGAGCAACTAATCAAGTAAGAGAGTTACACACCGCTATAGAAAAAGCGGGTTAGATCAACATATAAAACAAAAGTAGAGTACATCCTTAAAAGAAAAGTAGAGTGATCCTTAAAAGAAACAGAAAATGTATTAATCCACAAAATAGCAGTGTTGAAAAAGGCAACAGGGTTAAAAGCAAAAAAGTCAGACAGTACATTTTCAGGAACGAGTCTGTCCTACATGTTTTGGTTAATTCCTTAATCATGGACATGACTGGCTACCCTACTTCCTGTTTTAAATGCCTGAAAACATCTCCCTATTGGTTCCTCAGCTTTACATGATAAACCCTATTTAGTCCTCCCTCTTGTTGCTTTATCATATGCTCTAATATTATGGAATAATCCCAACAATAGTTTAAGATGTGTAAATGTGTTGACACTCCATATACCATATAGCATAGCATGTTAAATACTATATAAATTAAGGATGACATTAATAACCTGTTATATTTAGACACATTTAAAGAAAAATAATCACCCATACATATAGGTTATAAATGTGTTCCCTAATCTCATCCTATTTAGATGTCACTAAATTCACTATTGCTTTCTTGTTTCAAGCTGTATATGGATGTGTATTAAATGTGTATTATCCTAAATCTAGCCATACACTGTAACACAAATTACTTGGATGATCTAAAAAGTTCATTGCAAATATTGTACTACTATCGTTTCCAAAAGTTTATAACATCCCCCTCTATATTGAAGCCATATGGTCTTCTTGTCTTCATTTTGAAGATCCAAAAAGCTTCACGCAGCATCAGCCGTGCTGTTCTATCACCTCCCCCCCCTTGGGGGGTTTTGAACACATTCTATAACCTGCCATGAGAGCGATGTAATATCGTCCCCATGTACAGATACAAAATGTTGTGAAAGGCCCAAGCTGTCCTTGTCATGGGAGATGTCATTCAGATGCTCTCTTATCCTGGAGCGAACCTTCGTAGTCGTGCACCCTATATACTGTCCATTGCATAGAGAGCATTCTACCAAATACACAACAAAAGGGGTTCTACAATTTGTGCAATTTGCCAAATTGAATACCCAATTTGTTGTTGCGGATTGGAAGGTGGATGTAACTCTGCTGTATTGGCATGCTATGCACTTTGAAAAGTGGCATTTAAAGTGCCCTTTGGCACTAAGCCAACTACTGTTGGCCCTCTCTTTGTCTCTTAATACACTAGGTGCCACAAAATTGCATATTGTGCATGCTTTTTTAGACACAAAGTTACAACCCTTGGGCACGTAGTCCATCAAACTGTCCTCCGCTGAAAGTATTAGTAAATGTTTGTTAATAATATTGGTAATATCCATAAACTGAGGGCTATAAGTAGTGACCAGTGTTGGTCTACTTGGGTCAAAGCCACTTCTTAGTCTGTTATTACCCATCATTAACATCTCATCTTTATTGATCCTACTGACCTCCAAATGGGCTCTATTGATTGTTTTACGCGAGTAGCCTCTTTCAGCCAGGAGACACTTCAATACTTCACTCTCCTTTGTAAAGTCTTCTTCCAAGGAGCAGTTCCATTTTATTCTCATGAACTGCCCCTTGGCCACCCCAAACCCCATATGACGGGGATGATTACTCCTAGCATGGAGCAAGGAGTTAGATGTTATGGGTTTGCGATACAAAGTGGTGGTAATTTTTCCACTGAATGTGTCCCCCTTAAGTTCCACATCCAAATATGGTATGGCATTGGCTTCTGTTTGGGCAGTAAATTCCAAGCCCACCCTATTCGAGTTAAGGTAGGTTAGAACATCAACATATACATTATCATTTCAGGCATTACACATATATCTTTAGAGCGGGGCTGGTAACCATCACCTTAGCAACACTACATCATTTTGCCTATTGCTGTCACCACTCCATCTAAGGGTGCACATATCAGGGTAAAGGTCTAAAAATATATAGCAACTAGAAGCGAGGAGATCAGAGGGAAAACAGGTAAGATGCTCATTTCCCACCTCTGGGCAGAGTTGGATGCGACCCACAGGGAAGGGGAAAAGGGAAGTGGCAGTGACCCACCTAGACAAGCTAGGCAGGAAAGGAAGAGGTGCAGGGATTGTTAGGGAAAGATAAGATAGGCTTAGTTCTAAAGAAGGAGAAAGGAGAGCAACAGCCCACAAGTTACGTGGATAGAGTGAAGGAGAGAACGAAAAGCTTTGTACCAAAAATATTAGATATTAGCACTCAATTCAAAGTTTGCGTATAACAAGGAAAATATATACAGTTTTGTTGGAACTAACAATATGTCGTGACACCCCAGGCTAGGCCTATAGGGCACCACGCAGATGCCCAGGGACTTAACACCCCCACCTCAGGGACCAAGGGGATACGACCTTAGGAAGGGGAAAAGGTATATGGAAGCGAGCAGCCTGGAAAACCAGGCCGGAAGGGGAGAGGTGAGATGTGGTTGCAGAGACTTACACTTTATTGGTATAAATGTTTTTGTAGTATCCCACCCCAGCAGCAGCCCAGAGTGTTCTGGCCAGATGACCTTATGGGAGTAGGCAGGTCACTGGCCCATAATAATCCTGGAATAAACCCAGTGAGAGTATGCCCAAGATGAGAGAAGTCCACTCAGATCCCTCTGTAGAGAGTTGGTCACTGAAGTTATTGGTGTTAGACTTATACAAAACCAATTATGGCCTCCACTTAGATGGGTTAGGGAGTCAGTTCAGTAGGAAAGTAGTAGTTGAAAAGCCTGAGGAGCCCTAAGGAGGCTAGTGTATGGTCTGCAGCTAGATATATGTCCAGGGCAGGCCCCTAAATGGGGAGTAAAAAGATCACCCAATTTCCCTAGAGGTGAAAGCAGGAGGTCTTAATGAAAGTGTGGTGGATGCTTAGAATAAAATCCAACTGCAGTAGATAGGTCTGTGAGGCTGGTTCCTATACTAATTACAGGTCTGCACTGAGGGGAGACTAAACTTGTGCGATCCCTAGAAGGTGTCACTCATCAAAGGTATGGCCAGCTTATGAGTGAGGCTGGGCCACTATAAAAGTAGGCTAAGAGTGGTTGAGTGCCCAAAGAAGGTCTGGTAGATAAAATATTTTAAAGCTTGTATAGCGCAAGTGTCTGCTTAGGCCGTGTAGTGGAAAACAGTCTCTTGCCCTTTTAGCACTGTGTTTCCAACTTGCCACACTGTTTTCTTGAGGTTGAGAATGCCTGCATATGCAAGTGAGTCTCGACTGTTAGGCAGGTTTCAGCCCTGTTAGCAAGTGCTCATTAGACATAGACTGGCCCAAAAGGCTCCCCACGCGGTAGTATGTGCGTGTGGCCAGGTGCTGTGGTAAGGCTCTCAGACTTCGACTGAGATCTGGTGCAGGACTGCCAGATGTCAAAAAGGTGAGTAATGCCTGCAGAGTTCCCCAGGCTATGCAGTCAAAGAAGGTTCGGGAGCCGTATGTAGTACCAGCACACAGGTCTCAGCTGCCTCAGACGTAAATCAGCCCCAGGGAAGATGGCAGTTGTCTGCGTCGGTTCGGCGACATTGGTCTCACCTCGAAAGTTGCCCTCTGTGGAGTCTCAGGTACCTTGTTTGTATTTCGTCCGCAGGACAGACGATCCCTGGGCAGTGATGTTAGCTACAAGACCTAGTAGTGATAGGACTCCGCAGCACCGTGCGGTCTTGATGCCGCCTTGAGAAATGGGGTATTTGGTGTAGATAGAGGAGTGATCCGGCCCACCATATAAGTATATCCTAACAACTTAGCTCCGGAACGGAGCCTCGACCCTCCGGAGACTAAGTGAGGCCCTCTTACCCTTATGAGCATCAGAGAACTGGTAGTCCAGAGGTCTTAGCTGCATAGTCTGAAGGGCACCAGAAAGTGCATATAGAAAAGTTCCTCAAAGGGCCCAATAAACTCAGGGTAGGGTTAATACTATAAAACTTTGCTCTTTCTTTTTATATAGGCTCCGTTAGGCACATAAAACCACCCTAGAGCGACTTTTAAAAGTAAAATAGCAGGGAGCTCTTTCTAGACGCGTTTGCTCAGCTTAGCGGTTAAACTCCGCCCCCCCAAGTAGGGTTATTTTGTCTGTATGTTCTCGCTCCAATATTTTTAGTAACGACTAGCCTCAGTACGATATTAAAAGGTATTATCACAGTCATTTTGGCTGCAATACGCTAAGCTTAGTCTAATTAAGTAAATACTATATTCCTAGACACAGTACAGTCTATCTTGGTTACGCCAATTAGAAATTGTGAGCTTATTCTGGGTGATGTAATCTTGTAAGTCCTTTATATATGAATAGCCTCCTGCTAGAGATACATATATCATTATGCTAAGCACGCTTAGTGTAATGCTAACTTGTGAACTCAGCTATCTTTGAGATTATAATGCTAATTTGGAGGCTTCATGACCTTACTGTTTTCTAAGATACACCAATCACTACACTTTATCCCACTCACTTCTGTCCTTCTATAAGTGCGTATACATGCAGACTTAGTTACCCCTTTATTAGGTGGTGCATTCAGGTAATAGGTATAGAACTATTGGTAACGTGACGTTTGTAATTGTATCTCTGTATTACCTATTCAGGATCACCTTCTCAAACTACATATATGCCCTATTATTGTAACCGTTTGGAGACATAATACTTCTTTTCTCTAAGTAAACTTACCAAGGCACTGCCCCCCTATATGTACATACAGGGAGTGCAGAATTATTAGGAAAGTTGTATTTTTGAGGATTAATTTCATTATTGAACAACAACCATGTTCTCAATGAACCCAAAAAACTCATTAATATCGAAGCTGAATAGTTTTGGAAGTAGTTTTTAGTTTGTTTTTAGTTATAGCTATTTTAGGGGGATATCTGTGTGTGCAGGTGACTATTACTGTGCATAATTATTAGGCAACTTAACAAAAAACAAATATATACCCATTTCAATTATTTATTTTTACCAGTGAAACCAATATAACATCTCAACATTCACAAATATACATTTCTGACATTCAAAAACAAAACAAAAACAAATCAGTGAGCAATATAGCCACTTTTCTTTGCAAGGACACTCAAAAGCCTGCCATCCATGGATTCTGTCAGTGTTTTGATCTGTTCACCATCAACATTGCGTGCAGCAGCAACCACAGCCTCCCAGACACTGTTCAGAGAGGTGTACTGTTTTCCCTCCTTGTAAATCTCACATTTGATGATGGACCACAGGTTCTCAATGGGGTTCAGATCAGGTGAACAAGGAGGCCATGTCATTAGATTTTCTTCTTTTATACCCTTTCTTGCCAGCCACGCTGTGGAGTACTTGGACGCGTGTGATGGAGCATTGTCCTGCATGAAAATCATGTTTTTCTTGAAGGATGCAGACTTCTTCCTGTACCACTGCTTGAAGAAGGTGTCTTCCAGAAACTGGCAGTAGGACTGGGAGTTGAGCTTGACTCCATCCTCAACCCGAAAAGGCCCCACAAGCTCATCTTTGATGATACCAGCCCAAACCAGTACTCCACCTCCACCTTGCTGGCGTCTGAGTCGGACTGGAGCTCTCTGCCCTTTACCAATCCAGCCACGGGCCCATCCATCTGGCCCATCAAGACTCACTCTCATTTCATCAGTCCATAAAACCTTAGAAAAATCAGTCTTGAGATATTTCTTGGCCCAGTCTTGATGTTTCAGCTTGTGTGTCTAGTTCAGTGGTGGTCGTCTTTCAGCCTTTCTTACCTTGGCCATGTCTCTGAGTATTGCACAACTTGTGCTTTTGGGCACTCCAGTGATGTTGCAGCTCTAAAATATGGCCAAACTGGTGGCAAGTGGCATCTTGGCAGCTGCACGCTTGACTTTTCTCAGTTCATGGGCAGTTATTTTGCGCCTTGGTTTTTCCACACGCTTCTTGCGACCCTGTTGACTATTTTGAATGAAACGATTGATTGTTCGATGATCACGCTTCAGAAGCTTCGCAATTTTAAGAGTGCTGCATCCCTCTGCAAGATATCTCACTATTTTTGACTTTTCTGAGCCTGTCAAGTCCTTCTTTTGACCCATTTTGCCAAAGGAAAGGAAGTTGCCTAATAATTATGCACACCTGATATAGGGTGTTGATGTCATTAGACCACACCCCTTCTCATTACAAAGATGCACATCACCTAATATGCTTAATTGGTAGTAGGCTTTCGAGCCTATACAGCTTGGAGTAAGACAACATGCATAAAGAGGATGATGTGGTCAAAATACTCATTTGCCTAATAATTCTGCACTCCCTGTATTACAATAGGGGGGATGCAAATGTGTGTTCACTAACCCTCGCCCTTCCTGGTTTTTTTTATCAAGGAACTCCCTTTTTTTCTTATTACATTGATTGTCAGAAATTTACAGGTAGGAAGTTTCCAAAATAAAAAATTAACACTCAGACATGTTTAATAAATATAACATATAAAATATATGTATATATATATATATATATATATATATATATATATATATATATATATATATATATATATATATATATTTATAAATATCACAGCGAAGAGTCCACACTTGCTGGGCTTACATCAAGTGTATATTTATTAATACATGACATTTCAGTTGCTATAGTGACAATTAAACAAGTGCAAAAAATATACAATTTATAGATGTGATAATATCAGATCTGCATGGTCGAATCTACTAATATGTGTATCAATTGTGTCAAAATAAAAGTTACAATATAGTTAGGATTAAAATGGAACACAACATAGCACTATATTGTCCATGAAGCCAAACTAATCATTTTGTCTATAAATATCCGTAGAGTTTATTAGGGTAAGCCATTTGATATAATGATACATTAATGCATTTTAGCAATTGGGCTTTTGCACCTGTTGTCATCCATAGATAAATAAAAAGCATATGGGTGAGGGTTGTAATGCAGCTATTTCAATTACTATATTTGTGTGATTACTCTGGTAAATGCCATCCCTTACCTCTGTGTGCACACACTGTTGACACTTGGTATCACCGCCCACTACCTATACGTCATCTAATGGTTAGACCAGTCAGGGCAGTTCACGTAGAGTATGCCTCTAGCCTGTCAGTCCTGTCAGTCCTGTCATCGCACTCTTACATACTGTTTGGTTATACACAGTGCTGCCCATAAATAATTAATTGTGCTTTTGGTTTCTATTGGTATGACACAAAAAAGTGGAAAAAAAGCCAAATCTGACACATTCCACGCAAAACTCCAAAAATGGACTGGACAAAATTATTGGCACCTTCTCAAAATTGTAAGAAATAATTGCATTCCAAGTATGTGATGCTCCTATAATTTGTAATTAAATTCACCTGTATCAATTAACAGATGCTGACTGTATAGAAATCACACTGGTTTAAATGGTGGAAAATTTACTCAACCTTTCTGGTGTGCGTCTCTGTGTGCCACACTGAGCATGGAGAAGAGAAAGAGCAGCAAAGAATTGTCTGAGGATTTGAGAACAAAAATTGTGGAAAAGGATGAACAATATCAAAGTTACAAGTCCATCTCCAGAGACCTTAATGTTCCTGTGTCCACTGTGCACAGCATTGTCAAGAAGTTTACAGCCAATGGCACATTATCTAATCTCCCTGGATGTGGACAAAAGAGAAAAATTGATCAAAGATTGCAACAAAGGATTGTTTGAATGGTGGATAAAGAACCTCGGTCAACTTCCAGACAAAATCAAGCTGACCTTAAGTCACAGGGTGCCAATGTTTCAGCTTTCACTCTATGTCACTATTTGAATGAAAAAGGACGCTATGGTAGGATACTCAGGAAACCCTACTGCTGACACAGAAACATAAAAAAAGATTGAAGTTTGCCAAAAATTACCTGAGGAAGCCAAAATCCTTTTGGGAGAATGTGCTGTGGACAGACTAAACAAAATTATAGCTTTTTGGGAAAGCCTATCTTTCTACTGATTTCAGAAAAATAAATGAGGCTTTTAAATAAAATAATACAGTCTCTACAGTCAATCATGGTAGAGGTTAACTGATGTTTTGGGTTTGCTTTGCTGCTTCAGGCAGTGAATGTCTTGACTGTGTGCATGGCATTATGAAATCTGAAAACTACCAAAGAATTCTGTGGTGCAATGTGGGGCCCAGTGTCAGAATGTTGGGTCTTCCTCAGTGGTCATGGGTCTTACATCAGGACAATGACCCAAAGCACACATCAAAAAGCACCCAGAAATGGTTTAAGACAAAGTGCTAGAGAGTACTGAACTGGCCAGCAATGGGTCCAGATCTCAATCCCATAGAGCACCTGTGGAGAGATCTCAAAACAGCAGATGGGAAAAGAAACCCTTACAATCTAAGAAACCTGGAGCAGTTGGCAAAAGAAGAGTGGTCCAAAATTCCAGTTGAGAGGTATAAGAAACTTATTGATGGTTACAGAAAGCAATTGATTTAAGTTATTTTTTCCAAGCGGTGTGCTACCAAATATTAAATTGAGGGTGCCAATAATTTTGTCCAGTCCATTTTTGGAGTTTTACGTAGAATGTATCAGATTTGCCTTTTTTCTCCACTTTTTTTGTGTCATACCAATACAAACAAAAGAAGTAAACATGAGAATCCCTAAACATTTTTAATTGCAACCATTTTCTGGATGAAACTGTGCAGACAGAAATGCAGAGGTGCCAATAATGTTGGCCATTACTTTACATTAGCTCAAAGCATGATCCTAGGGAGATGGTATGAATAAAGTTGTATGCAGGGTGCAAAGAAGGAGATGCAGAGTGTAAAAAGGTGAAGATTGTAGTGTACTGTTGCTCTCTAATCCCAATGCAATAAGACAGCGCCACACTACTTAGTATGTGTATCAGCACCTACTGAGGTAATGTCAAATAATGTATATAGACATTACATACAAAGACAAACACATAAAAAGATAAGGTACCAAATTTGTGAGAACGTCAAAGTCAATGGTACTTGTAGGAATAGTCCGGTTCCAAATCAAAATAGAGGGGTTGCAGCTCCTTCCTTGCCAAAAGGTGTCTGTTCCCAGGCTTTAGAAAAAAAGTATGTTGAGGTGTATTTCTCTGGAAGAGAAAGGAGAAAGAGCGCATCCACAATCTAAGTGCAGTAAGTAAGTTCACACTTTATTGAAAGATAAAACATATATAGATTTACACTCACAAGAATGCCCTCAATCATATGAGGTATGTCTGTTCCTTAAAAGATATGCACAAGGTATTACTCCAGCACCAGTGATCCTCCTTGTTGTCCCCCTCCGTGTCAGCCAATATTGTAATATAAACGGATATCCCTGGGGACTAAGCTTGGTAATAATGCTGTGAGTAATGTAGTGTATAGAGGAGATCGTGTGAGTGTGCGTTAGGAAAACAAACTATATTAGCCGGCTAATAGTTTGTTCCAAGCATCAATCACATTCCCTTCTCCTCACACGTCAGATTATGGGCGTGGCCTTACGCGTTTCACGGGCTCCTCTCGCTTCGTCAGAGGCTAGCCTCTGACGAAGCGGGAGGAGCCCGCGAAACGCGTAAGGCCACGCCCATAATCTGACGTGTGAGGAGAAGGGAATGTGATTGATGCTTGGAACAAACTATTAGCCGGCTAATATAGTTTGTTTTCCTAACGCACACTCACACGATCTCCTCTATACACTACATTACTCACAGCATTATTACCAAGCTTAGTCCCCAGGGATATCCGTTTATATTACAATATTGGCTGACACGGAGGGGGACAACAAGGAGGATCACTGGTGCTGGAGTAATACCTTGTGCATATCTTTTAAGGAACAGACATACCTCATATGTTTGAGGGCATTCTTGTGAGTGTAAATCTATATATGTTTTATCTTTCAATAAAGTGTGAACTTACTTACTGCACTTAGATTGTGGATGCGCTCTTTCTCCTTTCTCTTCCAGAGAAATACACCTCGACATACTGTTGCTCTCTGTTTAGTCCCTGCCACTATTAATTGACTAAGTGGTTAAACATCAGAGCTTAAGTGAGTATCTGTACATATTAAGTTCCTTGATAAAAAGAGCATAAGAATGTATCATGTGCTCTCAACTCTAGATTTTATTCATATAGTTTAATATTCATGGATCGTGTTCTCTCTAGTAGGTAACAAAGTTACAAAATCAAATGTTGAATCATGGACTCTCAAAAAATGTGGACTCTCAAAAGAGTTGAATTGTGGACTCCAGTCTTTGTTTAACAGCATTGTTTAACATTACAAAAAACAATGCCACAACATAAGAGCATTCAGTCTATTGGGAAAAACATTATCCAGGCGATAAGTCCATTTGGCTTCACATCGGAGTAACAAGTTCTTCCTGTCACATCCTCTTCTCAGGCGCAGGGTGTGATCGATCAACCTGAACCTCAGGTCAGTAATTGCATGTTTAAATTCTAGAAAATGGCAAGCTACTGGAAGCTCACTCTTGCCAGTCCCCAGTGTCATTCTGATTGATAAGCGATGATTTTCTAATCTTGTCCTGGCGTCAACCTTCATCTTGCCCATGTAGTATAGCCCACATGGGCAACTTAGCAGGTACACTACATACTTGGTGGTGCACGTAAGATGGTGTTTTATTTGGAATTTTTGATTTGTGTGGGGTGATGAAACGTGCTACCCGGGATCATAGAATTACAGGTAGTGCACGATACATACCTATATGATCCAAATTTCTTGCTCTTAAGCCATGATGTTTCTTTATAGCTTTGTATTTGGTCTGTGTCTACCAGTAGATCCCTCAAGTTATGAACCATCCGATAGGCTACTCTGGATTGCTTTCTGGAAGGATTATGGTAATGATGGATCTGAAGCTATAATTTCCCAATGCTTCTGTATATGTGCTGATACTGCAGCTGTTTCAGTCGCGCATGTTGTGATGAAGGTGAGTCTTGAGTCTGTTTCATTCTTATAAATGTCTTAAACACATCATTCTAGGTCAATTTGCAAAGTCTAGAACGCAATTCTTTAATAGCTTTATATTCATAACCTTTTTGTAGGAATCGTATTTCCAACTCATCAAGTTGCTTTTCTCTGCGTAGGGGATCCAACTTGTTCCTAATGATACAAAGCATCTGTCCTTTTGGGAGAGCTCTAATAATGTTTCTGAGTTGGCCTCTTTTCACTGATAGGATGGAATTTCCATCTGTTTCTTTCCTGAATAGGGTGGTTTTAAATAACCCATCTTCCTTGTAGATTCTAAAAAATCTACTTGTTGGTCACTGGTTGTTGCCTTCAATTTGACAGGATAGCCCAATGTGTTCAGTCTATCGATCCACTCTGTCAATGTATTTAGAGAACCTTGTCAGATTATAAATAAATTGTCTATATAATGCATATACAGACTAATGTTTAGATTGTCAAAAACCTTCATACTCTCATTTCATATTGTTCTATGTAGATGTTGGCATAGGCTGTACCATTGGTTTGTAGGTAGAAGTTAACTTCAAAGCAGAAGTAATTCTTTGTTAGACAGATAGCTAGAAGTTCCAAAATAAAGTCTACTAGTGGACCAATATATGGAAATCTAAGTGCAT
The DNA here is from genome assembly GCF_027579735.1 of Bombina bombina. Lineage (NCBI taxonomy): Eukaryota > Metazoa > Chordata > Amphibia > Anura > Bombinatoridae > Bombina > Bombina bombina. Next base: position 1,088,842,727 of record NC_069499.1, read on the forward strand.
ACTGGACTGCTGCAATCCCTTCCTGATGCAGAATAATTGTATAAAGACTTGTCACATTGAGGGTTGCAAATATTTCTTCATCTATGGATATATATATATATATATATATATATATACACTATATATATATATATATATATATATATATATATATATATATATATATACATATATATACATAGTATGCTTTTTAGTGTCTTATATTTTATTTTTTACACATATATGTAATATGTGTGTGTAAATATTCTACAGTGCACACTAAAGTTATTGTGGGTTGCGATAAGGAATATTGCAACTGCACTAACTAGCATGGATATTACAAATTGAAAGTAAATAGTTGCACTCGAGTGCAAACAAAATTTGCACTCAAAGGATTAGCGCCTAAAGACCTAGGGGCATATTTATCAATGTGCGAGCAGGCATGATACAACATGCTGTCAGCATTTATCATTGCACCAGCAGTTCTTGTGCTATATATATGTTATGGGTAAAGTCAGAAATCCGGATAATCCTAGAATTACCCGGTTAAACTTGACATTACCCATGCGCCTGTGGGTAAAGCCCGATGTAATGTAATTCCCACAGCTACACTATTTTTTGCCTCTGCTGTCTGGGGGTTTTAAAGAAGGCACCCAGCTAATCATCTGGCATCCACCCCAAGTGCACCATGGGGAATGAGGTTTACAAGGGGGGCATTGGCCCCCTTGAACCCCCCAGGTGGAGGCAAAAAGATAGTGAAGATGTGTGAATTACAGTGCATTGTATATATGTTTGATGCAGTGACTCAATGCACTCTGAGAATATTTATCATGTTACATAGGACTTTACCACAGCCGCTTGGGTAATGTCAGGATTACCCGGGTAATGCTAGGATTACCCAATTTCTTACTGTACCCGCAACAAATATATGTATATATATATATATATATATATATATATATATATATATCAGTGATGTGCGGTGACTTCAGAGGCTGGTGAGGCAGTGTCTAGGAATCGGATACGCCTTCATTCTTTAGATATCCTTTGTTGAAGAAATAGCAATTGCACATGGGCGAGCCAATATCTATATGCAGCGACCATTCAGTATCTACTGAGCATATTTAGATATGATTTTCAACAAAGGATATCTGATTTTCTTCATTCTTTTGATATCCTTTGTTGAAAAGCATATCTAAATATGCTTAGAGGCTATTGAGCATATTTAGATATGAATTTCAACAAAGGATATCTGATTTCCTTCATTCTTTTGATATCCTTTGTTGAAAAGCATATCTAAATATGCTCATTAGCTAATGAGCATATTTAGATATGATTTTCAACAAAGGATATCAAAAGAATGAAGAAAATCAGATATCCTTTGTTGAAATTCATATCTAAATATGCTCAGTAGCTACAGACCATATTTAGATATGCTTTTCAAAGGATATAAAAGAATGAAGAAAACCAGATATCCTTTGTTGAAAATCATATCTAAATATGCTCAGTAGCTACTGAGCATATTTAGATATGCTTTTCAACAAATGATATCAAAAGAATGAAGAAAACCAGATATCCTTTGTTGAAATTCATATCTAAATATGCTCAGTAGCTTCTAAGCATATTTAGATATGCGTTTCATCAAAGGATATCAAAAGAATGAAAAAAAATCAGATATTAGATGTAAATTGGAAAGTTATGTAATCTTTTATTAAGTGTATTACAACTTTTTTAACGAAAATTTTTTTTTTTTTTTTTTTTTATTATAAAGTTTTATTTGAGGTATAACAGGCATACATGGAACATATAATGAAATAGCACAGCATGAATTTTGGAATACAAATAATATAAGACATAGCATTGTGCATTGATGTTATGCATTCCACAGAAATGTAAACAAGAAAGAAGAGGGTGCAATAAGGAAATCGTATACCAACTATGCTATATACCTCCCAACTGATATATGAGGCCACTTTTGGACCTCAAAACTACAGAAACATATTAATGGAGGTAAAAACCAACTAAGGAGACCACTTTTGGATCTCATCTGAATAACCTAATTTTCTGTCAATATAATAACATCAATATAACCAGATATAACTATAATAACATATGGAGAGCAACACCAGGGAGCCTACTACTTTAGTCAAGTATAACATTTGATTAGCACTAATCTGTACTTTGTTGGAGGGAGCCCTTTTGTTAACCTTGCTAAACAACCTAATCATATTGGGTGCTATATAATGTAGAAGTAACTCCTAAAAGAGGAGTAATGTACTCTATAGGGCATATAAAATGTGTCTACAAACCATCAGGTACTTAAATATGCACAGTAGGGCTCCCCTCCAGGAACTGATTACATTTTCTGCTAAAATGGCAGACTTAATATAATGTGAAATTGACAATATATACATTTTGTACCTGCATAGTAGCCTAAGTTATATATATATATTTATATACACATATTAGCATTGTGATACACTGTAAGGCCCTGGCCTACCAATTCTAACAATCTAAGTAAAGCACCATCCATCTACAGTATCAGCACATATAATGAAAAAAATAATTTAAGCTGGGGTTTGATTTTATTGAGGACCAGGTCAGGCCCTGACCTGGTCCTCAATAAAATCAAACCCCAACTTAAATTTTTTTTTAGTGGCTCAGCCCCCCTTTTTGAACTTCCGTTGCAACTTGCAATATATTTTATCAATTCAAAGTTTGAATTGATAAAATATATTGCAAGTTGCAACGGAAGTTCAAAAAGGTGGGGCTGCCTGAGTCCTTGACCTGGTCCTCAATAAAATCAAACCCCAACTTAAATTATTAATTAAAAAAATGTATTTTTAATTAATTTAGAGAAGTTGCCAGTCAGAGAGGGCTCAGGGCTGAGAGCGACAAGTCAGTGAGTGATTTAATATATATTATTATTATTAATATTATCAACATCAAGATTGATAGATCATTTCATGATCATTCATTCATAAATTCACCACCGGCACCGTGACCTACCTAAGAGATGCTCAAATATGAGTGTGCTAAGTACGCGGCCGTCGTCGACTCGTCCTGTAGTTTTTACTAGTACGTAGTAAAGAATACTGCTGCTCGATGTCCGACTCTCCGTCTCACTCTCTAGTAGTCTGAGGCTGAGATGACGCCGGGCACGTGACAGACACTGACGCGCACCTCAATTCCGGCACTCAGCCCGCCCAGAGACTCAGACACTTGCGGGCAATACTGAGGTCTGATTGGCTGAGACGGCCAACTTGCTCCAGAGGCATTCATAGTCAAGCCTCCGGTGTGGGAGCATGGGCCGCATTGAGAGCACTGCTACATTAGCACTGATTATCCTCTTGATGGCAGCAGTCTCTCAGCGGCTAGTTCACAGTCAAATACATTTCATATTGCGCAATATAAGGATAGCTAGCCTCCAGTTTATTGCGCAATATGAATGTAAATGTAGTACCTGACTATTATAACGTTTTTTTTGCACAATCATGCACATAACAAATTAAATAAATTTGGTGGAGGGGTGGGGGGGTAGGGGGGGGTCACCTGTTTATTAAAAAATATATATATTGAAAAAAAATTTTTTTTTTTTTTTTATTTGTACAAAAAGGGTGTAATACATAGATTGGCCAGGGGAGGCACTGCCTCACCTGCCTCTTATGAGTGCACGTCCCTGATATATATATATATATATATATGTATATATATATATGTATATACATGTATATTTATGTGTATATATGTATATACACTTTGGAGCTCTCTCCACTTACTTAAACATGAAAAAATATTTTTATTCAATTTTAATATTTTTTTATATGTTTTACTGTGATATTTCTCTTCTGTATATATACAAACAGATATATAGACATATGTATATATAAAACAGAATCATTATATATATATATATATATATATATATATATATATACACATACATACATATATAAATATATTTAAAAAAATAAAAGTAACATTTTTTTATGTGAAGAATATTGGAATGTAAAATATGCATAACTATCTTTGGGTTTAAAACAATTGGTCTAATGCGGGTTTTTCTTTTAACACTGTGGGGTAATGAGGGGTAGAATTAATATTAAGGTTACCATTAGCTCTTTCACTTGAATGTCAATAATTTATTTTAATTGGCCATTCCTGTAAGTCAGTGTTCACACATGCATGGATTAGCTATATAACCAGTGGCTCCACATGCCAGTATGTAGAAAGTATCCTAACACAAGTAAAGCATATATATAGACCAATAATCCCATATTCAGCCTTCATGTGTATATATATTTTAAAATAATTTTCTAATGATTTTTTTTCATGCTATAAACAACAATAAAGTATATTCACAAAAACAGACACATAGCGCTTTTTAATTATATGTTTATTATGTATTATTGCAAAATGAATAACAAAAAGAAAAAGACAAGAATAAATCTAAGCTGTAGGACTACCCTCTCTTCTATTTCTCATAAGGGGGAAGAAGAGGGAGGAGAAAAAAAAAAACACTTATGTGTCAAACCTTAATGCATCCCAACTGGAAATGTTCAGAATGATCCGGCTTCCCCCAGCAACGATAAAACAGGACCACTCATATCAGAGCAAGTTTAATTGTGACTCCCATCTCTTCCTACTGTGGCCATATAGGATTTTCAGGGTTCTGAAATTGAAACAAATACTTATATTAAAAAGGAGCAATCTCTAACAAAGAAGCAGTTTTTCCCAATAATACTATAGACTAAGGACCTCAATTGGATATACTGAAACCAATAAGTGGTCCTGGGGGTTTAGTTCTGAATAGTGAATAAAGGAGAGAAAGGAGTAACTTGGAAATACATCAGCAATCCTCTAGAATGCTCTGTTAGCCCATTTTTCTAGCAGGAATTGAGTTTCTGAGGCTACATAAGCAGACAACATCACAGGTTGGAGACAAGTACCACTTAAAGTAAATTTAACCTGAAGCTTATCCCATAATGAGATTGTATGAGCTATAGCATCATAGGTTTTTCAGGAGGAGGGGTGTCTTTCCTTAGCAGTCCACAGCAAGGTATCAATAGATGAAAGATTTAGCATATCAGATTCGAGGGAAACCCACAAAACATATTTTTTCCATTATGCCACAAGACAGTCTGGGCTAATTTAGCAGAATAATAGTAGGAAACTAGATCCAGAATCTCCACTGCTCCCTAGGACCTATGTCTTGTCATTACTCTTTTGTGAATTCAAGATTTTCCCCTGTTCCATATTAAACTTTAATACATCTTTTTGTAGACTCTTTATCTTCGAGATTCGGACTAGCAAGGCTCTAAAGCGATATAGAAATTTAGCTAGAACCGTCATTTTGACAGGTACTATACGTTCATATAGAAACAGTTTTAAAGGGACAGTCAAGTCCAAAAAAACTTTCATGTTTCAAATAGGGCATGTAATTTTAAACAACTTTCCAATTTACTTTTATCACCAATTTTGCTTTGTTCTCTTGGTATTCTTAATTGAAAACTAAACCTAGGAGGTTCATATGCTAATTTCTTAGACCTTTAAGGCCGCCTCTAATCTAAATGCATTTTGATAGTTTTTCACCACTAGAGGGCATTAGTTCACGTGTTTCATATAGATAACATTGAGCTCATGCATGTGAATTTATCACGGAGACAGCTCTGATTTACAGGAAGGGTGGTTGGTTCACGGTATTAATTTCAGTAAGCTAAAGATTTTAAGGGATGTCATGATTGCATGGGATATACATAACACCATCCTAAAAAATATTTGGGGTTATAGTCAAGAAGGAAGTATTGGCATACTCAACAGTACTTCTGGTTCTTACCAGGTTTCAAAATCTACATGCATGCTACAGAGATACAGCCAGCAATCATACTTACATAGTTCAAGTATGTTGCAAGCAATCCCATGAATAGAATTCAGATACATAGCAATGTGTGTGCAAACATCAACCAGAGATTTATAGACACACACAAATAGTAACCTAACATACAAAATACAACTGTACAGCTATTCCACTCAAAGTCTGGTGGCATATAGCCAGTAATAGATGCATAGGTGCATGGGTGACATTTTTGGTTCAGCTGAATCTTTTGTTCCATAATTTAAAAATACTTTTTATTTCTAATATTCATCACTGGTGCTGCTCAGTATTTGTCTTGTTTTAAATTAAATGAATACTGACCATTAGTGGAGCATTTACATTTGTTTTCGGTAAATAAATGTGCATGTTGTACTGCTACAGGTGAAAAGTTCCCCTTTAGCTGTTTAAATACTTACCTAAGCAATCTGGAGAGCCGCACTAACCCGCTCCTCTTGTTCACAGAGCTGACCGCTCTAACAGGAGGTTTAGAGCAGCAGCACCCAGGGCATGCCCTAAAGGACCTTCTAACCTCCTGTTAGCGTGACCAGAGCTCTGTGAAGAAGAGGAGAAGGTTAGCGTGGCTCTCCAGCTCGCTAAAGTAAGTGTTTTTAACTATTTAAAGGAAACAGAGGAACACTGCAAAATTTAGCATTATTCCTTCATTTTCTTTAAATTTCCTGCTGCATTAATTTGGATAAACAAGACAAATATCCGTGTTTTGTCAACAAATGTGCATTTGTTACAAAATGAATGTAAATATCTAGCCAGCCATTACACTCTCATTGTCCCTGACCTTTTTATGGCTCATCCCTATAATTTCACCATGCAGTGTCTTTTTTTTTTGTTATTCCATTTCCCTTTGTCCCTCTCACTTATTTTCTCCCCTTGATCTGCTTCACCCTGTTTCTCATCTCTCTTTTTTATTATATAATTTCCCATCCTTTTTGTCTTCTCTTGCCTTCATTTGCTTTCTTTAACCAAAATGTTTTTTTTTCTGCTTTTTCCTTATGTTTCACTATAACTGCTCTTTCTTCATTTATCTTCCCAGCTGCACTCTTGTCTGAGGCTTTATTTAGTAATGCTTTAGGTCACATAGCCTTCTAGGCTAATTAGAAGCTGACCAGAGAGTGAGACAGAGCACAGGGAATGCTTGATATGCTCAGCATAGTAATATTTGTATACATTTTAATTAAGAATCCACTAAAAATACAAACATCCAGCTCTAATTGCACAGGCCATGTCTCATTATCATAACCCCAATTTGTTTAATGCAACTGACTAAATATAAGAAACCAGGATTTCCTTAGAAAGAATGCACAACAATGATAGTGTGTATTTAGCCAAGCAAATTCTCTAATTCACACTGGTTTTCAAAATGTCCTCAAGCCTCACTAATAGGCCCGTATTGTCTTGTTCTCTCCCAGATTGCCTTGAGTGAGAGCAGGTTATTAACCATGTTTACTAATCAGCTGATTATTTCACCTATGCTCCATTTTAAATGTCCTCAAATCTGGCCTGCTGGGGAGGCCTGAGGACAGGTTTGAAAACCAGTGCTCTAGTGTGTGGCCTATTATAACCAATTAAAGCCTGCATGTGAGTGTCCTTATTGCGACTAGGGCAAACCCTTATCTAGACAACAAAAATGGCTGTTTTGCTAGTTGCAACTGCGTCCTATACAGAAAATTTCAACACTACAGTAAAGAAAATGGTAAATAAGTGCTGATGCTCTATCTGGTAGCTACAACCCTTTGAACCATAACTTATTTAACTAGCACTCTAATACCAATAAAAACACGGACACAGAGAACTGGGTATAAGACCATATCATGGTCATGTTTATTTAACATTTAAATAAACCTGACTTCAACTGAAGTCATAACTAAAACACTTAACTTGTGGCGGCATTCGAGGCCTAGTAAATTAGTAATAATAGCTCCATATGACTAGAGGTCGCAGCCAGATGTTATGGAATTGCATACTGCAAAGGGGGGCCACAAAACGAGGCTCCACCCCATTCCGTCTAGGTGGTGCAAACGTCCTAAAGGATCTTCAGCCAGCAGACCCACGGGGCAGGGGCCCCCAGGTCATGACCTGAGGACATCTCCCCTGCCCATTAGCCCGACTGTCACCCCTACAGACTCTGCCCTCAGGTGTTTATGGCCATAACCTCCCGCCACTAGGAGATAAAAAATTTGGCTTTTGATTCTACCTATAAGGCACTGAGAGGAAAAAAGCCTTGCAGCAATTACCCCCAGGAAGCCCAAAACTACCGCCAGGGTCTTACATCGATTAGGCCAACTAACCCTATCCCGCCTTTAGCCTACTAAACCAGCAACCACTAGGAAGCCATTTGCCTGAATGACACCATCAAACTGTTAGCTCTATAGCCAACGAGCAAAGAGGGTTGGGAGGGAGGGAAACTTTCTTTGTTGAAAATCCCAGGAAGAAGAGGCAGGATTCTTCTAGAACTACCATTATAACTGGTAAGTCTAAGACCTCCCCTTACTTTGCAACATTGTTGCTAACACACTGAACCAGGGATTTTCACTACCTTGCAATGAACAGGCCCTTAACTCCGTTACAGGAGACTTTGCTACCCTACATTCCCCTAAGAGATAGCAGCAAAAATCAATGGGGGTGGGAGAGACCCTAGAAAAGGTGTTCCTTTAACAAGCTTTGACTTAATGAACAATTATCTTCTACTTGCCTTAGTACATTGTCCCTTTAAGTTGTGTTGTAATAATAAAGTAGTAAAAGTGATGATTTAGTCTGCTGTATAGTATAGAAAATTCCAAATGATCACACTGTATTTTATGGCATGTATGCACTATAATATAAAATGCATCAATTATTTTACATAGTACACTGCCTGAGGCCACTAACCATTATGCATTTGGAAAATAATACACAGGACATTTTTAGAACTATATTTAATTAAAAAATATCTTATACATGTCTACAAAACTGAAATTGAAACAGCTGATATTAATTTAACTTTATATAAATAATTTATTGCTAAACCTAAAACATATACCCTATTTTTGGTAGCGCCAAGCAACATAAAAATAAAAGAAATATATATATATTTCTGAAAGTGCAGATCCTATAAAATAATACTAAACACAGAGCTATTTCCCTAGTAAAAAGCTGTTTTGTTTAATTATATAAAAAATAGCCACAAAAACTATTTTTCTGTCTCAAAATATATTTTCAAATAAAAATGACGAAAAATATAACTAAAGGTTTTCATTAAACACAAGAATCTGTCATAGATATAAATTAATTTGTTTAGCATGTAATTAAAAATACATGTGCATTATTATTGCTGCTAAGTCAACTAAGTACAGCTCCCATGGGGGTTGCATCTTGTTTCTTTGGTTACTTAGCAACATTGCTATTTTTTCTCTAATAATAAGCAAGCTGCTGGACAGTAAATAAAAATGGGAGGAGGGTTATGCTTAACACCATCTGCAATTTGTGAAGTTGTAAAAGTATGTAAACTGGGTAGTATTAATTATAGCTGAATTGATTGGCAGGCCTTCCTTTTGCAAGATTAGTTACATAAGGTCAGGGGATAGGGCTGCACAAATGTTTGCTTGTACAATAATAAGAGCGTGCCAACTAGACATGTGCAATTAGTTTCGGACGAATTTTGGCTGATTCGGAGATTCGGATCAATCCGAATTTCTGAATCAGCACCATAACTAAAATCACGAAAAATCCCAAAAACGAATAAATCTGTTTCAGAATTTCGGATCCATTCTGTATTCATATTCATCTAATCTAATTCTAAACCACCGTCCCCCCACATCGCCAACACTAAATAAAGCTATTAACTCCAAAATTGCTGTCCCCCCACATCGCCAACACTTAATAAACCTATTAACTCTTAAACCGCCGTCCCCCCACATCACCAACACTAATAAACCTATTAACTTTTAAACCGCCATCCCCCCACTTTGTCAACACTAAATAAACCTATTAACTCTTAAACCACCGCCCCACCACATCACCAACACTAAATAAACCTATTAACTCCTAAACCCCCATCCCCCCACATCGCCAATACTAAATAAACCTATTTACCCCTAAACCGCTGTTCACCCACATTACCAACACTAAATAAACCTATTAACCCCTAAACCATTGTCCCTCCACATTGCCAACACTAAATATACCTATTAACCACTAAACTTCCATCCCCCACATCGCAAATACTAAATAAAACTATTAACCTCTAAACTGCCGTTTAAAAACAACCCAAAAAAAAAAAAAAAGAATCTATAAATAAACTACCAATAGTCCTTAAAAGGGCCTTTAGTAGGGCATTGCCCTAAAGTTAACACCTCTTTTGCCAATAAAATAAACCAAATACCCCCTAACATTACAACCCCCCACCACCCAACCCCCCAAAATAAAAAAAAACCTAACTAAAAAAAACAACTAATTTACCCATTGCCCCAAAAAGGGCATTAGTATGGGCATTGCCCTTAAAAGGTCATTCAGCTCTTTTTCAGCCCATTAAAAAAAAAAAGCCCTAATCTTCAAAAACCTCCACTAACCCCAAAATCAGTACTCACCATTGATGAAGTCCGGCGATCCATCTTCATCCCAGCTGCCAAACATTTTTATCCAGACTTCTCCATATTCATCTATCGCGGATCCATCTTCTATCTTCATGACGGAGGCCAATAGGATTTAAGCAGCTCTCATCCTATTGGCTGATTTGATTTTTTAGCCAATAGGAATGCAATGGTACCCCAATATAAAAGGGGTGCCTTGCATTCAATCTTCATGGTGCAGAGGACGATCACATGAAGAGCACCTTCGTGTCCGACCGATGGACCTCCACCTCTGTTTCCCCTCTGCGCATCCACCGACCGCTCCGTCATGAAGATATAAGATGGACCCGCCATGGATGAAAATTGAGCCACCTGGATGAAGAAGATGGATGTCTGGACTTTATCAATGGTGAGTGCCGATTTTGTTTGTTTTTTAATTTGTTTTTTTTATTTTGGGGGGTTGGGGGGATGTAATGTTAGGAGGTATTTGGTTTATTTTATTGGCAAAAGATCTGTTAACTTTAGGGCAATGCCCTACAATGGGCCCCTTTAAGGGCTATTGGTAGTTTATTTATAAATTAGTTTTTTTTTTTTTTTTTTAAACAGGGGGAACATCCCCCCAACTAACAAGTAATGTTAGTTAGTTTTTTTTATTTAAACGTAGGTTTGATTTTTATTTCACAGATACGTTTGTATTTATTTTAACTAGGTAGTTAGTAATATTGTAACTTTAATTTAGGTGTATTTTAATTATGTTAAAGTTAGGGGGTGTTAGGTTTAGGGGTTAATAGTTTAATTTAGTTAGTTGCGATGTTGGGGGAAAGCGGTTTAGGGGTTAATAGCTTTATTTAGTGTTTTGGCGATATGGGGGGATGGTGGTTTAGGGGTAAATAGTCTAATTTAGGTAGTTGCGATGTAGGGGATGGCGGTTTAGAGGTTAATACGTTTATTTAATGTTTGCGATGTTGGGGGAAAGCGGTTTAGGGGTTAATAGCTTTATTTAGTGTTTTGGCGATATGGGGGGATGGTGGTTTAGGGGTAAATAGTCTAATTTAGGTAGTTGCGATGTAGGGGATGGCGGTTTAGAGGTTAATAAGTTTATTTAATGTTTGCGATGTGGGGGGACAGTGGTTTAGGGGCTAATAGTTTAATGTAGGTAGTTGCAATGTGGGGGTTGGTGATTTAGAGGTTAATAGCTTTATTTAGTGTTGACGATATGGGGGAGAGTGGTTTAGGGGTTAATAGGTTTATTAAGTGTTGGCGATGTGGGGGGACAGCGGTTTAGAGGTTAATAGGTTTATTTAGTGTTGACAATGTGGGGGGATGGAGGTTTGGAGGTTAATAGGTTTTGAGGGGATGGCGGTTGAGAAGTTAATAGGTTTTTATTAAGTGTTGGCGATGTGGGGGGATGGCGATTTAGATCATTTTGTTTCTGCATATTTTTTATGTTAAGTTAAATCATTTTTCAGATTCATTCGTTATTTCGGATCCATTTTTTATTCATATTAATTATTCTATTCTAAACTTTAGAATAGAATAATGAATATGAATAAAGAATGGATCCAAAATAACGAATGGATCTGAAAAATTATTTAACTTAACATAACTAATATGCCGAAACAAACTTATTTATTTAACTTAACATAATGAATATGCCAAAATGAAATTATTTATTTAACTAATACAAACGAATATCTTCGGTGTTCACATATGTCTAGGGCCAACTACATGCTCACCCTGACAGAGCCATTAAAGAGAATGAGTCACCAGCAAATGACACCGAAAATGACCTGTTAGAGAGATAAAAGTGAATCCAAGAGAGGGTGGTGTCAAAGAGACCCAGAGAGCTGAGAGTCAGTAGGAGGAGGGGTTGGTTAATGGTGTTAAAGGCAGCTGAGAGGTCAAAAAAGATAAGTGGCTATTATTTTTAGCAGAAAGAAAATCATTAGTAACCTTGGTGAGGTCAGTCTAAGTTGAGTGTTGGGGACGGAAGCCAGATTGCAGGGGTTTGAGTAAGGAGTTGGAGGACAGGAAGTAGGTTAGGCGGTCAAAAACTAGTTTTTCCAGGAGTTTTAAAGTTAGGGAAAGCAGTTATAAGGGGCAGTAGTTTACAGGAGAATTAGGGTCAAGGGAGGGTTTTTTGAGGATAGGGGTGACATTTGCATGTTTTAAAGAAGATGGGAATGAACCAGTAGGAAGGGATAGGTTGAAGATTTGAGTAAGAGCTGGAAAGAGGGTGGAAGACAGAAAATGTATTAGATATGAAGGGATAGGATCAAGCGGGCAGTTCGTGAGTTTTAGGAAAACTTAATTCTCAGTGGTTGTGGGGAAGATGCAGAGAGTGGTGAGGGGATGACTGGGGTGGAGATAGAATATTGTAGGCTTGTGTTGGGATGTTGCTTTGGATGGTATGTGTTTTGTTTAAAAAGTGGTCTGAGTATTAAAGGCAGATGAAGGGGCGGTGCAGATGTGTAGAGGAAAGAGTTGAAAGTAGAGAAGAGACATTTAGGATTTGAGGAGTGAGTAAATACAGTATACAAGAAGATAAGTAGGTTTGCTTGGCTTCAGGGCAGATGTGTAAGAATGAAGAATAAACCTATAGTGGGTGAAATAACACCTGTAATATTGTGAATGATTATACTGGTGACAAGGAATTGTAATTTCCAGCAGCATTTCCAATTGGGATCCATACAAGTATCATAAAGCATTTGGATCATTAAAAACGGACCTTTTCTTCTTCTTTTCATCTCGTTTACGTATATATTTAAGTGTGTGTTTCTTTTATGAATTATAAGTGAATTAGATTGTACATGCATGTTTTTTAACCTTTTAATGTTGTGGATTTATTTGTAATATTAAATTTAGTACACTTTAAACCCACTGCTTCATATTAAACTACTCAGGTAGCGCTGCTGTTAATCCCTAAGTGTTGGGATAGTGTGAAGTGTGATTTGTGTATGTAGGGTATTAGAGGAAACCCTATTATAACAGCAGTTTCATACAGCACTGTGACAATACACACACTTTCTAAATCAATAGCACTCCCATCATTGTGCTAGTATTACTAGTTAAAAGTAAAACGTTATTGCTTAAGCTAAAGATTCAGGCCTGCTAACATCTGGAGGTCGGATAACGTGACCACAATAACTCTCTTTCCCCATAAACTTCCATAGGGCGCTCTAGCTTGAACGCTAACCTGAAGGTGCACAAGGCCAACTGTGTTGAAGCCGAAAATTTGTTAAGAATACTTCAAAATTAAGATGACTCATGTTGGGTTGCACATAAATAATCTTAAAGAGACAGTATACTGTAAATTTGTTTTTCCCTTAATGGGTTTTAAATTACTTTTTTACCAATTGCAGAATATAAAATGTATAAGAATTTTCTTTTTAAGGTTTATTTGTGTATATGAATTAGCTGATTTTGTGTTTTGAAGGCACAACCTAATAAAATGGGATGAGTTTGTAAGGTATAATCAGATCTCATTACTTTATCATATTGAGTACATATACATGCTTCTTATCTTATATCTGTCTGTAAACCAAAGACCCATACTTGGATGAGCAATGAAAAATTAACCTTTTACTACCTTATTGCTTCTACAGGGAGTGCAGAATTATTAGGCAAATGAGTATTTTGACCACATCATCCTCTTTATGCATGTTGTCTTACTCCAAGCTGTATAGGCTTGAAAGCCTACTACCAATTAAGCATATTAGGTGATGTGCATCTCTGTAATGAGAAGGGGTGTGGTCTAATGACATCAACACCCTATATCAGGTGTGCATAATTATTAGGCAACTTCCTTTCCTTTGGCAAAATGGGTCAAAAGAAGGACTTGACAGGCTCAGAAAAGTCAAAAATAGTGAGATATCTTGCAGAGGGATGCAGCACTCTTAAAATTGCAAAGCTTCTGAAGCGTGATCATCGAACAATCAAGCGTTTCATTCAAAATAGTCAACAGGGTCGCAAGAAGCGTGTGGAAAAACCAAGGCGCAAAGTAACTGCCCATGAACTGAGAAAAGTCAAGCGTGCAGCTGCCAAGATGCCACTTGCCACCAGTTTGGCCATATTTCAGAGCTGCAACATCACTGGAGTGCCCAAAAGCACAAGGTGTGCAATACTCAGAGACATGGCCAAGGTAAGAAAGGCTGAAAGACGACCACCACTGAACAAGACACACAAGCTGAAACGTCAAGACTGGGCCAAGAAATATCTCAAGACTGATATTTCTAAGGTTTTATGAACTGATGAAATGAGAGTGAGTCTTGATGGGCCAGATGGATGGGCCCGTGGCTGGATTGGTAAAGGGCAGAGAGCTCCAGTCCGACTCAGACGCCAGCAAGGTGGAGGTGGAGTACTGGTTTGGGCTGGTATCATCAAAGATGAGCTTGTGGGGCCTTTTCGGGTTGAGGATGGAGTCAAGCTCAACTCCCAGTCCTACTGCCAGTTTCTGGAAGACACCTTCTTCAAGCAGTGGTACAGGAAGAAGTCTGCATCCTTCAAGAAAAACATGATTTTCATGCAGGACAATGCTCCATCACACGCGTCCAAGTACTCCACAGCGTGGCTGGCAAGAAAGGGTATAAAAGAAGAAAATCTAATGACATAGCCTCCTTGTTCACCTGATCTGAACCCCATTGAGAACCTGTGGTCCATCATCAAATGTGAGATTTACAAGAAGGGAAAACAGTACACCTCTCTGAACAGTGTCTGGGAGGCTGTGGTTGCTGCTGCACGCAATGTTGATGGTGAACAGATCAAAACACTGACAGAATCCATGGATGGCAGGCTTTTGAGTGTCCTTACAAAGAAAGGTGGCTATATTGGTCACTGATTTGTTTTTGTTTTGTTTTTGAATGTCAGAAATGTATATTTGTGAATGTTGAGATGTTATATTGGTTTCACTGGTAAAAATAAATAATTAAAATGGGTATATATTTGTTTTTTGTTAAGTTGCCTAATAATTATGCACAGTAATAGTCACCTGCACACACAGATATCCCCCTAAAATAGCTAAAACTAAAAACAAACTAAAAACTACTTCCAAAAATATTGAGCTTTGATATTAATGAGTTTTTTTGGGTTCATTGAGAACATGGTTGTTGTTCAATAATAAAATTAATCCTCAAAAATACAACTTGCCTAATAATTCTGCACTCCCTGTATATCCCACTGGGGGCCCCATTACATATGCAGCGTCGACGCAAAAGCCAGCGACGCCGGTTTTTGCGCGTTTTTGGTATCCTAAATACAGCGCCGCATATAGATGCGGCACGTATATTTCACCCGTTGCTCGCAATTTTTACTCCCATAAGCTAACATGGGACTGCGTTGTAAATCGGTATCCAATATCCAGCGCAAGGCCTTACGTGGCAAAAATGGAGAAATCTTACTTCATTTTCACCTCGCCATAAAAGGCAGCCGTAGCAGGAGTATGGGAGCACCGTAACTCCCGAAAATGCCCGCAAAAATAAACAAACACCTAACGCATGCGCAATGTCTATCTACCTGTCAACCGCAATCCCCCACCGCAATAACTAATAAACTGTATTAACCCCTAAACTGCCATAGCACACACCGCAATAAACCTAGTCTAGTATTAACCCCTAAACCGCCATAGCCCACATAGCCTATTAAATGTATTAACCCCTAATCTGCCACCGCCAACGTCGCCGCCACTATAATAAAGTTATTAAATAAATCTAAATAATAATACTATTATTAACTAAATTATTCCTATTTAAAACTAAATACTTACCTATAAAATAAACCCTAAGATAGCTACAATATAATTAATAATTACATTGTAGCTATTTTAGGATTTATTTTTATTTTACAGGCAACTTTGTATTTATTTTAACTAGGTACAATAGCTATTAAATAGTTACTAACTATTTAATAGCTACCTAGTTAAAATAATTACAAATTTACCTGTAAAATAAAACCTAACCTAAGTTACAATTACACCTAACACTACACTATCATTAAATTAATTAAATAAATTAACTACAATTACTAAAAATTAAATACAATTAAATAAAATAAACTATAGTACAAAAACAAACACTAAATTACAGAAAATAAAAAAATAAATTTAAAATAATTACACTTAATCTAAGCCCCCTAATAAAATAAAAAAGCCTCCCAAAATAATAAAATGCCCTACCCTATACTAAATTACAAATAGCCCTTAAATGGGCTTTTTGCGAGGCATTGCCCTAAAGTAATAAGCTCTTTTACCTGTAAAAAAAGAAATACACCCCACCAACATTAAAACCCACCACCCACACCCAACATTACTCTAAAACCCACCCAATCCCCCCTTAAAAAACCTAACACTATCCCATAGAAAATCAACCTTCCTTGAGCCGTCTTCACCCAGCCGGGAAGAAGTCTTCATCCAATCCGGGCACAAGTGGTTCTCCAGCCGGGCAGAAGTCTTCATCCGATTCGGGCAGAAGAGGTCCTCCATCCGTGAAGTTCAATCCGATTGGCTGATCCAATCAGCCAATAGGATTGAGCTTGCATTCTATTGGCTGATTGGAACAGCCAATAGAATGCAAGGTCAATCCGATTGGTTGATTGCATCAGCCAATAGGATTTTTCCTACCTTAATTCCGATTGTTTGATAGAATCCTATCAGCCAATAGGAATTCAAGGGACGCCATCTTGGATGACGTCATTTAAAGGAACCGTCATTCGTCGTTAGTCCGTCGGACAGGAAGGATGCTCTGCGTCGGATGTCTTTAAGATGGAGCCACTCCTCGTCAGATGGATGAAGATAGAAGATGCCACTTGGATGAAGACTTTTGCATGGATGGAGGACCTCTTCTGCCTGGATCGGATGAAGACTTCTGCCCGGCTGGAGGACCACTTGTGCCCGGATCGGATGAACACTCCTGCCCGGCTGGGTGAAGACTGCTCAAGGTAGGGTGATCTTCAATGGGGTGTTGTGATCCTGTGGATTGAGGTGGGTACCTCCTGTTCGATTGGTATATGCTATGCAATAGCACAATAATAGTTTTATTTTTATTTATATTTTATTTTGTTTGGTTTTGCACATTATGATTGAACGCTATCAATGACAGTGATATGTAGGTAGTGATATGTAGGTCTGTGATGCCTACAGCAACGTGTGAGTGGAGACACGGTGCTACTTATAGATTGGATGATTTAACTATTAGATTTATGATTTTGGGGAACATTATAGCACACATGTCGCCCTATGGTCTTTCAGAGATAGATGGGCATTGGTTGTTTAAATTTTTTTTAGGATTTTTAATTTTTTTTTTTTAGGATTGTTTAAGCCTATCAGTAGTTGGTTTTATTCCAATCAGATAGAAGTAGGTGTGACTGGGTGTCAGTCTAATTATGTCATGAATACCCTATGATATTAATATGTACATAGTGGTGATGCAGCTCCTTTTTATTTTATTTTCATTTAATCTTTGATAGTCTTTTTGTTTATTATTAGTACATTTATCTTTGCAGTTGTGGCTGATGTGGCAGAAACAGTTGACACATTAAACTGGATAATTTTGTGTTCTATTGCATTGAGATGCCATTAGTTTGTGATGTCCGCCCATACTTTGTGTGATACAATAAACAATATACATAGCTGACTTGGGTGAATATACATGAGCACACATGGATCTGATGGGTCTTTATTTTGTTATGTGTTATTGCGATATGCATGGAGAGCATGTGTTATTGCGATATGCATGGAGAGCTCACTAGTGCACTCCCATCACAGCTGTGAGCCTATCAATGGCTTGTTGTTGTTTAGTCACCAATCAATGGAATGTTGGGGGGTGTGGCTGAACTTCACTGTGACCGGCTCTGCATACTGTCAGATCATACAAGCGCAGATAGGTTGTCACGGTGATTGAGACATTCTAATGTCCCTGGTTACTTCGCTGGAAAATCTGGAGTCAGATGTGAGTGGATGTAACTAAGTGTTATTGCGATCGGCCCAATCATGCAGATAGCGGTCTCTTTCTTTATGAATGTCTTTGGACTAGGTGTATACTTTTATCTGTACTGCTGTGGCTGAAACGGTGGGCACTTTTTCGTTATTTACGGTATGGAGGGGACACTAGTAAGCTTGCACAGTATTTATGTGCTATAGGTTATCTGTCACTGCGATCAACAGGGTGAGTTTATTTGCGCACTCCCACTACCGCTGTGAGCCTATCAGGGGTTTGTTGTTATTTTGGCACCCAATCAATGAGAGTTAGGTAGGAGTGGCTGAACTTCACTGCGATTGGCTCTGTGAACTGTCAGATCATGCAAGCATAAATAGATCTTGGCCGTGATAGAGACAGTTTTGCGCCGCAGACTAGGGATGTATTTGCTTCACATTTGTTTTGTTTTATCTATATTGATTTAGGTGATTGTTTTATTATTTTGATCGTTCAGATCCAATACCGGTTGTGCATTATTTATTCCCATGGGGGCGTGTGTCTCCTGAAGTTGGAATGTTCCATTTGTGGGCTCCCACTACGCCAGGGATATATTTTCATGGACTATATGTGAGGGATACATATGTAATGTTTTGTACACTTATAGTTTGATACACTATTGTTCACTTAAACATATATTTATGATTGATATACACTTGCTACACGAGTTTCATATTTAACATTAGGTATTTATTCTAATAGCACATTTTTCTGTCGATTGGTACAGTTCTGAGGTGTTTGCACACGGCCTCCATTCATTGGTGGCCTCTCTAGGGGAGGGTTTAACAGGCCTTTATTAGTTTGTTTGTTTGTAGTTTCTGTTGGTCAGAGGAAGGGACGCTATTTGTCCCGAAACGTCACTAATACATTTTATTTGGATAAGTTATCTGAAGACCAGTGAGTGCTTTCTTTGATTTTGCTGATATATATATATATATATATATATATATATATATATATATATATAACATTATATATAGGTATAGATATATACAGATTTATATAGGGATACCTATTTATAAATACATAGAACATATTCTGATATGTTCAGAACATTGGAATGTGAAAGATTTATAGTAGATACACAGTATAACACTGTACTAAATATGAATATTGTATAATTATGAATTTACATGTTTTCATCTATTTAACTGCAAAAGGCTCCAGTGCAATAATATATATATATATATATATATATATATATATATATATATATATATATATATATATATATATATATATATATATAGTTAAGGCAGCCAACAGCTCTTTTATATTAAAAATAAACAAAGCCCCACCCACCAAACCCCCCAAAAGAAGACTGCTCCGGACCTCTGCTCTGCGCTCCCTTCGCTGTGGATGAAGATGATGGACCCACGTGGAAGAAGACCTTCTCTGTCAGACTTCTGAAACCGTAACTACCTATTTGGGACTTTATTGTTAGTTGTTTTTTTTTGGGGGGGGGTTTGTTTTTATAGATAAGGGTTTATTGGGCAATTTGCAAAAGAGCTGAATGCCCTTTTAAGGGCAATGCCCATACAAATGCCCCTTTGGGGGCAATGGGTAGTTTAGGTTTATTAGTGTTAGGTTTTTTTATTTTGGGGGGTTTGGTGGGTGCGGGTTTATTTTTAATGTAAAATAGCTGATTTCTTTAGGGCAATGCCCTACAAAAAGCCCTTTTAAGGGCTATTGGTAGTTCATTCTTAGATTAGGGGGTGTTTTTATTTTGGGGGGGGCTTTTTATTTTTATAGGGATTAGGTTTATTATTTTTATTTTGGATAGTGTTGTTTATTTTTTTCTGTAATTTTACTTTTTTTTTTTTGTAGCTTGGGGGGGGGTTACATTTTTCACACATAGACTGCCCTCTGGGCAGGCTTATCAACTGGTATACATATAAATACATATGTACACACATATAAATATAAATATATATATATATATATATATATATATATATATATATGTATATATATGGAAAGCAAGGGTGTGGGTGACCAGCGCTCAAAAAGGTCTAGTGTTCAATGTTGAATTGGATATCTGTGACCTAGTGTAGATTGAACAAATATGTCAGTAGATATCTAATGATTTAGGTGTAGTATTGTGCAGCTGAACCAGATTAATTGTGTACCCCTAACACAATGGGTGAAAACGGTGAATAAAGAGAACAGATATATCTGGGTAATACAGCGCAGCAAAATACAAAGTGAATGACGCAATGATGTGTAATCTAATAAACACTACAGTAGGTAACTGAGTGAACCTTCGGAATTGAAAAAGTTCTAGTGTCTTAATTGTTGTCTTTTTTTCACAAATGCAGTAGTCTTATTAGAGTTCTATATCTTGTCTATTCGGATATATAGATAGGTGAAAGGATGTCGCCTTACCAGATGTTACCCCAATCATATGAGGTAAGGTTTGTTCATATAGGAAGTATCTTTGTCTTGTCTTTAATGACCACTGGTCCGAGTGCCACAGGTGTGTCGGTCCAAACAGGAAGATCTGGTTTCCTTCTCAGGGTTCCGTCACTTTGGTGTATATGATCTTTGTCCAGTAGAAACTTTTTATTTTCATTTTTTATTTACATATTTGAATTTGGTAAATATTTTGACCCTGCAACTCGGTTACTCAGATATCGGGCAGAGAGGTAAGCAGTGGTACAGTGGAGTCTCAGTATGCAGTATGCAGACTGATACACAGCTGCACTGCATACTGCCCCTTCAAGCTGATATCTCAGCAGGTTGATAATGAATGATTGATTAGCTAAATGTTCATATTGAAATTGTGCAATGTAGAGGGAAAGAGAAGTGTTATAGTTAAATGAATAGTGTAGTCAAAATTAAACTTTCATGATTCAGATAGAGCATGCAATTTTAAGCAACTGTTTAATTTACTCCTATTATCAATTTTTCTTCATTCTCTGGGTATCTTTATTTGAATGTAAGCTTAGGAGCCGGTCCATTTTTGGTTCATTACCTGGGTAGCGCTTGTTGATTGGTGTCTAAATGTAGCCACCAATCAGCTAATGCTACCCATGTGTTGAATCAAAAGTGGTCCGGCACCTAATCTTATATTCTTGCTTTTTCAAATAAAGATACCAAGAGAACGAAGAAAAATTGATAATTGGAGAAAATTAGAAAGTTGCTTAAAATTGCATGCTCTATCTGAATCATGTAATTTTAATTTCAACTAGGATATTCCTTTAAGACACACTGTGGCTTGAAAACAATTTAGTAAAATGGCATTACCTATATGCTATGAGTAGTATCCTGGACTGCCACTATCCCTGCACCACAATGACACTGCGGTTTTTTTTTTGCATGATTTACTGGTCTTAGCTTCATAGTTCTTCAAATGTCATTACTTGCAACAACATATTGATTTTGTACATCTTTAAATAGATTATATTCATATCTTCTGTCTCTGTTGACAACATCTACTTCAAATAACTGAACCTTATTTGGTGTTTGTGAGTAAAGGGCATTTATCTGTACTGGAAAGCATTAGGTCAATTCAACCCCATCCAGAGTTTTAGCATTCTGCCATTATTAATGGCTTACCGGTCTGTGGAGTTTCAATGAAGAAATTGTAAATGGAGGGACCGAAAGAACCAGCTCATCTCCCGAGAGAGAGTGTGTTTAATTAAACTTCCTTTGCTTGGGTCATTTACTCCAAAACTACCTGTGGATGAACTGATAATTACTTTGTCAGGATGCTAATTAATTTTCTATACATAATGAATATAATTTTATCTTCCTAGTTTAGATGCAAGAAAAATGTTAACATCATTCCAGAGAGGAATAAATGAAGTGATGTAAAGCATGTGTTTTACAGCTGAATCAAGCTATTAAATTAATCAGGCTCTTTCATGATAGTAATTTGTGACATTGTAAAAATCTTGGTGTGAGGCAAACTGAAGATTATAAAATATTAACTCTTTGTTTCTGAGACCTTATATTATTATTTTTCTCCTTCTTCCTCTCTCCCTTATGTATTATATGGCATTCCCCTGTAGGAATGATCAAGGATAGAATGACAAACACCTAGATTACAAGTTTTGCGTTCGTGTTTTAGCTCTGAAAAAATGGCAATTTCAGAGTTAAAACCAGAACGCAGCCATTAAGAGTCTTGTTGGTATAGCTGTACCCCAAGCATTTTAGCCTGTAACGCAATGTCAGTCCCGCACTATTGGCTATTCAAATCAGCCAATAGAATTTTAGTAGCTCTCATCCTATTGGTTGATTTGAACAGCCAATAGGACTTCAGTAGCTCTCATCCTATTGGCTGATTTAAATGTCAAAAATCAAATCAGCCAATAGGAATGCAAGGGATGCCATTTTGAATAGGCTCCCTTGCATTGAAGATTCAATATATGCGACCGTATGAAGAGGATGCTCCACGCCAGATGTCGCTGGGATGAAGATAGAAGATGCCACCGGGATGAAGATAGAAGATGCCGTCTGGATGAAGATAGAAGACGCCACCTGGATGGATGAAGACCTCGCTGCCTGGATGAAGACTTCTCGCTACCTGGATGTCTGGACTTCAGAAACTGTAAGTGGATCGTCGGGGGTTAATGTTAGGTTTTTTAAACTTTTTTGGGTGTTTTTTTTTTTTAAGATTAGGGTTTGGCCTTTTCTTAAAAGAGCTAAATGCCCTTTTCATGGCAAGAAAAATAACTGAATGCCCTTACAATGCTCATACGAATGCCCTTTTCAGGGCAATGGTTAGCTTAGGTTTTTGTTAGAGTTAGTTTTTTTATTTTGGGGGGTTGGTTGGGTGGTGGGTTTTACTGTTCTGGGGTCTTTGTATTTTTTTTCAGGTAAAAGAGCTGATTTCTTTAGGGCAATGCATTACAAAAGGCCTTTTAACTGCTATTTGTAGTTTATTGTAGACTAGGTTTTTTATTATTTTGTGGGGGCTATTTTAATTTTATAGGGCTATTAGATTAGGTGTGATTATTTTTATTTTTGATAATTTCGTTTGTTATTTTTTGAAATTAAGTATTTTTTTTTTTGTAATTTAGTATTTTTTATTTTTTGTAATTTAGATTTAATTTTTTTAGTAGTTTTAGGTTTTTTAATGTGTAATTTAATTTATTTAATTGATAGTTATTTAAATTTTAGTATAATAGTAATGTTAGTTTAATTTATAGTTTAAACTTAGTTTTTTTTTAATTTCCCAGGTGCGTGTTTATTTATTTTAAGATAGGGATCTTGTAATTTTAATTTAAAGTTAGGGGGTTGTTAGGTTTAGAGGTTAATAGTTAATAGTTTAATTTAGTTTTTTGTGATGTGGGGAGCTGTCGGTTTAGCTGGTTAAAAACTTTATTTAGTGGCAGCAATGTCGGGGAGCGGCAGAATAGGGGTTAATATCTTTATTATAGTGTGGCCGATGGTGGGATGCGGGGGGAATAGGGATTAATAACTTTATTATAGTGGCAGCCATATCGGGAGCTGCAGATTAGGGGTTTATAAATTTATTTCGGTGGCGGCGATGTCGGGAGCGGCAGATTAGGGGTTAATAAATTTATTTAGGTGTCAGCTATGTTGGGGGTGGCAGATTCAGGGTGTTTAGACATGGGGTTTATGCTAGGGTGTAACTTTTTTCCCCATAGACATCAATGGGGTTGCGTTAAGGAGCTTTTCATTCCGTGTTCACCGGTGATGTCTATAGGGAAAGAGTGCATGAGCATGTCAAAGCAGCACTTGGATTTTGTGCGGTATAGAGCTCATCGCCTCCATATCACACCCACAAGGCGGCTTTTCAAAAACTCGTAATGACAGCGTTATGCAGGGTGAAATAACACAACTTTTGTTGCGTTCGTTTCAGACCCTCTATACCGCAAAACTTGTAATCTAGGTGAAAGAGAGGTGTTATATATAGCCATATATATTCCACAGAGGATATTCTAATTTAATGCATTAAATTCACATATAATGTGGTACTATTAAAAGGCTATTATTAGTCAATTTAGCTGAAGTAGGTTACAGAGAAGGTTGTGAATATTATTTGAATACTATTAAAGAATTAAAGTTTTTAGACTAAGGATATAACATTTTTACTGTATTTTTTTTTCAGATAAAAGGTGTAAAATGTACACTATATTGATTATAAAAACCAAAATACAACCTAATATATGCATTGTATATATATATATATATATATATATATATATATATAACATATATATATACTGTGTATATATATATATATATATATATATATATATATATATATATATTTGTTGAAAGAAAAAACTTGGATAATAAGGCGGAAATAAACTAGATGTACCACAATCATAGTAACAAGCAATTGCTATTCTTCTCTGCTGCTGTGGGTTTTTTTTTTACATTACCAGTAAATTTTAACAATTTTAACCATTCAAAGAAATGTATAAAATTATTGTAAGAAAAGTTTATAATTCTAAACATTAAGCTACATTTATAGCCTGAAATGATAATTAAGTAGCAGTGGTCTTAACCTGTCTGCCACTTAAAATGTGGTGGATTGAAATCCAATTTGGATGATTGACAGCCCCTGCTAGCTGCCGTTTGGCAACCTATTGGCATTGTACAAGCAATGATTAGATGTGTACAGCGTATGCTGTCAACTTGGCAGCAAGGTCCTCAAATCATGTCTGCCCGACTTTTCATAAATGGAGCCTTTTCTGGGCTAGTGGGGCACTAATTTATTACGCACTCGCAAATGGGCAAATTTGCCCGTTTGTGGGCGAGTGATAAATAACCAGCCATCACAAGTGCCGCGAGCTTGCGGTAGCGATTAGCAATCATAAAATTAACCAGAGATCAGATCTCTGGTTAAAGTTATACATGTGCCCCAAATGCCCTCAAAATACAGTGTAGTGTATTTTATTAAAAAATAACTGCACTAGGCAGTATTTTGGGGTAAAGTTGGTGGGAAACCATATTTTCTAGGGGTGGCTTACTCATTGTATCTATTATCTATGTATCTATGCTAAATATAATGCTAAATACGAAACCCCTTTGGCTACTGAATAAAACAAATCTGTCCAAAGAAATATTGCACACTTTACCCCTTAACTCACTATATTGTTTAGGGATGGCCTACTTCTACTGTGGAATATCAAACATCCAAGTCCATTTTTTTTGCTGCACTAAAAAGATGCAAGGAAGTACTTTTTAGCCTGAGCAATAAATTCTATCACACAAAACGAAGGGTATTGGCTCACATCCACTTGCAAATAAATAATAAATTTTTAATGTTGCAAAAAAATGCCTGCAAAAAACAGCTATGTTTTTATATTAAAATTGGGATCTTGGGAGAAATTCGGGGTGGCGGCCATTTTAGGTTGCAGTACTGTGTGTTGCTCTAGTCTTCAGATCTAATCTCTACAAAACCATCATTTAAGTCAGCTATTAAATGGATTTAAACATAGTATTTTTTCAAGGTGAAGATGCTCTGTCAAATGTTACTCTCTTTATGATTGCTATCAGCTACAGTATACTGGAGACTGCAAGAGGTTGTGTCCTCCTATCTTTCCCAGCACAGTTCCTCTGTGTCTCTGTTGTTACATAGTGCGAGAAGTGCACTACAAATATGTCTGGATCATGCAATCTAACACTCTCTTCTTGCATACCTGACTTACTTAAAGGGACAGTCCACTCCAACATTTGTATTTTTAAAAAAAAAATAATCCCTTTATTACACTTTCCCCAATTTTGCATAACCAACATGGTTATATTGATAAATGTGTTACCTCTGTGATTACCTTGTATCTAAGCCACTGCAGGCTGGCCCCTTATTTTAGTTCTTTTGACAGACTTGCATTTTAGCCAATCAGTGCTGACATAAATAACTCCACAGAAGTGAGCACAATGTTATCTATATGGCAGACATGAAATAGCAGTATCTAATTGTGAAAAACTGTCAAAATGCTCTGAAATAAGAGGCAGACTTCAACAGATTAGAAATTAGCATATGAGCCTACCTAGGTTTTACATTCAACAAAAAATACCAAGAAAACAAAGCAAATTTGATGATAATAGTAAATGGGAATGTTGTTTAAAATTGCATGCCCTATCTGAATCATGAAAGTTTAATTTTGAATTGACTGTCCCTTTAAAGAGATGGCTGTTTACATTTTGACTGAGATTGGTAATCTGCTTGATCAATATTATGCAGAATTTACTAAAGCATTGAATGAAGCATTCAGCCCTACTGATATCTGCACTTCCATCCATTTATTTGGTGGCAATTGGGGGCCATTTTTTGAATTGACTAGAGATCTGACCTCTGGTTTATTTTCCTAACTCAAAGTACTACCACAAACTTGGGGTAGCATTAAACAGCCGTTTATGGGTGCACATTCGTTAAATTAGTACTCCACTTGTAATCTAGCCCTCAATGTGGAATTGGAGTGGGGATAATCTATATAATTTAAACGTATTGATGCAAGCATTTTTGCAGTTTTATACTACAGGTTTTGCTTATATTTACTTGCCTCAGATTTGCAGTATTACTATGCTCACTACTTGTGTTTTGTTAAGTTAGTTCTTCTTAACCTGATGTTAGGAGCAAACTATATTTATAAATGCACATACCTGTCTACTATTATACAAAAAAAGAGGTTTAAAATGTGAGACCTGTGTTGAGTATAGTTTGCAGTAAACTTTCATTATATCATTGCTACAGGAAGTGAGTTCAATGGGCAGGGGCACACAGGAAACAGGAAGAGTTCTAGTTCAGTCTAGTTTGGAGTTGCATTGCAGTCAGTCATGTAATAAAGTTATTGTAGAAAAGCAGCCTCTCTCTGTCATCATCAGTTATATAAATAAGCAGACAACACATGGTACCAGAAGTGGATGTTTCTCCAGGAACTGAACTACAGCAATAATACAAGAAATAAAAATGGATACACAGCATGGAGCAGTTACAAGACAACATCATCCAGCACAAGAGCAAAGACATTTTCACAGTGTTGCCAGCCTCAAACCACCACCAGACCTCAGGTCTGTGGGGAATTTGGAAGACGTGTGGGGAACATTTAAACAAAGGTTTACACTGTGAGGCCCATTTATCAAACTCTGTATGGAGTTTGAGGGCCCGTGTTTCTGGCGAGCCTGCAAGCTCGGCAGAAACACCAGTTATGAAGCAGCGGTCTAAAGACCGCTGCTCCATAACCCTGTCTGCCTGCTCTGATGAGGCAGACAAGAATCGCCACAATTCAACCCGATCGAGTACGATCGGGTTGATTGACAACCCCCTGCTTGCGGTCTGCAGGAGGTGGCATTGCCCCAGCAGCTCTTGTGAGCTGCGGTGCAATGCTGAATACGGAGAGCGTATTGCTCTCCGCATTCAGCGATGTCTGTCGGACCTGATCCGCACTGTCGGATCAGGTCCGACAGACACTTGATAATTCGGCCTCTGTATATGAAAGCCACAACACCTCTTCACTCCCAGATGATCAGAAAATAGCTTTGCTTTTAACTGTTGCTGGGCCAGAGGCTCTAGACATTTATAACAGTTTTCAATTATCAGAAACTGATGGTGATAATTATGAGCTTGTTATGGAGAAATTTACAACTTACTGCACTCCCAAGAAAAATGAAACTTATGAACATTTTGTGTTTAACTCAAGGGTACAGCAACCACATGAGACAGTAGAAGAGTTTGTCACTGACCTCAGATTAAAAAGCAGGTCTTGTAAATTTGGTGTTTTGTAAGAATCACTGATTAGAGACAGACTTGTTATAGGCTGCAACAACAACAAAACACATGAGAGACTTCTCAGGGATTGTGTTCTGACACTGCAAAAAGCTATCACAATATGTCAGTCTGCTGAACAGACCAGAAAACAGCTAAATATAATGCATAAATACAGCACTCAGGAAGTGGTGAATGAAGTAAGGAAATGCCAGACAAGTGGTCGCCTAATATCCAGGCACCTTCTGTTATCTGTATTTCCTAAGTGCATGAGATCGAAGAGTGGCCACCTGGTTTTTAATTGGATCAGTATCCTGTCTGAAAGTTGGTCAAAACACCATTTTGTGGGTTTACCTTTTTTAAGTTATAAGCTGAATATCTTGGAGCACATTGTGCACTTGTTTTGTATTGTGATCACATATCATTGTTGTACCTTGTTTGTATGCTTATCACAAATATCATTTTTAAAAAATAAATAAATATGGACCTTAGTCACGCAATATTGCCATATTCTGCTTAACCAGTCACCAATTTAAAAGGAGTCACAATGTTGACTGGTCCTAACACTACAATACATTGCCTTTATGGCCTGAATCATTACTGCTTTTTCTCTTTCTATCAGAATGACTCCCTGGCTTTATAAATATACAACTCCATTTTTTTTGTTAAAAACTAAACCACTATTAATCCCTAAACTGGAACAAACCCCCCATTCACAAAAAAACCCACATGGCTAAAATCTATAACTGCAAAATAGATTACTGGCACTAGCCTCTGGTAACTATAGGAAATAGTGGACTGGTTAAAAAACTCACTCCGGTGCTACCCCCCAATAAATAACAATGAAATTATATAGACCATAGAAGGGGTTTGATTTAAGCACTCTTTCCTACATAAATATTAAAAGTTAGGTATTTTATTAGGTAAATTAAAAATTAGGAGAGATTAAACTTCTCATAACATACCACTTAAAGCCAAGGGAATTAACACTGATATGTTACATCACCCCCTGTTTCCTGGCCGATATCTGCAGCCGTCAGCGTCAAATGACAGGGGTGATTAACATGAAGAATTAAAAGTGCAAGTGATTACACAGGCAACACAAACGCACTTCAATGTGATTAAATAAGCAAACTGAAGCTTGGGTGCCACCCATTTAAATACACATACGGCTAGATTTAGAGTTTGGCGTTAGCCGTCAAAACCAGCGTTAGAGGCTCCTAACGCTGGTTTTGGGCTACCGCTGGTATTTAGAGTCTTGTAGGTTAGGGTCTAACGCTCACTTTGCAGCCGCAACTTTTCCATACCGCAGATCCCCTTACGTCAATTGCGTATCCTATCTTTTCAATGGGATCTTTCTAACGCTGGTATTTAGAGTCTTGGCTGAAGTGAGCGTTAGAAATCTAACAACAAAACTCCAGCCGCAGAGAAAAGCCAGGAGTTAAGAGCTTTATGAGCTAACGCCGGTTCATAAAGCTCTTAACTACTGTGCTCTAAAGTACACTAACACCCATAAACTACCTATGTACCCCTAAACCGAGGTCCCCCCACATCGCCGCCACTCTAATAATTTTTTTTAACCCCTAATCTGCCGACCGCACACCACCGCAACCTACGTTATCCCTATGTACTCCTAATCTGCTGCCCCTAACATCGCCGACCCCTATATTATATTTATTAACCCCTAATCTGCCGCCATCAACGTCGCTGCTAACTTACCTACAATTATTAACCCCTAATCTGCCGACCGGACCTCACCGCTAGCTACCTAGTTAAAATAATTACAAAATTACCTGTAAAATAAATCCTAACCTAAGTTACAATTAAACCTAACACTACACTATCAATAAATTAATTAAATAAAATACCTACAATTATCTACAATTAAACCTAACACTACACTATCAATAAATAAATTAAATACAAATACCTACAAATAAATACAATTAAATAAACTAACTAAAGTACAAAAAATAAAAAAAGCTAAGTTACAAAAAATAAAAAAATTAATTACAAACATAATAAAAATATTACAACAATTTTAAGCTAATTACACCTACTCTAAGCCCCCTAATAAAATAACAAAGCCCCCAAAATAAAAAAATGCCCTACCCTATTCTAAAATTGAAATAGAAAAGCTCTTTTACCTTACCAGCCCTTAAAAGGGCCTTTTGCGGGGCATGCCCCAAAGAATTCAGCTCTTTTGCCTGTAAAAATAAACACAATACCCCCCCCCAACATTACAAACCACCACCCACATACCCCTAATCTAACCCAAACCCCCATTAAATAAACCTAACACTAAGCCCCTGAAGATCATCCTACCTTATATTCACCACACCGGGTATCACCGATCCATCCAGGCTCCGAAATCTTCATCCAAGCCCAAGAGGGGGCTGGAGATCCATCATCCGGCTGAAGTCTTCTATCAAGCGGCAAGAAGAAGTCCAGAAGAGGCTCAAAAGTCTTCATCCTATCCGGGCAGAAGAGGAGATCTGGACCGGCAACCATCTTCATCCAAGCGGCATCTTCTATCTTCATCCGATGACGAGCGGCTCCATCTTGAAGACCTCCGGCGCGGATCCATCCTCTTCTTCTGACGTCCTAAGTCCGAATGAAGGTTCCTTTAAATGACGTCATCCAAGATGGCGTCCCTCAAATTCTGATTGGCTGATAGGATTCTATGAGCCAATCGGAATTAAGGTAGGGAAAATCTGATTGGCTGATTGAATCAGCCAATCAGATTGAGCTTGCATTCTATTGACTGTTCCGATCAGCCAATAGAATGCGAGCTCAATCTGATTGGCTGATTGGATCAGCCAATCGGATTGAACTTGAATCTGATTGGCTGATTCCATCAGCCAATCAGATTTTTCCTACCTTAATTCCGATTGGCTGATAGAATCCTATCAGCCAATCGGAATTCGAGGGACACCATCTTGGATGACGTCATTTAAAGGAACCTTCATTCGGACTTAGGACGTCGGAAGAAGAGGATGGATCCGCGCCGGAGGTCTTCAAGATGGAGCCGCTCGTCATCGGATGAAGATAGAAGATGCCGCTTGGATGAAGATGGTTGCCGGTCCGGATCTCCTCTTCTGCCCGGATAGGATGAAGACTTTGGAGCCTCTTCTGGACTTCTTCTTGCCGCTTGATAGAAGACTTCAGTCGGATGATGGATCTCCAGCCCCCGCTTGGGCTTGGATGAAGAAGTCGGAGCCTGGACCGATCGTTGATACCCGGTGTGGTGAAGATAAGGTAGGATGATCTTCAGGGGCTTAGTGTTAGGTTTATTTAAGGGGGGTTTGAGTTAGATTAGGGGTATGTGGGTGGTGGGTTGTAATGTTGGGGGGGTATTGTATGTTATTTTTTACAGACAAAAGAGCTGAATTCTTTGGGGCATGCCCCGCAAAAGGCCCTTTTAAGGGCTGGTAAGGTAAAAGAGCTTTTCTATTTTAATTGTAGAATAGGGTAGGGCGTTTTTTTATTTTGGGGGGCTTTGTTATTTTATTAGGGGGCTTAGAGTAGGTGTAATTAGCTTAAATTTGTTGTAATATTTTTATTATGTTTGTAATTAATTTTTTTATTTTTTGTAACTTAGCTTTTTTTATTTTTTTTTACTTTAGTTAGTTTATTTATTTGTGTTTATTTGTAGGTATTTTATTTAATTAATTTATTGATAGTGTAGTGTTAGATTTAATTGTAGATCATTGTAGGTATTTTATTTAATTAATTTATTGATAGTGTAGTGTTAGGTTTAATTGTAACTTAGGTTAGGATTTATTTTACAGGTAACATTTGTAATTATTTTAACTAGGTAGCTATTAAATAGTTATTAACTATTTAATAGCTATTGTACCTGGTTAAAATAATTACAAAGTTGCCTGTAAAATAAATATTATTCCTAAAATAGCTACAATATAATTATAATTTATATTGTAGCAATATTAGGGTTTATTTTACAGGTAAGTATTTAGCTTTAAATAGGATTAATTTATTTAATAAGAAATAATTTATTTTGTTAGATTTAAATTATATATAACTTTGGGGGGTGTTAGGGTTAGGGTTAGACTTAGCTTTAGGGGTTAATACATTTATTAGAATAGCAGTGAGGTCCGGTCGGCAGATTAGGGGTTAATACTTGAAGTTAGGTGTCAGCGATGTTAGGGAGGGCAGATTAGGGGTTAATACTATTTATTATAGGGTTAGTGAGGCGGATTAGGGGTTAATAACTTTATTATAGTAGCGGTGAGGTCCGGTCGGCAGATTAGGGGTTAATTACTGTAGGCAGCTGGCGGCGACGTTGTGGGGGGCAGATTAGGGGTTAATAAATATAATATAGGGGTCGGCGGTGTTAGGGGCAGCAGATTAGGGGTACATAGGTATAATGTAGGTTGCGGCGGTGTACGGAGCGGCAGATTAGGGGTTAAAAAAATATGCAGGGGTCAGCGATAGCGGGGGCGGCAGATTAGGGGTTAATAAGTGTAAGGTTAGGGGTGTTTAGAGTCGGGGTACATGTTAGAGTGTTAGGTGCAGACTTAGAAACTGTTTCCCCATAGGAAACAATGGGGCTGCGTTAAGAGCTGAACGCTGCTTTTTTGCAGGTGTTAGGTTTTTTTTCAGCTCAAACAGCCCCATTGTTTTCTATGGGGGAATCGTGCACGAGCACGTTTTTGAAGCTGGCCGTGTCCGTAAGCACCGCTGGTATTGAGAGTTGCAGTGGCGGTAAATATGCTATACGCTCCCTTTTTGGAGCCTAACGCAGCCCTTCTGTGAACTCTAAATACCAGCGGTATTTAAAAGGTGCGGAGGGAAAAAAGCCAGCGTTAGCTACGCGGGTCGTTACTGACAAAACTCTAAATCTAGCCGTTAGTGTGTTTGATAATGGTCCAATCAGAGTGCTCTGCGGTCAAAACGCCCCTTTCTTGGCGAATACTAGCCGTTGACATGATGTAGGAGAGGCGTGTGCTTTAGCCGTCCATTGATTGGATATTGGCTTAAAGCGTCACAAACAGAGAGGTAGTATTGTTTATATCCTAATAGTATAGATTGATCATTGCCGATTCCATATCTTCCAAATATTGAGTATTGCAGTGGAAGTAAAAAACCAGCCTGTTCTTTCACTGACACAATGGTTATGTATCCAACACTTAAAGTGTAACCTGTGTGTTCATGTTATTCTATTTATGGTACCACAAATTTGTCAGTTACTGCGCAATATGTTATAGGCAAGAATGATAGCCGGTGAATCATAACAGTCTTCATTTTAAATATAAACATATTCCGTGAGTGAGTTAACGTTCCATATTTACAGAGCTCTAATGTTGATAGTATCCGTTATTGTTCTTATGTATTTGGGCAGCACACAATAATATTAGGAACTATATGCCCCTCTGTTTGTGATGCTATAAGCCGATATCCAATCAATGGACGGCTAAAGCACATGCCTCTACTACGTCACGTCAATGGCTAGGATTCGCCAAGCAAGGGGCGGTTTGACCGCAGAGCACTCTGATTTCATTGGACCATTATCGAACACACTAAGTGTATTTAAACGGGTGGCACCCGGGCTTCAGTTTGCTTATTTAATCACATTGACAAAGGCCACAAAGAAGGCCGAAACGCGTTTGTGTTGCCTGTGCAATCACTTGCACTTTTAATTCTTTATGTTAGTTACCCCTGTCACCTGACACCGACAGCTGCAGATATCAGCCAGGAAACAGGGGTGATGTAACATATCAGTGTTAATTTCCTTGGCTTTAAGTGGTACGATATGAGAAGTTTAATCTCTCCTAATTTTTAATTTACCTAATAAAGTATCTAACTTTTAATATTTACCTATATGTAGGAAAGAGTGCTTAAATCTATAACTGCCATTAACCCCTTAGCTACCACTACCCCAGAACCACTATTAACCCCTGATAGCCAAACCACCCTGTGCAAAATCTCCCTAACAACTATTAAACCCCCCCACTGTGGACCCTCCTCTGCAAGTATATTTCTGAAAAATAGCCAATCACAGCACCTCTCACCCCCAAAGATGAACAAATATAATGCACAAAGTATTACACACATTCTCTGTGTTTTTCTGGGGCTTACATGCAGAATGGAACAACAAATCACAAGAGTTCAGTAGGCAGAACACGTCACATACACAGCATTGCATTAGTCAGTTGACCAGTTATGTTTCAAAATATTTCACTGGGAAAAAAAAAAACTGCTGTGTCATTTGCATTTACACAAGAAAAGTGACAACAATAAAAAAAATTGTGCATGCCTTAAATACGTACATATTCTTTCTCCTTCTCTCCATTTTTACATTTACACAAACAGGGAAAGATTCTCAAAATCATCAAAAAGATGTTAGTGCCTACAGAGAAAATATCCTTGTTTACTAATAGTGATGCTATGTGCACTGATGAAACCACACATACATAGAAAACATCATACTAACATGTTCTTTCTCTTTTCCATCTTTTGCAGATAGTCATTTCACAGACAAGGAAAGATTCCCAAAGGCAAAGTCACCAATAATATGTAAGTACTTACAAAAGCAAACATCCTTGTTAAGACCTAGTGATGCTATGGCTTCATTAATCAATCTTGTCTGCCAGGGACCTTATCCTCCTGACATCACAGCAAGTGGGCAGCATGTGCCCACTACTTAAAGGGATACTAAACCCCCAAAAAATATTTCATGATTCAGGTAGAGAATACTATTTTAAACAATATTCCAATTAACTTCTATTATCTAATTTGCTTCATTCTTTAGATACCCTTTGTTGAAGAAATCACAATGCACATGGGTGAGCCAATCACACGAGGCATCTGTGTGCAGCCACCAAACAGCAGCTAATGAGCCTATCTAGATATGCTTTTCAGCTAAGAATATCAAGACGATGAAGCAAATTGGATAATAGAAGTAAATTTGAAAGTTGTTTAAAATGACATGTTCTTTCTAATTCATGACATAAAAAATGTGGGTTTCATGACCCTTTAACTAGAAATGAATATGGGTCTGCATGCTTCATAAATGGAGCCAATAGGAAAACTTATACACATTGAACAATGTTATACTTACATTTTCTTTATATTTTCCAGATAGCCAATCCAGTTAGAGGGAAATATCCCCAAAGGCAAAGTCATCAAGAAAACGTGAATACCTATAAGGAAACATGATTGTAAAGTCCTATTGATGTTAAGTGTACTCCTGTTAGGTTTCTCACATAGCAATACTTGATACTTAAATGTTTTTTCCTGCTTCTGTGTTTTCCAAATGAACACAGCTATGGGAGGGGCAAATCCCAAAGCACAAGACCTCAAGAAGACATAAGTACCTGTAAAGGCAACATAATTGTAAAGGCCTAGTGATGCTATGGGCCTGATGATCAAAAACTCCTCACCATGGAGAGAAATCACACAAAATATTTGGGATTTTTTTAGACTTTATATTGTAATATAGGAGTCTCTCAACATACAGAACCCTGCATAGTAAGATAAAAATGTATCAAGGTAAATTTTGGGTTTCTTAAATTCTTTGAAAGACTTGACCATACTAACAAGATTCTTAAATCATCTCTCTTGAGTGGAAAACTTAAGACCATCAGATCCTATGTGAGAAGCCTAACATGACAACAATTAATACTTCTTACATGTCTTTTTCTATGTTTTCCCTGTGAACACAGCTATGAAATGGACACTTCTCCAAGCAGAAAGATCTAAAGAAGACGTTCCTGTAAAGGAAACATGACTGTAAAGGCCCAGTGATGCTGATGGCATGTTGTTGCAAGAATTATCATAATTGTTATAAAGATATCTGCATTGTGATTCAGTTTGCCGGTAAAATTTTCTCAAGGAATAAAATCATTATTTGAAGTCAGTCTCATCAAGAGGCATTTTAATATTCTTCACTGTGGAAGACAATGCTTCTCTGACACTGGAGGAATGTTAAAAGCAATATTGCCATCTAAATGATCCCTTTGCACAGTATTGAATGGCAATACATGTATTAGCTGGAACTTAACCTATTTTGTTGCAATACATTAGGGAAATTAGGAAATAATTGAATAATATACCTATTTGAGCTGTGGGTTTATTGTACATGTGTATGTAGTTTTTTATGGATGTATTATACTGTAAAATACTATATAATGTATTTAAAGTAATATTATTATATAAATAAATGTGTTTTTAACTTTTGGTGTGTTATTTTCTTAAGGTCTTAACCCCCTATTACGTCCTACGTAGTGTAGCATACCTGAATAAAAGACAAACACACCATGTTGGGAGAGAAAGACCGGTCACGGTCACGTTTATTAACATAAACGGATAACTAGTACCTAAGTGTTAACCAATTATCTTAGGCACTTTAACTCTTAATACCAAACTTGGCAACAAGTTCGTAACACTACGTTGGCGGCATCTTACCCTAACCTAGCCCCTTTAAGCAGATGGTCAAGGCCCCTTTCGGTGTTTGCAGCATGACACCCGGCTGTTCATGCCCAATGGCACTGAGAGAGAGCTGTGATGGTTTAGAGATATTCGGTCTTATCCGCAAGGGAGAGGACCCCCAGGCCAGCGCCTGGCGGGCGTAACCCCTCCCCAATTTAGACCGTCACTCTTCCCTCTCGGTGCCCGCTCCCCAGGGCCCTGACCACCCGCCACAAGAGCCAATGGTTCTCTTGCTGCCATCTACAAACCGACAGGCACCTATAAATAGCAAAACCTTACAACTGTACAATTAACTTAAATAACAATTAACAATCAACCACCCATTTTTTTTTTTAACTAAATAACTCGCAACAAAGCACTCCTAATGTCTTTTAGGAATATGTCCAACCCAACATCTGTCAGGTGTACCCCATCAGGTCGAAATAGGTCCTTTTTGTCAGCCGTTATTCCATCGTGACGAATCACGAAGCCCCCCAGGGCAGTGACCGTTCTCCCCAACTCTCTATTGACCTTCTTGCGCACGTTATAAGCCGCCTTCTGGGTCACAATGTGCCTCCAATGCAGACGAGCAACCACATTGGACCACCCGATTTTGACCTCCTTCAACCACGTGTGGACCCACTTAATATCGGCTGTCATCCTTTTAATAAGGTCTAAAGCCGGCAATGACCCTAAGTCATTACCTCCCAGGTGTAGCACTATCACATGGGGCTGCCCCCACCTTTTGTGTGCCTCCTGCAACAATGCTGGCAAATCATCCCAAACAAGACCCCTGCGTCCTAACCACCGGAAGTTGGCCCTGGACGTTTGGAATCCAAGCTGCTGCCCTTCCGGCGTCCGCAGCGCCCTGATGGAAGCCCAATGGATAAAGGAGTGGCCTATTATCCAAACTCGAACCGTGTGTGAACTTCCCAATGTACCTGGTGAAACAGTCGATACCCTATTAGCTGGTCACGCTCTGACCCCTAACACAAACACCCACAGTTCACTCCAATTTCAGCCCGCATCCCTCCCCAAAGCCACACAACCCGTGAAGCTTGGGGTACCCCTTCCGAGAACCCTACCCATACCTCTAGGGTCACGATCAGCATCTGCCTCAGCAATGCGTTCCCGGTGTGGGCCTAACATATACTTTGAACTGCGCTGACTTCCACCTCCCCAGTCTCTTTATTTCCGCCTGGGAGTCACCCTTCTCTGCCGCACTAGTCGCGGCCCCAATCCTGAACGAATGGGCAGCAATCCTCTTTGGATCCAGGCCCGCGACCACTGCTGTTTTCGCGAGCACTCTACGAAACTGAAATATCGACAGCGCTGACCCGTCCTCATGGACGAGAAACTGGTCACACTGCGCCGGCTGGAGTTTAGAAAACTCCTCTACACAACGGGCTGGACAGCACAAAGCTTCCTCCTGATTGGCCAAGGGTAGCCAAGTCCCGCTACCCTCTTGATCCGTTTTGGACCGAGGAACAATTAATAGCACCCTCCCTTGCGCCAAGCGCACATGTTTCGCCAGGACTCCCCCTGAACCCTCCCTTTTGGATGATGAGACTAACTCGCTCACCCGAAGGGCCCCGGCGAATGCTATTGCAAAAGCCGTTTGAAAGAGTAATATCTCATACTCGGATTTACACACTTCCGTTAAACCGAAGGCCAACTGCCTCAGTCTACTGGCTGTGATAGGTTCCCTGGGGTCCTTAGCCCTAGGAAACATCCTCCCCCAGCCCTTCAGAACTTTCTGAACCAGAAACGTCCTGGAGTGATCCCTGAAACCGAGTGCTCTGTTAAAGAATGCCACTGCTGATAGCCTACCCGCAGCTCCTGCCTTGCTAACTCCATCCCTTCGCAGCCATGCCAGCCATTCCAACACATGCACCCTAGTGGCCCCTTGTACCTGTATGTCCTTCTGACGACAGAACGCCTCCCATCTGTTCCAGTGGCCCAGGTATGTGGACCATGTCTTCGGAGCCAAGGACGCCTTAACTAAGCCGAGGATGCCTTCCCATCCTTCATCAGCTGCCAAAGATAAGATGGGCACATTAGACCTTCCTCCGCCGCCTTGGGTGCTGCTTTCCTAAACTGCCCCCAATTGAATCGAGAGAGTGCGTCTGCTATCACGTTCTGCACTCCCGGGACGTGTTTGGCGGTGAAGCAGATGTTGAGCTGCAAGCAGCGCAACACTAGGTGCCTCAGATAGCGAACGACATTAGGTGAAGTCGCCGACAACCTATTAATGGCGTACACCACACTCAGGTTATCTGTCCAGAATACCACCGATCTGTTCGCCAACTTATCCCCGCATATTTCCACCGCTACGATAATCGGAAACAACTCCAATAGAGTCAAGTTCCTGACGCATCCAGCTGCTATCCATTCGCTGGGCCATGGAGCCGCACTCCATTCCCCTTCCAGGTATGCCCCATAACCGGAGCTCCCTGCTGCGTCCATGAAGAGGTGCAGTATTTGGTTGGACACTGGTGGTTGCCTCCAGAGGCAAACCCCATTGAAGTCTTTTAGAAAGTTTTCCCAAACTCCCAAATCTTCCTTTATCTCGTCCGTTATGCGTGCCCAATTTGCTTGCCCAGAATGACCCTTCAATTGGCCCTCCAAACGGCGATTGAGAACCCTACCCATGGGGATCACCCGCCCCGCAAAGTTCAAGAGACCCAGCAATGACTGGACCTCCCTAATGGGGACCCTCTCGCTCCCCTTGACTGCACGGACCGTCTGCAACATCTGCTGCACCTTGTCCACCGGCAGTCTGCAAACGGCCTGCACAGTGTCGATTTCTATTCCCAGAAATGTTATACATGTACAGGGACCCTGCGTTTTATCATCCGCCAGCGGTACCCCAAAACGTGCCATCATGTCTACCATGACTTTCATGAGTCGTTCGCACTCAGTGCCCCCAGCTCCTCCCACCAAGAGGAAGTCATCGAGGTAATGGGCAATCGCCCCACCCCCAGACGCTGTCTCGACCACCCAGTGCAGAAAAGTACTGAAACACTCGAATAGCGAGCAGGACAGGGAACACCCCATTGGGAGACACCTGTCCACGTAGTAAGAACCCTCAAACTTCATCCCCATAAGCCTGAAAGCTGAAGGATGAAGCGGCAATAGCCTAAATGCAGACTCAATGTCCAGTTTTGCCATCAGCGCACCAGGACCACAAGCCCTGACCACTTCTAGCGCATTATCAAAGGATTGATAATGTACCGAACTGAGTTCGGGGTCAATCGCGTCATTGACCGATCCCCCTTTTGGAAAAGACAGGTGATGAATCAATCTGAACTTCCCCGGGTCCTTTTTGGGCACCACTCCCAAAGGCGACACCACCAGGCCGTCAATTGGGGGCTCAGCGAACGGGCCAGACACCCGCCCCATCGCTAATTCTTTAGCCAATTTTTCCCTCACCACGTGTGGGAATTCGTAGGCCGTTTTCAAATTCTTGTGCCCTTTCGCTCCCAGTACCTCTCTAGAGATTGGTATCTCAAATCCCCATTCCAGACCAGCCCGAAGCAGCTCCGCCGCCTCCCGGTCTGGATAATTAGCTAGCCATGCTAGCATCGGAGGCAGCTTAAGCGGGGTTGGGGCCCTTACCCACAGCTCCTGGTTTCTGAGCTGGTTTAAGCTGCCCCTGCTCCTTGCGTTTAACGCAATCCATCCCTGAGTGGGGGCCTCCGCAGTATCTGCAGATGTGACGAAAGGAGCAACTGCTCCCCCTCTCGCACGATTTGTCCTGGAATTTCCAGCACTCGCGTCCCCGCCTGCTTGTCCTCGCGCCCGGCCGGGGCAACCCCTGCAGCGCCTGGGCGGGTGGCGTTGCGCCTCCCTCTAGCCCCAATTTCGACCACAAGTGCATGTCTTGCGTGCCGAAATGCAGTAAGGTGTTTCCCACCATTTTCCTCCTGAAGGCTGTGTCATACTCTCTCCACGCCCCCTCTTTGAATCTAGCGTGGATGTCCTCTATAGTATCTTGGTACTTAAAGAGGTTGTGGCCCTGTAGCGGCCACCTATCCACGTAGCAAGCCGCCAGCACTCTGAAACATTTAAGCCATTCTTCATATGTTTCAGGTCTGCGCACCTTTTTTGGCCCAGACCCATCCAGGGCCCTCTCTTTTGCCCGAAACGCATCTAGGGAGAGGTCGAAGATATTCACATATCGACCCTCCTGTATCTTTTTTACTACTTTTGTCTTCAGATGCCCATACAGTGAATGTACTAGGCATGGGTATGTGTCCCCTTGCGTGGCCACCTTCCGTGGCACAGGGACCCCTGGCCCACTGCCCCAGGCCCGCTAGGCCCACGCTCCTGGTCCGCAGGCCCTGGTCCCCCAGCCCAATCCTTTGTGTGCCCCGCTGCCATTTTCTTGATCCATCTAAACATCCTACGCTGCCCTTTCCCAACCAGCCCCAGGTCCTCTCCACTCTCTGAACCTGACCCACTAGTTGAAGACCCCATGTCAGCGTGTAATGTTTGATGTGCATAGTACTCACGAGTTCCAGTTCCCTCAGCGTCGACAGGTGCTTGCTCAGAAGTTCCTGGATGAACAGCCTGTTCCCTGCTTGAACCCGCCACCACCAATGCACTGGAAGCCTCAGAAGCCATCGTTGACACAGACCTATTTTGCACCTGTGGAGACAAAGTAACTTGGGGAGTACTCTGGCCGACGGGGGGAGAGTCAAAAGAAACATTCCTACCCTCCACCCTCTGTTCCCCCACAGTATTCACCCCCAGGGCTGATGAGACAGCCCTTCTTATCATGGCTTCCTGACCAGGCCCCTCCAGGGTGTGGGCACGCAACCCTTGGGGGGCCTGTTGCCTGGCCACTTCCCCCTCCAGGGTGTGGGCACGCAACCCTTGGGGGGCCTGTTGCCTGGCCACTTCCCGCAGCGCAGCCTCAACTGCCTTTCTTATAACTTCCTCCTGCACCAAGTCACTACGCCCCTGGGCATCATTCACAAAACACACGTGCCCAATCTGTCTCACTCCGCCCTGCTCCCGGTTCGCAAGCTCCACATCTCTGTGTCCTCCGTGCATCACCTCACCACACCTGTCATGCAGAGCTCTGTCCTCAACAACATGCGTTATCCCCGCATGCGCCCCCCTTCTTTCACCGTATTCATGCCCGTGAAATCCCCTCTCGCTTCCATCCATGACTCCCCCTTGTGCCACCATGCAAGCTTGCTTGTGCCCCTGACCGGGGCACCACCATGCCTGACCACACATCGCTGCTCACTCTCTGCCCCCTTGCTCCAGCCACACTTGTTCCACTCGCCAAACCGCAAGCGCTCATACCCATGCGCGCATGCGCAGTAGTGCCAAGGCCTCTGACCGCTGCGCGCGCATGCACGCTTGTACTGGGCCCTTCTCCTCCACTGTCTCTCGCCTCTGTCTCTCCTGTGGCCCTGGCCGCCCCAGGTACATGCGCCCGCTGCCCTCCAGAGCCTCCGTTTGGCCCACCACCCGCGACCGGAAACCTCCCCATGTTACCTGGGCCGCTCCGGTTGCGCGTGGCGTCTCCTCCGATTGCCCGCCCTCCAAGATGGCGGCCGCGCTCCTCCTCCTCTGAACTAGAGGAGTACATCTCACGGGATCCGCCATCAGAGAGGGCGGGTGCAGCTGCGCACTCTGCCTGAGCCTGCGATGCAGGCCCCACACCTCCGGCCTGCGCAACAGCCCCACCACCGGCCGCCGGGGCCGCGATCCGGTCCTGCCCATGCCCAGGGGGCAATTGAGACAAGGTTTGGGCCAAGGCCAGGACCGCCGCCACGGCCTCCGGTGTTAGAGCCGCCAAGTGACCTGCCACCTCGCCACCTCTTAGACTACTGCTAGGCGTCCCTGATACCAGAGGGCCCTGCTGACCTACACTAGGCCCTGACCCATCCTCACTACGGCCTAAACCAGGCCTCACCTGGCCCTCCCAGGCAGGTGCTATATTACCCACACCGGCCTTGGGCCCTGGTCCCCTTCTCCCGCCCTTGGCAGGCCCCTTCCCTTTATTTAAACTCCTCTGGGGCCTATCTTTCTGGGGGGTTGGGGGTACCACTTCATCAGACCCATGCTCCTCCATCTGTCTTGCAGGTCCTCTCTTCCTGGATGCCAATTCCACGACCTCCCTGTATCTCTTAGGTGGCAGAGATTTCCTCCTGGATCTATCCATTTCCAACTATTACTTCAGGAATACAGCAGAAACTTTCTCCTTGAAGTCTGGAACCAAAAAGAGGCCGGACACCCTGCTGCAGGAACCTATAAAGGTAAGCACAAAAGACCTCCTCCTCGCCTGCAACATTGTAACAAACACACTTCACAATTCTCCAGACTTCAAGTTGGTAATCCCTTAATGCTGTTACAGACCCACTAGAGGGCCTTCCACTCTCATTATAGGAATAAGGGTTTGTACATATGATATTAATGCCCCATAGAAGACAGTAGCCACTGCTTTTTCATTTTACAAAAGTGTGTTTTTCTAACTTTACACTTGTAAAACATGTTTTTACAAATTGCCAGCTTTTTTACTATTGTATTTGTATAGCTGCTAAAAAATGGCACTGTGCTGTTTGTGTTTAGTTCTGATATTTCAACTACATTGCACCAAACATGATTGTTACAGTGTGGTCGCAATAATAGTATTAAACCCTTTCAGTAGTGTGTAAACTTATTTTCATACATTTATATTATCGCACCATACCATATGTGTTCCATTTTATTAACACGTTTGGTGCAATCTATGGCACTCAGGACATTAAGTTTTCCTACCTGTCATTAGAATCCCCTGTTGATTGTACACCAGACCTCAGGAGTTAATAGCAAGTAAATAAACCTGTGACAGAGAGTGTGCAGGGCTGTCAGGAAATGTGGCAGCAACTTAGAAAAAAGAGTTTTACATCTAACAAATGATGCCCTGCGTCATACTGCCAGAGGCCAAAATAATGTATGGCAACCTGGATACTATCCTATTAGCCCCAGAAAGTGGCTCAGGTTGCATTGATCTAGGAGACTTATGTGTTAACTGATACCTCTTGATTATTTCCATGTCCCTCAAGCCTTGAAGTAAAACATTCTGACCTATAGGGGCCCTGTTTCTACATCTTTGGTTTCCTGGAGCGCTCATTCTCTTTTGCACTGCAGCCTGGCCAGTATCTTTTACCATTTAGTTAGGCTTCCCAAGCACTCTTTCATGCCCAGCGTCACCCTAGTGCACTTTTTTTTCTGATCAGCAGATCTCACCAACTGACCAGTCCATTAATTCCACTAGTTCAGCATTCTCTCCTCTCTTTGCATTTGTATCTCTATCTGCATTTCAGGCTCAATATCTCTTTATCCTAACTTCAAAGCCCCACAGCCCCAATCATTAATTGATTCATTTTTTAAATTGAGTTAATGTGGTCAATGTATTTCATGTGTGTTTTGCAATGGGAAAGACTGTTGTATTTTTGTTACCCTTAAAACTTGTTTCTTACTGTCTATTCCTGAATTGGCAGATATAAATATATAGGAGATATGCTAATTTCATATTTTGTTACACTAAATTGAGGGTGAAAACATTTTGCATTGTTTGTTTTTTTGTTGAGCTTTGATCATCATAATACAATTTCTGTTGCTGTTGTTAGTATGGGCTGCACCATCTTGTTTTTTTATGCAAAAGCATGTGTTCATAGGTAATTGATATAGTTATTGTTTATTGTATGTGTGTTTCATTTGATTTCAAGGGTTTTGTTCATCTATCAAGTGCCTTTGTGTGTTGAATTTGATGTGTTCATTGTGTGGTCAAGATGTGTTTGATAACTTGTGGTCATAAGGATTGTGATTGCCAAAGCCAATGCTGCCC
The DNA here is from genome assembly GCF_027579735.1 of Bombina bombina. Lineage (NCBI taxonomy): Eukaryota > Metazoa > Chordata > Amphibia > Anura > Bombinatoridae > Bombina > Bombina bombina. The sequence continues at coordinate 1,088,887,071 of NC_069499.1, forward strand.
AAACATTGTGTAGTTAATTTCTCCGATATCTGTTCATATCCAAAAAAACTATTTTTCCAGTTAGAAATGTAAATTGTCTTATCATTTACATTGTAAAAGGGGGGACTGGGCCTCGGGGCAGGGTGGCAATTGCATAAATGTGTGTGAGTATATATACAACAGGCAAAGGCCTCAATTTTGGAGAACATGGACAGTATACGCAAAAACCTGTCTGCTGAAGAATGGAGTACACTTGATAATCTCAAGAGCAAGGTGGTGCCCTGGTTATAATGGATTATTCCAACTACAGAGCTGAGATTCTGAACTAACTCAATGATAAAGAAACATACTGTCCTCTTTATGGAGATCCATCAACAAGATTTAAAGGAGAAATTGATAAATACATCTCTGATCTTGAACAACAAAATTAGATCAACAAGACACTAGGGGCATACCTGAGGGTGGACTTTTCAATAATACCTATTATCTACACTATCCCAAAGGTGCACAAGGACCTATGTTATCTACCAGGTAGACCAATTGTCTCCGCTAAGGGTTCAATTTTGCGGCCAATTGTTACATACCTTTATGCCATATTACAACCCTTGGTGAGGAACATACCATCATTCTCTTTAGACTCCATTGAGATTATTGAATTATTGAAACAAGAAGGTTGCACTGTAATAACGTCTGACATACTAGTAACACTTGATGTCAATAGTTTGTATACAGCGATCCCACATGGTGATAAGGGGGGGAATCTGTGCATAAACATCTGAACAGATATCCATATGTAGGTCCCCTGACTGAGGTGCTTACACAGTTACTTGAGTTTTGTTGAAAGTTTAATTACTTTCGGTTTGAACGCCAGTTGTTTCTTCAAATAGCGGGTACAGCAATGGGGTCCAATGTGGCCCCATCCTACGCCAACATTTTTATGGCGGATTTTGAATCATTTGGTCGGGCACTACAGCTGTAAACAGAATCTACAATTTAAAATCCAGAATCAGGCGGAATGTACCCCCTCATCTGACACTGTCATTGACTTCCTGGATCTGAGAATTTACAAAAATGGGGACAGATTAAACACTACCTTATATCAAAAAGAGACGGACCACAATTCATTATTGAGAGCGGACAGTTGCCACCCACCAGCGCTGACAAAGCACTTTCAGTGTCTCAGTTTAAACGTGTTGTCCGCAACAACACTTTAAAAGTTAATAAAGAAACACAACTACAAGGTATGCATGACAGATTCAAAGAGAGAGGCTATCAGGATTGGCTACTTAGTGACACCATGGATAAAGATAAAAATCTCACACAAGAAGAATCTTTGACAAAGAAGACAAGCCTGACAGAGGACAAACCATGTATGATGTTTGTAACTAAGTACACTTCGGACAAACAGCAGCTGAACAGTATCATAAAAGAAAACTGGAGTATTCTATCCAGTGACCCTGGACTACCATTCAAAGAGCATGACTTACCCAGAACTGGCTACAGAAGAGGAAGGAGAATCAAGGATATACTGATGAGATCTGATCATAGACCCAGCTATACCACATCTACGTGGTACCCATTTTCTCCATCCATCGCACAACAAGAGATATGCCATTAAGCACAGGGTAACTAGTACTACAAAATATGTAGTGTACATGTTACATTGCAATTGTGGCAAATATTACATTGGTAAGACCAACAATGACTTGAGTATGCGGATGTGTAGTCACAGGTCTGCCATACGACACACAATAGACACTGGTGTGAGTGATCAACCTGTGGCTAAACATTTATTATTATTATAATCGATCATGTCCCGCCCCTTAGCCGTGGGGGGGGGGGGGCAGAGCGAAAACCCTCTTGCAGCATGAGACAAGGTGGATCCATGCTTTGTACACCTTGGTACCAAAAGATTTAAACACTCATTTTGACTTACAATGTTTTTTGTGATTTTGTAAATATCTATTTATTCTGTTGATATTATACCTATAAGGTGGCACCGCATTATTTGTTTTACAAATATGGTTAGTTGTGAAAACCCATTGTTTATGTGTCCAATTTGGTACAATTTGATACTATTGGTTCTTTGTGTATATATATATATATATATATATATATATATTTTTTTTTTTTTTTTTATTATTATTATTTTTTTTTATTTATATTTTTCTTCATATCTTTCTTTATATTTTTTTTTCTTCATTTTTTGTATATATTTGCCATTTATTAATTTTGGTTATATAAATATTTTGAAATATTTATGATGTATTTTTCATATATACTCTACTATTCAGTTTTGTTGCGATTTTGGTGAGGTGTTTGACAGTCACTTTCTAAACTGCTATATGTTAGGATTTTGCATATAAATATGTTAAGCTTGAGCATGATTCTGGGTTTAGCAACAGTGTACTGCATTCCCTGGTATATGACATAATCTGATGTGGCATGATTAGTGACTGTCATACTGTGCGCCTCTATTGTATATTGTTTAGTTATGTTTCTGGTTGCTAGGTGACGCAACCTGAATCATCCGGCCATTTTCTGGTTTGATTTTTAAGTTTGGCCCTAAAGTTTTTCCGTGGTCAGTCCCGCGCATGCACAGTTGCATGGGGGGGGATGCCGGTGAACGGCCAGACACGATGGTGCTTAATCGGTGGTGGGGTACTTAAGGGGTAAGTCACGTGTTTTTGCATGTCTGTCTGTCTGATGAAGGGGCACCACCCTGAAACATCATGGTAATAAATTGACAACTTGATTAAATACAGTGAGTGCCTTTGCCTATGTTGTTACTAGTATATAAATATAAATATATATATATATATAAATAAATATATATATATAGATAGATAGATATTAACACATAGGGCTAGATTATGAGTTTAGTCCCACTCCCACTTCCGCGTTAACCCCACTAGACTTTGGCTTTTTGCAGGCGTATTGCAAGCTGAAAGTAAAAAGTTTTCACTTGCATGCTAACTCAACTTGTGCAAAAAGCCAAACTTTGAATATCATAAACGCATTAACATATTCCTAATAGACTTCAATGGAGTGCAAAACGTATAAAAAAAACCTGATCACATTTACTCAAGACTAATAGACTAATATGGCCCCTCCCTCCTTTTTCACTCTTCCAAAACCTCTTACCTCCTATCTCATCAGATTTCTGTCTTCAGCACTTTCCAATTTGTATGGTTAAACGTTGTTGCACCTAAAGTAACTGCTTCAGTGGAGGAGTAACTGAATAGATGCACAATCCCTGTTCAAATGTCCCTGTGTATATAACTCTCTCACAGTGTATATAACTATATTCTATATAGTGTATAGAACTACTTTTCCTTTTAACAGCCTCATGCCTATTCCACAGGCATGCTCACATGCTCATACCTTACCCTTCTCCACATGCAGTTTATATAGGCCACTCTCTCCTTTTCTCTCCTTACCTTAGCTCTCATGAACTACTTTCTATTTTAAAATCTATGTCACTAAACTGCACCACTTCACAGAAATACCCCCACAGCTATAAATCTCATTCTGACCTACTCTTACTTTCCCTCTTGCTACTATTAGCATCAGGTGACATCTCTCCAAATCCTTGGCCCACCCTCATTCCCACCATTACCCAATCACACACTCCTTATAGTAACTTTAATAAAAGAAACACACATAACCTTATTTTCATCCAATGCATCCCATATGCACACACTTCTTTCTCTTGCGCACTATGGAACTCTTGCTCTGTCTGCAACAAACTTACAACCATGACCTGTTTATTTCAAATGCTTTCACCCTTTTAGCAATTACCGAAACCTGGCTATCTCTTTCCGACACTGTTTCCACTGCTGCTCTCATGGTGGTCTTAACTTTAGCCATACCCACAGGCCAGGTGAGAAACGTGGCAGCAGTGTTGGGATCCTGCTCTCCCCCTCCTGCACTTATCAGCACCTTCCTCCAATTCCATCTCTCTCCTTCTACTCCTTTGAAGTCCACTGTATTCACCTATTCTCCCCTCTCTCCCTCAAAGTGGCAGTCATCTATCACCCTCCTGGACCTACCTCCCAATTCCTTAACAACATTGCTGCCTGGCTTCCTCACTTTCTCTCTACAAATATACCAACCCTAATTCTTGGGGACTTCAACATTCTCATACTTCTTTCACTCACATCCTCCTTCAGTCTTCACAATCCACCCTATTCCCTACCCACCATGATGTACACTCCATCAACCTAGTATTTTCCTACCTCTGTTCTATATCTGACCTCACCTGCCACCCTTTACCCATTTCAGACCATCACCTGGTCACCTATAATATTACTGCAACAGCTAGACCCAGTTCTCCATCCTACCCCCGCACCTGTAGAAATCTACATGCTTTGGATCCGCTTCAATTTTAAAACATCATTCAAGATCTCCTCTCTCACACTTCCACTATAACCTGCCCTGCTCTCGCAACAGCCCACTATAACAAAACTCTCTCCTCTGCACTAGACACACTTGACCCTCCCCAGCTGCGCAAAACATCATGCCATCAGTTGCAGCCCTGGCACTCTCATCAAACACACTATTTGCAAAAATGCTCCCGTACTGCTAAGCGTGTCTGGAGGAAAACTCCCTCTGAACCTGATTTCATACACTATAAGTTTATTCTCCATTCATACACTTCTGCCCTTCACTTAGCCAAGCAAACCTACTTCTCTTCTCTCATATCTACTCTTTCCTACACTTTCCTCAAACCCTAAATGAATCCACTTTTAACTCTCTAATCTACCCACCTGCTCCACACCCCCATCTGTCTTTAGTGTTCAATACCTGGCAGACTACGTTTAAACAAAACACATAATATCCGTAGCAACATCCCAACACCAACCTGCAATATTCCATCAACAGGTCCAGTTACTCCCTCTGTCACCCTCTGCATATTCCATACAGCCACTGAGAATGAAGTTTCTTCTTTACTATCTTCCTCATGTCTCACTACCTGCCTGCTTGACCCTATCCCTTCCCATCTAATACCCTCCCTATCTTCCACGCTCACTCCTGCTCTTACCCACATCTTCAACCTATCTCTCTTAACCGGCTCATTCCCATCTTCTTTCAAACACCCAAAAGTGACTCCCATACTAAAAAAAACCTTCCTCGACCCTAATTCTCCTGAAAGCTACCGCCCCATATCAATGCTTCCACTAACATCAAAACTCCTTGAAAAACTAGTTTACAATCGCCTAACCCACTTCCTGTCCGCCAACACTCAACTGAGACTGCCCTTACCAAGGTTACTAACGATCAATCTTTTCTCTGCTAAAAATATTGGTCACTACTCTATACTCATCTTACTTGACCTCTTAGCTGCCTTCGGCACAGTTGACTACCCCCTCCTCCTACAGACCTTTAGCTCTTTTGGCCTCTGTGTCACTGGTCTTTCCTGGATTCACTCTTATCTTTCTCACAGGCCTTTATTTTTTTCTGTGTCATTTGCCGGCTACTCCTCCTCTCCAATGCCTCTGTCTGTTGGAGTACCTCAAGGATCTGTTCTGGGTCCTCTACTCTTCTCCATTTATACTTTTTCACTGGATAAACTTATCAACAGTTATGGCTTCAAATATCACCTCTATGCTGATGACACTCAGATCTACCTTTCCACTCCTGCTCTCTCTCTCCCTCTGTCCTTTCTCATGTCAACGACTGCTTAACTGGTATTTCCTCCTGGATGGTCTCTCACACCTAAAGATTAACATGTCCAAGACTGAGCTCCTTCTTATCCCCCCTCAAGCTCTACACCAACTTGTGACTTCTCTATCCCTGTTGACGGCATCACCATTTCCCCATCGCCACAAGTCCACTGCCCCTGAGTTACACTTGACTCAAATATATTCTTCGTCCCCCATATCCAATCACTTTGTACATTCAGCCGCAACCATCTGCGCAATATTTCCAAGATTCAACCTTTTCTGTGCGCTAACACCACAAAGCAAATAATCCACTCCCTTGTTATTTCCCGTCTTGACTACTGCAATAACCTACTTACTGGCCTTCCTCTTTCTCACCTCTCCCCCCTTTCAATCCATCCTAAATGCCTCTGTCAGGCTGATCCACATTTCCTGTCACTCTGTATCTGCTGCACCTCTCTGCGAGTCCCTTTATTGGCTCCCTATTCACAGCAGAATAACATTTAAAATTCTCACCCTTGCATACAAAGTGCTCACCAACAACGCTCCCCTCTACCTATCCTCTCTAATCAACAAGTATATTTCAGCCTGCCCACTAAGATCCAACAATGACCTGCTCCTTGCATCTGCGACTATCACCTCTTTACATGCTAGACTGCAGGACTTCTGTCGTGCAGCACCTACCCTCTGGAACACTCTCCCTTATTCTGTCAGGCTTTGCCCTAATCTTTCTTACTTTAAATGCTCTCTGAAGACTTTTCTGTTCAGTGAAGCCTACCACCCAACTCAATAATATTTCTCTTACCTAACAACATTTCCCTCATCTAACTCTGCATTAACATCTTTCTCAATCTTGCAGTCCTCCCTCCTGTTTTTCAACCTCCTACCCTTCTAGATTGTAAATTCTCACGGGAATAGGGCCCTCAATTCCTCCTGTATGTGTTTGTAAATGTTGTCCTGTCTCTTACAAGTTTTATATTATTGTTTTATTTAAATGAACTGTATCCATGGACAGTGCTGTGGAATATGATGGTGCTTCATAAATAAAATATAATAATAATAATATATCTTTACGTCGCATACAATTTGAATAGATCTAATTTGGAATTTGGATTCTTGTTTTAGATATGTGTCTAATGAAGACTAATTTGTTTTTTCATTTACTTTTGATTGTCAAGTCACATAAGCTTTTTCTTAAATATATACTCAGCTTTCAGCTGTGTGTGCGTGTGTTTCTGTGTGTATCTTTTTGTGTGTACCAGTGTGTGTTTCTTCTTTGTGTGTGTGTATCTATTTATGTGTGTGTATATCTGTGCGTGTGTGTGTATCTGTTTGTGTTTCTGTGTGTGTGTGTGTGTATCTGTGTGTATTTGTGTGTGTGTATATCTGTTTGTATGTGTGTGTGTGTGTATCTGTTTGTGTGTGTATTTTTTTTTGTGTGTGTGTGTGTGTGTCTGTGTATGTATAAAGGGGGGCCCTTCATTAATTTTTGCACCGGGGCCCTGAGATCTCTAGTTACGCCTCTGCTCTAACACAACATGAAATATTAATATTTCACTTTCAAATGTTCTTCACATTGAAGAATATATTCTATTATATATATATATAAATATTTGATTTTTGTTGGGTATATATATATTTATATATATATATATATATATATATATCTTTATTACCTTTAAATTGCACCCCGATAGCTGGTATGGTCAGTGAGTTCTATATATATATACTGTTAGAACATATTCCCCTGTGTGAAGAATATTGGAACATGAATTATTTACAGTGTAAACACAGTTAAACACTATTAAGTATGAATATTGCATAAATATGATTTTTCATGATTTTTCATGTTTTCATCTACTTGACTGCAAAAGGCTCTGATGCACTTATATATATGGTTTTAAATGTATACATATGTATTTATAGGTGTATATATAAACACATATAAATACATATGTACACACATATACACAGTATATATATATATATATATATATATATATATATATATATATATATATATACATACATATTCATATTTTTCAGCCCTTATAATTTTTTTGGCACTTTTTTGAAAATATTTTTTATCAGAGTCATTATGAGTGTAACTGTACTTTTAAATTTAATTTTTATGTGTTTTGTGCAACTATTTTGTCTCGCATTACAGTCAACCAGAAATATGAGTTCATGCTATCCCGACGCGAATTAAAGTCAATTGCACTAAATCAAATGCATTTACTTTCAATTTGTAATAATATGGTACTTCCTGCATGTGCAAAGAGACTTGATAACCCCTATTTCGCTTGTGTGCAACATTTAGCATGCCACTCATAATCTAGCCCATAGCCAGCAATAAGCATGTGAAGGGGTCTTTGAGCTTTTAGGTAGGTATCATATATATATATATATATATATATATATATATATATATATATATATATATATGTAGGCCAATGGGTTGTACTTGCCCCCTGGGCCATATGTCATCAGTAATCCTCTGAATCATTGTGATCACTCCAAAACTTGAAAAAAACGGGAGCTGAAAAATGCCAATAAAGGAATCAGCAAGATCAGAATTGTTTATCATAGCAAACCTGCACTGGACAGCCAACATGCCAATATACATAGTCAATATACAAAAATGATACAGTATATTTTAAATTCAAGACCATATATTAAATTTATATATTTATATATATTTATGTTAAAAAACACACAAACATACAAATAAACACACATATATATATATATATATATATATATATATATATATACAGTATATATATATATATATATATATATATATATATATATATATATATATATATATATATATATATATATATATATATATATATATATACATACAGTGGATATATACTGTATATATATATATAGAGAGAGAGAGAGAGAGACCACTTTAATAAACTAAATGTTAGTAACGGCGAGTGCTTTCCTGCATCTATAACTTTATTACCTTTAAATTTCACCCCGGTAGCTGGTTTGGTCAGTGAGTTCTAAATCTCTTTTGGCTTTATATATATATATATATATATATATATATATATACACACACAAAACATTCATGTAATTTTTTTTGCTCATTTTAAACATGCCATAAAAGTCACTTTTGCTCAGTATGTGGTGTTTTAAATGTGTTTCTAAATTAATAGACTCTGCTGGGTTCATCCATTTGTGATATGAACAAATACTACAGCTTTTAAAATGAATTATAAAACATAATCTATAATTCATTCTTCTAAAGAACTGAAAAAGAACATTCCAGGAATTTGCTCTGGCCCATGAACAATTAGTTTATACTTTACAACATACATTAAGTCAGAATAAGGTTTATTTTGTTGCTGATCGTCAAATAACTTTCTCAGTTTATCTATGTTTCAGACACACAACTATATCAAGGCATTTTTACTGAATTTATTTCCAAAAAGACATATAGGGGCCGATTTAACAAGGGCTGAAAGGCCCCTGATCTCCTTGTTTCCGTGCGAGCCTTTAGCAGTTAAGAAGCAGCAGTCTTAAGACTCCTGATCCTTAACTAGTCCACCGTCTCTGAGGCAGCGGACAGCAATCAACCTGGTCGGATACGATCGGGTTAATTGACAACCCCTGCTTGGGGCCGATTGGCCACGAATCTGCAGGGGGGCGACATTGCATAAGCAGTTTACCAGAACTGCTTGTGCAATGTTAAATCCCGATATTGTATGCTGTCCGCATTTAGCGATGTCGGGCAGACATGATTCACTACAGCGAATCACGTGCACCTGCCATTTGATAGTTTGGCCCCCATAGACTTAGATTAAAAGGAAGGATATTCCTCTCACTCTTTTATTTTATTAATAAAATCACCCTCACATATATACTGTATATATTTTTAATTAAATATATATTATATATAAATTATAGTTTAAGACTTTGTGAAGAAAACTATTTGGCAAAAGCCAGGACCTGAGTTTTGTAGCGCCCCATAGAAGTAATGATGGATTTTGCGTGGTTGTGCTACCCGACCCCCAGATGTTAGTGCCCCTGAAGTTTTTCCTTGAGCACTAACATTTTATTCTTTTCTTGCAAAATGAAAGTAAAGTGCTATGGATTGTGCTCTAGTGATGTTAGTGCATCATAGCGCTAACATTTTTACTCTCCACTTGTAATCTATTCTAGAATGTTATCAGATTTTACCAAGCTTCAGAACTGAAGCTCATTTCCAGTTAAATGTAAAGTTGAAAAAGTTCACATTATCTTATTGGTCCATGAGGAAATCAAATAGGTTGTAACTGGTTGTTTTTCAGAAGCATTTAAAGGTTTTATATATGAGCTACAGAGCATTTGCAAAGTTCTCTACATAAAATGTTTCATATACCCCTCTAATGGGCATATTTATCTATCATCTATTTATCAATCTATCTATCTATCTATCTATCTATCTATCTATCTATCTATCTATCTATCTATCTATTTATTTATCTATCTATCTATCATCTATCTATCATCTATCTATTTATCTTCTATCAATCATATATCCATCTATCTATGTACCTATCATCTGTCAATCTATCTATTAGTCTATAATCTATCTATCTCTCTATTTTGTTTAGTTTCATCATGAGAACTGACTTGAAATTTTCAATTTTTTTGTCTACTTTGTCTATATTTGAACTATTTTGATTTTTCATTATCTTCAGAAGTCCACAGGAATCACTTGGGATTTAAGGGCTAGAGTTCTCTCCTTAGGAGGGAATAATTACTCCTATAGTAGTGGACGTTTGGGGCAAAATGACTGGGTGAGTTTAGAGGGATTAATTAGTTCAAGGTTTTAGAGGAATTATAAATATAGATATATAAAAAAATGTAAGGATGACAAGAAAATATATAGTTTTACCCTTTGTGTATCAAGCAAGCCTCTGCCAATATCAGTAGTGTTCTGAAAACTGCATTGTCCTGAAAATGGTCTAAATTGCCCCTTTTTTATGAAAAAAAAAAGTATTTGTATGGCTCCTGGGCTACTCTTAGCTTTGATATGGGGGGTGGCTGATGATTACTTTCATGGGCTTTTGGAAAGTTGTAGTAGATACAGTGACTGACACTTTTTCCTTTATAGCCCCATAGTGCATCACAAGTGCATTTAACGTTGCAGTATTTTACATTTAAACAAGAAAGCATTGTATCCAGCTTTTTTAAAATACTCCATGCTGTTGATCACTGCCCTCCCACATCTCACCTGAAAATTTGTTCTGGTTCTGGGCTTACAAATATTGTAGTATGTTAGTGGGATATTGCTACTTGTCAGTAACCAGTTTCTCAGAATATCAAGTCTCCTAGAAAAGAAGCATGTTGGCAGATACACTGGGACAGTGTGGATCAGGTCCGCAAGACCTCACTGAATGTGGAGAGTAATATGCTCTACATATCATCATTGCACCAGCAGCTCACAAGAGCTGCTGTTGCAACGCTGCCCCCTGCATACTCGTGGCCAATGGGCCGCCAGCAGTGGTGTATCAATCAACCCGATTGTACTCGATCGGGTTGATTTCCAGCGATTACTGTCATCATCAGAGCAGGAGGACAGCGTTATGGAGCAGCGGTCTTTAGACCGCTGCTTCATAACTGCTGTTTCTGGTGAGTCTGAAGACTCGCCAGAAACACAGGCCCACAAGCTCAGTTCTGAGCTTGATCAATGAGCACCACTGTAGCTTGCATATGTATCCAATTTACTTTATGTACCAGTCTGATTTAATATGTATCTAATATGCTTTGTGTATCAATCTGATTTAATATGTATCCAATAGGCTTTATGTACCAGTCTGATTTAATATGTATCTAATATGCTTTATGTACCAGTCTGATTTAATATGTATCTAATTTACTTTATGTACCAGTCTGATTTAATATGTATCTAATTTACTTTATGTACCAGTCTGATTTAATATGTATCTAATTTACTTTATGTACCAGTCTGATTTAATATGTATCTAATATGCTTTGTGTATCAATCTGATTTAATATGTATCCAATAGGCTTTATGTACCAGTCTGATTTAATATGTATCTAATATGCTTTATGTACCAGTCTGATTTAATATGTATCTAATTTACTTTATGTACCAGTCTGATTTAATATGTATCTAATATGCTTTATGTACCAGTCTGATTTAATATGTATCTAATATGCTTTATGTACCAGTCTGATTTAATATGTATCTAATATGCTTTATGTACCAGCCTGATTTAATATGTATCTAATATGCTTTATGTACCAGTCTGATTTAATATGTATCTAATATGCTTTGTGTATCAGTTTGATTTAATATGTATCTAATATGCTTTGTGTATCAGTCTGATTTAATATGTATTTAATAGGCTTTGTGTACCAGTCTGATTTAATATGTATCTAATATGCTTTATGTACCAGACTGATTTAATATGTCTCTAATATAATTTATGTATCAGTCTGATTTAATATGTATTTAATAGGCTTTGTGTACCAGTCTGATTTAATATGTATCTAATATGCTTTGTGTATCAGTCTGATTTAATATGTATTTAATAGGCTTTGTGTACCAGACTGATTTAATATGTATCTAATATGCTTCATGTACCAGACTGATTTAATATGTATCTAATTTACTTTATGTACCAGTCTGATTTAATATGTATCTAATATGCTTTATGTACCAGTCTGATTTAATATGTATCTAATATGCTTTATGTACCAGTCTGATTTAATATGTATCTAATATGCTTTATGTACCAGCCTGATTTAATATGTATCTAATATGCTTTATGTACCAGTCTGATTTAATATGTATCTAATATGCTTTGTGTATCAGTTTGATTTAATATGTATCTAATATGCTTTGTGTATCAGTCTGATTTAATATGTATTTAATAGGCTTTGTGTACCAGTCTGATTTAATATGTATCTAATATGCTTTATGTACCAGACTGATTTAATATGTCTCTAATATAATTTATGTATCAGTCTGATTTAATATGTATTTAATAGGCTTTGTGTACCAGTCTGATTTAATATGTATCTAATATGCTTTGTGTATCAGTCTGATTTAATATGTATTTAATAGGCTTTGTGTACCAGTCTGATTTAATATGTATCTAATATGCTTTATGTACCAGACTGATTTAATATGTATCTAATATGCTTCATGTACCAGACTGATTTAATATGTATCTAATATGCTTTATGTACCAGTCTGATTTAATATGTATCTAATATGCTTTATGTACCAGTCTGATTTAATATGTATCTAATATGCTTTGTGTACCAGTCTGATTTAATATGTATCTAATATACTTTATGTATCAGTCTGATTTAATATGTATTTAATAGGCTTTGTGTACCAGTCTGATTTAATATGTATCTAATATGCTTTATGTACCAGACTGATTTAATATGTCTCTAATATAATTTATGTATCAGTCTGATTTAATATGTATTTAATAGGCTTTGTGTACCAGTCTGATTTAATATGTATCTAATATGCTTTATGTACCAGACTGATTTAATATGTATCTTATATACTTTATGTATCAGTCTGATTTAATATGTATTTAATAGGCTTTGTGTACGAGTCTGATTTAATATGTATCTAATATGCTTCATGTACCAGACTGATTTAATATGTATCTAATATGCTTTATGTACCAGTCTGATTTAATATGTATCTATTATGCTTTATGTACCAGTCTGATTTAATATGTATTTAATAGGCTTTGTGTACCAGTCTGATTTAATATGTATCTAATATACTTTATGTATCAGTCTGATTTAATATGTATTTAATAGGCTTTGTGTACCAGTCTGATTTAATATGTCTCTAATATGCTTTATGTACCAGTCTGATTTAATATGTCTCTAATTTACTTTATGTACCAGTCTGATTTAATATGTCTCTAATATGCTTTATGTACCAGTCTGATTTAATATGTCTCTAATTTACTTTATGTACCAGTCTGATTTAATATGTATCTAATATGCTTTATGTATCATTCTGATTTAATATGTATCTAATATGCTTTATGTACCAGTCTGATTTAATATGTATCTAATATGCTTTATGTACCAGCCTGATTTAATATGTATCTAATTTACTTTATGTACCAGTCTGATTTAATATGTATCTAATATGCTTTATGTACCAGCCTGATTTAATATGTATCTAATATGCTTTATGTACCAGTCTGATTTAATATGTATCTAATATGCTTTGTGTAACAGTCTGATTTAATATGTATCTAATATGCTTTGTGTATCAGTCTGATTTAATATGTATTTAATAGGCTTTATGTACCAGTCTTATTTAATATGTATCTAATATGCTTTATGTACCAGTCTGATTTAATATGTATCTAATATGCTTTGTGTACCAGTCTGATTTAATATGTATCTAATATGCTTTATGTACCAGTCTGATTTAATATGTATCTAATATGCTTTATGTATCAGTCTGATTTAATATGTATCTAATATGCTTTATGTATCAGTCTGATTTAATATGTATCTAATATGTTTGAGTATCAGTCTGATTTAATATGTATCTAATATGCTTTATGTACCAGTCTGATTTAATATTTATCTAATATGCTTTATGTACCATTTTGATTTAATATGTATTTAATAGGCTTTGTGTACCAGTCTGATTTAATATGTATCTAATATGCTTTATGTATCAGTCTGATTTAATATGTATCTAATATGCTTTATGTACCAGTCTGATTTAATATGTATCTAATATGCTTTATGTATCAGTCTGATTTAATATGTATCTACTATGCTTTGTGTACCAGTCTGATTTAATATGTATCTAATATGCTTTATGTATCAGTCTGATTTAATATGTATCTAATATGCTTTGTGTATCAGTCTAATTTAATATGTATTTAATAGGCTTTGTGTACCAGTCTGATTTAATATGTATCAAATATGCTTTATGTACCAGTCTGATTTAATATGTATCTAATATGCTTTGTGTACCAGTCTGATTTAATATGTATCTATTATGCTTTATGTATCAGTCTGATTTAATTTGTATCTAATATGCTTTATGTACCATTCTGATTTAGTATGTATTTAATATGCATTGTGTACCAGTCTGATTTAATATGTATTTAATAGGCTTTGTGTACCAGTCTGATTTTTATTTTGGTTTTATTTCTTATGTGGCAAATTGATACTTGGATAACTAGCTGATTAATTCTATGTGCAATATGTAAGGCATTGAAAAATGTACTTTCTTTACGCATATTTATTTGATTGTTGTATTATGTATCTAATTGTAGGATATTACAAGCCCTTTGCCCTTATGCTGCAGTTAGGATACTTTATATAATCCTATATTACATTTACCAAGAGCTGTAGTCATTTGAATTGCTTCTATGCCACCTTTGTAAGGCAGTGACAATATATTTATATTCATAGCATCATTTTCAGGAGCGCTTATCTGCCCTGCAGTAGATATAGGTAGGCATGTGGATAAAAGGCCTTAACTCATGGCTGCGCTTCTGGGAAATTAACATGTATTGATTTGGTTTTCAGTTAGCATAAAACTCCTGCTAAATTGGAGCTCTAACAGCAGTAGTTACATTAAATCTCCGTACCAATGAAATTTTACATTTTAAATGTTAAAATACTGTAAATTTGTTAGCCGAGTAGAAAAAATATATAGAGATATTTTCATTTAATAATAATAATAATTATCATCATCATCATAATAATAATAATCACAATATAATAAATATATTTAATAGTCTGGGTTGTTTCTAGATCATAAAATGTGAGGGTTAAAGTTGTCCACACTTAAACAATCAAGGGTATAGATGCGAGTGACCTTATTGCCTATTACCTCCTTGATTTTTTTACCCTCACCTTTCTTCTTTACCTCTCTCCTTGCTCTGCATTAAACTGTACCTGTAAAAGACAATTGCAAATTCATTGCAGTTGGTACCTGTGAAGTTTTGAGATGCTTCAGTAAAGAATGGGGGTACAACGTACCCTTTAGCACCCCCTATAGGTGGCACTGTTAATAGTATTACCAGTGGTCCGTCACATATTTTTGTTGTGTGCATGGGTCTTTAAAAGGATAATACATTTCAAGAGACTTGTCTAAACATAAATGCAGACAAATGTATTACTAATGGACCTTAAATTAAATGGAATTGACCATGGGACTACATAATCATGTAATATTACATAATTGAGATAATAAAATATGTGTTTTCAATGATATGTACATTCATGAAAAAAAAACTTGATTAAATCAATAATGCAAACTCTTGTTGGAACATTTTTTCAGCTCCAGATTAATCTCTCACAAATTAAATTACAACCATTCAATAAACTTGTTCTTGTTTGTCTCTATTGAAGCTTCACTTTTAGAATACAAACTTTGTAGTGTCCAATGTCCTTTTGGCCATCTCCCAAGTCAGGCAAATTCTTTTTTTTTTTTATTATATTGCATTTGTTTGATTTTAAAAAAATCTTTAATAGTTAAAACTTGTTAATAGTTAACTACAGAAAAGACATTAGTGAACAGCATTAGCAGTCTTGTCAGGGCATAGTGATACTGAGAAAAATGTTATGTTATAGTAGCACACTGACATTCTCAAAGTGCTGCCAACAGCAAACATTAAAATGAACAAATACAAACATCATCTGATGAAGAAGTCTTCATCAAAACAATGTAATGAGGAAAAAAAGGAAACAACACAGTGTATGAGTATAAAGAGGGGAATAGGAAAGAAGAAACTGGATCAGAGAGAAAAATTAAACCAATGAGTCTTTTACAGGAAAGTAATTATGCCTGAAAATACTCCTTAATTGCCGAAAACTAAGCACAGGATCGCTGAAGAAGAGCGCTCTACTGTGTCAGAGATTAACAAAATGACAGTCCCCAGTGTGGTGTAGCTTTGATTCATAGCATGATTTTTAACAACATAAGAAAAAACTGAGACTTTGAGCACATTAACTAATTATAAAAGGAATTTTACCAATAAACATGCCACAATTTTATCTTCTTGAAATTAAATTCATACCATAGCTCTTGGTAGCCCTTCAATTTAATACCAGACAACCACACTAAATTAGGCACAAACGATTTTGCATAATCAATATTAGTCTATGACAGGGAAACTTCACTTAGACCATTATTGTTTAATCCCTTAACAACCAGCGTCATACCCTGTACATTGCTGGTCTTTCAATAAAGTTTGTTTTTTGATAGCGCAGTAATGCCGCCAGCGGTGAGACCACGCTATTTCAGGAGGTCTGCAGGCGGGAGGGAGGTCTTCATAGCGCTGTCTTATTGCTGACAGTGAGACCTATGTTATTATGGTACCAAAAAACCCTTAACAACTAGTGACATATCTATAAATGGTTCGTCGTAAATGTAATATGCATTCTAACTCTTAAAATGCATTTCATAATGTTTATACATTAGCATATTTGATGATGTCACAGAAAGAGTTATTGCTGAAGGAAATCTTCTAAATTGATTACAAACCTCTTTTCATTTATATCTGTGTTTAAGTGGTTGAGTATTTTTACCTATAGGTGAAAAGTTTTGAGAATTAGTTTATTTTGGAGCATTTTAAACTTAAATATTTTTACTAATAAATAAATATTTCACTTATTATTAGTAGTATTCTTTGTTTAAAATGGTAATAATTTCTAAACAAATTACTTTCAAGCACAAATTAAAATGAAACATTTTAAAAAATTGAAATATATTTTAACTAAAGTATTTATTCTATATTAAACTTTAAAAAAATATAACATTTTGTACTATTATTTTTAGAAAAAACATAATTCTGTGTATAGAATATATATACAATATGTGAAATCAAGATTTTGTAAGAATCAAGATGTAGTGATGTCAAAACTGTAAGGGGCATGGGTGCATTTCATTTTTAAATAAAATTATGTTTAAAATATACATTCTTTAGCAGAAATGTTTATAGAAAAAGTTATTACTGTTTTTCAGTGGCATACGCACATATGCTACATGTGATTAAAGCGTCAAGATTAAAAAACCATGGGCTCCATTTAAGAAGCTGTGAATGCAGCTTTGGAGTGCCTCCAGCTGCAGGCTCGTATGAGCAAGGGCGGAGATGTCTACCCTTATCTATCCAGATGTTTTTAAATGGAACCCAATGGGGGGTAGTTATCAAGCCGTCTACCTGCCTTCGCCGGTTCAATATGCCCGCTTAAGCTCGCCTACCATCGCCGCAGCGAACCTTCAAAAAGCTGCGCACCAAGTACGGGGCGATGAGCAGCGGACTGTGAGAATTCTCGCTGCTCTTCGGCTTTTTGACTGCTTTATTGATACCCCTGTCACTAAGCACCCACACTAACTACACTGTTCTACCCCCTATACCGGCGCCTCCGGAGCCCCCCGCAACTCAATAAAGTTATTAACCCCTAAACCGCCACTCCTAGACCCCGCCGCAACTCTTATAAATGTATTAACCCCTAAACCGCCGCTCCCGGACACCGCCGCCACCTACATTATACCTAGTAACCCCTATCCTGCCCCCCCTATACCGCCGCCCACTATAATAAATTTATTAACCCCTATCCTGCGGATCCCGGACCTCGCCGCAACTAAATAAATAGTTTAACCCCTAAACCGGCGCTCCCGGACCCCGCCGCAACCTATATTAAACTTATTAACCCCTAATCTGCCCCCCCTACACCGTCGCCACCTATAATAAATGTATTAACCCCTAAACCTAAGTCTAGCACTAACCCTAACAGCCCCCTAACTTAAATATTAATTAAATAAATCTAAATAATATTTCTCTTATTAACTAAGTTAATCCTATTTAAAACTAAATACTTACCTGTAAAATAAACCCTAATATAGCTACAATATAAATAATAATTATATTGTAGCTATCTTAGGATTTAATAGCTACCTAGTTAAAATAAAGAGAAATTAACCTGTAAAATAAAAACTAACCTAAGTTACAATTACACCTAACACTACACTATACTTTAATAAATTATTCCTATTTAAAACTAAATACTTACCTGTAAAATAAACCCTAAGATAGCTACAATATAATTAATAATTACACTGTAGCTATTTTAGGATTTATATTTATTTTACAGGTAACTTTGTATTTATTTTAGCTAGTTAGAATAGTTATTAAATAGTTATTAACTATTTAATAACTACCTAGCTAAAAGAAATACAAAATTACCTGTAAAATAAATCCTAACCTAAGTTACAATTAAACCTAACACTATACTTTCATTAAATTAATTAAATAAATTAGCTACAAATAATTACGATTAAATAAACTATCTAAAGTACAAAAAAAAGCTGTTACAAAAAATAAACAAAATAAGTTACAAACATTTCAAAAATATTACAACAATTTTAAGCTACTTACACCTAATCTAAGCCCCCTAATAAAATAACAAAGCCCTCAAAATAAAAAAATGCCCTACCCTATTCTAAATTAAAAAGTTATCAGCTCTTTTACCTTACCAGCCCTTAAAAGGGCCTTTTCCGGGGCATGCCCCAAAGAATTCTGCTCTTTTGCCTGTAAATTAAAACCCACCACCCACATACCCCTAATCTAACCCAAACCCCCCTTAAATAAACCTAACACTACCCCCCTGAAGATCATCCTACCTTGAGTCGTCTTCAGCCAGCCGACCACTGATGGAAACGAAGAGGCGATCCGGAGCAGATTGAGCTCGCATTCTATTGGCTGTTCCGATCAGCCAATAGCTGGCATTTTTTTATTTTGGGGGGCTTTGTTATTTTATTAGGGGGCTTAGATTAGGTGTAAGTAGCTTAAAATTGTTGTAATATTTTTAAAATGTTTGTAACTTATTTTTTTATTTTTTTTAACTTAGCTTTTTTTTGTACTTTAGTTAGTTTATTTAACTGTATTTAATTGTAGTTATTTGTAGCTAATTTATTTAATTAATTTAATGATAGTGTAGTGTTAGGTTTAATTGTAACTTAGGTTAGGATTTATTTTACAGGTAATTTTGTATTTATTTTAGCTAGGTAGTTATTAAATAGTTAATACCTATTTAATAACTATTCTAACTAGCTAAAATAAATACAAAGTTACCTGTAAAATAAATATAAATCCTAAAATAGATACAATGTAATTATTAATTATATTGTAGCTATCCTAGGGTTTATTTTACAGGTAAGTATTTAGTTTTAAATAAGAATAATTTATTAAAGTATAGTGTAGTGTTAGGTGTAATTGTAAATTAGGTTAGTTTTTATTTTACAGGTTCATTTCTCTTTATTTTAGCTAGGTAGCTATTAAATAGTTATTAACTATTTAATAGCTATTGTACCTAGTTAAAATAAATTGAAAGATGCCTGTAAAATAAATATAAATCCTAAGATAGCTACAATATAATTATTATTTATATTGTAGCTATATTAGGGTTTATTTTAAAGGTATGTATTTAGTTTTAAATAGGATTAATTTAGTTAATAAGAGAAATATTATTTAGATTTATTTAATTAATATTTAAGTTAGGGGGGTGTTAGGGTTAGTGTTAGACTTAGGTTTAGGGGTTAATAATTTTATTACAGTGGCGGCGATGTAGAGGCGGCAGGATAGGGGTTAATACATTTATTATAGGTGGCGACGGTGTAGGGGGGGCAGATTAGGGGTTAATACGTTTAATATAGGTTGCGGCGGGGTCCGGGAGCGGCGGTTTAGGGGTTAAACTATTTATTTTGTTGCGGCGAGGTCCGGGATCCGCAGGATAGCGGTTAATAACTTTATTATAGGTGGCAACGGTATAGGGGGGGCAGGATAGGGGTTAATAGGTATAATGTAGGTGGCGGTGGGCTCCGGGAGCGGCGGTTTAGGGGGTAATACATTTATTTAGTTGCGGCGGTGTAGGGGGGACAGATTAGGGGTGTTTAGACTCGGGGTACATTTTAGGGTGTTAGGTGTAGACACTTCCCATAGAAATCAATGGGATTTCTGGCAGCAGTGAACATGAACTTTCGGTATGGTAAGACTCCCAATGATTTCTCCGGGATCTGCCACCTCCAGGGCGGCGGTTTGAAAACCAGGTACGCTGGGCCGGAAAAGTGCCGTGCGTACCTGCTAGTTTTTTGATAACTAGCAAAAGTAGTCAGATTGTGCCGCACTTGTGTGCGGAACATCTGGAGTGACGTAAGAATCGTTCTGTGTCGGACTGAGTCCGGCGGATCGAAGCTTACGTCACAAAATTCTACTTTTGCCGGTATCTAGGGCTTGATAACTAAGGCGAATCAGCCTCGCCACAAATACTCTGTGGAATTCCAGCGTATTTGAGGTTGACGGCTTGATAACTAGGGGCCAAAGTCTGCTCATCGAGCTGGTGGTGGCATGTATTGAATCAGCGAAGATTTAATTTGTGCTATACAAGCCAATTATAACTATAGATATCAAAGATTCTCGTGCTTGGAGAGAGATTGCTGTGCAAACTTCACATGGGGCTGAACTCACTGAAGGCTCAAATAAAAAGGGCAGAACCCTCTAGCACTGCAAGATCTCTTTCATTTTTGTATGTGAAGGAGAGACAAGCCCAGTGCCATATAGCACTGCATGATATGGGAGTTTTGTTACACTTTACAATTTAGATTGGGTTATTTCAATATTATTACATTTAAGCTTTGCAAAGTCTTGTAATTTTACAAATTTTGATTATGTTTTGAAAGTTTCTGTGTTACTTTAACAAATTCGGATCATACTTTGTATATTTCTGTGTATCTTTTACAACTTACTTTGCACTTAGTATATTTATTATCGTAAAATAAAACACAGCTTCAGAAAGTGGGAGGGACAGGAGAGTTCCTTGGACTGAAAAGGGGACTTTCCAGGGTATGTCTGAAGCTCTCTCACAAGTTTTGTGAAATGCTGTAAACATTTTAAACAAGTTTTTCGCACCTGTTGTATTCAGGTAAAGTTTGTTCAAAATTCACAATAAAGAAACAGGGATCGCAACAGTGATATAAATGATGACCGGGAGAGATTTGCAGGTAAAATTGTGATTTATTTCATATCCAAAGCGTACACATAATGACAGGCACAGCAAACAAACCCCGCTGACGCGTTTCCCGCTTTACAAGCGGTTCATCAGAGCTGGGAGAACAAGTGTTACAAGCAGCTGTTAAATCTCAGGTAACACAGTTGAATAGCCAATGAGCAAACACTGGTCTCACCTTCGACTTAACATTTCACACTCCATGAGCTTAAAAGTTTTAACTGACTATAAGAGTAACAAAAGGATGTCACAAATTCTCTATATACATCACACAATAACAATACATGTTAAAACTAAATGAAGCACTTATTCTAAAAATGAATTTAATCAAAGTTTAGAAAAACGGAACCCTAAAGCTAAGATATTATGTCACTGATATTGCAATAGAGTAACATATCTCCACAAAGATGTAGCCATATTAGTATAAAAGTCAAATGCAAACATTATTATATTACGGCAATCATGGGGATACGATACAATGCAACAACTTGACATAAAGAGTAATACACTGAAAAACATAAAGCAATTGTGGAACTTGAAGAAGTAAGTTAATGGAAAAATAATATACAATATAATTATACGGACCAGATATAAGACATTTGAAACTCAAGCATTGATAAACAATTTAATGTCACTTATTTTATTAATCCCTAGTGGGGAACCTGTTTTAAGAGTGTAAATCCAATAAATTTCTCTTTTGCTAAGAGCCTTATATCTGTCCCCACCTCTAGTATTCATTTTAACCTGTTCAATACCGTGAAACCGGAAATACCTGAATTTATCAATATGTTCAAAAAAGTGCTTAGCCACTGGAGTTTTTGGTACCTCCGCCTCTAGGGACAAAATATGTTCCCTAATCCTGTCCTTTAAGCCCCTAGAGGTGAGACCCACATATTGAAAATTACAGTGTAAACAGGTGATGAGGTAAACAACATAATTGGAGTTACAATTAATACGTCCCCTGATGTTATATATTTTATTGGTGTTTGTTGAATGGAAAGTATCTCCAACCAAAGCAAAATCGCAACTCTTACATGGCCTCACACCACATTTATAGAAGCCACATTTCTTAGAAAGCCAATTTCCAGTTCTACCTGACACTATTGTAGTGTTAAAATTGGAGTGAGTGTTTAAGTTCTTATTAATTCTATCTCCTATAGTATCTGATCTGTAGGAGATAAACTTACAATTTTTTGATAATGACTTCATCCATTTCCAAAAGGGGTAACCTTTTCTTAATGATGTTACATATAACATCATATTGATTGCTAAATTTTGTTATAAAGTTAACACCACTACTACACTGATTCCCAGCATTATTTCTTGGTTTATGTTTATCCCTGAGTAATTTACTTCTGTCAAAACCAGAAACTAAAGTAGCTATTTCCTTTAAGTCACCTAGATTGTAACCTCTATCTACCAACTGTGAAATCAAATCTCTGGCAGATCGTTCCACACCGAAAGGGCAGTATTCTGGGTGAGTCCTTATTTGCAAGTTATTTATACTTGGAATGTGTATCGTTCGTTAAAGGTGACATCCGCATTAGTGGGACTCTTTGATAGAGTCGGTTACACCTATGGACTTTCATATTACACTAATTGGTCTGCACAACAATAATACTGAGCAGTCTTTTTTCCTTTGAACATTATTCAAAATTCACAATACACTTATGTAACTGACAGAAAATTAATATATACTAAACGATAGACAAAAGCAAGTTACATTTTAGTGATAACTTCAGTTTAATTTGTAATTGTTGCAAAGTGAGTCTTTATATCAGCACCATGGGCGCCATGTACTAAGGCGTCAATTTTTCGCACAGACCATATCGAAATAACCCGCCGGCATTCGCACCATGCGGATGGCACTTCGTTACATGAATGTACTAAAAACCAAGCCGTAAAATTTCGCGTCTATTGTGTGTCGAAGACAATCGGATTATTGATAACTTTGAAGCTTCGTTCGGCGCGAAAGAGCAAAATTAAGAAGCAGTCTGCGACCTGATTGGTTTAGTTCTTTACCCACATGACGATCTAGGTGTCATAATCGCCAGACAAGCGGCAACGTCTGGCTGCTGACATGTATAAGAATGTGCATTTTCCCAGAAATCTTAGAATATTGTTTATTTACTTTTCGGTAGACACAGCTTGGAATGAACCGGTGGCAAAAAAGTGTAAGGCTGCCAACAGTTTTAATAGTCCGGGTATGGCTTGTGAACGCGCTGTCATTGGTTCAAGGTATTCTGCTATTTCATTGTAAAGTTGCATAATAGCTTCTCTGTCCAAACGGAATCTCTGGATAATCTCTCGATCAGAAATGCTTTCCAAACCCATACGTGGAAGGAAAACTCTAGGGACTCTAATTCTTCTACCTCTCCTTCTCTGCAAGTTGTTAACCGGTGCCTGTATAGCCCTTCTTCCTCGTAATTGAATTAATCGGAAAAGAAACATGTGTAAAACTGTCTCCATCTTCATTCACTGATCCAAAAACCAATAATGCTACAATAGTAGTCTAGTCCTTTCACTTAAGTACTTCTACCTGGCGTCAGGTTGATACCCCCTATAGTTTTCTATTGTATTCGCTACCTAAATGGTCGCGAAGCAAATCACGCGAAGTTACAGTGAAAGTTGGAGCGGGCGGATTAGTTGTAACATTCATAATTTCCGATTACAGCGAATTTACGTGCGATCGAACATGTAGTAAGTGGAAAAAGGCTTCTGAACGATGAGTTGAGTAAAATTACGATCGCTGATGAAAAATAGTGGTTTTTCGAGCAGATCGCAGATTGATACATACGAGAAGCAGATCGTGAGCGAATTTTGACGCGGAAATACAGACGGACGGTCACTTCGAAGCTTAGTACATGGCGCCCCATGTGTTCTCCAGTTACTTTCTCTCTCTCCTGTGAAATTCTGTATCCCTGAGCTCTGTATTACTTTTTATGGAAGGCATCTCTCATCTCTCTGGGATTTCCAGATTTGACCCTTTTTCTTTTAGAATTCAGTTAGTTCAACCCATGTAAAGTCTAACTATAACTTCTCTCCAAACTAGAGAATCTTTGTTTATTGGGCCCATAGAAAGTAATGAAGCTCTCTCAGAAATTGAAGCTGTCAGTTTTTCAGTTTTATCTTAAATATAAGTGTAATGTCATTTGTAAAAGATACAGCTAAATATAAAGCATATGGTCCTAATTTGTTAAAGTTACACAGAAATTGTGAAAGCATAATAAGAATTTGTAAAATCACAATCCTAAATACACTGTTGTATACAAAATAAAATACAAAATAGAAAGTGCAAGATTTAAATTTAATAAAACGTAATATGGTGTGAAGTAATATAAATAAAAAGCACAAAGTGTAAATGCTGCAGAACTGTCATCAACTTCAGCATATGTTCTGAACTGGATTCCTCACCTGCAATTCTATGCCACATCCAATTCCACCAAGAACATTGTAGAATGTGTGGGGAAACATATATTCCATCATACACAATCCCACTATCCCTTTCACATATTCTCCCCCTAGCTCAGGTCTCCTAGGTTGATTGACCTTAGCAGCAAGTGAGTGCATTGAAATGAGTAGTTTGGCTGTTGGTTAAGTGGCGGGAACATCACCTGATTGAGAAAAGAGTGCTGTGCCGTGGGCGGCTAGAGGAGCAAGATTTAGTGAGGAGTAGAAAGAGTGATTTTACCACTTTAATTTTTAGCGATGGTAAATTCTAGATTTTTTTAAATGCTCGGATTTACAATCACTTTAACTTCAGGTTTACTTTTGTCTTCAACAGTACAAGCTATTACTTCTGTAGTAAAAATTACCTTGCTTTTTTCCCAATGCTTCAAGAAATTAACATGATATATTTGCTCCTCCTTCCGCCTACCCGGTTGCTTTACTTTATAATTAACTTCACCTGTCCTGTCAATTATCTCACATGGTCCCTGCTAGGTTGCCAATAATTTGTTTTCAACAGTGGCAACAAAAACTAGAAAGTTCCCTGGGTGAAATACAAGTACCCTAGCATTATTATTGCAAATTTTCTTTTGATCTTTTTGGGCCTTCTCCATATGTTCTTTAACTATAGACATAATGGCTGCCATGCACTCCTGCATCTTAGAAATATGTTCAATAACACTACGATGTCGGGTAGCCACCTATTCACATGTATCCTTAGCTATGTCTAATTAACCCCTGGGATTTCTGCCAAACAATAACTCAAAGGGAGAGAAACCAGTAGTTGCATGGGGCACTTCTCTAATTGCAAACATTAAAAATAAAAAATATTCCCATCTTGGTCAATAACTTTTCACAACATAGCTTTCAAAGTTTTATTGAACCTTCAATGAAACCATCAGTCTGTAGGTGGTACACAGAGGGTTTTAACTGTTTAATTTAGAGAAGTTTGTATAATTCATTTGTAACCCATGACATGAATGGAGTACCCTGATCAGTCAGGATCTCTTTGGGTATCAATACCTGGCCAAACATAAGAATCATACAGTTTGGGGCTGATTTATCATGCACCCTATTGGCACCAATGCATCTGTTTCTGCGAGTGCCCTCAGGCTCGCCAGAAACAGGAGTTAAGAAGCAGCGGTCTTATAACCGCTGCTCCTTAACTCGCCGCTACCTCTTAGGCGGTGGACAGCAATCAGACCGATCAGATACGATTGGCCGCGAATCTGCAGGGTGCGGCATTGCACAAGCATTTCTTGTGAAATGCTTGTGCAATGATAAATGCAGACAGCGTATGCAATATATTATCTCTGGCCACTGCCAAAGTTGGATCACACCACTGTGCACTTTTAAAGTTACCTGGATAGGACTCCAAATCAATTATTCTTTTTATAAATATGTATATATATATTTTTATATATATATATATATATATATATATATATATATATATATATATATATATACACACAGTGGATATAAAAAGTATACACACCCCTGTTAAAATGTCATGTTTCTGTGATGTAAAGTGTATATATATATATATATATATATATATATCGCACAGCGGACATCTAGCACTCACTTGCAAGCACTCAACTATGATTAAAAGTGAAAATGGAAGAGTTAGTTAACGCATCTGGCCAAATGGGATAAGCCCAGGTACCACGTCAAGGTCTCTCCCAAACCTGGGTCCCTAATACATGGAAGGGGACAGCACTCTCAGACTGGACTGGGTACACATCCTATGATCCTGTAAAGCCCTAAATAAACTGTTTACTGATAAACTGCCATCCCCCCACATTCTAAAGTTATAAACTAACATCTAAACTAACACCCCTAACTAACTTACACCTAGATTAAAAGTTTTGCGTTCGGGTTTTAACGCTGAAAAAATGGTCATTTCAGTGTTAAAACAGCACTGCAGCCATTACAAGTCTTGTCGGTATAGCTGTACCGCAAGCCTTTTAGCCTGTAACGCAACGTCAGTCCCGCACTAAAACAAGTGACGTTTTTTCATAGGACTTCCATATCGCAGCCATTACGAGTTTTACAGTGAAGCTAAAAAAGTTGCGTTCCAGCCTATACCGACAAGATCCGTTTTGCAATCTGAGAGCAGTAGTTATGAGTTTTACACAACAAAACTGTTACATAAAACTCATAACTAAAGTGTTACAAAGTAAACTGACACCCATAAAGTACCTATTAACCCCTAAACGAGAACCTTCTGCATTGCAAATACTATATTAAATTTATTAACTCCTAATCTTCCGCTCCCGACATCGCCGCCACTAATAAAATTTATTAATCCCTATTCCGCCGATCCCCGACATCGCCGCCACTATACTAAAGTTATTAACCCCTATTCCCCTGCACCCCAACATCACCCACACTATAATAAAGATATTAACCCCTATTCTGCCGCTCCCCGACATCGTCGCCACTAAATAAAGTTATTAACTTTAATATAAAGTTAGGGGGCCTTTCGGTCTAGGGGTTAATAGTTTATTTAAGTATATTTCGTTGTGGGGGGCTTGCGGTTTGGGGGTTTATAGTTTATTTAAGTATATTTTGTTGTGGGGGGGCTTGCGGTTTAGAGGTTAATAGGTTTATTTAAGTATATTTTGTTGTGGGGGGGCTTGCGTTTTGGGGGTTTATAGTTTATTTAAGTATATTTCGTTGTGGGGGGCTTGCGGTTTAGAGGTTAATAGTTTATTTAAATATATTTTGTTGTTGGGGGGCTTGTGGTTTGGGGGTTTATAGTTTATTTAAGTATATTTTGGTTTAGAGGTTAATAGGTTTATTATAGCAGCGGTGTGGGCAGATGGCAGATTAGGGATTAATTGTATGTAAATAGTGTTTGCGATGCGGGAGGGCGGTGGTTTAGGGGTTAATAGGTTTATTATAGTGGCAACGATGTCAGGCAATTGTGGAATAGGGGTTAATACATTTTAATAGTGGTGGTCATGTCCGGAGTGGCAGATTAGGGGTTAATACATTTATTATAGTGTTTGCGATGCAGAAGGGCCTCGGTTTAGGGGCTAATAGGTAGTTTATGGGTGTTAGTGTGCTTTGTAACACTTAGTTATGAGTTTTATGTTACAGCTTTGTAACGTAAACCTCGTAACTACTGACTTTAGATGGTGTTACGGATCTTGTGATTATAGAGTGTAACTCTCACTTTTTGGTCTCCCAGGCAAACTCGGAATACTGGCACTATGGGAGTACCATTGAAAAAGGACTTTTTTTTAAAGTGCGGTACTGACGTTGCGTGATAGGCTTAAAGGTGGGTAGTACACCTATACCGACAAGACTTGTAATAGCAGCGTTAGGGAAAATGAAGTGTTATGGGCCATAATGCTGCTTTTTCACTCATAACGCCAAAATCATAATATAGCTGTTTGCTTGTTATTTTTTGTAATGGAAGGTTTTTTATTTTTTGTAATTTTAGTGTTTTTATTTTTTGTAATTTTAGTGTTTTTTGTAATGTTAGGTGTTAGTGTAAGGCAGCTTAGGTTTTATTTGACAGGTAAGTTTGTATTTATTTTAACTAGGTAGTTAGTAAATAGTTAATAACTATTTACTAACTAGTCTACCTAGTTAAAATAAATACAAACTTATCTGTGGAATAAAAATAAAACCTAAGCTAGCTGCAGTGTAACTATTAGTTACACTGTAGCTAGCTTTGGTTTTATTTCACAGGTGAGTATGTATTTAGTTTTAAATAGGTATTATTTAGTTAATAACGGTAACTTTAATTTAGCCCTATTTTAATTATGTTAAAGTTCCCCTAACTTTAACATAATTAAAATAGTGCTAAATTAAAGTTAGGTATTATTTAGTTAATAACTGTAACTTTAATTTAGCACTATTTTAATTATGTTAAAGTTAGGGGGTGTTAGGGTTAGTTTTTTTTGGTTAGGGTTACGTTAGGGTTAGGTTTAGGGGTTAATATAGTTTAATTTAGGCTGTTGCAATGTGAGGGGCTGGCGGTTTAGGGGTTAATAACTTTATTTAGTGGCGGCGATGTCTGGGAGCGGCAGAATAGGGGTTAATATATTAATTATAGTGTGGGTGATGTTGGAGTGCAGGGGAATAGGGGTTAATAACTTTAGTATAGTGGCTGCGATATCGGGAGCAGCAGATTAGGGTTTAATAGGTTTATTTCAGTGGTGGCGATATCAGGAGTGGCAGATTAGGGGTTTATAATATAATGTAGGTGGCGGCGATGTCAGGGGCAGCAGATTAGGGATGTTTAGACGTGGGGTTTATGTTAGGGTGTTAGGTTTAAACGTAACTTTTTTTCCCCATAGACATCAATGGGGCTGTGTTACGGAGCTTTTCATTCCGCGATCGCAGGTGTTAGTTTTTTTTCTGACACTTTCTCCCCATTGATGTCTATGGGGAAAACGTGCACGAACACGTCAAAACCGCACTTGTATTTTGTGCGGTATGGAGCTCAACGCAACCATATCGCACGCACAAGCCTGCTGTTTCAAAACTTGTAATGGCTGCGCTTTAGAGGGTGAAATAACAAAACTTTTGTTGCGTTCGTTAAATTCCTTATAGCGCGCATAAGTCGTAATCTACCTTTTTGTAACTAAATTAAAATACCCCTAAATTAAATTTAAAAAATCCTAACTACCATAAAATAGAAATCTTACCTGTAAAATTAAATAAAAAACTGAATCTTACTTTAACATGAAAAATAATACACAAAAAAACTACCATTACAAAAAAAAAAAAAAACTACCATTACAAAAAGTAAAAAACTAACATTACAGAAAATAAAAATTGGATTTATCAAAATAAAAAATAAAAAATCCTTTTCTAATAGCCCATAAAAAAACAACCCCAAAAATAAAAAAAATCCCTATTTTAAAAATAACTACCAATAACCCTTAAAAGGGTCTTTTGTAGGGAGTTAGTGTTTTTTAAGCAAAAGAGCTGATCGCTTTAGGGCAATGACCTACAAAAGGCCCATTTAAGGGCTATTGGTAGTCTACTTTTAGAATAGGGTTGTATTAAGTTTTGGGTTTTTTGTTTTTTAAGGGCTATTAGAATAGGATTATTTTTTTAATTTTTGGTAATTTTAATTTTCTGTAATGGTAGGTTTTTTAATTGTTGCAAATGGTAGTTTTTTGTGTAATTTTTTTTTATTTTAAGGTAGTTAGGATTTTTTTTAGTTAATTTAGTGGTATTTTAATTTGCGTTAAGTTAGCAGGGTTAGGGGTTTAGATGTTAGTTTATAACTTTGCAATGTGGGGGGATTGTGGTTTAGAGGTTAATAGTTTATTTAGGTACTTTGTGATGTTTTTGCCGGCGTCAATACGCTCACCAGACATCACTGACGTGGATCTGCATAAAAAAAAGTAAAAAAACACTCGCGTCAAATACGGCGCGATGAGCTTCAGATTGCTGTTAACTAACAGTCATCAATGTTGCGGTTATTCTGTTTTTTTTCCTAACAATCGGCTAGATTACGAGTTTTGCCTTATGAGTAAAAAAGCAGCGTTAAGGCTCATAACGCTGCTTTTTTACTACCGCTGCTATTACGAGTCTTGTAGGTACACTTTTTTGGTCTTAGCGCAAATCAATTTACACAATTTGCGTAAAGGCTATTTTCTAATGGGACTTCCATAGCGCCGATATTACAAGCTTTTTTTTTTTAGGCCAAAAAGGGAGCGGTACAGCCTATCCTGCAAGATTAGTAATGCATTCTAAAGTCATTAGTTATGAGTTTTACACTACAAAGCTGTAGCATAAAACTCATAACTAAAGTGCTAAAAAGTACACTAACACCCATAAACTACCTGTTAACTCATAAACCGAGGCCCTCCCACATCCCAAACACTAAAATAAAATTATTAACCCCTAATCTGCCTCTCCCAACATCGCCACCACTATAATAAACATATTAACCCCTTAACCGCCGCACTCCCGCATCGTTAACACTAGTTAAATATAATTAAGCCCTAATCTGCTGTCCCTAACATCGCCGCCACCTACCTACATTTATTAAACCCTAATCTGCCGCCCCCAACGTCGCCGCCACTATACTATATTTATTAACCCCTAAACCTAAGTCTAACCCTAACTAATGTTTGTGATGCGGGAGAAGGGCAGTTTAGGTAAATTTGTATTTATTTTAGCTAGGTAGTTAGTAAATAGTTAATAACTATTTAGTACCTATAGTTAAAATAAATACAAACTTGCCTGTAAAATAAAAATAAACCCTAAGATATATACAATGTAACTATTAGTTATATTGTAGCTAGTTTAGGTTTTATTTTATAGGTAAGTATTTAGTTTTAAATAGGAATTATTTAGTTATTAATAGTAGGTTTTATTTAGATTTATTTTAATTATATTTAAGTTAGGGGGTGTTAGGGTTAGACTTAGTCTTAGTGGTTAATAAATATAGTATAGTGGCAGCGACGTTGGGGGCGGCAGATTAGGGGTTAATAATTGTAGGTAGGTGGCGGCGATGTTAGGGGTGGCAGATTAGGGGTTAATAATATTTAACTAATGTTTGTGATGCGGGAGTGGGGCAGTTTATGAGTTAATATGTTTATTATAGTGGCCGCGATGTCCGGAGCGGCAGATTAGGGGTTAATAAGTGTATGTAGGTTGCGGCGACATTGGGGGCGGGAGATTAGGTGTTAATAAATATAATGTGGGTGTCGGCGATGTTGGGGCAGCAGATGAGGGGTTAATAAGTATAATGTAGGTGTCGGCGATGTCCGGAGCGGCACACTAGGGGTTAATAAGTATAATGTAGGTGTCGCCGATGTCGGGGTGGCAGATTAGGGGTTAATAAGTGTAAGATTAGGGATTCATGTTAGGGTGTTAGGTGTAAACATAAAATGGGTTTCCCCATAGGAATCAATGGGGCTGCGTAACTGAGCTTTACGCTGCTTTATTGCAGGTGTTAGACTTTTTCTCAGCTGGCTCTCCCCACTGATGTCTATGGGGAAATCATGCACAAGCACGTACAACCAGCTCACTGCTGACTCAAGCAGCGCTGGTGTTGGAGTGCGGTATGGAGCACCATTTTGCTCTACGCTTACTTCTTGTCTTTTAACGCCTGGTTTATAAAAACCTGTAATACCAGTGCTGTAGGTAAGGGAGCGGTGACAATTACGTGCAAGTTAGCAACGCACCCCTCTTATTGCAAAACTCGTAATCTGGCCGAATATTTATATAATTTCATTACTGTCTATGAACAAGCACATTTCTCTAAATCTAATCTTTTATTTTTCATCTGTTAATGTCCAAGAAATAGCTAGATTTATACCTCAACAAACAATATCTCATAGAAAGTTATTTTTATATTTATTTGTTATACAAAGAAATCTGTTATATGATACTTTCACATAAATTTATGTGTATTTGTATTTCTAGAAGTCATGATATGCTTTTATCTCATATTTTTTGTATAAATGATTATTAATGCTAGAATTTCTACATATATCTATATATCTTTGCACATACTTGTGTGTGTATATATATATATATATATATATATATATATATATACAGTATATGTATATATATGTGTGTACTATGTCAGAAATCTTTTGCAAACATATTTACATGTCCCTAAATTCCTTTTTTGTTCGAAACAATGTTGTTTTTCATATCTCTGTGTTTATTTATACCACTGTATGTATATAGTGCAAATGTATTATTATTCGGTGCAGGAATAATTGCGAATATAACATGTAATCAGGGTATCATATGTATTTATTTGCAATCAATGGATATTTTAGGAGCTGGGCCAGTTTTCTCTTTGTACCTGTGTAACCCCTCCTGATTGCAATCTAGTTTTAAAAACTACCCCTTCACAGGTGTTATAAATTGGGCTTCCATATAAGATGACATTTCTTACTGAAAAAGAAATTCAATAGAAGGAAGAAATACTCTGAAAAAAGCATGACAGTAAAGAGGTGGTTTTAATTTCTGCTGTATCTAAATCATGACAGATTAATCATGACAGGTGGGCTATCTCCTTGAGCTATCAGCTTAAGGTTATTTTGAATCAAACATCAATTCAAATTTTAAAATCATTGTCCAAAATATTACACTGTGTGTCCTTATGTCTGCATCAATGTTTATCTTTTATACTAATTTCACATATACATACTTTCAAAGTATAATACACAATGTAACAAATGGCACTTACACGTTCTGATGAGTAATCAGTGACACAAGTATCAAGCAATTTGATTCATTAGTGTTAGTTTAAAATGTATATTTGAATCAGATTGGCTAATGTCATAAATCATGTGCTTATGCATATTCCAATCAAAAGTGGTTGAAAAATTTACTAGTATGTGGGTTGTTTAGAAGTTTGCATCATAGTTGGTGCGAAAAGTGTTGCGTCAAATTTGGTGCAAAGTGAAGAGTGGGACTTGTATTACATGGCTTAAACATGGTGCAAATAGATTTAAAAAAAAAATAAATAAAAAGGAAGTTAGCTATATTATGTTGTGTATTTATTTCATTTTTTTCTCTATATCTATTAGGGCAACAAGTTTGGGGCAAAACTTTGCAACAAATTTGGAGAAATAATATTGTCCCATTGCTTTGTAATGAGAGACAAAGTTGTAACATAATCTATAAGTAGTAATGTATTTTTTCATTTTTATCCCTATATCTACTAGTGTGGAGCAATAATATTGTTTGGTTTAGAAAGGGTATACAACTTAGATAAAGTTTCTAATTTACTTTTATTATGTAATATACTTCATTCTCTTGCAGCATTGAACATAAGCTTTCTGTGTTTTCAGACTCCCATTGATTTCTATGGCATCTGAGGCCTCAAGGGTGGTGGATTGAAAACTGTTAAATGTTTGATTTGGGAAAAGGGTCAAATAGAGTCAAATGTGAATTAGAAACATCTGTAATGACGCAAGCATCGATCTGCGTTGGATTGAGATTGCGGGAGCGTATATTTTGTCACACATTTCAACATTTGACGATCTTGATGCTTTGTTAACTATGGCGGATCAATCTTGCGTCAAATACGAAACAGTATTTCAGCGTATTATTGACGCTTTGATAAATATCCCCCATAGAGTATCACTAGAAAGGTCTGTTGTCTGTTAAAAAAGTGTCTATAATATGTATTGTTGCGCTTAACAAGAGAGTGGACAATTAAGATAAAACCAATAGTGAGCAAAAATGACAAGATAGTTTGTGTCATTTAAGCACGGAAACTGGGAAAAACCTTAGGGGGGTATTAATCAAAGCCTCAACTTTGTTGCATTCGCTGGCACCAATGCGCTCGAATAACATCACCTAACACTGTGGCCATGAATCTCAATACGCTCTCCATATTTATAAAAAAAGTCGTCAAAAAGAAGCGCACCAAGTACCAACCCCCCCAAATAAAAAAACCTATCTAAAATAACTTAAGCTCCCCATTGCCCTGAAAAGGGCATTTGTATGGACATTGCCCTTAAAAGGGCATTTAGCTCTTTTACCTGCCCAGACCCTAATCTAAAAATAAAAGCCACCCAAAAAAACATTTAAATAAACCTAACACTAAACCCTGACTATCCACTTACAGTTATTGAAGTGCCACTTGAAGGATCCATCCAGCCAGCAAGAAGTCTTCATCCAGCCAGGAAGAAGTCTTCATCCGGGAGGCCTCTTCCATCTTCATCCAGCCAGCGAAGTCCTAATCCAGGCGGCAAGAAGTCTTCATCCAGATGGCATCTTCTATCTTCATCCATCCGGCGTGGAGTGGATCCATCCTGAAGACAACCAGCACGGAGCACCTCTTCATATGGTTGCCGCCGTAAACTGGAAGTTCAATGCAAGTGATGTCATCCAAGATGGCGTCCCTTGCATTCCTATTGGCTGAAAGATTTCAATCAGCCAATAGGATTAGAGCTGCTAAAATCCTATTGGCTGTTCCAATCAACCAATAGGATTTGAGCAGATCTCATCCTATTGGCTGTTCCAATCAGCCAATAGGATGAGAGCTTGACTGTATGAAGAGAAGCTCCGCGCCAGATGTCTTCAGGATGGACCCACTCCGCGCCGGATGGATGAAGATAGAAGATGTCGTCTGGATGAAGACTTCTTGCTGGCTGGATGAAGACTTCTTGCTGGCTGTATGGATCTTTCAAGCGGGACTTCAATAACTGTAAGTGGATCGTCGGGGGTTAGTGTTAGGTATATTTAAGAGTTTTTTGGGTGGGTTTTATTTTTAGATTAGGGTCCGGGCAGGTAAAAGAGCTAAATGCCCTTTTAAGAGCAATGCCTATACAAATGCCCTTTTCAGGGAAATGGGGAGCTTAGGTTATTTAGGTTTTTTATTTGGGGGGGATTGGTTGGTTGGGTGGTGGGTTTTACTGTTGGGGGGTGTTTGTATTTTTTTACAGGTAAAAGAGCTGATTTCTTTGGGGCAATGCCCAAAAAATGGCCCTTTTAAGGTCAGAGGTTTAGGGGTTTATACGTTTATTTAGTGGCGGCAGGGTCTGAGAGCGGCGGGATAGGGGTTAATAACTTTATTTAGGTTGCGGCGGGGTCCAGGAGCGGCAGGATAGAGCACTACATGACAGGAAATAGTGCTGCCCTCTAGTGCTCTTGCTAATGTATAACATTGTTGCAAAACTGCTGCCATATAGTACTAGAGACATGTGCACACTCCTGAATTTACCTTCCTGATTTTCAACAAAACATAACAAGAAAACAAAGACAATGTGATAATAGAAGTAAATTAGAAAGTTTTTTTAAAAAAGTTGTATGCTCTGAATCATTAATTTTTTTTGTCCCTTTAAGGGGTTAATTACAAACATTCAAACCTATTGACTTGTTTCACACAAGATTCAATCAAATGCAATATTTTTTACTTTTACATTTTGTATTTAATTAGTAATGCACTTTTTCACCCCTTTCTGCATGCAGCAAGCAGTGAGGCATGCAGAACAAGTGTGGTGAGATACGTGCTCCTACAGTTCTGGAAGCACTACAGACGATTAACAGAAAGTGGTTAAACTCTATAAAGTAATCTTGTATTATATGCTATGTAAACAGAGATCAAAATGTGTAGTTCTCAGTAAAGATCTCTCTTGCAATTTCTATGCTTGCTATTTTGCCTTGAAGCAGTAGGTTAACTACTTTCTAAATTCTAAAACAATATGCATACCAAATTAGAATCAAATATGAAATGGAATTAATCACATTTTAAATTAGTTGAAATAAAATATGAATATGTGTAACAATGGTTTGTTACTAGAATGTTAAATCAACAGCCAATCACTGACTTACATTGTTTTCCTTGGAAATTGGCTTTATAGTTTAAGGTTTTGATGACTGAGCAGTCCTAGCCAGGTTTTATGAATTGAGGCTACTGAAATTGTTGGATTCTTACAGCAGGACAGAAATTGGACAGTCTTAATGTAAAAGAGCTTTACTGACTATGGTTTATCTTTGAGATCTGGATCAAAAAATCCTTAATTATAATATTCAAATTCCTTCTAAACATTTTTTTAAGTGGTAACTTATGCTAATGTTAAACTATATTTAAATGAACTCATGTTAATATGTATGCAAATTAACAAACCTTTCTCAATTATATATACTTATGAATCTACTGTATGCTCCAGTGATGTGGTAAAAAAAAAAGCTATACTGCTAATCTTGCTTATTTGTTATCCGCAGGAAGTGCCTTGGGTAATGTGCTGTACAATGCATGGTTCACTCTTCTGCAGTTGACGCATTAACCAATCTAACTGCATAGTAAAGCATATTCCTGCAAAGCGCTTACATGAATAGATGTCTTACATGTTCACTCCATAAAATAAAGTAATTGGATAATGTTATTTAAATATAAAAAATTGTGCAAACACAATAAATATGTATAAATGACACAAAATTGCCTTATTGTTTTCAATAGCTTTCTTGGGAATTTCTATTTTAAAACATTTCATATAATGGAGAAAAGATACAGGGATAATATATATAGAGCTAAAGAGTTTCCCCCACATTTTTTCCTATGCAGATGACACGGTTACTGAAATGCATTCAGAAATGGATCATCTTTATGGAATGAGCAAAATATGTATTCCTACAATGGATATCTAAACTTGAGATTTGTGATGAATGCCTTTACACATCTTTCACAAAGAGAGAAAATATTATATAAACACATTTGTTTTGGATCTTTAGAGGTAGCTGGTAGCTTTGGTGTTCCATGTATGTTATGCTGAACTAATGTATGACTCATAAGGACAGTATGGGTTAGATTACAACTGGCACACTATTGATAGCGTGGGACGCAATAAGAAATATCCAGGACTGTGCTAACATCACTGCTCAACTTGATATTACAAGTTCATGGTAAATCCGATTTACCAGAGAAGGTTTAGTGCTGCTGACATCACTCTAGCGCAACTAATAATTAAAATGGATATTGCAACCTCGCTAAATATGACAAGTTGAAAGTTATAGGTTACACTAGAATTTTTAGTGCAACGAGAACTGAAGTAAAGTGTAAGGGTTAAAAAAAATACAAAACAATAAAATAAAGTATTACATTCATATATATACTTTTTATTAAAAAAATATAGCAAAGAGTTTTTGAAGTCAAGCCCTGTTTGTGAGAGTGCACTCATCTCTACCTCTACATATATATATATATATATATATATATATATATATATATATACACACATATACAAAACACTCACTCCAAACTCGACTTTATTTGTAAATAAAAAATAGGGGAGCTTGGATTGAGTGCTGAGCCTTTTTGACTTATTGGATATAGTTTTTCTCAAACACCTCCAAGTTGACCTTATTGAAGTAAGAGTGTACTTTTTGACTCTCTCTCTCTCTCTCTCTCTCTCTCTCTCTCTCTCTCTCTCTCTCTCTCTCTCTCTCTCCTCTCTCTCTCTCCTCTCTCTCTCCTCTCTCTCTCTCTCTCTCTCCTCTCTCCTCTCTCTCTATCCTCTCTCTCTCCTCTCTCTCTCCTCTATCTCTCCTCTCTCTCTCATTGCATTGATCAATAATACCTTTTTTTTGGATTAACCATATACTGTATTTATAAGCTTTCAGAATATTCCTCCGTTTCTCAAGTCTGAAGCAATGCTAACAAATTCAATTACGTTTATAGGTGATATCTTGAAGCACAGTATGGTTAAAAGGATAGAAAGTGCGGGGGGCAGAGCTTGCCATGATACAAAGTGGTCGCACTTTTAGAAAGCTCCGTAGACCAAGTGCTTTTCCTTATACTTTTTGGGGTATTTTCCCCCACTATTCCTGGACATTTCACCCTTCACCCATCTGTCCCTATCTTGGAAGAGAGAAGAGAGGAAACTTCTACTCCACGAAGATAGAAGGAACTTTCCTCTGCCATCCGATATATCCATCAGCAGTAACAGGCAGTAACTTCCGGTGCCTTCACGGGACCTGTTTGGCGCCATTCCTTGGGCTTCACTTTCCCTGCATGATCTCCCTTCTTTCCTGCCATCCCCTACCTACAACACACTGCCTACCAGTCACACATCACCCAGAGCTGCAGACAGCTAAGCAGAGGCAGGGGAGGCACCGTGGCAGCTGGATAACGAATGCTGGGCCCCTAAGCGATGCTATCATCCCTTCTTGAAGCTTACTGTAGCCTCTATAAGTCTATCTAGACTGCGACTGAGTGTCTCTGCACCCCTCAGCCTCACATATATGCACTTGGGGACAATGTGAATGCTTAACAGTTTCCCACCTGCACCCCCATATTATAACCCCAGGGCCATTCGGAGATCTCAGTAATATGGCTCATATATATATCCTTTCTACACTATTTTGGTGCCCTGAGGTGGATGATTAGGGACTCACAAAAATAAAACGGAAAGGAAAAAAAAACAAAAAAGGGAAAAAAACAAAAAACAAACAAAAGGAAAATAAAAAAGTGGACGATAAAATAAAGAGTGGAAATTAAAAGAGTAGGGGAAGGGGGGGAGGAAAGAGGAAGGAAAATAATAAATAGAGGAAAATGGAGAGGAAATCTATAAAGACATAGAAGCCTCATCATCCTTCTACTAGAACTATATCACACTCCCACAAACATACT
Source organism: Bombina bombina (assembly GCF_027579735.1). Taxonomy (NCBI): domain Eukaryota; kingdom Metazoa; phylum Chordata; class Amphibia; order Anura; family Bombinatoridae; genus Bombina; species Bombina bombina. The sequence continues at coordinate 1,088,926,293 of NC_069499.1, forward strand.
CCACGTGGTAATCCCCAGTACCTGCAACCTAGGTTGCAGGTACTGGGGATTACCAACCTAGCCCTCTGTATGTGGCTCTTGCTAACCACACGTCTGGTGCTGTGACTCTCCCTTACATAGGCCGTAATCTCTTTTACAAGACAGCAGATATTGGGGATCAGCCTTTGGACTTTATACCTTAAACTATATGTTCCATTAACAAGCAAAACAGGGCAGTCCTGTATAGTAGCTCTCTGTTCTCTCTGTTCTCTCTCCCCCCTTTCCCTAATTGCCTACAGGTCATACCCCACGTCCCCTTTACCCTACTCGCTCGGAATAGAGCAAACCCCCCTGGAGAGAGGCAGCCTAATAGCAACTTATGTGATCCTCCAACAGACTACCCCCAGGCAAACTAGAAGTCAGTAGTAATCTTTTCCAAGATCTACCCACCTCCGGCACTATAATGTTCTAAGCCCACCATTTAGGGGGGTGCCAGATTTGATCTCTCCACCTGATACTCGCCTTCTCACTTATCCACAGGAAGAAAGTTCAAAGTTTTTGTTTCTACTTCTACCTTCCATAACATGCCTCACTCTCAGAAGAAGAAGCCGAAACCTGGTGAGGCTCCAAAAAGGACTCTCTCAGATCTCTTCTCTAATAAAGCCCTCTATGAACAAGACATGTCAGATGAGGACTCTAGGGATTCAATAGCTTCCTCTAAAGGTCCCCATAGGGTCACAGCCCTCCCAAGCGAGAGGTCCCTCAATAACTATGCCTCTATACTAGACTCCATTAAGGAGTTATCAGACAAGATGGACTCCCATCATTCCTCTCTTAAACAGGAACTTAAAATGTCAGTTTCAGAACTTAAGAGAGACATCTCCTCTCTAGCTGATAGAACAGAAACCCTGGAAAAGAAACAGGAGGATCTTCACTTAGATAATTTCAATAATCTCGCCTATACCCAATCTCTCGCTGAGATTATTTCAGTCCTAGAATCCAAAATGGCAGACCAGGAGGACAGGTCTCGCCATAATAATATAAGATTCTGAGGCATTCCAGAAGAGGTTAGTACCCCTGATCTCACTAAATATTTGCTTGATTTATTTGGAGAACTTCTAGGACCCATATAAGAACAAGAGGCCCACATGGATAGAGCTCACCGAGCTCTCAGATCAAGAAATTCACCCACCGGATCACCTAGAGACGTAATCATCCAGCTTCACTACTATTCATTTAAAGAAAAGATTCTTAAGGCATATTTCCAAAACAAGAATTTAAAAGACCCTTTCCAGACCATCCAGATATTCCCTGATCTGTCCTCTCATACCCTGTCCAGGAGGCGCTCCTTTCAGCAGGTAACACAATGCCTACATCACCACAATATTAAATACAGATAGGGGTTCCCAGTCAAGCTTCTATTCCAAATAAATGACCGCTCCTACTCCATCACTACGCCAGACCAGGGGACTAAACTGCTACAGTCTTTGACATTACTTCATCCCTCGAATCAGCCTAATCCTATTGCTGAAAAATTGGAGACACTCAATGCTGCAGCTCCAGTGCTGCATCCTCTGCCACAAACTTTCAGCTATTAAACCAAGAGGAAAGACATTCCATCATCAAATAAAGACACCTGACTCTCAGGGCTGCATACATGACCTGGTGAAATACACTTCGTGGACATTGCATTTTCTCTCTTCCCCTCTCTTTTAACGATACCCTGCTTCCTCTATATATATGCAGGGACACCTGGTGGTCCCATATGTCTGGAACTACACCAACTGATCCATGCACACTTGGTAATGTACTTTGCACAATATTGTTGATGCTTTGAAAGGTTATTATAATTATGTTTATGTTGTATTGCTGTTCTGCATTTTCTCCACAGGAAAAGTGTTTAACCTTCACTTTAGTTGATATTGTTCTGTGTTGTTCTTACTAGATTAAGTCAAGCTTACTACACCTCTCTGCGGGTCAGCCTAGGCCTACATCCACTTACATGAACTTTAGTCTCCTCACTGACGACAGTCACACTGATGTAAGCACTATAGGTGACTGTAGAGGTCCGCACCCTACACAGCTCCCTGACGACATAGAGTACCTGATACATTTTCTTAATGCAGCAGAGTAGGGCTCCCAAGGAGATTATACAGAGACTGATACCTCAACAGCGTAACCTCCACACACTCTCTGCATTAACCTATGACGTCACAACTCTGACATCGAGTTCACATAAACTGCAGTTGAACATAGCACTCCACCGATTTCTTACAATTAGTGTCAGACGGCGATGCTGGGGAGCGGTGGATTAGGGATGTTTAGACTAGGGGTTTATGTTAGGGTGTTAGGTTTAAACTTAACTTTATTTTCCCCATAGACATCAAAGGGGTTGCGATATAGAAATTTGCCATTCCACAATCGCAAATTTTAGTTTTTTTCTAACACTTTCTCCCCATTGATGTCTATGGGGTAAAGTGTGCACGTAAACTCAGTCCTTGACTTTTGTGCGGTATGGAACTTAACGCATCATAACACACAGCGCAAGGAGGTTTTTCAGTAACTCGTAAGTGCAGGGCTATGGAAAGTGCACTAACGCTATTTTTTTTGCATTCTATACACACCCGGTATAGCGCAAAACTTGAAATCTAGGTGAGTATTTGAATCGGTCATATCAGAAAATCCCTTGTCATAAATTCAAACTCAATCTTAGTGATGACACCCCAGAGAGTAGGGTAACTAGAGTTTCATCAACCTCTTTCTTCACCAACTGGGTGGGGTCAGAATCAAGCAATTTATAAGTGTCCACATCAGAGAATTGTTGTAAAATGTAATCTCTGTAACAGACATAGTCCATGATAACAATGCCACCACCATTGTCCACTGGCCTTAAAAGGTATCTGTACTCAAGGAGAAATGGTCAACTTTCTCATCAGATGTAAATGTAATGTTATTAAAACAATATTTATCCTTCCCATTGAGCTGTTGATGAGTAAGTAGATGTTTTTAAGTTGAAATAGAGAGATTGTTTGAACGTGGATGAAACCTACATCTCTTCTTGAAAACAGTATAATTAAAGGATGCCTCCTTAAAATGTTTCTTAATTCTCAGATTATGGCCTAATTTTTGAATGTCCACAAAGGTCTTAAATATATCAGTATGATTTGTCGGTACAAATGTTAAGCCTTTTTCCAAAATGCCTAACTCTGTTAGTGGTCTTATACTGATATTGAACACATTAATTTCTATCTGGTTGGAAGTGGTTGGCGGTGGGATGCAACCCCCCATCGTGTATGTGGATGTGGCTTTTTTCTAAAAAAGGTACTGTAGAAGTGTGAGGGATTCTATTCATCCATAGCCCAATTGGGTTGATTAGATTTGCCAGTGCGGTGGTAATTACTTTGATTGCAAGCGGGTAATCAAACCTCGGTCATGCAGGGCAGCTCAACCATGGGACCAAGTGAGTCCAACAAACCCAGGCAGCCCTTCAGTGACTGAGCCAGTCACTGTTGAACCCAGACCACTCCTGTCCTCTGTCTCTGTGGGGGAAGTTGAAGGCTTCCAGCAGCATAACGTCATCATGCGCAATGACACAGAACCAGTCAGGGGCAACATTCAAGGTGGGACAATTGCACTTCCTTGCAATGTATTGCACAATTTTTCATAAGCATTGGTTGCATGCAGGTAGGCAGGCTTAGCAAAGTTAGCAGCCTTGCTAGATAGTTGATATGCTAATCAGTAATGTTACTACTGGGGGGGGGGGGCACATCATTGGATTCTTGGACCCAGGCACCACAATATCTTGAGCTGTCACCAGAGCTAGAATTCAGAGTGGTCAATGTTCTCTTGGTGTGTTTTCTATACCTTCTGGGCTTCATGAACCTTATGTACTTCTGCCATCTATATACAAGTTTATATGTATAATCATCAGTTACTGTATATACACATACACACACACACACACACACACACACACACATATATATATATATATATATATGTATATATATATATGTCTAAATATGTGTATGTGTATATAAACATGTCTATATATGTGTATTTATGTGTTTATATGTGTAACTATGTATGTGCACACACATATATATCTGTTTAAAAATAAAAAGAAGATTTTCTTCAATGTAAGAGTTTTTCGCTCACTTGCAACCCTTTTACTTTCAACTTGTAATACATGCGCTTATCTGGCTGCATTGTTTTTACTTTGAGCACTGTTAGCAAAAAAAAAAATGTTTAAAAATAATATATATATATATATATATATATATATATATATATATATATATATATATATATATTAGCCCTCACTCTTCTGAAATAAGCAATATAGGATATAAAACCACACATACAATACAAATATTTCTAAATTTTACATTAGTATTCTTGCAAAAATGGTGTACAAAAATATAAATATATTTCTTGAAAAAGTTTCCTTTTTTTACAAAATGTCAAATAACTGGTACTTATTTCTAGCTGTGTAGAAGAATTGAATTTGTGAAGCAGAGAAATACGTTCAGCTTTTTCACTTTTACTTATACTTTGTGGTCTTGAGCCGCTGAACTGAAGCAAATGATAAATTACTCTTCTTGTGACTCTGAGACTTTAATTTTAAGATAAACAAGCTTCTGATTTATGCTTAATATGTCTAATATATTATAAGCAGGTAATACAGAATTGAAAATTATCAAAGTAACTAAAATATGTTTGTAGGTCATTTGAAAAAAAAGGTTTGATCGTATATTTGCTGTCATATATCAATGCCAATATAATTGTATATTTTTTTTTCTTTTCAAACAAGCATTGTTAAATCTACAAACTATATTTCATTTGTTATGGTAGGTGTGGCTGGGTTGGTAAAGGTCTTGATCGCTGTAGCACACAGACAGCTAGATTATGAGTTGTGCGTTCGGTATTAACGCTGAAAAAATGGTAATTTCAGCGTTTAAACCGGAACGCAGCCATTTACAAGTCTTGTCGGTATAGCTGTACCACAAGCCTTTTAGCCTGTAACGCAATGTCAGTCCCGCACACGTAAAAATGACGTTTTTTCATGGGACTCCCATAGCGGTGCCATTATCAGTTTTGTGGTGAGGCTAAAAAACCTGCGTTCCAGCCTAAAACGACAAGATCCATTTTGCAATCTAAAAGCAGTAGTTATGTCACATAAAACTCATAACTAAACTGCTACAAAGTACACTAAACACCCATACACTACCTATTAACCCCTAAACTGAAACTTCTTGCATTGCAAATACTATAATAAATTTATTAACCCCTAATCTGCTGCTCCCTACATCGCCACATCTAAAAATAATAATTAACCCCTATTCCGCCACTCCCCTACATCGTCACCACTATAATAAAGTTATTAACCCCTAAACCACCGCCCTCCCACATCGCAAACACTATTTAAATATTATTAACCCATAATCTACCTTCCGCCCACATCGCACCCCTGTACTAAAGTTATTAAGCCCTACACCGCTGCCACTATAATAAACCTATTAACCTCTAAACCGCAAGCCATCCACAACAAAATATACTAAAGTAAATTATTAACCCCTAAACCAAAAGCCCCCCACATCGCAATAAACTAAATTAAACTAGTAACCCCTAAACGTAACCCTAACACCCCCTAACTTTGTATTAAAATTACAATTTCCCTAACTTTAAATTAAAACTTACCTGTCAAAGTGAAAGAACTAAGTTTAAACTAACAATTAAACTAATATAATTATTAAACTAAAATGAAACTAACTATCAATAAAATAAAACTAAACTACACATTAAAAAAATCCTAACACTACTCTAAAAATTACAAAGTATCTAATTACAAAAAATAAAACTGAATTAGAAAAAATAACAAACACTAAATTACGAAAAATAACAAACAAAATTATCAAAAATAAAAAAGAATTACATCTAATCTAATAGCCCTATCAAAATAAAAAAGCACACCCAAAATAAAAAAAAAAAACCCTAGCCTACAATAAACTACCAATAGCCCTTAAAGGGGCCTTTTGTGAGGCATTGCCCAAAAGATATCAGCTCTTTTCCGTGAAAAAAAATGCAAAGATCCCCCAACAGTAAAACCCACCACCCAACCAACCCCACAAAATAAAAAACCTAATTCTAAAAAAACCTAATCTACCCATTGCCCTGAAAAGGGCATTTGTATGGGCATTTTGCTCTTTTGCTGCCCAAACCCTAATCTAAAAAAAAACACCCAAAAAACCCTTAAAAAAACTGTAACACTAACTCTCGACGATCCACTTACAGTTTTTGAAGTCCCGCTTGAACGATCTTCATCCAGGCGGCAAGAAGTCTTCATCCAGAAAGGCTCTTCCATCTTCATCCAGGCGGCCTCTTCTAGCTTCATCCAGGCGGCAAAGTCCTCATCCAGGTGGTGAGAAGTCTTCATCCAGGCGGCCTCTTCTATCTTCATCCAGGCGGCATCTTCTATCTTCATCCAATAGAATGAGAACTACTTAAATCCTATTGGCTGATTTGAATAGCCAATAGGATTTTAGCAGCTCTAATTCCTATTGGCTGATTCAAATTTTTCAGCCAATAGGAATATAAGGGACGCCATCTTGAATCGCGTACTTTGCATTGAAGATTCAGTGCACGGCGGCGACCGTATGAAGAGGATGCTCCGCACCGGATGTCTTCAGGATGGACCCTCTCTGCACAAGGGCTATTGGTAGTTTATTCTAGATTAGGTTTTTTATTATGGGGTGGATTTTTTTTTAATGGGTATTAGAATAGGAATATTTTTTATTATTTTTGATAATTTGTTTGTTATTTTGTGTAATATATTTTTTTCATTTGAGGTGGGTTTTTATTTTGAGATTAGGGCTTGGGCAGCAAAAAAGCTAAATGCCCTTTTAAGGGCAATGCCCATACAAATGCCCTTTTAAGGGCAATGGGTAGATTAGGTTTTACTTTATTTTTATTTTGTGGGTTTGGGGTGTGGGGGTTTGTATACTGTTAGGGGGTGTTTGTTTTGCTTTGTAGCAAAAGAGCTGTTAACTTTTAAGTGCCCTTGGTAGTTTATTATAGATTAGTTTTTTTTTTATTTTGAGGTGTTTTATTTTTTAAAAATGGTTTAGAATAGGAATATGTTTTGGATTATTTTGTTTGTTATTTTTTGTAATGGTATGTTTTTTTATTTTTTGTAATTTTACGCCTAGATTTAGAGTTTTGTCGGTAAAGACCCGTGTTGCTAACGCTGGGTTTTTTTTTCCAGTGCACCCTTAAGCCAACGCTGGTATTTAGAGTTGTCTGAATGGCTGCTTTAGGCTCAGAAAAGTGAGCGTTGAGCATAATTTAGTGCCACTTCAACCCTCAATACCAGCATTGCCTACAGTAGCGGTAAGCTGGAAAAATGTGCTTGTGCGCGATATCCCCATAGGAAACAATGGGGCTGAGCTGGCTGAAAAAAAACCTAACACCTGCAAAAAAGCAGCGTTCAGCTCCTAACGCAGCCCCATTGTTTCCTATGGGGAAACACTCTCTGAGTCTACACCTAACACACTAACATGAACCCCGAGTCTAAACACCCTAATCTTACACTTATAAACCCCTAATCTGCCGTCCCCGCTATCGCTGACACCTGCATTTTATTATTAACCCCTAATCTGCCGCTCCAAACACCGCCGCCACCTATATTATACCTATGAACCCCTAATCTGCTGCCCCTAACATCGCCGACACCTATATTATATTTATTACCCCCTAATCTGCCCCCCCAAGGTTGCCGCCACTAGTAATGTCGCGAACTTAAAATTTTCCATTCACCGCAACTGTTCACAAACGGGCAAACCGGGCGAACCGCCATTGACTTCAATAGGCAGGCGAATTTTAAAACCTACAGGGACTCTTTCTGGCCACAATAGTGATGGAAAAGTTGTTTCAAGGATACTAACACCTGGACTGTGGCATGCCAGAGGGGGATCCATGGCAAAACTCCCACTGAAAATTACATAGTTGATGCAGAGTCTGGTTTTAATCTATAAAGGGCATAAATCACCTAACATTCCTAAATTGTTTGGAATAACGTGCTTTAAAACATCAGGTATGATGTTGTATCGATCAGGTAGTGTAAGGGTTATGCCCGCTTCACAGTGACAGACCAAACTCCCCGTTTAACGCACCGCAAACAACCGCAAACAGTCAATTTGCAAAACCACGAGATAGATAGATTTGATAGATAGATGGATAGATAGATAGATACATAGATAGATACATAGATTAGATAGATAGATCAATAGATGCCATATACATTTGATAGATATGATAGATAGATAGGTAGATAGATAGATTTGATAGATAAATAGATAGATTTGATAGATATATAGTTTCCCAGAGAATTACAAGACGTGCGGCTGAGACCCATGGTAAGGTTCCCAGAGGCAGTTGTTGAGCCAGGGGACGTGTATATGGCATGGATTTTAGGGGGCAAATTTGGGGCACTGCGCATGCAATCTACTGTGCCACCAGATATGAGTGGTGTGTTAAGTAGTACTATTCTGATCAGGCTAATACCTGTTATGCCCCCTATCAGGGGACGTGTATATGGCATGGATTTTAGGAACCGGGAGATTGAAAAAGATGCTTGGTCGGTCCTCCAACTTCAAATTTGGGGCACTGTGCATGCAATCGTGGCTGGACTTTTAGCCGACAGACATTTGGCAGACGGACATTTGGCCAACGGACATTTGGCCGAAACACAAGTGGCTGTCACAAAACAGTCCGGCCACGAGATAGATTTGATAGATAGATAGATAGATAGATACATAGATTAGAAAGATAGATCAATAGATGCAATATACATTTGATAGATACGATAGATTTGATAGATAAATAGATAGATTTGATAGATAGATAGATAGATAGATAGATAGATAGATAGATAGATAATTTCCCAGACAGAGAATTACAAGACGTGCGGTCTGGGACCCATGGTAAGGTTCCCAGATGCAGTTGCGGAACCAGGAGATGGAAAAAGATGCTTGGTCGGTCCTCCTACTTCAAATTTGGGCCACTGCGCGTGCAATCTACTGTGCCACCAGTTATGAGTGGTGTGTTAAGTAGTACTATTCTGATCAGTTTAATCCCTATTACGCCCCCTATCAGGGGACGTGTATATGGCATGGATTTTAGGAACCGGGAGATGGAAAAAGATGCTTGGTCGGTCCTCCTACTTCAAATTTGGGGCACTGCGCATGCAATCATGTCCGGACTTTTAGCCAACAGACATTTGGCAGACGGACATTTGGCCGACGGAAATTTGGCTGAAACACAAGTGGCTTTCACAAAACAGTCCGGCCACGAGATAGATAGATAGATAGATACATAGATTAGATAGATAGATCAATAGATGCAATATACATTTGATAGATACGATAGATAGATAGATAGATTTGATAGATAAATAGATAGATTTGATAGATAGATAATTTCCCAGACAGAGAATTACAAGACGTGCGGTCTGGGACCCATGGTAAGGTTCCCAGAGGCAGTTGCGGTGCCAGGGGACGTGTATATGGCATGGATTTTAGGAACCGGGAGATGGAAAAAGATGCTTGGTCAGTCCTCCTACTTCAAATTTGGGGCACTGCGCGTGCAATCTACTGTGCCACCAGATATGAGTGGTGTGTTAAGTAGTACTATTCTGATCAGTTTAATCCCTGTTACACCCCCTATCAGGTGACGTGTAATTAGCATGGATTTTAGGAACTGAGAGATGGAAAAAGATGCTTGGTCGGTCTTCCCACTTCAAATTTGGGGCACTGCGCGTGCAATCGTGGCTGACTTTTAGCCGACGGACATTTGGCAGACGGACATTTGGCCGAAACAAAAGTGGCTGTCACAAAACAGTCCGGCCACGAGATAGATAGATTTGATAGATAGATAGATAGATAGATAGATAGATACATAGATTAGATAGATTAATAGATGCAATATACATTTGATAGATACGATAGATAGATAGATAGGTTTGATAGATAAATAGATAGATTTGATAGTTAGATAATTTCCCAGAAAGAGAATTACAAGACGTGCGGACTGGGACCCATGGTAAGGTTCCCAGAGGCAGTTGCGGAGCCAGGGGACTTGTATATGGCATGGATTTTAAGAACCGGGAGATGGAAAAAGATGCTTGGTCGGTCCTCCTACTTCAAATTTGGGGCACTGCGCGTGCAATCTACTGTGCCACCAGATATGAGTGGTGTGTTAAGTAGTACTATTCTTATCAGTTTAATACCTGTTACGTCCCCTATCAGGGGACGTGTATATGGCATGTATTTTAGGAACCGGGAGATGGAAAAAGATGCTTGGTCGGTCCGGCCACGAGATAGATTTGATAGATAGATAGATAGATAGATAGATAGATAGATAGATAGATAGATACATAGATTAGATAGATAGATCAATAGATACATTTGATAGATTTGATAGATAGATAGAAAAATTTGATAGATAAATAGATAGATTTGATAGATAGATAATTTCCCAGACAGAGAATTACAAGACGTGCGGCTTGGACCCATGGTAAGGTTCCCAGAGGCAGTTGCGGCGCCAGGGGATGTGTATATGGCATGGATTTTAGGAACTGGGAGATGGAAAAAGATGCTTGGTCGGTCCTCCTACTTCAAATTTGGAACACTGCGTGTGCAATCTACTGTGCCACCAGTGATGTGTTAAGTAGTACTATTCTTATCAGTTTAATACCTGTTATGTCCCCTATCAGGGTACGTATATGGCATGGATTTTAGGAACCGGGAGATGGAAAAAGATGCTTGGTCGGTCCGGCCACGAGATAGATAGATTTGATAGATAGATACATAGATTAGATAGATCAATAGATGCAATAGATACATTTGATAGATACGATAGATAGATTTGATAGATAAATAGATAGATTTGATGGATAGATAATTTCCCAGAGAGAGAATTAAAAGACGTGCGGTCTGAGACCCATGGTAAGGTTACTTCCTTTTGCACAATCGAGTACAGGTTGGGGATTGCCTTTTGTGCAAAGAAATTTCGGCCAGGTACCTTCCACTGCGGAGTCCCCTATCAGGGGATGTGTATATGGCATGGATTTTAGGAACCGGGAGATGGAAAAAGATGCTTGGTCGGTCCGGCCACGAGATAGATAGATTTGATAGATAGATAGATACATAGATTAGATAGATAGATCAATAGATGCAATAGATACATTTGATAGATACGATAGATAGATAGACAGATAGATAGATAGGTAGATAGATAGATAGATTTGATAGATAAATAGATAGATTTGATAGATAGATAATTTCCCAGACAGAGAATTACAAGATGTGCAGTCTGGGACCCATGGTAAGGTTACTTCCTTTTGCACAATCGAGTACAGGTTGGGGATTGCCTTTTGTGCAAAGAAATTTCGGCCGGGTACCTTCCACTGTGGTGTCCCCTATCAGGGAATGTGTATATGGCATGGATTTTAGGAACCGGGAGATGGAAAAAGATGCTTGGTCGGTCCTCCTACTTCAAGTTTGGGGCAATGCGCGTGCAATCTAATGTGCCACCAGATAGGAGTGGTGTGTTAAGTAGTACTATTCCTATCAGTAAAATCCCTGTTGTGTCTTTTTTTTTTTTTTGCTTTTGAAGCCACAGTGCAGCACCAGATGCCAGAAAAATTTGGCACGTACACATGCCTGAAAAATTAGGTATTGTTGCAGCCGCTGCTGCAGCAGTGGCCAGAAAAATTGATGTTTGTTTCCCAGGCAGAAAGTGCCCTAAAACATTGCGGCTTGAACCCTAGTTGGTGGCGGATAAGTCACGCAAGTCATCTGACATTTGAAGATAAAATACAGCAGCGTGTGTACCATTTTTAGCCCAAGGCAGCTCATCTCATCAGGCCTTTTTTACTCGAATGTATCGCCCAATGTGAGTCCCTTCGGGATCCATCCCTCATTCATCTTAATAAAGGTGAGGTAATCTAGACTTTTTTGACCTAGGCGACTTCTCTTCTCAGTGACAATACCTGCTGCACTGAAGGTCCTTTCTGACAGGACACTTGAAGCGGAGCAGGCCAGAAGTTCTATTGCAAATTGGGATAGCTCAGGCCACAGGTCAAGCCTGCACACCCAGTAGTCAAGGGGTTCATCGCTCCTCAGAGTGTCGAGATCTGCAGTTAAGGCGAGGTAGTCTGCTACCTGTCGGTCAAGTTGTTCTCTGAGGGTGGACCCCGAAGGGCTGTGGCGATGCATAGGAGTTAAAAAGCTCTGCATGCCCTCCATCAACAACACGTCTGTAAAGCGTCCTGTCTTTGCCGGCGTGGTCTTGGGAGTCGGAGGATTACTTTCAGCTCTTCCTCTATTAGATTCACGTTGTGCTGTGACATCACCCTTATACGCTGTGTAAAGCATACTTTTTAATTTATTTTGGAAATGCTGCATCATTTCCGACTTGTGGTAATTCGGTAACATTTCTGGCACTTTATCCTTATATCGGGGGTCTAGTAGCTTTTTTATACGAGGGTCCCTCAACAGGCATGACAGCATGAAAGACCCCATTTGCACAAGGTTGGATGCCGAGCTACTCAAGTCCCGTTCCTCATCCTCAGTGATGTCACTGAAGGTATCTTCTTCCCCCCAGCCACGTACAACACCACGGGTACCAGATAGGTGACAACGAGCACCCTGGGATGCCTGTTGTGGTTCGTCTTCCTCCTCCTCCTCAAAGCCACATTCCTCCTCTGACTCCTCTTCCTCACAATCCTTTTCCAGCATTGCCGCTGGTCAAGGAAGCAATGCTGATAAGGCTGTTTCTAGTGGTGATGGTGACTACAACTCTTCCTATTCCTCTTCACGCTCATCTATGGCCTGATCCAGCACTCTTCGCAGGGCACGCTCCAGGAAGAAAACAAATGGTATGATGTCGCTGATGGTGCCTTCGGTGCGACTGACTAGGTTTGTCACCTCCTTAAAAGGACGCATGAGCCTACAGGCATTGCGCTTGAGCGCCCAGTAATGTGGCAAAAAAATTCCCAGCTCCGCAGAGGCTGTCCTAGCACCCTGGTCATACAAATACTTGTTAACGTCTTTTTCTTGTTGGAGCAGGCGGTCAAACATTAGGAGTGTTGAATTCCATCGTGTCGGGCTGTTGCAAATCAAGCGCCTCACTGGCATGTTGTTTCGCCTCTGGATATCGGAAAAGTGCGCCATGGCCATGTAGGAATGCCTCCAATGGCCACACACCTTCCTGGCCTGATTCAGGATGTCCTGTAAGCCTGGGTACTTATGCAAGTGTTGTACAATCAGATTACACACATGTGCCATGCACGGCACATGTGTCAACTTGCCCAATTTCAATGCCGCCACCAAATTACTTCCGTTGTCAGAAACCACTTTGCCGATCTCTAGTTGGTGCGGAGTCAGCCACTGATCCACCTGTGCGTTCAGGGCGGACAGGAGTGCTGGTCCGGTGTGACTCTCTGCTTTCAGGCAACCCCAAGACGGCGGGACACTGCCGTTGTCCGGGATGTGGAATAGTACCTGCGGAGCTGGGGGGTGCCGTTGATGTGGAGCAAGACGCAGCAGCAGAAGAGGACTCAGCCAAGGAGGTTATGGAAGAGGATGGAGTAGGAGGAGTAGAGGAGGTAGCAGCAGGCCTGCCTGCAAGTCGTGGCGGTGTCACCAACTCCTCCTCTGCAGAGCCACGCATTCCATGCCTGGCAGCCATCAGCAGGTTTACCCAATGCACAGAGTAGGTGATATACCTGCCCTGACCATGCTTTGCAGACCAGCTATCAGTGGTCATATGGACCCTTGCCCCAACACTGAGTGCCAGACATGCCATAACTTCCTTTCGCACAATCTAGTACAGGTTGGGGATTGCCTTTTGTGAAAAGAAATTTCGGCTGGGTACCTTCCACTGCGGTGTCCCAATAGCTACAAATGTTTTGAACGCCTCAGACTCCACCAGCTTGTATGGTAAAAGCTGGCGGGCTAAGAGTTCAGACAAGCCCGCTGTCAGACGCCAGGCAAGGGGGTGACATTGTAACATTGGCTTCTTACGCTCAAACATGTCCTTGACAGACACCTGACTGTGGGCAGATGAGCAGGAAGAGAGACGGAATGGCGGATGGTTGAGAGGGGGCAAGGAGGACAGCAGTGGTTGACGTGGCTGAAGATGCTGGACCAGGAGGAGGATGGCGGCTTTGAGGCTTTGAGTTTGTGTGCTGCTTCTACTCATGTGTTGATCCCATAGGCGTTTGTGATGTGCGATCATGTGCCTTCGCAAAGCAGTTGTACCTAGGTGGGAGTTGGACTTCCCACGACTCAGTTTCTTTTGGCACAGGTTGCAAATGGCATCGCTGTTGTCAGAGGCAGACACACACAAAAAATGCCACACTGCTGAGCTCTGCGATGATGGCATTCTGGTGGTGGCAACAGCATGCGTTGATTGGCGTGCTGTCTGGCTGACCCCAGGTGCCGATGCATGCTGTCTGACTGTGCCACTAGCTCCTTGCGACGACCTCCCCCTGCTTCCAACTCATCTCCTCCTCCTCTCTGTCTCCCCATCTGAACTTTCCCCTGTTCTTCTTCTCTTCTAGCGGGCAACCACGTGACATCCACAGATGCATCGTCATCATCAACCGCTTCACTTGTATCTGACAAATCAACAAAGGAAGCAGCAGCGGGTACAACATCATCATCATCATCACACCGTATGTCCATGTCTGTAATGCTGCCTGACTGATACATATTACTGTTATCTACATCCTCTGTCAATGATTGTTGCGCATCACTCATTTCTTCCAACTGATGTGTAAATAACTCCTCTGACAGATCAAGTGAAGTGGCTGTGGTGCTAGTTTTGGTGGTGGCGGCAGGCGGGCAAGTGGTAACTTGAGAGGTGCCCGAAGACAAGCTGGAGGAGGATGGTGCGTCAAGGTTCAGAGCGGAAGCTATAGAAGATTTGGTGTCCTGTGTTAAAAAGTCAACTATGTCCTCCTCAGAACTTTTCGAGTTCATGGGATGTGGCCTCTGAACAATGGGCATTATTCTAGGGCCAAAGGGATTCAAAGCACCACGACCACGACGGCACCTGCAGGGTGGCTTGCCTCTGCCTGTCATTGTTTTTTAAATGTACACTTACACTACTATTAAACAAGATATGAGTGGTGGCACTGGGCAAGTGGTCACAGTATACACTGTGAGCCTGACACAAAAAAGCAGACTGATGTTTCACAGTCCAAAAAGTTTTTATTTTTTAAAATGTACACTTACACTACTATTAAACAAGATATAAGTGGTGGCACTGGGCAAGTGGGCACAGTATACGCTGTGAACCTGACACAAAAAAGCAGACTGATGTTTCACAGTCCAAAAAGTTTTTATATTTTTAAATGTACACTTACACTACTATTAAACAAGATATGAGTGGTGGCACTGGGCAAGTGGGCCCAGTATAAGCTATGAGCCTGAAACAAAAAAGCAGACTGATGTTTCACAGTCCAATTTTTTTTTTTTTTAAATGTACACTTACACTACTATTAAACAAGATATGAGTGGTGGCACTGGGCAAGTGGGTACAGTATGCTCTGTGAGCCTGACACAAAAAAGCAGACTGATGTTTCACAGTCCAAAAAGTTTTTATTTTTTAAATGTACACTTACACTACTATTAAACAAGATATGAGTGGTGGCACTGGGCAAGTGGGCACAGTATACGCTGTGAGCCAGACACAAAAAAGCAGACTGATGTTTGACAGTACAAAAAGTTTTTATTTTTTTAAATGTACACTTACACTACTATTAAACAAGATATGAGTGGTGGCACTGGGCAAGTGGGCACAGAATACACTGTGAGCCAGGCACACACGCTGGCAACTGCAATTTGATTACACAAGCAGACTGATGTTTCACAGTCAAAAAAGTTATTTTTTTAAAAAATTATTTACACTACTGTTACACCAGATATGAGTGGTGGCACTGGGCAAGTGGGCCTGGCACACACGCTAGCAGGCAGGCAACTGCAATTAGATTACACTAGCAGACTGATGTTTCACAGTCAAAAAAGTTTTTGTTGGGGGGGCGGAGCTAACCGCCGACATGGATGGCTGCATTCCTACAGAGCTCCTGACCCAAGACTCTCAAAAAGGAATTTAAATATCAAATTCGCCTGCCTAAAGCAACTAAAGTAAAGTCCTACTTAGTGGGGATGCTATGTGATCGAGTTTGGGGAACTACAAAAGCCTCTTTCTGCTACTGCAGGCCCTAATATGAGTAATCAATGAGGGGATTTTGGAGCCGGAAGCATTCAATATGGCGACCTAAGCATTAAACAGCTTGGTGCAGAGAGATCAACGGAATAAGTTGGAGTGAGTCTGACACAGAAGACAGCTGCAGAAAGCTGAGGTGGAGTTGCCGCATATACTAAAGCACCATATAAGTGGATTTGTGCACACAGCGGGAGGAATCGTCGCAGCACTTACAAGTCTATGACCATTCTCCAGGCCTCTGCTGTCCCATTATGCCTGGGGGAAGCTACGGAGCACCGCCGCACAGAGTTGAAACCAGAATATCTTACGCCGCTGTCAGGGACCTTCTGGTGGCTCATGGGAAGAGGATCTGCGAGAGACTTGATGCTCTCATTAGTACTGTACAAATGGCGCGCACACGGAATGACAGCGTGGGAGAAGAGCGCACAGAAGCACAGGAGCCGCAGAGAGCCACAGTGCCTACAACTTCACAGGTGCGTCCCTCGCCATTGGCGCTAGCAGATTTAGGCCTTGAACCGGAGCCTCACCCTCTCTCGGCTGACACGAGTGGACTGCACGCACGGAGGGGGACAACATATAACCGCTTGTACATGGCGGTGGGCACCACAAAGCGCTACAGCGCTCACGCATCTCCAGACTCTCCCCTATCAGTCAATAGCATGGCTCCTTTATATTTGTTTGTCCTGTTCTCACAGGGCCCTGGATTGCCTACCTGTGCCAGCATAAAAACCGGAGTAGGGTGAGAAGTGAGACTATGGACGTAGAGTTAGATCTACAGGACACTAAGGCTATGCTAATGGTGATGTCTGGGGATCTGGCTCTCACAATATACCTAAGTCAGGTTTCTGAACGTTATGCAATGTTTTAATGAAGCATATGGGCTGATCTAATATTGCATTCTCAGCTCTAGACACCACGTCAAGGATACACCTTTTATTAATTATATTTCTGTTTATAGTCTTATCTTATTGTCACTGTTTCAAGATTCTGGATTAATGATGAATAGCATTTAAAATTGCGCAGAATGTGTAACTGACTTCTCCTTATATGCAATAAGGTACATCAGCACTCATATAGATTAACTACTGTGCAACACAGCCCTGTTTTATTAAGAGTAGCCAAAATGAGGCCTTAATGTTAATAGCTATGAATGTTAAGATTCCTCCAGTATTTTTGCCTCATATATATATCACTTACACATTGGGGTATTTCTCACAACTGTATGCTAACATTTTCCTTTATTTTTCCACATTGCTATAGTGAATAAGGACACCAAAGGTTTACACTTCTGCTTTCATGCTTTCATAGTATCCCTAGATATCTACATACATTAAGTTTGGGCAGATAATATTGTATCCCTATTATAAGGATGATGGGGCATGATGTAACGTCTGTACAAGATAATGTAACCCTCTGTGAGCTCTTAGAGTAAGATTAGCATAGAACAATGAGGATTGTACTACATCTTCAAAGTGTTTGCATGTAATCTCGCTCAGATCACTTGTGTGTTTCACCCTGGTTACTATAACACTTTAATCTCCACATAACCCTTGCACAGTATATTTATTACTATGAGATGTTGACTACATTATATGTATAAGCTATCTATCCTATGTAAGAAAGTTTTACACTGGCAGTGCATCAACTGAGTCAGCGATTGGAGTTTAGATAACCATGATGTTAAAGTTGCTATAACAATATTCTTGGGCTCTATGTTAGAAGAGTAAGGTAACAATAATAAGATCTGTTATTTTGGCCTTCCCTCCGCCCCCCCCCCCCTCCATTGCTTCAGTGCAGTCAGGGATGATTCCCTTTCTCTCTGCACACCATTTTGGCAGAGTTTAGTAGTCTCTGCCCTACCCGTAGAGCCATGACTCAGTTTTTCCCTGCGCCAAAGTAGAATGGCTCACGGGGGTTCAATACAGGAACATTGACTTTGTAGTGATTTCCTGTTTTCCTGAAGTTTATTCAAGATAATAGTCTTAAGATTGCTTATGTTGAAATAAAAGATCAGTGATAATGGTTATTGGATTACACTAACAACTGAGGGATGCTATGCTCCATATTTTCCCAATTGACGATTTATACAGAGTTACCTTAATGCTTTTATTATGTTTCACTATATTGATATTGTTTATGCACTTCACAATTTGTATTTATTCCACATAAGTTGAAATTGCAATTTTTACTATTATCTATGTTGACATGTCCTCAATCACTTTGTTTAACTTTTGGTCCCACGATCGGACCTGCCTGTCTGAGGAATTCGCAAACCTACAAGATTTAAAAAAAGGAGGTGCCTAATGTGTTATGTCATGCCAGTATAATATATGTTGTAAAATGTATTCTGTTGATGAGACTGTTGCCACTATGCTATTTTAACCTCAATAAAAACTATTTAAAAAAAAAAAAAAAAGTTTTTGTTTTTTAATTATTTACACTACTGTTACACCAGATATGAGTGGTGGCACTGGGCAAATGGGCCTGGCACACACGCTGGCAGGCAGGCAACTGCAATTAGATTACACTAGCAGACTGATGTTTCACAGTCAAAAAAGTTTTTTTTTTTTAATTAGTTACACTACTGTTACACCAGATATGAGTGGTGGCACTGGGCAAGTGGGCCTGGCACACACGCTGGCAGGCAGGCAACTGCAATTAGATTACACTAGCAGACTGATGTTTCACAGTCAAAAAAGTTGTTTTTTTAATTATTTACACTAATGTTACACCAGATATGAGTGGTGGAACTGGGCAAGTGGGCCTGGCACACACGCTGGCAGGCAGGCAACTGCAATTAGATTACACTAGCAGACTGATGTTTCACAGTCAAAAAAGTTTTTTTTTTAAATTATTTACACTACTGTTACACCAGATATGAGTGGTGACACTGGGCAAGTGGCTTGGCAGGCAAGCAACTGCAATTAGATTACACAGGGGGAAAAAAATGATGTTCTAGCCCTAAACAGGGCTTTTTGGGGTGCTGTCCTTAAAGCAGAGATCAGATGAGTCCTTCAGGACTGTAGTGGACACTGAATACACTAGCCTAGCTATCAATTTCCCTATAAAATCACCAGCAGCTACACTGTCCCTCCTCTCACTAACAATGCAGCTTCTGAATGAATCTAAAGTGGCTGCTGTCCAGGAGCTGGGAGGGTCTGGGAGGGAGTGTCTGCTGCTGATTGGC
This sequence comes from Bombina bombina, assembly GCF_027579735.1. NCBI lineage: Eukaryota > Metazoa > Chordata > Amphibia > Anura > Bombinatoridae > Bombina > Bombina bombina. The sequence continues at coordinate 1,088,945,752 of NC_069499.1, forward strand.
TGGAATGTGTCTGCAGACTGTGAGATAAAGGGTCAAAGTTTACTCAAAGATGATGAATAGGGGCGGATCGAACATTGCATATGTTCGCCCGCCGTGGCAAATGCGAACAAGCTATGTTCGCCGGGAACTATTCGCCGGTGAACAATTCACAACATCACTAGCCGCCACCTACCTACACTAATTAACCCCTAACCTGCCGACCGGACCTCGTCGCGACAATAATAAATGTATTAACCCCTAAACAGCCACACTCCCGCCTCGCAAACACCATAATAAATAGTATTAACCCCTAATCTGCCCTCCCTAACATCGCCGCCACCTACCTACAATTATTAACCCCTAATCTCCCGCCCACAACATCGCCGCTACTATAATAAAGTTATTAACCCCTAAACCTAACACCCTCTAACTAAATATAATTTAAATAAAACAAAATAATTTTCCTATAATTAAATAAATTAATCTTATTTAAAACTAAATACTTACCTAGAAAATAAACCCCAATATAGCTACAATATAACTAATAGTTACATTGTAGCTATTTTAGGATTTATATTTATTTTACAGGCAACTTTGTATTTATTTTAACTAGTTACAATAGCTATTAAATAGTTAATAACTATTTAATAGCTACCTAGTTAAAATAATTACAAAATTACCTGTGAAATAAATCCTAACCTAAGTTACAATTAAACCTAACACTACACTATCATTAAATTAATTAAATAAATTAACTACAATTACCTACAATTAAATTTAATTAAATAAACTAAACTATAGTACAAAAAACAAACACTAAATTACAGAAAATAAAAAAATAATTACAAGAAGTTTAAACTAATTACACCTAATCTAAGCCCCCTAATAAAATAATAAAGCCCCCCAAAATAAAAAAATGCCCTACCCTATTCTAAATTACAAAGTAATCAGCTCTTTTACCAGCCCTTAAAAGGGCTTTTTTGCAGGGCATTGCCCCAAAGTAATCAGCTCTTTTACCTGTAAATAAAAATACAAACCCCCCCAACATTAAAACCCACCACCCACATACCCCTACTCTAACCCACCCAAACCCCCCTTAAAAAAAACCAACACTAACCACCTGAAGATCTCCCTTCCTTGAGTCGTCTTCACCCAACCGGGCCGAAATCTTCATCCAAGGTGCGCAGAGGAGGTCCTTCATCCGGTAGAAGTCTTCATCCAGGCAGCGTATTCAATCTTCATCCATCCGGAGTGAAGCGGAGCCATCTTACAAGGAGCCAACGCGGAGCCATCCTCTTCATCCGGAGTCTTCTTACACAATGACGGTACCTTTAAGTGACGTCATCCAAGATGGCGTCCCTTCAATTCCGATTGGCGGATAGGATTCTATCAGCCAATCGGAATTAAGGTAGGAAAAATCTGATTGGCTGATTTAATCAGCCAATCAGATTGAAGTTCAATCCGATTGGCTGATCCAATCAGCCAATCGGATTGAGCTTGCATTCTATTGGCTGATTGGAACAGCCAATAGAATGCCGGTGAGGTAGCTCAGTTGGTAAATGCCCTGACTACAACAAAAAAAAGCCTGTTTAAAAGACCCAAGGTCACAGGTTCGAATCCCAGCAGGGCCGACTCAGCCCTTCATCCTTCCGAGGTCGATAAAATGAGTACCATTAAATTGGGTAATAATAACAACTATTACTATTCAGCTGCCGATTTTGTGAATTCCGAGAGCGAGCGCTGAAAAAGTGCTTTGAGTCTCACTGGGAGAAAGGCGCTATATAAATACTAGTTATTATTATTATTATTAATAAGTGTAGTTAGGTAGCGGCGACGTTGGGGGGGGCAGATTAGGGGTTAATAAATATAATGTAGGTGTCGGCGATGTTAGGGGCAACAGATTAGGGGTTCATAGCTATAATGTAGGTGGCGGCGGTGTCCGGTCAGCAGATTAGGAGTTAAACATTTTTATTAGAGGCTTTGCGATGTGGGGGGGCCTCGGTTTAGGGGTACATAGGTAGTTTATGGGTGTTAGTGTACTTTATAGCACAGTAGTTAGGAGCTTTATGTTCCCGCGTTAGCCCATAAAGCTCTTAACTACTGACTTTTTTTGTCGGTAGGAGTCTTGTCGGTAGAGGGTGTACCGCTCACTTCTTCCAAGACTCGAAATACCAGCATTATGCAAATCCCATTGAAAAGATAGGATACGCAATTGACGTAAGGGGATCTGCGGTAGCCTCGAGTCACGGAATGGCTAACGCCAAACTCTAAAACTAGGCAAATGTGTTTTTTATTTTTTGTAATGGTAGGTTTTAGTGTAAGGCAGGTTAGGTTTTATTTCACAGGTAAGTTTGTATTTATTTTAACTAGGTAGTTAATAAATAGTTAATAACTATTTACTAACTAGTCTACATAGTTAAAATAAATAAAAACTTACCTGTGAAATAAAAATACAACCTAAGCTAGCTACAATATTATAGCTAGCTAAGATTTTATTTCACAGGCAAGTATGTATTTAGTTTTAAATATGAATTATTTAGTTAATAACTGTAAGTTTAATTTAGCTATATTTTAATTATGTTAAAGTTAGGGGGTGTTAGTGTTACGTCAGGGTTAGGTTTAGGGTTAGGCTTAGGGTTATGTTAGGGTTAGGGGTTAAAAGTTTAATTTAGGTTGTTGCGATGTGGGGGGGCTGGTGGTTTATGGGTTAATATGTTTATTTAGTGGTAGTGATGTGGGAGGCCAGAGGTTTAGGGGTTAATAGCTTTATTTAGTTGCGGTGATGTCGGGGAATGGCGGAATGGGGTTAATAGATTTATTATAGTGTGGGTGATGTTGGGGTGCAGGGGAATAGGGGTTAATAACTTTAGTATCGTGACGGCGATATTGGGAGCGGCAGATTAGGGGTTAATAGCTTTATTTAGGTGGCGGTTTAAAGATTAGTTTTTTTTTCCCCATAGACATCAATGGGGCTGTGTTACGGAGCATTTCTTTCCGCGATCGCAGACTTTTTTCTGACACGGTCTGCCTATTGATATCTATGGGGAAAGCGTGCACGAGCACGTCAAAACAGCGATTCAATTGTGTGTGGTATGAAGTTTAAAAACACCATATAGTGTTCACAAGGCGTCTGTTTAAAAACTTGTAATGGCTGCGCTATAGGGGGTTAAATAACCCAACTTTTTTTGCATTCATTAATTTCCCAATATCGCGCATAACTTGTAATCTAGGTGAGACATAATTATAAATTATATATATATACTGTATATATATATATATATATATATATATATATATATATATATGTATATATATATATATATATATATATATATATATATATATATATATATTGTACTGTAACTTTTTCCTATTAACCAGATGACAACTTTGTGTCCTGCATACTTCAAAATTAAATCAGATATCAAGGAAAATGAGAATGCTTCAAATTCTTATGATGAAAATTATTATTATTACTTAAACTTGTCATTAAAGATTATGAGCTTCTCTAGCTTGAAGAACGCCTTGGATATAATTGTTGTATGCCCTAGAAGCGGCTCATTTTTATTATGCATATAGTGCTGCTGTGTTGTTGATTTATAATATAATAGCACAACACATTATTACAATGATGCCTTTATGGACACTAACAAACTAACGGCTAGATTACGAGTTTTGCGTTAGAGGCTATGCGGTGCTAATGAGCAGTTTTTACTCACCGCTCACTTTCCTACAGCGCTGGTATTACGAGTTTTTACAAACCCGTTGTTAAAAGACAAGAAGTGAGCGTTGAGAAAAATGTTGCTCCTTACCGCACTTCAAAAGCAGCGCTGCTTAAGTCAGCGGTGAGCTGGTCGTACGTGCTCGTGCACAATTTCCCCATAGGAATCAACGTGGGATAGCCGGCTGAGAAAAAGTCTAACAGCTGCAAAAAAGCAACGTAAAACTCAGTAACGCAGCCCCATTGATTCCTATGGGGAAATAAAATTTATGTCTTCACCTAACACCCTAACATGAACCCCGAGTCTAAACACCCCTAATCTTACACTTATTAACCCCTAATCTGCCGCCCCCAACATCGCCGACACCTGCATTATTCTTATTAACCCCTAATCTGCCGCTCCAGACACCGTCGCCACCTACATTATATTTATGAACCCCTAATCTGCTGCCCCCAACATCACAGACACCTACATTATATTTATTAAACCCTAATCTGCTGCCTCTATAATAAACATATTAACCCCTAAATCGCCGCACTCCCGCCTCGCAAACATTAGTTAAATATTATTAACCCCTAATCTGCCATCCCTAACATCGCCGCCACCTACCTACATTTATTAATCCCTAATCTGCTGCCCCCAACGTCACCGACACTTTACTAAATGTATTAACCCCTAAACCTAAGTCTAACCCTAACCCTAACACCCCCTAACTTAAATATAATTTAAATAAATCTAAATAAAATTACTCTAATTAGCTAAATTATTCCTATTTAAAACTAAATACTTTCCTGTAAAATAAACCCTAAGCTAGCTACAATATAACTAATAGTTACATAGTATCTATCTTAGGGTTTATTTTTATTTTACAGGCAAGTTTATATTTATTTTAACTAGGTAGACTATTTAGTAAATAGTTATCAACTATTTAATAACTACCTAGCTAAAATAAATACAAAAGTGCCTGTAAAATAAAACCTAACTGAAGTTACAATAACACCTAACACTACACTACAATTAAATAAATTAACTAAATTAAATACAATCACCTAAATTAAATTAAATTAAATTAGCTAAAGTACAAAAAACCCCACTAAATTACAGAAAATAATAAACAAATTACAAGATATTTAAACTAATTACACCTAATCTAATAGCCCTATCAAAATAAAAAAGCCCCCCCCCAAAATAAAAAAAAACCCTAGCCTAAACTAAACTACCAATAGCCCTTAAAAGGGTCTTTTGCGGGGCATTGCCCCAAAGTAATCAGCTCTTTTACCTGTAAAAAAAAATACAAACAACCCCCCCAACAGTAAAACCCACCACCCACACAACAAACCCCCAAATAAAATACTATCTAAAAAAAACTAAGCTCCCCATTGCCCTGAAAAGGGCATTGCCCTTTAAAGGGCAGTTAGCTCTTTTGTGGTCCAAAGTCCCTAACCCACCCAATACACCCTTAAAAAATCTAACACAAACCCCCTGAAGATCGACTTACTGTTCTGAAGATCTGACATCCATCCTCAAGGAAGCGGCAGAAGTCTTCATCCAACCGGGTCGAAGTCCTCAACGAAGCCGGGAGAAGTCTTCATCCAAGCCGGGCAAAGTGGTCCTCCAGACGGTCTTCATACAGACGGCATCTTCTATCTTCATCCATCAGACGCAGAGGGGCTCCATCTTCAAGACATCCAATGCGGAGCATCCTCTTCATCCAACGACTAAAGACTAATGAAGGTACCTTAAAGTGACATCATCCAAGATGGCGTCCCTTAGATTCCAATTGGCTGATAGAATTCTATCAGCCAATCGGAATTAAGGTAGAAAAAATCCTATTGGCTGATGCAATCAGCCAATAGGATTGAGCTTGCATTCTATTGGCTGTTCCAATCAGCCAATAGAATGCGAGCTCAATCCTATTGGCTGATTGCATCAGCCAAAAGGATTGAACCTCAATCCTATTGGCTGATTGCATCAGCCAATCGTATTTTTTCTACCTTAATTCCATCAGCCAATCGGAATCTAAGGGATGCCATCTTGGATGACGTCATTTAAAGGTACCTTCATTTGTCATTAGTCGTCGGATGAAGAGGATGCTCCACGTCGGATGTCTTGAAGATGGAGCCGCTCCGCGTCGAATGGATGAAGATAGAAGATGCTGTCTGGATGAAGACTTCTGCACGTCTGGAGGACCACTTCGCCCGGCTTGGATGAAGACTTCTCCCGGCTTCGTTGAGGACTTTCACCCGGTTGGATGAAGACTTTTGCCGCTTCCTTGAGGATGGATGTTGGCTCTTCAAAACTGTAAGTGGATTTTCAGGGGGTTAGTGTTAGGTTTTTTTAAGGGTTTATTGGGTGGGTTTTATTTTTAGGTTAGGGTTTGGGCCGCAATAGAGCTAATTGCCCTTTTAAGGGCAATGCCCATCCAAATGCCCTTTTCAGGGCAATAGGGAGCTTAGGTTTAGTTAGGGTTTTATTTGGGGGGTTGGTTATGAGGGTGGTGGGTTTTACTGTTGGGGGGTTGCTTGAATTTATTTTTTCAGTTAAAAGAGTTGATTTCTTTCGGGGCAATGCCCCACAAAAGGCCCTTTTAAGGGCTATTTGTAGTTTAGTTTGGTTTTTTTATTTTGGGGGGGCTTTTTTATTTTGATAGGGCTTTTAGATTAGGTGTAATTAGTTTAAATATCTTGTAATTTGTTTTTTATTTTGTGTTATTTAGTGTTTGTTTTTTTTGTAATTTAAGTATTTGTATTTCATTTAGTTAATTGTACTGTAAGGTTAGGTGTTAATGTAACTCAGGTTAGGTTTTATTTTACAGGTAAATTTGCATTTATTTTAGCTAGGTTTGTTAGTAAATAGTTAATAACTATTTAGTAACTATTCTACCTAGTTAAAAATAAATACAAACTTGCCTGTAAAATAAAAATAAACCCTAAGCTAGATACAATGTAACTATTAGTTTAATTTATAGGTAAGTATTTAGCAGATTAGGGGTTAATAAATGTAGGTAGGTGGCGGAGATGTTAGGGGTGGCAGATTAGGGGTTAATAATATTTAACTAGTGTTTGCGAGGCGGGAGTGCGGCGGTTTAGGGGTTAATATGTTTATTATAGTGGCCGCGACATTGGGGGCTGCAGATTAGGGGTAATAAGTGTAGGTAGTTTGCGGCTACATTGGGGGCGGGAGATTAGGGGTTAAAAAATATAATGTAGGTGTCGGCGATGTTGGGGGCAGCAGATTAGGGGTTACTAAGTATAATGTAGGTGTCGGCGATGTCGGGAGCCACAGATTTGGGGTTAATAAATATAATGTATGTGTCAGCGATGTCCGGGGTTGTAGATTAGTGGTTAATAAGTGTAATATTAGGGGTGTTTAGACTCGGGGTTCATGTTAGGGTGTTAGGTGTAAACATAAATTTTGTTTCCCCATAGGAATCAATGGGGCTGCGTTACAGAGCTTTACGCTGCTTTATTGCAGGTGTTAGGCTTTTTTTCAGCTGGCTCTCCCCATTGATGTCTATGTGGAAATTGTGCACAAACACGTACAACCAGCGCTGGTATTGGAGTGCGGTATGGAGCTCAATTTTGCTCTACGCTCACTTCTTGCCTTTTAACGCCGGGTTTATAAAAATCTGTAATACCAGCGCTGTATAGTGAGCGGTGACAATAACGTGCAAGTTAGCACTGCACCCCTCATAACGCAAAACTGGTAATCTAGCCGATAGTTAATTAAGCAATAAGGATTGGTAAGTTAGTAGTTCATATTTTGGTATTGGAGTAAGTGTTGCTGGTTAAATACAAATTGTTCTGGTAAAATTCATGTGAGGTATTTGTTAAGTGATTTATTTTGAGTTAAGGTTAATTTATAGAAATATCAAATCCATTTATGGGATAATAGATAATATCTTGTGAATAGTAATTAATCTAAATATCTCTATGGCCTCTTTAATATTTTAAAGTTGTTTTGATCAATTGATAGATATAACTGGTCATAGGTGACGTTCAGTTGCTGCATAAATATAATCAACGTGTTTATAGAGATTAACTGGTCAGAACTCAGGAATTAATTTAATTTGAGATTAAATATTAATGTTTTTAATAATTGTATTGCCATAATTTCTAGAGATCTCAATATCATTCTGGAATACACTATAGAGATTATATAATGTTTCATTGGAGTGTATTGACAAATTCCACTATATTAATTGGAGATATTGCTGATGATAATTTTATGATCGCTTATAATTATTATTAATTCCATTAATCAAAAATATTTTTACGTAAAAAATATATAACACATTGGAGGTTTCTGCTGAGATAGAAATATATAATATTGTAACCTAGGATATATAACACGTTGGAGGCACTCGCTGTAAATCATTATTCTTTATCACATTGATATAATATATTTTGTAGTAAATTATTATAATTTTGTTTAGCGATATTTAAAAAAAAATTGTTTTTGGTTAAAATTGTATTAGTATTTTAAATTAACTTAATACTAAGCTTAAATCATAATATCTATCACTAGAAGTGACTCAAATGAATCTATGCACAGTATTGGAATTTGTTCCCCAAAATTACCCCTTACAAAGGCAGACTCCCTTAGAATGGACGCTATCGGCCACATCAAAAATAGATTTTATATTTCGGGTGATTTAAATGATTGTATTGATATGCTTACCACTAAGGCCCAAAATATTGCTATTGATAATAGAATGTGGTACGAAACAAGTGAACTATTCCAAGATCATTCTCAAATCTTGGCCGTTAATAATATGCATTAATGACGAACTGTCCACTCACCTTATAGAAAATAAATTGCAATTACAGCAGCTAAGAGATTAAATTCGCTCATCACGCAAATGCGAAGAAAATTTAGAAATAGCCTAAAATGAAATTGTTACACTTAAACAAGACATGGCCGCCTTAAATAAACATAACCAAAAATGAATCGCTAAAATAAAAAGCTTAAATGAGCAACTCAGCAATAATAAGACCCCCTCCATTAGTGATGAAAACAGTGGGAATAATAATGAGATTATGAAAACCCTAAAATAATTTATGAGGTGAACTACAAAGCATTAGGGAAGAATTTATACATAGGACCCCGAATTGGCTCAGAAGTAAATTTCCCAAATAGGCAGTCACCTCATGTTTTAAATTCATGGAATTTCTACACTTTTAGAAGAAGAGGACAGCTATTATAGTGAGTCAGAGGCCGGAGCCAGCTACCCAGATAACCCATACAAAAATAATACACATAAGGGATCTCTCGTTAGTAAAAATAGAAGAGATGGGGGGTGCTCCAGCCCTAAAAATAAGGTCCCTAGGAGAACCCAAAATGTACCTAATAAGGTGTATGACACCCCTAAGATAATTAAATTCTTAAGCAGTGCAGTACCTGTATTCTCCAAAAGGGGGACCACTTCTATAATCAATCACTTAGAGGCCTATCAAAGTGCTTTGTCTAAACTAAATCTACATAGTGAGCAGTCTAAAATTGAATTTCTGCAATGGGTATTTGAAGGTAAATATTGTAAGTTTTTTATTTCACTGAAAGATATGAATATTCATACTTTGAGTGAAATAAAATAACAGTGCAAAAGGGAGTTCGGGCAGTATTGTACCGCCACCGCTGCTAAAGCAGCTGTATATGGTTTGAAATGTGGTGCAAATCAAAGCCCAATCGAATTCCTTTCTATATTAAAATACGCTTACAGTACAGTCAAAAACAATCCCACATTTGAAAGCTCAGAATTTATAAATGTATTTTATGAAGCATTACCCTCACACATCAAAGTAAATCTGACTAGAGACTTTGATGATAACTGTTCATTGGATTGACTGATCAGAGAGAGAACCAAATTATACTCTATTCAGCAGTCAAGTTAACAGGGGGTTAAAAGAGAGCAAAGGCCCAACCCTAAAGTAGTGGCCGAAGCCAAGGGTGTACCTATAATGCTTGGTTAGCTGAGAAATAGAAGTTAATATGAATCACAGCTGCAGATCAAACTTTCTATCAAAATATGCATGGTGACTTTAAATATTTGGTAGTTTATAACAATATTGGCTTTACATAGTGTGTAGCTGTGGAAGTAAGTACTACAGAGGAATTTTAGTCTATAATACCAAAAGTGAAAACACAGGTAAGGAAAATATCAGTATAGAGACCTTAATTAGAACACACAGCTTTAATATGTGATATGTGCAGCAATCAGAGCAGAATAACAATGAAGCTGAATGGATCAAACTTTGATATGCTGCAACAGATTATTGCAAGTCGTGGAAAATTGTTTACAGGTACCTGCACAATATAACTTTACATGCAAAATGGAATATAGCTATATGATAATTGAAAAAGCTTTTACTGGTTTTTAGATGCACAGAGATTTACAAGCAGAGATGTTCAGTGAAGCTTGACTGAAAGGCAGGAGAGTTCAGTGCAGCCTGGCAGTTAGTTTGTGATGCATGCAATCAGCTGATCAGTATCTGGATGAGAATGCAAATCAGGAGGAAACAACATCAATGATGTTTATCAAAAGTCACAACAAAAAAAAGAACAAATAAGACTTTAGCAGTATTTAACTGCTACATGAATTGATTCAGCACAGGTAAAAATACAGGGCTTAGTATTAAAAGTCCACAGGACAAGGAATACAAAGCAAAGAGGAAAGGAAGGGGAGGGAATTTATACAGTAAAGAGTTAGCAATATCCCTCCCTTCCTTAAAGGTACAGGATCATGACAGTACCCTAGCCCCCTAAATTTAGAATCCAAAAAGAAAACTTATGCAGAAGTGGCCAGAGGAAACCGGCCTTCCCCACAAAGTTTTGAGTCTGCCCCTCCCCCACCAAGGGCTGAGGTGCAGAATTCACAGGCTAATAGAAGGGAATATACTCAAAATGGGGGACATACCCAGATAAATAGGTATCCCCAAATAGATGAATACCCACAAGGTAATCGGTATCCCCGTAGAAGTAGATGCCATAAGTGGCACAGATACTCTTAGTATAACCAGACACCCCAAATAAATAGTGCACCCCAGGATATTAATGCCAGACAAGTTGAACCCCAAAGACAACCACGTCAAGATAGACAGAATAGCTATGATTCTGAGGGATACCAAGAATCCAGGAATCACTACCCTTCGGCGTCAAAAAATTGGTCCATGGATAGAGTTGGTCAACTAGGTACCCAACTGACTAAATTATCTGAACAGTTTGCTAATATAAGTCAAGCTCTGATGGCTCAGCAACCTAATAATCCTTTTTTAGGGATGACACCAGTGGCCAACAATATGCCACAGACACAAGCATAAATACTCAGATGTTATCTGGGGGAAGAGAAGGAGGATACCAAAGGGGATAATAAATATTATTAATGATCCTAATCAAATTCTCTCCCTACAGCCCAGCAACGGAAGGCCTAACTGTGATGACTGGTGTCCCCAGTCTGGAAGCATTAATAATTCCCCTCTTTTGCAGTTCTCTCTAAACCTTATTCCCACAGGTGGATGTGCAGAGCAATCCTCACCTGGAGAAGGAAGTCCTGACTGTGACGCAATAAGCAGGAAACCAGTTATCCTTATTACAGGTAGTGGGTAAAAATTGTACCATATCAGGTAATTTGTGGCAAAGCCCACCAATGTGTAAACATGCTCATTTTATGTGTGAAATGGTAGAAACTGAAGGGCGATATTATGTATTAGCTGAGCTCCAGGATTCAGTTACCAACCCTATCATAGGATGAATTGATACTTGATCTCAGGCAACTATTTTATCCCACAGGTACTACACACAGCTAAATGAGCTAAGCCCCACAAGCCTAAACTCAGGGAATTTGATGGTTCATTAATAGGTGTTGGGGATGACTCTCTCTAAGTCTGGAGTATTGCATGGTTAAAGCTAAAGCTAGCTGGGAAACAGGGTAATAATACACCCTGTCATTATAGTGGATCTGCCAAATGATCGTTTAATAATTGGTATTGATCTTTTTAAGTGATTAAGTACTGTAATTGACTGCATAAATACTATTATTTGGTCACAAGTCAAAATACCTATTAATTATGAACGGTCCAGCATACCTCACACCAGACAACTGTCATGTGGTGGAAGAGAAGCCAGATGCTGTTAAGATTCATTTCAGAAATAGCTCTGTACCTGAAATAACTGTCCTACAAATAGATAATCAGACTCCCCTAAGTGGCTCTGATAGTCATACCATTATATTTTCACCTGGGAAAATAGCCAATATTTCCCTAGACACAATGTATTAACCATATCTCTACACAAAGGAGATCCTAAATTCCATAAAGGGGGCGATCACTCTCAATTCCTTGCAGAAATTGAGAAAATTAAGGATGATTTATTTATCCCTGTGCAAGTGCACGACCTGGAAAAAAACAAGTGTGCTAAATTAAACTTAAAACAGGAAGCTTATTAGCGCAGATAGCTGAACCTAAAGTAATTAAATATCTTTCTCCCCAAGATCACTAGGTCCATGACCTAGATAATAACTCTTAAAGCTATAACATTACAGATAAAGATTTATTATCCATCTCCATAGGTAATAAATCAGCGAAACACCTGTTTTAAATAATCCCCATAATCAAATATATATTGGCAATGATCTCTTGCTTAGATATGCCATATAAATAGATTTGATTAACTTTTGCCTCTGAAGCAGGTTAAAAGGGGATGAAAATGGAGCCCTGAAATCAAACCGGCAAATGCCATCTGCTGTGAATATGCAGGTGCCTAATAATATTGTATTATACATTTCTCTTACCCTTACATTTCTCTTACCCTTACAGGTAAAAAGGGGTCAGAAGTTTAAAACTTCTGAAGCACTAATTTGCATCTCCCAGAGAATACAAAAACAAAATTTATGCATACCTGATAAATTTATTTATTTCCAGATTCAGTGAGTCCACGGAATCATCAATTACTGTTGGGAATATCACTCCTGGCTAGCAGGAGGAGGCAAAGAGCACCAAAGCAAAGCTGTTAAATATCACTTCCATTCCTGCAATACCCAGTCATTCAAACAAAGGAAAATAGAGAAAAAGGAAATAACACAAGGTGTATAGGTGCCTGAGGTTAAAGTTAAAAATAACTGTCTTAAAATAAAGGGTGGACCGTGGACTCACCGTATCCGGAAAGAAAGAAATTTATCAGGTAAGAATAAATTTTGTTTTCTTTCTTAAGATACGGTGAGTCCACTGAATAATTAATTACTGTTGGCTACCAATACCCAAGCTAGAGGACACCGATGATTAGGAAGGGACAAGACAGGTTACCTAAACTGAGGGCACCACAGCTTGAAGAACCTTTCTGCCAAAAGAAAAATTTGGACAGGGTATGCAGAGAAGATCAAGCCTTGCAAATCCGTTCCACTGAAGATTAATTTTTGGAAACCCAAGAAGAAGAGACAGCCCTAGTGGAATGAGCTGTAATTCTCTCAGGAGACTGCTGCCTAGCAGTCTCATAAGCAAAACCAATTATACTTCTCAACCAGAGAAAGAGAAGTAGCAGAAGCTTTCTGACCTTTACGTTTCCCAGAGAAAGAAACACACATGGCATAAGACTGGCGAAAATCCTTATTTGCCTGTAAATACAATTTTACAGTTTGTACAACCTCCTAGCAGTCTCATAAGCAAAACCAATTATACTTCTCAACCAGAGAAAGAGAAGTAGCAGAAGCTTTCTGACCTTTACGTTTCCCAGAGAAAGAAACACACATGGCATAAGACTGGCGAAAATCCTTATTTGCCTGTAAATACAATTTTAAAGTTTGTACAACCTCCAAGTTGTGCAACAAACATTCTTCAGAAAAGAAGAACTATGACAAAGAGAAGGAACAACAATTTCCTGATTAAAATTTCTGTACAAAACCACTTTAGGAAGGAACCTAACTTAGTAAGAAGAACCGCCTCATTGGCATGAAAGATAAGATAAGGCGCATCACACCTCAAAACTGAGAGTTCCGACACTCTCTGAGTAGAAGAGATAGCAATAGGAAACAAAACCTTCCAAGATAACAATTTAATATCTATGGAATGCAATGGCTCAAATGGAGCTTGCTGCAAAACTTTAAGAACAAAGTTATGGCTCTCAGGAGGAGCAACAGATTTAAACACAGGCCTGATAGTGACCAAGGCCTGACAAAAAGAATGCACATCTGGCACATCCGCCAGATGCTTATGCAGCAAAAAAGATAATACAGAAATCTGACCTTTCAGAGAACTGACTGGCAAAAATGTTTCTCCAGACCTTCCTGTGGAAAGGACCAAATTCTAAAAATCCTGTCTCTACTCCAAAAGTAGCCCTTGGATTCACAGAAATAAAGATATTTACGTCATATCTTATGGAAAATCTTTCCCGTAACAGGCTTGCAAGCCTGAATCATGGTCTCAATGACCACCTCAGAAAACCCCCGCTTAGACAAAACTAAGCGTTCAATCTCCAAGCAGTCAACTTCACAGAAACAAAATTTGGATGAAAGAAGGGACCCTGAATCAGAAGGTCCTTCGTCAGAGGCAGTCTCTAAGGTGGAAGAGATGACATCTCCACTAGGTCTGCATACCAGTTCCTGCGAGGCCACGCAGGGACTATTAGTATTGTCGATGCTTTCTCCTGTTTGATATGAGCAATGACTCGTGGAAGGATAGCAAATGGAGAAAACAGGTATGCAAGCCTGAAATCCCATGGAACCACCAGAGCATCTATCAGAGTGGCCTGTGGATCTCTTGACTTCTAACCGTACCTTGGTAGCTTGGCATTTTGCCGAGCCGCCATCAGATCCAACTCCAACACTCCCCATTGGAGGGTTAAGTTGGAGAACACCTCCAGATGGAGTTTCCACTCCCCAGGATGAAAAATCTGTCTGCTCAGGAAATCCGCTTCCCAGTTGTCCACTCCTGGAATGTGGATGAAAGATAGACAACAATTGTGAGCTTCCTCCCACTGAACAATCCAAGTCACCTCCTACATGGCTAAGGAACTCTGAGTTCCTCCCTGGTGGTTGATGTAAACCATTGAGGTGATATTGTCAGACCGGAACTAAGCTAACGACAACTGAGGCCAAGCCATCAGAGCATTGTAAATTGCTCTCAACTCCAAGATGTTAAAGAGGAGAGCAGACACTTCTGAGTCCATAATCCCTGCACCTTAAACAAGACCCAGACTGTTTCCCAGCCCAGCAGGTTGGCGTCCATGGTCACATCACCCAGGAATGTCTCTAGAAGCAAACGCCCTGAGACAGATACTCCTGAGAAACCATTACGGGAGAAAGTCTCTTGTCGACTGATCTAGATCTATCCTCTGAGAAAGATCTGAATGTTCTCCATTCTATGGAAAATAGCAAAGGGAATGATGTCCATGATAAACATTAGACCAATTCCCTCCATACATTGAGTCACTGAAAAGTGAAAGTAAAATCAACTGCAGCTTGATCCAAATTCCCAACCTTCTGGTTGCAAAGTGGCTAAGCTATTTACTGGACCACAAGAGCTCACTGTTAGCCGGACAGTAGACTGTAGAGAAAGGAAAATTAATAAATCATTGATTATCTGACCTCTGTTAGAAATCTTCTCCTAGATAGATAATCTATTAAGGTCCCCAAATAAATCACCCTTGTAGCTGAAACAAGGGAACTCTTCTCCAGATTAATTTCCCATCCATGGGAAAGTAGATTGGACAAGATCTCTTGAAAGAGAGTTTTCTCGATGAAGGATTAAAACCTGAATCATATATTGTCCAGAAGAGCCCCCCTGCAATACCCCAAGACCTAAAAGTCTATCTAGGATGACAAGACTCAGAAGCTTGAGAAAATCCTGAATAATGGGAACAATAAATATACATCCTTCAGGTCTATGTTTGTTATGAACAGTCCCTCTTGAACCAAAGGAGAATGTATACTACTTTGAAAATCAAAACCTGAGAAACTTGAGGTAAATATCTAGATCCAGTTCCCAAACTGGGACTGGAACCATCACTCCCAGAGAGGGAGGTCCTGAACCCAGTTCAAGGAATGCCTCTCATCATACCTGGATTGCAGATACTCAAAAAAGAGAAATCTGCCCCTGGGAGGAAATCTTACGGCTATATTTAGAGTTCTGCGGCCAAAGGGGTGCATTAGCTACGCGTGCTGTTTTTCCCCCGCACCTTTTAAATACCGCTGGTATTTAGAGTTCACAGAAGGGCTGCGTTAGGCTCCAAAAAGGGAGCGTATAGCATAATTTACCGCCACTGCAACTCTGAATACCAGCGGTGCTTACGGACGTGGCCAGCTTCAAAAATGTGCTCGTGCACGATTCCCCCATAGGAAACAATGGGGCAGTTTGAGCTGAAAAAAAATCTAACACCTGAAAAAAAGCAGCGTTCAGCTCCTAGCGCAGCCCCATTGTTTCCTATGGGGAAACACTTCCTAAGTCTACACCTAACACCCTAACATGTACCCCGAGTCAAAACACCCCTAGCCTTACACTTATTAACCCCTGATCAGCCGACCCCGCTATCGCTGACCCCTGCATATTATTATTAACGCCTAATCCACCGCTCCATACACCGCCGCAACCTATGTTATCCCTATGTACACCTAATCTGCTGCCCCTAACACCACCAACCCCTATATTATATTTATTAATCCCTAATCTGCCGCCCCCAACGTCGCCGCCACCTACCTACAATTATTATCACTAGTTTAGAGTTATGAGGGTAGTGTTTTTAGAATAAATATCTATGTGGTTGTGTCTGAATCTAGGACACAACCACATAGATATTTATTCTAAAAACACTACCCTCATAACTCTAAACTAGTGACATTAATGTAACTGAGTTAACAATGAGCTCACACATAGCTGAGGAACCACATGGGTACATCCTAATTATCAGAGAGACTATCTCACTTACGAGTTAACATACAAACATAAGAAGATACCCAATTATAAAATTGCTGAATAAAAATGGAGAAACTAAATATATAAATAAACAAATATTTTTAAATATTTTAAATGTTTTAAATATTTTAAATATTTTTGAGGTTGACATAGGAGAGAAAGCTCACACAGGAGAGTAGATTCACTCATTATTTACAACATTTGTGAGCAGCACACAGCAGTAACATCAATGGAGCAATGGGCAAAACTGGAAATCCACATTAGACTACATATACCAGATAGCAACATGGGAGCCGTCACATCCGGTTCTGAAACCCCCCCTTTTTTACAATAATGAACTATGTTATCGAAATCCAAGTATCAGTCACTATATCCCCTCACACAAGAAAGTAGATTTAGTCAGAATTTATAACATCCGTAAGCTACACATAGTAGTAGCAGTAATAAAACAACAAACCGGAAGCCCATGATAGAATTACATACACCAGACAGCAACACGGGAGCCGTCACTTCCGGTTCTGAAATATCAATTTTCTCCCAATAAAAACAAACTAAGCGATCGAAATCCAAATACTAGTACCCACACTCCTTATTCCGAAGAAAGGAATACACTGTAAGATGTAACATACTAGAGAAAGATTTATACTTCATAATACGGTAGAAGGTTAACTTAGAGCCCTAACGGCATAACGTATGTTATAGATCCGGGACACATTTTAAAATAAAAAAAAAAATTCTGTTAATTAGCCCTATATAATATAACCAATACTGATATAAGAAGATAAAAAACTATGATGAAAATTAGACTAAGATAATATTTGTACATTCCCCAGAGATACTTTGAGGCAAACAGGAAGGGGATTACCCTCTCAAAATTTCCCAGAGATGCTTTGAGGCAAACAGGAAGGGGATTACCTTCTCAAAATTTGGCGCCAAAACCACCCACAAACAATCCCACATCTAGGCTTTATAAGCTCCCAGTCCACACAAATTCAGTATAGTCTTGAGAAAGGCCAAATCGTGGCCGAAACGCGTTGACAGACATACTGGTGAGCTTGATTCTTATACCACTATTGTCCCTTATATACAGTGTTGCACTATTGTTTCTTTTTTTCTCTTTCAGGCTTTTTCATCTTTTTATATTTTTATATTTTTGTGATATTGACTTTATGAACATTATTCCTATATATACTATATAGACTTCCATCATAGACACTAACATTATCACTTACTAGTTGGTAACTACCACCTCCGGATCTGGCACCTAGGGTGCTGAAGCGGCTCTGTGTTTTGGAGCACCTATATAGAATCTCTGCCAATTAAGACTTTTGCCCATCAAAATTTATATCTGTTTTACGTAATTTTACACTTTTGGATTGCGGATATTTTTGTTTTATTTTTCAAAGGGATTATTCATTTATTTTTGAAGATACACACTATTTTCATCTGTCTCACATTTTTTCACCTGTCCAAGTTTGATCTACTTTGAACTATATATATATATTTTTCTATATTTATATTTTATATATATATTTTTTATATATTTTTTCTTTTTGAATTTTTTCACTAGCGCTAGTGTGGATTCACATTTCTCTGGGGTTGAACACCTACTTTTTGCATCAACGTCACGTTCTTTCACAGCCCCCCCTCCACTTGGTCTGGTAACGGATCTCACACGCCTTTGATTATTGTATTATTTTTTTAATTTTGTAGTGAAGTTTGAACGAATGCTTTTACGCCATCATGTGCTGAGATTTTAATGTTTATTTGAAAGTTGATATATTGTTTATTGTTTATTGTTACACATCACATTGGCCTGATCTGAACCACAGTCCACACATTTTTCATCCACTGACAATAGAACCATATCCAGAACGCCTAAGCCAGGCAACCGACTTATTAATCTATCCCAAACACACATAAGAACTTTGGAGATAGCTACATTCAAGGTTTTGTATAACTAAAGTAGCCAGGTATAAAACTCCTGGAATATTTCATGGATCCATGAATAGAATTTTACTGTATTTCTTTATGAACATTGTGTTTTAACATTTTATCTGTGATTTTAATTTGAATGTATATGGAATAAATTATTTGCCAGAATTTAGTTTCCAGCCTTTTAAGCTATTCAGCGCTTACTATCGCCCTCTATTCGGTTACCTACTATTTAGCCTGCTAGGAGGCTAATCTGCTTAAGCTTTTTATAAAATTTAGCGCTCGGTACACATACCTAAGTATATATTTCCTATGTTATGTTTCCTGTTTCACCCATTGCATCTCTGGGATATTTCCTATGTTATGTTTATGTTTTCCCATCTTAAAGGTCAATTGGTTCACGGGAATAATAGACCTAAAGAATTGAGACAATGTCGTATTGAATACACCCAGCTTTGTCAAACTGAACACATTCAGTATGACAACTTTAAAATTGTCATATTGAACTAAAAAAGTATCATAGAAAAGAAAAAACCCTGTATTCATACACTGGTCTATACATAACAATCCAATGTAGGACTACTTACCGTGTGAAATGAAATATCATAATTTGAAGATTTTGTATCTTGCATCCTCTACCCCACGTCTGCCCCAAAGTCAAACAGAAGCCATCACTTTGAGTGTATTTACGCCTGATCTTACACCAGCTGATTTCTGGTTAATGGTCACCTAAAGTCCTTTATATACACATACAAATGTAATGAAACCCTCCCAATTAGATCTGAGCTTACACCTTCACTGTGAACAGATAGGAAGATCCTTGATCCCTCTTGAGACATTACAGTTTGTCATCCCACCATCGGCGGTGAGATACAGCATTAGGATGCAATAAACATCTCACAATGTTAAGTTAGATAAACATTGCAGGTCTATACTTTATCAAGGTCATATATGACTCAATGGCTCCTTGAGAATACCCATAGGCTTTATTTTCAAAAGAACTAGAAGGAAGCAGACATCACTGACTGTAACAGTACTAGATGTGCACAGTATACCATAATCAGCATTAGCAGAGACAGAATGTAGGGACACAAAACATTACGAAACCTGTCCATTACGAAAGTATGAACAAATAAAAGTAAATTGTAAAGCTATTCAATATTAGGATCCAAGAATGTGCCTAGAATTAAGAAAGTGAGTTTTATTAGGATCCAAGAATGTGCTTAGAAATAACATAGTGAGTTTTATTAGAAGCAGTTTTACTATAAGCAGTGACAGATCAGCATCGCAAGAAATTACATACATTATTCAAAGAATTGACTATTCCCAGTAACCGATTCTATTACATATTGGCACATTGACTCTGACATTATATGTTATAGACACATAGAGACAATGAGCCATAGTAAGATCGGGTAATACGAACATCTGAGAAAGATATGTAGTCCTACTAAGTGAGGGAACTACATATCCCATAAGTCAATGGGGAATATGATGCTGCACCTTCCGGTCATATGATGCAGACCGGTGGACCAAGGAACTTCCGGTCACATGATAGAGACCGGTGAATCGAATAAACTATGTCTCCCAAAAGCTAAAATGGAAGTTGATGCCGCGATACCAGGCCACTTCCGGTCATAGCAATTTTCAAAATAAGATCGCATTGGAAATTAAGTTTTTGACATCAACAGGGGCAATTCATAAATGAGAACCAGTCCATGTAAATAAATAAGCAATTTGAGCCCAAAGAAAGGGAAAACCCGCCCAGAAAACTAACAGAGTTAACACAGAATATAATAATAACAACATTGACAAAACGCTACTATTACCTAATAATGAAAATAAAAAACAAATAAATAGGAAAATCTAGATTTATACTAGAATTTGTGGCAATAATAGGAACCAATTGACCTTTAAGATGGGAAAACATAAACATAACATAGGAAATATCCCAGAGATGCAATGGGTGAAACAGGAAACATAACATAGGAAATATCCCAGAAATGCAATGGGTTAAACGGGAAAGGGAGGTGCCTCTAAAAATGGCACCAAAACAGCACCAATCATTTCAACACTGACCCTACTTAAAGCTCCCAGATTTTCTGATACAGTATAGTCTTGAGAAAGGCCTAGTCTAGGCTGAAACGCGTTGGCATACTGGTGAGCTTGGTTTTAATTACCTATATTATATATCATATACAGTGTTGCACTATTTTTTTCTCTTTTGTTCCCTTTTAGGCATTTTATTGATGTATTTGTTTGTTATGGATCTTACCAAGGATTTTTAACATCTGAATTAAGGATTTGTTTTCACTAGATCTTTAGTGCTTTTTAATATTATCACTGATTTTCTATTTTTGTCTTTTGATATTTTTGTCTTTTTATTTTTGTCTTTTGATTTTTGACCTTTGTTTATCATTTGAATTCAAGTTTTCCACGTGGATTTTTTCACAAGTCATTTTTATTTTTATTTTTATACACCTCACGGATTTACAATTTTTTAATTTAGAAGCTGAACCACAATAATTTGACCCACTCAACGTTTACATTCTACTATTATTGACTTCACGTTATATTTCTACACGTCACTTTGGAGGAAACACTACTGGATTCACTTACATATAACCGGTTGAACATTTGAACATTTTTTGTGTACGCCAATTTTTGTGAACACTATTTTTTGTGAATGCTATTTTCCTTGTTGACAGCTATTGTGTGCACTCAATCACTCACTTAGGTTGTTTATATTATTGAATGTACATGTCCTTCTAACTCCTCATCACTGGCTCACTAAGTCAGCGTCACATGCTTTACTCCATTGGATATTTTTAGATACTTTTAGATTTGTTTATTATATATTTTTTTGTTAAGTCAGATATGGATCCATGCGTCTGATTGCTATTTGTAAATTTTTATATGTATTAAAATGTACTTTTTACTAGCCTTTTAAGCTTTTTAGCGCTTACTCTCTCCCCATTTTTAACTTTTGTATTTATTTTAACCAGGTACAATAGCTATTAAATAGTTAATAACTATTTAATAGCTACCTAGTTTAAATAATTACAAACTTACCTGTAAAATAAATCCTAACCTAAGTTAAAATTAAACCTAACACTACACTATCAATAAATTAATTAAATAAAATACCTACAATTATCTACAATTAAACCAAACACTACACTATCAATAAATTAATTACATACAAATAACTACAAATAAAAACAATTAAATAAACTAACTAAAGTACAAAAAATAAAAAAATAACTAAGTTACAAAAAATAAAAAAATAATTTACAAACATTATAAAAATATTACAACAATTTTAATCTAATTACACCTACTCTAAGCCCCCTAATAAAATAACAAAGCCCCCCAAAATAAAAAAATGTCCTACCCTATTCTAAAATAAAAATTGAAAAGCTCTTTTACCTTACCAGCCCTTAAAAGGGCCTTTTGCGGGGCATGCCCCAAAGAATTCTGCTCTTTTGCCTGTAAAAAAAAAAATACAATACCCCCCCAACATAACCCACCACCCACATACCCCTAATCTAACCCAAACCCCCCTTAAATAAACCTAACATTAAGCCCCTGAAGATCTCCCTACCTTATCTTCACCACGCCGGGTATCATCGATCCATCCAGAAGAGGCTCCGAAGTCTTCATCCAAGCCCAAGCGGGGGCTGAAGAGGTCCATCATCGGGCTGAAGAGGTCCATCATCCGGCTGAAGTCCTGATCCAAGCGGGGGCTGAAGAGGTCCATCATCCGGCTGAAGTCTTCTATCAAGCGGCATCTTCAATCTTCTTTCTTCCGTATCCATCTTCATCCCGCCGACACGGAACATCTATCCTGGCCGACGATTTACCAACGAATGGCGGTTCCTTTAAGGGACGTCATCCAAGATGGTGTCCCTCGAATCCCGATTGGCTGATAGGATTCTATCAGCCAATCGGAATTAAGGTAGGAAAATTCTGATTGGCTGATGGAATCAGCCAATCAGATTCAAGTTCAATCCGATTGGCTGATCCAATCAGCCAATCAGATTGAGCTTGCATTCTATTGGCTGTTCCGATCAGCCAATAGAGTGCAAGCTCAATCTGATTGGCAACCTTCGGAGCCTCTTCTGGACGGATCGGTGATACCCGGCTTGTGAAGATAAGGTAGGGAGATCTTCAGGGGCTTAGTGTTAGGTTTATTTAAGGGGGGTTTGGGTTAGATTAGGGGTATGTGGGTGGTGGGTTATGTTGGGGGGGTATTGTATTTTTTTTTTTACAGGCAAAAGAGCAGAATTCTTTGGGGCATGCCCCGCAAAAGGCCCTTTTAAGGGCTGGTAAGGTAAAAGAGCTTTTCAATTTTTATTTTAGAATAGGGTAGGACATTTTTTTATTTTGGGGGGCTTTTTTATTTTATTAGGGGGCTTAGAGTAGGTGTAATTATCTTAAAATTGTTGTAATATTTTTATAATGTTTGTAAATTATTTTTTTATTTTTTGTAATTTAGTTCTTTTTTTATTTTTTGTACTTTAGTTAGTTTATTTAATTGTTTTTATTTGTAGTTATTTGTATGTAATTAATTTATTGATAGTGTAGTGTTTGGTTTAATTGTAGATAATTGTAGGTATTTTATTTAATTAATTTATTGATAGTGTAGTGTTAGGTTTAATTGTAACTTAGGTTAGGATTTATTTTACAGGTAATTTTGTAATTATTTTAACTAGGTAGCTATTAAATAGTTATTAACTATTTAATAGCTATTGTACCTGGTTAAAATAAATACAAAGTTGCCTGTAAAATAAATATAAATCCTAAAATAGCTACACTATAATTATAATTTATATTGTAGCTATATTAGGGTTTATTTTACAGGTAAGTATTTAGCTTTAAATAGGAATAATTTATTTAATAAGAAATAATTTATTTCGTTAGATAAAAATTATATTTAACTTAGGGGGGTGTTAGTGTTAGGGTTAGACTTAGCTTTAGGGGTTAATACATTTATTAGAGAAGCGGTGAGGTCCGGTCGGCAGATTAGGGGTTAATACTTGAAGTTAGGTGTTGGTGATGTTAGGGAGGGCAGATTAGAGGTTAATACTATTTATTATAGGGTTATTGATGCGGGAGTGAGGCGGATTAGGGGTTAATAACTTTATTATAATAGCGGTGAGGTCCGGTCGGCAGATTAGGGGTTAATAATTGTAGGTAGGTGGCTGCGACATTGGGGGGGCAGATTAGGGGTTAATAAATATAATATAGGGTTTGGTTGTGTTAGGGGCAGCAGATTAGGGGTACATAGGGATAATGTAGGTTGCGGCGGTGTGCGGTCGGCAGATTAGGGGTTAAAAAAAATTTAATAGAGTGGCGACGATGTGGGGGGGCCTCGGTTTAGGGGTACATATGTAGTTTATGGGTGTTAGTGTACTTTAGAGCACAGTAGTTAAGAGCTTTATGAACCGGCGTTAACCCAGAAAGCTCTTAACTCCTGGCTTTTCTCTGCGGCTGAAGTCTTGTCGTTAGATTTCTAACGCTCACTTCAGCCAAGACTCTAAATACCGGCGTTAGAAAGATCCCATTGAAAAGATAGGATACGCAAATGGCGTAGGGGAATCTGCGGTATGGAAAAGTTGCGGCTGCAAAGTGAGCGTTAGACCCTTTCCTGACTGACTCTAAATACCAGCGGGCGGCCAAAACCAGCGTTAGGAGCCCCTAACACTGGTTTTGATGGCTAACGCAGAACTCTAAATCTAGGCGTTAGATTGGACTAAGATGGTAGGATTCCAAAAGACATGACTGACCCTGCAGAAAGAGGAAAAGGAAAAAACTTTCCTTTAGGCTTACTTTCTTGACGAGTGGAAGAAAAACCTTATTTCACCCGTAAAGTCATAAGATAATTCTGCTAGACCAAGACCAATCAATGTCTCCTCCTAAAGAAGAAACACTAGAAGTGTGAATATGGAGGAAACATAAAATATTAAACCTGCAACTGCAGAAACAATAAAGCATAGGCTGTACCCCTAAGCCACAGGTAGGCTTCTCAGCTGACCAAGATTGCAGCCACAATGCCCGGTGGGCTAGTACAGCAAGTTTAAAAAGACAAGACAATGCTCTAAATTAATTTTATGCAAATTGCTCTTAGGTCACCCTAAGAGTAATGGGGAAACAAGACGTGGACTCCATTTACACTTGCCCTTAGAGAGATACAACTGCACCTCATTGACGAGGCCCATAGGAGCCCGAAACAATCGTCTGGGGTTGTTGCTTCCCTTGTTCAGAGAAGAATTACCTGGTATTTCGGCACTGGACTGTCATTGGGCAGGGTCAGACTGATATGCTTCAGGATATTTTTTCTCTGTGAAGGGGCATAGTGTGCAAAAAGAACGTGCACCCTACGGAGTTACAATAAAAATCAACATGCATGGAAGTTATTTCAGCTTCTGTTCTTTTTTTTCTTTTTTCTCCAAATTTATTTATAACAAAGACAAAGAAATATACTGCAGTATCAATAATACAATATAAAAACAAGTATCACAATAAGAAGAGACAGGATACATACTTAATTGGTTAAAAAACAGTATTTGCAGATATGACAATAGATACCTGGATAAATAATTAATTAATTAATTAATTAATTAAGATGCCCGTACAACAATGCAAATTATACAAAAACCTTTAAACCGGGCATATATGTGCATTTAGAAAGTGCATAAGACAAATACTTAATTCCTGTCCGATAAATGATTCTTACATCTTTGTTGTTTTTCTTCTTTTACCCCCAACCCCCCACAGACAACCTCACCAATCAAATGACAGGACAACACCCAACATACCAACACAACAACCGAACAAAAGTGACACCACAAAAAAAAAAAAAGAGAAGGCCCCCTGTCTCTCCACCCAACCCCTCTCTCCCCACTCTCCTCTATCAGATTCTCAATCATTGGCCTCCACCCATTCTCCAGGGAAATGGCCAGCCAAAATGTTCAACTGGACAAATTCAGAATTTCTAAAAGGCTTAATAAGCTTTTTTTGTTGTGATAAGGGCAGGGATCTTACAAAAATCTCCCATTTTGTTTAGAAACCCGTTAGATGTTTCTCTTGCGGGTATGGTACATTAAACTGCTCTGTTGTAAATTGACTACACAGGGCCGATTTAAACTGTGCCATTATAGGTGCGCCGGATGCTTTCCATGATTTAAAGAGTAGATTTTGTGCCGTTAATATTATAGTATTTATCAGACTATAGTTCTTGATTCTACCCTGGAATTTTTTCCAAAAAGAAAACCTCCATTGAAGTTATTTTATGGTCCAATTTTAACACCACCGTCATCCAAAATGCGATTCTTCCCCAGTATTGGCTTACTTTAGGGCAGCTCCATAAGCAATGGAATAAATCAGCCCCTGTAGATGAACACCTGGAGCAGTTAACCCTTGTTTTGTACCATTTTGTTAGAATCTCAGGAGAAAGATATCTGTAACCTGACTTTTATCTGTGATTCCCTCCATGATGTCGGGACCCAGCTCTGTTGTATCATTTTATAGCTACTCACAATAGTCTGCTCGGTTATATCTGGGAAAAGCTTACTCCACTTAACAGCCATCTCACTTACTTGCAGTTTAGACACTTTCTGATTTAAAAATATGTACAAAGGGGAAACTGCGTATATACCTGCCGCATAAGCGGAGATCAGAGCCTGTAGTTCACCCATGGACCAGTTATTCCCATACTTCATACGAAGCTCCTGGAGGAAATGTCTGACTTGAAGATAAGCATAAAACCCGCGCACGCCTAGATCGAATCTTGTTGCAATTTCTTGAAATAGTAATGGGTGACCCCTTGTATCTTGTATTTGCCACAATGTTTGGAGACCTTTACATTCCCAGTCTTTAAATATCTGATTAGAAATACCGGGGCTGAACTCAGGATTACCAACTATAGGTAGATATTGCGAAACATAAGGTGAGTTGCCTGCTTCAACACATAATTTTTGCCAAGCCCCAATAACGTTCCTAAAAGTACCTAGGTAGAATATGTTAGATGGGATTGAAGTGAGTGGGCAGTGTAGCAGAGCCTTTAACCTAAAAGGAGCCACAATCTTAGATTCCCATCTAAATAAAGATATTTGCTCCTTTTCTGTTAACCAGTCCAGTGCAAATCTAGCTATGATGACCCAGTTATATGTCTGAATATTAGGAAGTGCCAAACCGGCTGATACCTTAGAATTTATTAGCCTATGAACTGCAATCCGCGGTCTCTTCCCGTTCCACAAGAACTTGGAGCACGCTTTATTATATATAGTGATGTCTTTCTTATGTAAAAGCCATGGAATGTTTTGCAGAATATAAAGAAGTTTTGGAAAGATAACAGATTTAATTAGGGTCACCCTGGCAGAAAGGGATATCGGGAGCATAGCCCATTCCTCAAGCTTTTTCTTGCAGGACTCCATCACAGCCCTATGATTTGACCTATACCAATCCTCCAAGTTGTTGGATAATCGTAAGCCTAGATATGTAATCTGGGA
Source organism: Bombina bombina (assembly GCF_027579735.1). Classification (NCBI taxonomy): domain Eukaryota; kingdom Metazoa; phylum Chordata; class Amphibia; order Anura; family Bombinatoridae; genus Bombina; species Bombina bombina. The sequence continues at coordinate 1,088,972,797 of NC_069499.1, forward strand.
GACTTCTTGAAAAGGATGGATTATGTCCAGTGCAGGATTCTTACATAGCCACATTAATTCTGATTTAGACATATTAATTTTAAACCCAGAAATTTCTCAAAACTCTTGCATAATAGTACGTAAGGTGGGCAAGGCGACCTCAAGTTTGGACAGAAATAACAGGAGGTCATCCGCATAGAGTAAAAGAACCAACTTCTCTCCTGCCAGAGAGATCCCTTCCAATTCTTGCCGTAATCTAATAGCCAAAGGTTCAACACTAAGGTTGAACAGAAAAGGAGAGAGTGGGCAGCCAAGTCTAGTCCCTCTAAACAAATCAAAGCGTTGGGTGGCTATATTATTAATAATCACCGCGGAAGAAGGCACACTGTAGATTAAATGTATATAGTTACTAAAGGATCCCGAGAAGCCAAATCTGTGTCAACTGTCAAAATAGCCTTGTCTATACTTTCATGGAATTCCGTTGTCTTCTGCCGGTTCCAAGAAAATTCAATCAAGATTAGTAATTTCCTCATATTCTTTACTGGATTACGCCTAGGCATAAAACCGGATTGATTCTCATGCACTAGATCCCCCATATGGGGTTTCAATCGTGCAGATACAATGGCGGCCAGCAGTTTATAGTCGGTATTTAAGACCGAGATAGGCCTAAAAGAGCTTGGTAACTCGGGATCCTTGTCCTTTTTTAGGATTAATGAAATATATGCCGCGGTGAAAGAGGTAGAACATTTTGTATTTTCAGAAAAATAAAAATTAAATAATCTAATTAATATAGGCATCATCTGACTTTTGTAGAATTCTGTAATACTCAATAGGGAGAGCATCTGGACCAGCGGCTTTATTAGATTTTGCATTCTTTATTGCCCACATTATTTCCTCCTCTGTAATAGGCGCATTAATGGCATCTGTGGCTTCCCTAGATAAACATGGTACTTTAATCTTGTCCCAGAATACTTCTTTTATGTCAGGTTTAATAGGCTCTTGCCTATATAGATCTTGGAAAAATTCAAAGAATACTTTTTCTATGTCAGCGTGATTAGTATATCTCCTAGTTCCTTGCTTAATAGAAGCTATAGCATGTCTGGGTGAAGATTTAACTAGCCTGGCTTGGAACTTGGCCGATCTGCCAATAAAACCCCCATATCTTGCTTTCAGTTTAAGTTCTTCCTGGGCACTGATCTGTTTCATATGCGTGTCTCTCAATGTCTTAGCTGTAGTGTAGGCTTCCCAATGTTCTCTAGTATGTCTATGAATGTAGGCTCGGTATGTATTCTTAACGCGATTAGCTAGCTGCCTGGACACTAGATTACAGTTTTTAATCCAATAACTTGAGAAGGATTTAGTTTCTCCCCGTAGGACGGCCTTGGAGGTCTCCCAGAATGTTTCAATTTTGTCTATATAATTTCTATATTATTACAATATTCTGTCCACTTTAATCATAGATGATTCTGAAATTTGACGTTATTAGACATATGTCTGGGAAAATAAATATAGTTCTTACCAAAATATTTTTGGCCGTTGTCAGCGCTCAGGGCAATAACAGCATGATCGGAGATGGCTATGTCATCAATTCTTGTGTCCCAATTACGAGCAAGTAGTGAATCTGAAACTAGAAAATAATCAAGCCGTGAAAAAGAACATTGAACATGGGAAACACAAGTGTAGGCACGGACATCCGGGTTTTGTGTACGCCACACATCAACCACACCTAAGTGAGAGCATAGTTTCTGGAAAATCCGTGCTTTCCTACATCTACTTTCCAATGTCTTTTTCTTGGAACTATCGAGGATAGGATCCGCTAATAGGTTAAGATCTCCCGCGATAATTAGATTTAGCCCGATAAATCTATGAAGTTTCACTGTGAGGGCTGACCAGAATTTATGGTCAATTTGATTGGGTCCATATATATTACAAAGTATATATCTAATATTCCTGACTTCCATTTCCAATATTAAAAATCTGCCCTCTGGGTCAGATTCAACATTAGTTATTTGATATTCTAGATTCCGGTTTAATAAAATTGCGACCCCCCTCTTCCTTGAAGTAAATGGGGCTGCCACCACTTCCCCCACCCACTTATATTTAAGTTTGGGTACTTTGTTAGCATTTAGATGTAGTTCTTGTAAAAGAACTATATCTGGATTAAATTTCCCCAAATGTTTTATTATAGTTTTTCTTTTAATTGGTGAGTTAATTACACCTATATTCCACAATAATAGCTTAAGGTTGGTGATACTACTCATCTAAAAACCAAGCACACATATAATGGAGATCCATATTGGTGATATACCTTATGAGAATTACCTGGCCCCACTCCGCTAAGGTAATGACCTGAAGGAGGGGGGGGAGAGTCGGAGAGTGGAGAGAAAGGAAAAAAAAAAAAAGGAGAGAAAAAAAAAAAAAAAACACGCACGACCCCCCACAGGTCCCCTCCCAAACCATAAACATCATTCCTGCAATTAATTTATTTCAAACTTTAAATGACATATTTACCCAATACATATTCTCTTTATGACTGCATATTCTAATTTTATCGTCAACCTGCTAAACCTCTACCTGCTAAAATTAGAAATCTATTCAGGGGACCCCTACATCTCTGCAAAAAGTCTCCGCCTCCATGACATTGTTAAGTGTGTGTGTAATGCCATCTTTCAGAACTATTAGCCTTGCCAGATAAATCAGCCTAATATTATAGTTCTCTTTCTGCAGTCTCCCATAGAAAAAAGACATATCCCTTCTCTTGGTTAGAGTTTCTGAAGAAAAATCTTGAAACATAAGTAGCTTATGAGAACCTAGCGAAAGAGGATTACATTTCCTATAGTGTTTGAGGTATAATAATTTATCCTGAAAGTTTACAAATTTAAAAATAACTGGCCTAGGTCTTGAGGCCTCGTTATGATCATGTCGTTGCCCTATCCTATGTACCCTTTCAATCTGAAAGGGAGCAGCAGGAGCCGGGCTCTGCAGCGCCTGTGGTAATGTGGTAGTGACAAAATGCATTAAATCTTGGAACTCAGAGGATTCAGGTAGTCCAATCACTTTGAGATTATTACGTCTCGATCGGTCCTCAAGATCCTCGATCTTGGCTTGCAGTGAAGTAATAGTTTTACTATGCATATCCATTATAGGATCTACTGCATTGAATCTGTCTTCCAGATCCGAAATCCTATTCTCTATTTCGTCTAATCTTGATGAAAACTGCCTGACCTCTAAAGTGAGGTTTGAAATCTCACTTCTGATCTCCTGTTTGATCATGTCAAATTGAGGTGTCAAGATTTTTGCCACTTCAGCTGCAAAATCTGTCAAATTATTGGGAGAAGGGATGAAAGCACTTTTCTCAGGGGGGGGGGGGAAATACTACTAGAGTCCAGATTCCTGCTGCTCCCTTTTTTATCCTTTGTTTTAGGAGGCATGTTGAAGGGAGAACTTCTTTGAAACATATATTTGTCCATGAACAGGGCACAACTTTTAATTGTCTATATTATAACCAATGTTATCTGTACGGCTTAGAATTATAGGGAACGGAGCTGCAAGCAAGAGAAAGTAAGAAGTGCTAGGTTCCCTATTATGTTGTTTATCCAAACCACAGTTTAGCTATTAATGCTCCAAAATAGTAAATATTTTTGCTTCAGGTATTAATTCTAATGTAAATAAATTCCCTCAAGTTTAACTTTTTCTGAAGTGTAGCTTTCTATTTCTTTTCTTTCACTCTTTTCTTTTTCTTTCTCCTTTCTTCCCCTTTTTTTTTTTCTTTTCTAGAATTTGTTCTCTATTTCTAAACCATAATTAGTATGGGTTGTGACGTGGGGTCAAGTTTTATAGAACCAAGCTTTAGGATAGCTAAATACTTTCTTAGTACATCATGACCATACAGGGAGCTACACCAAATAGATTATATATAATCGCATACCATGCTCAGTGTCCTTGCATCCAGCCCTTCTGGTTTGGAGAAAGCAAGCTCCAGAAGAATTGATATTTTACATTTAATAAAGCAGATTTACCGGCTTGTTAAGTTTATAGTATTTAGCTCGGGCAAGAACATTTAACTAGCAAAATTCTTAAATTGCTCTAGCAGCCTTTCTACAAATATTGTGCTATGTGCCAAACTTCCTATTTTATGTGAAACAGTAAAAAAAATATTTAAGAAGAGAAAAAAAAAAAAAAAAAAAAAAGAAACCATAAACAGATTTTAAAGTGCTAACTATTCTATTGTTTAACCCAAAAAAACAAATATACCCCTATATGTTGCGAAGTGCTGTAGTGCTTACACTTCAAGTGTCAATTTAAAAAAAATCACATGTGCTTAGCTTCAACTATAATGTTACATTTTCTAGACATTGTTTCCTAATTCTAGACTAACATTAATATATATGACAGTATGAGGTTAGCCTAACTAACAAGTGGCTTTAGAATAGAGGAAAAAAAGAATTCTTAAATGTATAATAGCCCGTGTAATACCCCTCTATGAAAAACCTGTATGTAACAGACTTTTTATGACAATCAGGAACAGACAGAAATAATATATCAACCTGGAAGGGGGTTATAGCTACCACACACTCAGAGTCCATGCTACATTAGCCAAGCCAGGTAACAATAAAGCACTTCGTCTTCGCTGCCGCAGCAGCCACTTGCTCAGCCAACTGGCGCCAAGAGTGCGCTTAGTAATACCCAAGGGAGACTGGTATTTGATGCGTCTCAATGAACCAAGCATCTAGACTAATCAGGCAGATATGAAGATCAGGTTCAAAGAACTTTTATTCTGAGCAGGGTACAGACAGTCAAACCAGCATACAGCATCTCACCACTGTTACAGAGGGTCTCGTTGGAAACTCTGTCTGTTCAATCATCCCACATTGTAATCTGCCGGAACTGAAGCACCACCTGCTGCGACCAGAGAAGAGAATCAGCAGGGAGACAAAGCAGCCCGCCCACGGTATAGCACTCCGCGGTCCACTCGGACTTCCGCAGCACGGCTCCTCCACTTGCTTGCACGCAGACCGCAGGTTACTGGAATCACAACCACGCTGCAGACAGGAGCGCTGTACGGCAACACCCACGGTGCCTTACGCCAGGAAGGATGCAATTCTTCTTGCTATTGGCCCATTCCAGGGGCTCGAACTTCTAGCGGCAAACTTGAAACCCGTGCCCATCCACTCTCAGCCAGGGAGAGGGACTCTGCCGCCTGCCGTGTGCACTTTCAAGGTGGGTTCACAAAGCTTGTATTTTCCAGTGTCCAGGTCAGGGCCTGGCAGGATACAGGAGAGCTGCAGCTTAAGTGTGGAGAGATTCTCATCCAGGTGAGGATTGCAGCCGCAGCTCAATTTAGAGTACACCAGGGTACAGTTAGTATTTTTATAGCAAAGCACTTGTATGAGTTAACCAAGTATCTCTTGGCATACCAGGTTTCAGTGGCAGGGACAGTAGCCTGGCAAGCTAGCCACCTTCCAAATAAAGGCCTAGATATAGTTAAAAGACATAGTCCAAGGGCTTCTTGTTACAATAATTAAGAGCTTCTGTTCTATCTCATGGAGTGCTGTTCTCTCTCTTCCGAATTTTATGCAAATTGCTCTTAGGTCACTCTAAGAGTAGTGGGGAAACCAGACGTGGACTCCATGCACACTTGCCCTTAGAGAGATACAACTGCACCTCACTGACGAGGCCCATAGGAGGCCGAAACCATCGTCTGGGGTTGTTGCTTCCCTTGTTCAGAGAAGAATTGCCTGGGATTTCGGAGCTGGATTGTCATTGGGCAGGGTCAGACTGATATGCTTCAGGATATTTTTTCTCTGTGAAGGGGCATAGTGTGCAATAATAACGTGCACCTTGAGGAGTTACAATAAAAATTAATATGCATGGAAGTTATTCCAGCTTCTGTTCTATCTCATGGAGTGCTGTTCTCTTTCTTCCGAATTTTATGCAAATTGCTCTTAGGTCACCCTAAGAGTAATGGGGAAACCAAACGTGGACTCCATGCACACTTGCCCTTAGAGAGATACAACTGCACCTCACTGACAAGGCTATAGGAGGCCGAAACGATCATCTGGGGTTGTTGCTTCCCTTGTTCAGGGAAGAATTGCCTTGTATTTCGGCGCTGGACTGTCATTGGGCAGGGTCAGACTGATATGCTTCAGGATATTTTTTCTCTGTGAAGGGGCATAGTGTGCTAAAAGAATGTGCACCCTGAGGAGTTACAATAAAAATGAACATGCATGGAAGTTATTCCAGCTTCTGTTCTATCTCATGGAATGCTGTTCTCTCTCTTCCAAATTGAATGCTCTAAATGAACAATTAAACCTCCTCCAGCATCTTATCCATTGATCCATAAAAGAGCTTTTATCCTCTATAGGGATCAAAGTTCTCTGAGCCATAATAGGAGAGCTCCCTTCTATTCCAGCCATGGAGAGAGAGCAACCTTAGTAGCCAAATGAGGAGCAGAAACCTTACTATCTAAATCTTTTAAATGTCCTATTGCGTTTTCCATGAAGGATAGGAAAGGCAGATAAAGCTGCAGATACCGCAGAGGATACGTGTGCTGCAAAATCTGCAGGAAAAAACACTCCTCCAGGAGATTGAGAGGAACCACAGGCACTGCATGTGACGCCAAAGAGGCTTGGGATGAATAAGGAGAAAGCTGTGGCATTGCCTGAACAGCATCATCCTGGGAGAAATTATGTTCATAGGCAACAAACTATCTGTACACACAATATCTTAACAATTTGCCCCACCCTTATAGGTAATCAAGCCAGATTAAACTGCTTACTTAGTCATCTATGCTAATCAAGCAGAACAAAAGGTATATAAACTAATTCTCTAAAATGATATTCAGAGAAAAACCATTTATTGAAAAATTCATATTAATTTATATTCAAGAACAGACCCCTGTTCCGTCAAGTACATTTGGCCCACATTGAGTCTTTATTAAAGACGAGATAAATTCATACTGGTTAGTTATCAAAAAAGTGCATGTACCTTTGATATAGGATTTAAAAAATGTTCTCCTCAATACATCTGCATACTATTTGTGCATTCACATAATTATTAGTGTGTCTATTGTGACTTCTAAATTAGGGAAACAATAGCTCTCGTAGTCGCTATGACTTCTAAAAATAAATTAGAAACGGGCACTACAAGAGCTCCGCTCTGATTTCAACCAGAAACGAGGCTGAATCCACTATAGCCCAAGATTGCGCCGCTCTGCTTTCTGAGAAGAAGGAGGCGGGAACAAAACGGCAAGAAGATGAAGCGCGTATACATCGCGCTTCATCCAGCCATAAAAAATAAATAAATGCAATACACGCGCTGAGTTTCCTTGTACCTCTCCATTTAAACTAAAAGTGGAACAAAATGACACCTACAATCATAACAAAGGGTCAGAAAGGAAGAGTGCTCCTACTAGTCACCAAAGGCAATAATTATCATAAGCATAACAACAAATATGATTGTCACAAATTTCTTCTGTCTCCTCTTAATAAACAGATTTGTTCTGAGCCCCAAATTAGGATTAACCCCTTCTATTCTGAAGTAAATTAACTCCTAAATCTCCACAATCACATTAGAAGTGCCTGCCCACTGCCAGAAATTTTCATTATTAAGGATTTCTTGTCCCAAATTAAATAAAGAGAGACCTGAGCCCCTGCAGTGTGAGCCTCCTAGCCTCAGAAGACAAAAGGCACATTCAGCTGTCTGGCAGGAGGACAGCTCACCCAGTATGAGAAGATGCCACTTCTTAACAGAGACCTGTGGAAACAAGAAATGACAGAGTAAACATACTCTCGTTTTCTACACTTAGGGCAGCAAACATGTTAGGAAAACACAGCAAGACCCACCTTACAAGTTCCTAACTGCTTTAAAGCCACCACTGCCCTACTAAAGAGACTAACATGGAGTACGGCTAGACCCAAACTTGCAAGGAAATATCTGAGCAAACCTACTCTGGCTTTCAAAATTAAAAAATCTTGCTTGAAGTAAAATAAATCCAATTTTCTTCAGACACCAAAAACTTCACCTACTTCATGAACAGAGGCAAAGAGAATGACTGGGGATTGTGGGAAGGGAAGTGACATTTAACAGTTTTGCTGTGGTGCTCTTTGCCTCCTCCTGCTGGCCAGGAGTGATATTCCCAACAGTAATTGATGATTCCGTGGACTCATCATATCTTAGGAAAGAAATATGGGTATAACAATGACCCATACTCCTATGGTAAATTTTGGAACAATTCCAATACATGTAATTGTGCATAACATGACCCCACAGGATATCACCTTATCCAAGGGAACTACTGTAGGATTTGTTCTGGAATCCAGTTATTATACTTTAAGATTCCAGAATAATGTAATTGGGCTAATATCTTAAAGGTACTTAACTAAAGAACAGTTAATAGAACAAGCCTTTGAATCCATGCCAGAAGGATTATTTTAATCATTTTAATCTATTTACCGTTTCAGCTCAGAGGAAGGCATCTGTAAAATTGAAGAAGCCTCCCTGGTATTTGATTAGCCGATCATAGAGCAAAAAACACCCCAATATCCAGAGTCATGGGGGTAATGTAAATTATAATCAAGGGGACCTCACATCTAGGCTTGAAACAGCCTATGAGATAGGACAGCTTGAAATCTTTCCAGGATTTCAACAAATAGAACATCTTCTTAGCTAATGGCTGTTCCAGTGATGATGAACACCAACAGCTACGAGAACGCCTGATGGAATACCATGATATTTTTGCTAGGGATTTGTATGACTGTGGGACTACAGACCTACACATTGCAAGAATTCAAACATATCACAATGCAGCATCTGTATTTGTTAAGCAATACAGACTCCCTTTAGCCTTTTATGATTCTCTTGCAGAAATAATAAAGAACTTGGAAGAATGGGGTATCATCAGACAGGTGCATAGTTCTTATAAAAATCCTATTCTAGGTATTCTTAAGCCCAATGGACAATGGCATTTGTGTGCTGACTTAAGACAGCTAAACACACGGGTGTACATGTCTGGCTGGCCTGTGTCATACATTGACCAGTGCCTAGTGCAGATGCAGGAATCTAAGATATTCATTGCCCTTGATTTTTGTAGGGCTATTGGACCATAAAGATAAATGAGGAAGACCATTAAAAGCTTGCGTTTACATTCACTTGGCTCCCGTTTGGATACATAAATTCAGGACATGAATTTGCTGTATTCATGCATAAGGCTATGCTTGATGCACTGGAAAGGGGGACATTATGCTATGTTTATGATGTTTTAATCAAAAGCACCGACTTTGAAAAACACATCACAGAGTTTAAACATGTCCTCAGCCAACTTTAAAGGGCAGGTGTCAAACTATCCCTACAAAAAGCTCAGTGGTACCGTACCCGTGTAAACTTCTTGGGACATGAAGTTACTTCTGAAGGGTTAAATCCTCAGAAGAAAAAGGTTGAAGCCATAATAAATTCTAAGAACCCACTAATTTAAAGGAAATATGATCATTCCTGGTTATGAAAAATTATTCTTACAAATTTATTGATAATTATGCAGAATTAGCTAAACCACTGCTACCTCTTCTAAAGAAGGATCTAGTGTGGCACTGGTGTGAGGCTCAAGAGACAGCCATAAAAGTGCTAAAGAGAAAACTTACTCAAACATCTTGCTTAGTTACCCTGAAGGTGGTAAACCTTTCTACTTGGAGACAGGTTACACAGATAAAAGCATGAGTGCTGTTTTATACCAAAAACACAATCATCTAAGCAAAGTCATTGCTTATGCAAACAAAACTTTATCCCCAGTATGGGCTTTACAACATTTTCGCAGCTATATGCAGGGAGAGAAAATTATTGTAGAAATGGCCCACCAGCCATTGCTATATTTGCAAAGTGAGAGAATAAGAGATAGGAACCTGTCCAATAGCCGCATAACAGCTTGGACTCTTTCCTTACAAGGCTGGCCTTTAGAAATTCGCTATAAGCCAAACAAAAAGAATCTAATCCCACAGGGGCTTGCTGAGTTCCATGACTGTACCTCTAAAGTTCATGGGGAAGATTTAATAGAAGATGATTTCCTGGAGGAACAATTGCTTTCCCCATATAAAATATACAATGAGGAATTTTGTCAAACATTACCTTGGGTACATGTTGATGGTTGTTCTTACCATGCCCCTATTGATAACGAGCACAGATTAGTCACTGTAGAGCCAACATTGGACCAAGATCCAGTCAAGTTTCAAAACTAACTGCTGTTTTAAAAACCATTGAGATGGCTATGGAACAAGGTATGGCATGCAGAAAACTAACAGCAAACCAGTCAACGATGGCAAGTAATTCTGCAAAATTGATGTTAGTGGTTTCCAATAGGTTAACCATACACTGGAAAAAGATCAAGGGTCTTTCCAGGATTCTAGGTCCTGATAAGGAAGGCAATGATCTTGCAGATTCATTAGCCAAACAAGGAGCCATAACTGGAAAGCTCCTTAATATTGACCATTTAATGGGTGCAATTTGTGTAGAAGCCATTACCAGAAACCAGGCTAAACAACAAAATTAGCCTAACCTGGTACAATGCAGTCAGGATTCTCCTAGTGAGGACCTGATTACTAGTCAAAAAGAAGACTCCATTATATGTATTTTCTATAAATATATAGACAACCCTGAAAACAACCCCTCTCAAAAGATGATACTATTGGTAAGGAAGTTCTTAGAATATTAATGAAGTCCAAATCACGATTCAAATTACAGGATGGTTTGTTAATTAGAACCTCTAAAATAGCTATCCAACAATGGGTTGTACCTACCCAGTTCCGGGGTCTCATGCTTCAACATGCCCATGATGCCCCCACATCTGGCCATCGTGGTGACAAATTAACATATTAAATATTTCGTGACTACGCCTTTTGGCCGCATATGTTAAAGGATGTTTAAACCTACTGTCAAGGTTGTTTAATTTGTCCACAGTTCCAACCCAGTGCGCCAACGCATAGAGCACTATTGCAGAAAATGGGGATGATAATGCCATGGTCAGATATACAAATTAATTTTATTGGTCCAGTAACTAGGTCACCCAGAGGTAACAGATATATGTTGACAGTAACATGCCTATTCACCAAATGAGTAGAGTGCATCAGTGCACCTAATAATAGTGCTGAAAGAGGCACAGAATTGCTCATCAACCATGTATTTTCCAGATTTGGTTTACCCCAACAAATCGAATCCGATCGGGGGACCCACTTGCAAAGTGATGACAAAAATGTGGAAAATACTAGGGGTTAAAAGAAAGCTCCATATAGCATATAAAGCTGCCTCTAGTGGTGGTGTTGAGCGTTATAACCAGTCCATTGTAAAAATACTCAAAAAGTATGTGAGTGAAACAGATAAGGACTGGGATGTAAAATTACCTCTAGTCCTAATGGCATTAAGAGCAACTCCAAGTAGTGCTACTAAGAAGTCACCTTTTGAATTGATGACTGGTAGAAGAATGGTTCTACCTCAACATTTACTGTACCGTACATCAGACCAGAACTTAATAATTGCTGCTACTATACATCAATATGTGGAAAACTTAAGGAAGCATCTGCAATATGCTTTTGCATTCGCTCAAAGGAACATAGAGAAGGCAGCAACTGCTGCTAAAACTTATTATGATCTCAAAACATTAAAAAAGGAATATGAAATTAATGATAATGGTTATCTTTATAACTTTAGGAGAGATCAAGCCAATGAGAGGAAGTTTCTTCCCTCATGGAAGGATCCTTTTGTCATTACTGACAAAATATCTCCAGTTGCCTAAAAAATTAGGATCCCTAAAAATTATAATTTTATGGATAAATGGATCCATATTAATCAGCTGCAAGCATGCCATCCTAGGTCCCAACTCAAAGTCATAGAGGGAGAATAAAAGGTAATTTCCTCAAAAACACTAATGAAGTGTTGTAGTTTAAAGATGTCTAGCTAATGAGCATAAATATGAGGAATGAAAAATAACGGACTCTCTTCGTAGTAGCAAACTGTCAGTACACTCACTAATTACCACTGGATTTCAGTCAATTCCAATACATGTGTCCTACATATAATAAAACTGAAAGGGAGATTTATGTCAGGGTATTGCTGAGTGGCATTGGATAAACTACATATGTATCACATAATTTAATATTAAATTTTAGCTAATATCTACTTTGATATGAATTGATTTGGCTATAGCCACAGTATAGCATTTGTAAATGACTGAGAAGGGTGACACAGACCATCCCCTCGCTGCTGAAGACATCTAGGAGTTCAAAAGAGAACATTTATCTCAAATTGTAAGAGATAAGGTCACTTCAAATAAACTTTTGATCACTGCCTGGAATTGTATAATAAGATTTCCTATTAGATCACCTGAACCCCTGTGGTCAGAGAGACCGGAAGTCTGCATTTTGAGATACATTTCTAGCATTGCCAGGAAATGTAAATATCTATTATCTAGGTGTTAATTGTCCCATACTGAGTTAAATATACAAAACCCTAGACTCCTTGTCTGAGTTAAAAGTTACAAAGGGAGAACTATCTTAACCTGTGTAATTTAAAAACATAAGATATTTAAAGTTTAAACCAACTGCATATATTGTTTTCATATGAGTTAATATAGTAATTACTGATAAATATACATGCTCAACCAAACTAAATAATACTGTATCAAATAGTTTATTGAGCTACAAAATATGAGTGTATTAAATAGACATTTGCTAAAAATATATATCCCTTTAACTAAGAAACAGAATATTTTAAATTTGAAATTAAACTACACTCCAACTCCTGTTGCCCTCTGGTGTCTGATATGGGAATTACAGCCAGAGAAATTAAATTTAAAGGGACACTGAACCCAACTTTTTTTCTTTCGTGATTCAGATAGAGCATGCAATTTTAAGCAACTTTCTAATTTACTCCTATTATCAAATTTTCTTCATTCTCTTGGTATATTTATTTGAAATGCAAGAATGTAAGTTTAGATGCCGGCCCATTTTTGGTGAACACACTGTGTTTTTCTTGTTGATTGGTGGATAAATTCACCCACCAATAAACAAGTGCTTTCCATGATACTGAACCAAAAAATAGCTTAGATGTCATCTTTTTCAAATAAAGAAAGCAAGAGAACGAAAAATAGGAGTAAATTAGAAAGTTGCTTAAATTTGCATGCTCTATCTGAATCACGAAAGAAAAAATTTGGGTTCAGTGTCCCTTTAAAGAAATTGAATGGCATTGCCAGTAACCTATGAGAGGTGAGCTCCGGCTCAAAGAGTGCAAGCATATCCTATTAGAATGATTAGAGAATGAAGGAGTGGCTTATGACTGATAAAGGCTTTCACTCTATGCAAGAGGGTACAGTCTCACTTTGTAAGAGAGATACACACATTTTGGGCCTATACTTTCTTTGACTCCTGGCTGGAACACTCTCTGTGGACAAGAGAGATACTCTGTGACCTGTATCCTTGCAAAATAAGTGGAATATTCCTTCACGTATGACCAATAGAATATCTGGAAGTTGAAATTCTCAATTTGGTTATCTGGTAATGTGTGTGCGTTTATTTTCTTTTATATATTAAATAGGCCTTAGCAAAGAAATTTGTTTTAGCATAGTATAGCTGCAGCTGTGAATTAAAAGGTATCTTATTCATATATTTAATATTAATTAGACCAGGGTAGTATACTACTGTTAAATATTATTATTAAGAAAGGATTTAGGTATTTTAATGTCATAAGTTATTTGTAGCTATTGTGATATATTTTATAATTTGTTTTATTGTGGCTAAATAAGAAGTTTTTTCATTCTAGATTAATTGGTATATGTTGAATTGGTAGTACTGTGCAACTATCTCTGGTAGATTTTTCAAGTATTATAAGACTACTTTGGGCCGAATAGCTTAGTTATATTTTCTGGAAATTCCATAAAATTTCTTGAGATTTGGTAAAATTTGTGTTGAAAGATTTGGTTATATTGTTACTTAAGCATTGGTAAGTTAGTAGTCCATATTTTGTTATTAGAGTAAGTGTTGCCGTTAAAAACACTACCTGATGGATCAACCAAGGCTAGGCCGATTATAGTTAGATTTCTCAATTTTCAGGACAAGGTAAAACCTATGCAGTGCTATAGACAGAAGGCCCTACTAATAATTGAAGGTAAATCTATCTTAATGTTTCAGGACTACTCAATTGAGACGTCTCAAAAACGTAGAGAAATAACCCCATTATGCACAAAATTAATTCAGGCAGGTATCAAAGCTATGGTTATTTATCCTGCAAAGATTAATATATTAACAGATGGAGAAAATAAGATGCTTAACACCCTTGAGGAAGTCAGGGAATTTGCAAAAATGAAAGCTATCTCACTAGAAAATGGGTTTATATAAAATTGATATTATTACCTCCATAAATATGTATACACAGAGTATTAGATTACTCTGCTTTTGGAGTTGGTTCCGGCTATTGATTCTGATACGGCTCAATATTCTTTGGCCTCAGAAATCTTTTGCAGGAACTTCCGTTAAGAGGGAGGAGCAAGTAAGGTGTTGCACGCTGTGGCTCCCATGCTTGTAACTCTATCCACCTACTCCCGCCTTCAAGCGTTCTTTGGCCGAAGAGTTTACCGGCCCAGACACTGGGCTGCTTGGCCCATGAAGTGGAAGTCCTATCCAGGCAACTACTAGCTTCGTGGCTGAAGCAATTTGCTGCACAAACTTTACAAATCTGCAGTAATCCTGGCAACATGTCCTAAGTATTGCCCCTGTAAAGATACAAAGTCAATCAATTTGTATCAGAAGGAACATAAGATACATTGTATACTCGCAGAAAGTATTTAAGTTCCAAATTAAAGCCGGAAAAGCCTGAGCTGGCGCCGAATCTAATTCTGGGTATCAAAGGGAAACTGCAACTTGAAATATCCCATGCTTTAACAGGCTCTCAACATATATTATCTATACCAGCGTCTTACCTAGAGACCGGAGAGTTTCCTGTTGAGCGAGCAGAGCCCCGCTTAATTAATTTACCTGAACCTGTAGCACTCGACCGCTCCCTGGTGAGCATACAGATGCCTATTGGATTGATACAGCCAAACCGGAGATACCTGATCGCTCCCTGGTGAGCACACAGGGCTCCGCTTGAACCATCACATGCGAATCTGAATTGGAGGCACTTGACTGGTGAGCATACAAAGCCCTGCTTAATTGACATATCTGATCTCAACGTACCCGATTGCTCCCTGATGAGTACACAGAGCCCCGCTTAACCCGCAAACTTGAATTGAAGGCTTATGATTGCTCCCTGGCGAGCACATAGAGCCCTGTTTTAAAGGACATACCTGGGATTGAGCGGTGGCTGGCTGAGGAGAGTGCCGGCGCCGCTGACGTCTCCGGGATTGTGAGCAGAATATCCGTGATTGTGGGTGAGCCGGGAGACCTGAGGGTGGATGTATCGGTGGTTTTCAAGTCCGGAGGGCCTATTTTCGACTAGCAGTCACGGGAAGAAGGATTGTTCACGACCTTGGAGCATGTGACTGGAGAGGAGCTCAGGCACGTTGGCAGTGTACGGACGCACGCTAGCGGGTATCTGTTAGATACACCCGAGTATTACTCCGCCGGCGTACTACCAGAAGGGTTGCGGTTCGTAACCACATCGTGAGGAGCCCTATACATTAGTTGTTTGTCGGCCTTAAAGCCAGTTGGGCCCCCACAAGACAAGGTATAACTTCTGCCTAAGCGGCCTAAACTGTCAAGGCGCTGCATCTCACGTTAAGTACCACTATTTTATTTATTTCTTTTTGTTCTTGCTGGCTAATTATATATGCTTAAAAAGATTTCTATAATTATCTACATACTAACAGTAGGACATTGGGACAATGATAGAAAATGTGGCTATGATTTGATAAATACAAATGTATGATATGTTTATAGACTCCTAATGGAGTATGAGCCTATTTATGCTGAGGTAACGAAACAAAAAACCTCTCATGTTCATTTTTGGCCTGATACTGTTGGTTTCAAGTGAAGCAGATAAGGGAGTATGAATCTCTCCAATAGGGTTCTGTATAAGAGCTCTTAAGTGTTAGGAGGATATTTAGAAATTATAAGACACTAAGGCCTAGATTTGGAGTTCGGCGGTAGCCGTCAAAACCAGCGTTAGAGGCTCCTAACGCTGGTTTTGGCCGCCCGCTGGTATTTGGAGTCAGTGATTAAAGGGTCTAACGCTCACTTTACAGCCGCGACTTTTCCATACCGCAGATCCCCCTACGCCATTTGCATAGCCTATATTTTCAATGGGATCTTTCTAACGCTGGTATTTAGAGTCGTTTCTGAAGTGAGCGTTAGAGCTCTAACGACAAAACTCCAGCCGCCTGAAAATAGCAGGAGTTAAGAGCTTTCTGGCTAACGCCGGTTCATAAAGCTCTTAACTACTGTACCCTAAAGTACACTAACACCCATAAACTACCTATGTACCCCTAAACCGAGGTCCCCCCACACCGCCGCCACTCGATTAAAATTTTTAACCCCTAATCTGCCGACCGCCACCTACGTTATATTTATGTACCCCTAATCTGCTGCCCCTAACCCCCGCCGACCCCTGTATTACATTTATTAAACCCTAACTTGCCCCCCACAACGTCGCCGCCAGCTACTTAAAATAATTAACCCCTAATCTTCCGACCGCAAATCGCTGCCACCTACGTTATCCCTATGTACCCCTAATCTGCTGCCCCTAACATCGCCGACCCCTATATTATATTTATTAACCCCTAATCTGCCCCCCTCAACGTCGCCGACACCTGCCTACACTTATTAACCCCTAATCTGCCGAGCGGACCTGAGCGCTACTATAATAAATGTATTAACCCCTAATCCGCCTCACTAACCCTATCATAAATAGTATTAACCCCTAATCTGCGCTCCCTAACATCGCCGACACCTAACTTCAATTATTAACCCCTAATCTGCCGACCGGAGCTCACCGCTATTCTAATAAATGGATTAACCCCTAAAGCTAAGTCTAACCCTAACACTAACACCCCCCTAAGTTAAATATAATTTACATCTAACGAAATTAATTATCTCTTATTAAATAACTTATTCCTATTTAAAGCTAAATACTTACCTGTAAAATAAATCCTAATATAGCTACAATATAAATTATAATTATATTATAGCTATTTTAGGATTAATATTTATTTTACAGGCAACTTTGTAATTATTTTAACCAGGTACAATAGCTATTAAATAGTTAAGAACTATTTAATAGTTACCTAGTTAAAATAATAACAAATTTACCTGTAAAATAAATCCTAACCTAAGTTATAATTAAACCTAACACTACCCTATCAATAAAATAATTAAATAAACTACCTACAATTACCTACAATTAACCTAACACTACACTATCAATAAATTAATTAAACACAATTCCTACAAATAAATACAATTAAATAAACTAGCTAAAGTACAAAAAATAAAAAAGTACTAAGTTACAGAAAATAAAAAAATATTTACAAACATAAGAAAAATATTACAACAATTTTAAACTAATTACACCTACTCTAAGCCCCCTAATAAAATAACAAAGCCCCCCAAAATAAAAAATTCCCTACCCTATTCTAAATTAAAAAAGTTACAAGCTCTTTTACCTTACCAGCCCTGAACAGGGCCCTTTGCGGGGCATGCCCCAAGAATTTCAGCTCTTTTGCCTGTAAAAAAAAACATACAATACCCCCCCCCCCAACATTACAACCCACCACCCACATACCCCTAATCTAACCCAAACCCCCCTTAAATAAACCTAACACTAAGCCCCTGAAGATCTTCCTACCTTGTCTTCACCATCCAGGTATCACCGATCCGTCCTGGCTCCAAGATCTTCATCCAACCCAAGCGGGGGTTGGCGATCCATAATCCGGTCCAGAAGAGGCTCCAAAGTCTTCCTCCTATCCGGCAAGAAGAGGACATCCGGACCGGCAAACATCTTCTCCAAGCGGCATCTTCGATCTTCTTCCATCCGGAGCGAAGCGGCAGGATCCTGAAGACATCCAGCGCGGAACATCCATCCGGACCGACGACTGAACGACGAATGACTGTTCCTTTAAGGGACGTCATCCAAGATGGCGTCCCTCGAATTCCGATTGGCTGATAGGATTCTATCAGCCAATCGGAATTAAGGTAGGAATTTTCTGATTGGCTGATGGAATCAGCCAATCAGAATCAAGTTCAATCCGATTGGCTGATCCAATCAGCCAATCAGATTGAGCTCGCATTCTATTGGCTGTTCCGATCAGCCAATAGAATGCGAGCTCAATCTGATTGGCTGATTGGATCGGCCAATCGGATTGAACTAGATTCTGATTGGCTGATTCCATCAGCCAATCAGAAAATTCCTACCTTAATTCCGATTGGCTGATAGAATCCTATCAGCCAATCGGAATTCGAGGGACGCCATCTTGGATGACGTCCCTTAAAGGAACAGTCATTCGTCGTTCAGTCGTCGGTCCGGATGGATGTTCCACGCTGGATGTCTTCAGGATCCTGCCACTTCGCTCCGGATGGAAGAAGATCGAAGATGCCGCTTAGAGAAGATGTTTGCCGGTCCGGATGTCCTCTTCTTGCCGGATAGGAGGAAGACTTTGGAGCCTCTTCTGGACCGGATTATGGATCGCCAACCCCGCTTGGGTTGGATGAAGATCTTGGAGCCAGGACGGATCGGTGATACCTGGATGGTGAAGACAAGGTAGGAAGATCTTCAGGGGCTTAGTGTTAGGTTTATTTAAGGGGGGTTTGGGTTAGATTAGGGGTATGTGGGTGGTGGGTTGTAATGTTGGGGGGGGGGTATTGTATGTTTTTTTTTACAGGCAAAAGAGCTGAAATTCTTGGGGCATGCCCCGCAAAGGGCCCTGTTCAGGGCTAAAAAGGTAAAAGAGCTTGTAACTTTTTTAATTTAGAATAGGGTAGGGAATTTTTTATTTTGGGGGGCTTTGTTATTTTATTAGGGGGCTTAGAGTAGGTGTAATTAGTTTAAAATTGTTGTAATATTTTTCTTATGTTTGTAAATATTTTTTTATTTTCTGTAACTTAGTTCTTTTTTATTTTTTGTACTTTAGCTAGTTTATTTAATTGTATTTATTTGTAGGAATTGTGTTGAATTAATTTATTGATAGTGTAGTGTTAGGTTAATTGTAGGTAATTGTAGGTAGTTTATTTAATTATTTTATTGATAGGGTAGTGTTAGGTTTAATTATAACTTAGGTTAGGATTTATTTTACAGGTAAATTTGTTATTATTTTAACTAGGTAACTATTAAATAGTTCTTAACTATTTAATAGCTATTGTACCTGGTTAAAATAAATACAAAGTTACCTGTAAAATAAATATTAATCCTAAAATAGCTATAATATAATTATAATTTATATTGTAGCTATATTAGGATTTATTTTACAGGTAAGTATTTAGCTTTAAATAGAAATAAGTTATTTAATAAGAGTTAATTTATTTCGTTAGATAAATATTATATTTAACTTAGGGGGGTGTTAGTGTTAGGGTTAGACTTAGCTTTAGGGGTTAATCCATTTATTAGAATAGCGGTGAGCTCCGATCGGAAGATTAGGGGTTAATGTTTGAAGTTAGGTGTCGGCGATGTTAGGGAGGGCAGATTAGGGGTTAATACTATTTATGATAGGGTTAGTGAGGCGGATTAGGGGTTAATAACTTTATTATAGTAGCGCTCAGGTCCGCTCGGCAGATTAGGGGTTAATAAGTGTAGGCAGGTGTCGGCGACGTTGTGGGGGGCAGGTTAGGGGTTAATAAATATAATATAGGGGTCGGCGGTGTTAGGGGTAGCAGATTAGGGGTACATAGGGATAACGTAGGTGGCGGCGGTTTACGGAGCGGCAGATTAGGGGTTTAAAAAAATATGCAGGGGTCAGCGATAGCGGGGGCGGCAGATTAGGGGTTAATAAGTGTAAGGCTAGGGGTGTTTAGACTCGGGGTACATGTTAGAGTGTTAGGTGCAGACGTAGGAAGTGTTTCCCCATAGGAAACAATGGGGCTGCGTTAGGAGCTGAACGCTGCTTTTTTGCAGGTGTTAGGTTTTTTTTCAGCTCAAACAGCCCCATTGTTTCCTATGGGGGAATCGTGCACGAGCACGTTTTTGAGGCCGGCCGCGTCCGTAAGCAACTCTGGTATCGAGAGTTGTATTTGCGGTAAAAATGCTCTACGCTCCTTTTTTGGAGCCTAACGCAGCATTTGTTTGAACTCTCGATACCAGAGTTAAATTTATGGTGCGGCCAGAAAAAAGCCCGCGGAGCGTTAACAGCCCTTTTACCGCCGAACTCCAAATCTAGGCCTAAGAAATGCCTAATGCTAACAATGTGGATTGTATGTCTGTAATCATTCTCCCTTGTTATTAATCAAGGAATATGTAGAATTGCTTTGGAAGGGATACGTATAGATCTTGTCGGATTGTATATTAAGTCCTAAATAATTAGAGTATAGCTCCTACTGTATAGGCCATTTTTTCACCCCTCTATTTGAACACCTTTTTTTTTCCTTTTTTCTTTCTTTCACTAGACTTCACGCTGAATTTTCTAAGTTCAGTTCACACAATCACTTGCACTCATCACTCTTAGTCCCCTCACACCTTTTCCCCCCTGCTCTCAGCGCTATCTTTCTTCTTTCTTATCCATATCTATTCCCAGATCTCAGGGATCAGAAGACAGATTCACAAGCACAATATACTTCACCTCTTATATTTTTTATCTTTTATTTTTTTATTTTCCTTATTTGTCTTGTTTTTCTTTGGTTCACAAGCACTTGATTCGCACCTGGCCCACACAGTGGGATTCAGAATTCCATTACATATGGACAAATTCATGGCATCAGTCAGGAATTCTCCTACTATGCCTGCTAAGCAAAGAGAAAAAAAAATGACAAAACGCACTGAACAGGTATTAGAGACATCACAAATACAAAATGAACCATATTTTGACATACAAGAATTGATTACACAGATAACTAAGATTTTTACACCACAACTAGATAGCATGAAAACAGAGATCAAGCAGGACATAAACTCCCTTGTGGTAGAAGTAAGACAGTTTTCCACAAGGCTGATCGAAGCAGAGGCTAGAATATCTGAGATTGAGGACAAATTAAACATAGTTGAAGCTAACAATGCTGAACATATCAAGAAAATTGCCAAATTACAGAGCAGAGTGGAGGATCTGGAAGACCGATCTAGATGCAATAACCTTAGAATTATCGGTCTTCCAGAAGGTAGTAAATATCTTGACCTGATGCATTTTGCCACGGTTACCCTCCCTCAGAGTCTAAAAATGAATACTGATGTCACGATACCTATTGAGAGGGTACACAGAATTGGCCCAGTGCGACACATGAGAAAAGATAATATTTCCACACAACCTATTGTATTAAAGTTTTTGAACTTCCAAGATAAAGTACATTTTCTCAGGCAATATAGAAAAGTATACCCACTCATCATAGACCAACATAAAATCTTAATTTTTCAAGACTTCTCCAGTGAGACGGCAGCAAGCAGAAAGGAAATGTCCCCATTTTGCTCTAAATTATTAAATGCAAATTATGATGTCAAAATGATATATCCTGCAAAGTTGGTTGTAATGATAGATGAGACACAATTTATTCTAAATTAAAGTAAAGAGGCGCAGGCTTTCTGTAATGAGCAGGGTATACAATGATAAAAGAATCTCAGCAGTAGTTATCTCAAACTTGTTAAGAATTTGTACTATAATTGAGATGAAGATACACTTAATGGGCTCTTGCCACATTTTTATAGGGGCTTCGTCGCTATTCCTTTTCCTTATATATTTTTTTTTTCTTCCCCTCCCTCTCCTCCCCTCCGCTGGTTCAGCTTACTATTCCCCACTCAATATATTATTCGGTCTTAAGTCTAAGATATCCAGATACCTGCTCCTAGTGTTATAACAGCCAGAAAAAGCCTTGATGTAAATTCCTTAAATCTTCTATCTTGGAATGTGGGCGGAATAACCTCGCCGATAAAGAGGAAAGCCATTATTAAACAATTAGGTCTGTATAAACCTGATCTTGCAATGCTCCAGGAAATCCACCTAAAAGAACCAGAAATAATGAAGCTAAAAGGGAAGTGGGTTGGGGACGTCATTGCAATAGCTGGGGAGGATAGGAAGAAAGGTTTGGCAATCTTAATCAAGAAACATCTAGTCTATGAGCTGATTGGCTTGGATGAGGATTCTGGAGGCAGATTCCAAATACTTAAAATAAGAATTAATTCTATCTTGTTTATTATCTGTAATGTATATGGGCCCAATGGAGTAGATATCCAATTCTGGAATAGATTTATAGATAAATTATTTGAATATGTGGGGAAAAAACTTGATAATAGTCGGGGACCTCAATCTCACACCTGTCCCTAATATGGATAGGACTGGTAGGAAGGATTTATACAGGAGTGATAGGAAGACTCGCATATTCCAAAAAATATGCAGCCAATTGGGGGTTATAGACATATGGAGGGTCCAACACCCGGACACTAAGGCATATACCTGTATGTCGTCAAGACACCATAGCCTATCCAGGATTGATCTATTCCTAGTGGCAGAGGTCTTGATGGGGCTTGAATGCAGGACTGATATCAAAGATATAGTTTTTTCAGATCATGCAATTATATCCTTAGAATTTGGCGGGCAGATATTCAAGAAAAGGGATAATAACATCTTATTCTTTCCGAAATATTACGAATGAATAGTCAATTCCAAAATTTCTTAAAAATCAAATGGAAAGAATATCAAACTTTTAATGGGCAATATCAGGAGAATACAGAAATCTATTGGGAAGCCGCTAAGGCTGTACTCCGGGGGCAAATAAAGGAATATATGTGCAGATTAAAAAAAAAAAATTAAGCAAAAAGAATTACAACTTTCAAATACAGTCAGAAATATGTATAATGCCTATATTTCCTCTAGATCAAGCAAAAATTGGAATAGATACAGACATGCCAAAACACACTGGGATATCTTTTTAAAACAAAAGTCTATACAAGAGGGATTAAAAGAAAAAGCCCTCTACAGGGGGTTTTCCGGTAGGGCCGCTAAATATCTATCTAGAATTGCTAAACCAAAAGACAGCAATATGATAGCTGCTATCAGACAGAATGGGGTTAGATATATCCAGACTGAGGAGATTAAAAAAGTTTTCTATAATTATTTCAAGGGAATATACAATGCAGAAACCCCTAGTCAAATAGATAGGGAGACATTCTGGTCTAAGTTAACCCTTCCCAGAATTTTGCAAGAAGATTTGCAGCAATTAAACTCACCAATTACAGAGCAGGAAATTAAGCTGGCTATTAAACAGGCTAAACTTAACAGCCAGTAATCAAAGATATTATACATGAAAACCAAGTAGGTTTCATGCAGGGGAGAAGCCCAGTAAAGAATCTAAGGAAGACCATGATCATTCTGGATTATCTTTGTAATAACTCACTAGCAATAAGTCGAAAGGATTTGATACAGCTATTTTATCTTTAGACGCAGAAAAAGCATTCGACTACATAGGTTGGGGTCACTTGTTCGAGACAATAGAAAAATTTGGGTTTAGAGGACATTTCAGCAATTTTATTCAGTCACTATATAGCAACCCAGTTTCTGCCCTTATCATAAATAACACAACTACAGAGTCTATTCCTCTGCATAGAGGCACCAGGCAAGGCTGTCCATTATCTCCCCTGTTGTTCAATATCTCACTTGAACCGCTGGCCATATTACTTCGTGACCAGCTAGATGGTATCAGTATTGGAAAGCAAAAGTTTATCCTCTCACTGTATGCGGACGACTTACTAGTTTTTCTAAATAATCTTGAAGTTAATCTGCCGAAGCTTATAGTAATCATGCGGCTTTTGGCGTAGTGTCAGGATATAGAATTAATTTCAATAAATCAGAACTACTGTGGATAACTAAACCAACAAATAGTTATACGAAACATCCCTTTAAAGAAACAAAGCATATAACCTATTTAGGCATTGTCCTAACTAATAATCCATCGGATTGGTATGAGATGAATATCTCACCCTGTCTAGGGGAAGTGCAGAAACAACTGGACAGCTGGATTAATTTACTGATATCGCTGATACCACGCATTATGTTGATAAAAACAATAATATTCCCTAAAATCTTGTATCTTCTGCAAAATATTCCTGTAATGCTCAAAAACAGGGATATCAGGAAATTCAATTCCATGTGTACTAAGTTCATATGGAAAGGGGGGAAACCACGGGTCGCCTTAACTAGGTTAATGAATAATAAGATGGCAGCAGGATTATCATTCCCCAATATTAAATTTTATAATTGGGTCTCTCTAGTTAAATTTGCAGTGAATTGGATCACACAAAAAGACTATCTCACTCTATATCAGTGTGAATCTAACATCATTGCCCCATTCTCTCTGAACGCATTGTTGCACTGCCCAATCAGGAAACTACCCTGCAATGTTAATAATTTAATGACATTTAAGAATATTATCCATGCATGGCAGAAGTTTTGTTTTGAAATTCAGATTAATCCCTACGCAACAGAATTTTTAACAATCCAGGGCAATCCTGAATTCCAACCAGGTTATGATTCTCGAGTTTTTCAGGGGTGGGAGGAGAAAGGCTTAAAATATGTGAAGCAACTTCTGTTACCAGATGGCGGGATTGACGCCTTTAATTCTATTTGCTCTAAATATGGAATACATAGCAAAGACTTCTTTGCATATCTACAGATCAGACATTATATAGCAGATATTCAAAAAGAATTCAGACCAGACTGGTCTCTGGGCCCTATAATGGCTGGAATCAAAATATATCAAGCCGGAAGATTCTCAATTGCAACCTTCTATAATATATTAAACACCAATAGTAATTTAAAACAAATTACATATATACAGTTGACATGGTTAAGGTATTTTTCAAGTATATCCATAGTAGATGTACAGGGAAGTATTAGAGTATCCAACGAGTCTTGGGTACCTACAGCATGGCGCAAATCACACATCAAAATACTATATAATGTTTATATTACGCCAAGTAAAAGGTCGAAATGGTCAGGGAACACCTACTTCTGTACACGATGCAATCAAGAGAAGGCAGATATACTGCACTGTTTATGGTCATGCCCCAAGATCTTTCAATTTTGGAGCAAAATAATTTATTGGCTTAACTGGATACTTAATATAAGAATAAAGATAGGACCCCAAGATATTGTTTTTCTGTTAAGATATGCAACTGGAGGTAAGGAATATAAACTTGTTAATACCTTAATAATACTTGCTCGTAACTTGATACTTAAAACGTGGAAAGCGATGTATGCCCCAAAATTCCCAGAATACAAGAAAGCAGTTATTATGCAAATCACAATTGAACAATATAGCATACAGAATCTAAATGTGGATCAGGTCCAGATGTTTTTT
The DNA here is from genome assembly GCF_027579735.1 of Bombina bombina. Lineage (NCBI taxonomy): Eukaryota > Metazoa > Chordata > Amphibia > Anura > Bombinatoridae > Bombina > Bombina bombina. The sequence continues at coordinate 1,088,998,230 of NC_069499.1, forward strand.
CTAAAATGGGAGAGAGTTATCAAATCTCTTCCGAATAATATTCAAATCCAATTGGTTAAACCACTTAGTACCTCTATCTTCGTTATCCAAAACGTTCTTGTGGGTCGTTTCCCTGGATGTTGGATAAAGGATTCTATTGGGTAGAGGGGGGGGGGTGAGGGAAGGGACTTTTTTCCCTTTTTTTTTTTTTCTCACTTCTCCTCTTCTTTTTTTTTCTTTCTTCTGAGTTTTTAATCTCTTAATTTTATGTGCAGGATATGGTGAATGGATGATATGCATAGTTTTAGCATAATACAATCCAGTAAAGCACTATAATCTAAAATATAGATGATATGTACAGCTTCCAGGCAGGAATAGATAGGAGTAATCAATGTTGAATCATATCAAATTGCTTTTTTTCTTTCTTTCTTTTTTCTTTTTCTCTCTCTTTCTATTCTGAAGATTGACAAGAAGTGTAATTTTTGATGTATTTGCTAGGATGTAATAGCTATTTCTAAGTTGATTTTCCACTGCTATGAAATGTCAATGAAGGATTGATATGTTAGCTATATGGGTATTTGTCTATTTCTGCTAAATAATTCTTAAGCCAAATTTGTAATAATTCTATACTTGTTTGCATGTATGATTTGTTGTATTTCTCTGTTTGAAAAATAAAAATATATTTAAAAAAAAAAAAAAATTCTTTGGCCTAGATTTAGAGTTGGGCGGTAGCCGTCAAAACCAGCGTTAGAGGCTCCTAACGCTGGTTTTTACCGCCCTCTGGTATTTGGAGCCAGTCATTAAAGAGTCTAACGCTCACTTTCCAGCCGCGACTTTTCCATACCGCAGATCCCCTTTACGTCAATTGCGTATCCTATCTTTTCAATGGGATCTTTCTAACGCTGGTATTTAGAGTCGTGGCTGAAGTGAGCGTTAGAACTCTAACGACAAAACTCCAGCCGCAGAAAAAAGTCAGTAGTTAAGAGCTTTCTGGGCTAACGCCGGTTCATAAAGCTCTTAACTACTGTGCTCTAAAGTACACATCGCCGCCACTATATTTAAATTTTTTAACCCCTATTCTGCCTCTCTGTATACCGCCGCCAACTACGTTATCCCTATGTACCCCTAATCTGCTGCCCCTAACACCGCCGAACCCTATATTATATTTATTAACAACTAATCTGCCCCCCACAACGTCGCCTCCAGCTACCTACAATTATTAACCCCTAATCTGCCGACCGGAGCTCACCGCTAATATAATAAATGTATTAACCCCTAATCCGCCTCACTCCCGCCTCAATAACCCTATAATAAATAGTATTAACCCCTAATCTGCCCTCCCTAACATCGCCGACAGCTAACTTCAAGTATTAACCCCTAATCTGCCGATCGGAGCTCACCGCTACTCTAATAAATTGTTTAACCCCTTAAGCTAATTCTAACCCTAACACTAACACCCCCCTAAGTTAAATATAATTTTTATCTAACGAAATAAATTGTCTTATTAAATCAATCATTCCTATTTAAATCTAAATACTTACCTGTAAAATAAATCCTAATATAGCTACAATATAAATTATAATTATATCTTAGCTATTTTAGGATTAATGTTTATTTTACAGGCAACTTTTTAATTATTTTAACCAGGTACAATAGCTATTAAATAGTTAATAACTATTTAATAGCTACCTAGTTAAAATAATTACAAAATTACCTGTAAAATAAATCCTAACCTAAGTTACAATTAAACCTAACACTACACTATCAATAAATACATTAAATAAACTACCTACAATTATCTACAATTAAACCTAACACTACACTATCAATAAATAAATTAAATACAATTCCTACAAATAAATACATTAAATAAACTAACTAAAGTATAAAAAATAAAAAAGAACTAAGTTACAAAAAATAAAAAAATATTTACAAACATTAGAAAAAAATTACAACAATTTTAAACTAATTACACCTACTCTAAGCCCCCTAATAAAATAACAAAGACCCCCAAAATAAAAAAATGCGTTACCCTATTCTAAATTACAAAAGTTCAAAGCTCTTTTACCTTACCAGCCCTGAAAAGGGCCATTTGCGGGGCATGCCCCAAAGAATTCAGCTCTTTTGCCTGTAAAAAAAAACATACAATACCCCCCCCCACATACCCCTAATCTAACCCAAACCCCCCTTAAATAAACCTAACACTAAGCCCCTGAAGATCTTCCTACCTTGTCTTCACATGCCAGGTATCATCCAAGCCCAAGCGGGGGCTAGACATCCATCATCCATCATCCGACGGCTGAAGAAGTCCAGAAGAGGGTCCAAAGTCTTCATCCTATCCGGGAAGAAGAGTAGATCCGGACCGGCAACCATCTTCTTCCAAGCGGCATCTTCTATCTTCATCCGATGAGGACTGGCTCCATTTAGAAGACCTCCACCGCGAACCCATCTTCTTCTTCCGACGACTTCCCGATGAATGACGGTTCCTTTAAGGGACGTCATCCAAGATGGCGTCCCTCGAATTCCGATTGGCTGATAGGATTCTATCAGCCAATCAGCATTAAGGTAGGAAAATTCTGATTGGCTGATGGAATCAGCCAATCAGAATCAAGTTCAATCCGATTGGCTGATCCGATCAGCCAATCAAATTGAGCTCACATTCTATTAGCTGATCGGAACAGCCAATAGAATGCGAGCTCAATCTGATTAGCTAATTGAATCAGCCAATCGGATTGAACTTGATTCTGATTGGCTGATTCCATCAGCCAATCAGAATTTTACTACCTTAATTCCGATTGGCTGATAGAATCCTATCAGCCAATCGGAATTCGAGGGACGCCATCTTGGATGATGTCCCTTAAAGGAACCGTCATTCTTCAGTTAGACGTCGGAAGAAGAAGATTGATCCGCGCTGGAGGTCTTCACGATGGAGCCGTTCCTCATTGGATGAAGATAGAAGATGCCGCTTGGATCAAGATGGTTGCCGGTCTGGATCGCCTCTTCTTTGGACCTCTTTGACTTTGGAGCCTCTTCTGGACCTCTTCAGCCGCAGGATTGGATGAAGATTTCGGAGCCAGGACCGATCGGTGATACCCGGCGAGGTGAAGATAAGGTAGGAAGATCTTCAGGGGCTTAGTGTTAGGTTTATTTAATGGGGGGTTGGGTTAGATTAGGGGTATGTGGGTGGTGGGTTGTAATGTTGGAGGGGTATTGTATGTTATTTTTACAGGCAAAAGAGCTGAATTCTTTGGGGCATGCCCCACAAAAGGTCCTTTTAAGGGCTGGTAAGGTAAAAGAGCTTTGAACTTTTTTTAATTTAGAATAGGGTAGGGCATTTTTTTATTTTGGGGGGCTTTGTTATTTTATTAGGGGGCTTAGAGTAGGTGTAATTAGTTTAAAATTGTTGTAATTTTTTTCTAATGTTTGTAAATATTTTTTTATTTTTTGTAACTTAGTTCTTTTTTATTTTTTGTACTTTAGTTAGTTTATTTAATTGTATTTATTTGTAGATATAGTATTTAATTAATTTATTGATAGTGTAGTGTTAGGTTTAATTGTAGATAATTGGAGGTATTTAATTTAATTAATTTATTGATAGTGTAGTGTTAGGTTTAATTGTAACTTAGGTTAGGATTTATTTTACAGGTAATTTTGTAATTATTTTAACTATTTTAGCTATTAAATAGTTCTTAACTATTTAATAGCTATTAAATAGTTAAGAACTATTTCATAGCTAAAATAGTTAAAATAATTACTAAATTAGCTTTAAATAGGAATAATTTATTTAATAAGAGTTAATTTATTTCATTATATTTAAATTATATTTAATTTAGGGGGGTGTTAGGGTTAGGGTTAGACTTAGCTTTAGGGGTTAATCCATTTATTACAGTAGCGGCGAGATTCGGTCGGCAGATAAGGGGTTAATAATTGAAGTTAGGTGTAGGCGATGTTAGGGAGGGCATATTAGGGGTTAATACTATTTATTATAGGGTTATTGAGGCGGGAGTGAGGCGGATTAGGGGTTAATAACTTTATTATAGTAGCGGTGCGGTCCGCTCGGCAGATTAGGGGTTAATAAGTGTAGGCAGGTGGAGGCGACGTTGAGGTGGGCAGATTAGGGGTTAATAAATATAATATAGGGGTCGGCGGTGTTAGGGGCAGCAGATTAGGGGTACATAGGGATAATGTAGGTAGCGGCGGTTTACGGAGCGGCAGATTAGGGGTTATAAAAAATATGCAGGTGTCAGCGATAGCGGGGGCGGCAGATTAGGGGTTAATAAGTGTAAGGTTAGGGGTGTTTAGACTCGGGGTACATGTTAGGGTGTTAGGTGCAGACGTAGGAAGTGTTTCCCCATAGTAAGCAATGGGGCTGCGTTAGGAGCTGAACGCTGCTTTTTTGCAGGTGTTAGGTTTTTTTTCAGCTCAAATGGCCCCATTGTTTTCTATGGGGGAATCGTGCACGAGCACGTTTTTTAAGCTGGCCGCGTCCATAAGCACCGCTGGTATCTAGAGTTGCAGTGGCATTAAATTATGCTCTACGCTCCCTTTTTGGAGCCTAATGCACTGAAAACCCAGCCATTCTGTGAACTCTAAATACCAGCGGTATTTAAAAGGTGCGGGGAAAAAAAAGCATGCGTAGCAAACGCACCCCTTTGGCCGCCAAACTCTAAATCTAGGCCGTTGTTTTTTAATAATGTTTTTTTTTGTTTTTTCTGTTTTCTCCCTCACTCTCCCCCCCTTCTCCCATGTGATGTCTGGTAACTAATCTGGGATGGAATGGATTTTAGGTTGTTTGAGATTTTCTATATTTCAAAATGAGTAATATACTTAATTTTGCTTCTTGGAATGTTGGGGGGATAACATCACAGCAGAAACGTAAAAAGATCTTAACCCAACTAAAAAGACATAGAATAGATATTGCTTTTCTCCAAGAAACACATTTGAATGAATTTGAATTAAGCAAGCTCAAAACTGACTGGGTAGGGGAAGTAGTGGGTAAGCCATGCCTGAATAGGAAAAAAGGTGTTGCTTTTTGTTTCACAAAAAAATTTAATTTAAAGTTTTTAATATGGAGTCAAATCCAGAAGAAGGGTATTTTATTATTCAGCTTGGAGTAGCGGGAACAAAGCTCACATTATGCAATTTTTACGGTCCTAATAAAATAGATAATGCTTTTTGGGCAAACTTACAACATAGATTGTTACCCCACTTTTCAGAGAATCTAATTATTGTAGGTGATTTTAATCTCGCTAAATATCCCACATTAGACAGATTGAAACCTTCATTAAACAGGAACAGCAAGCAAGAAAACAAAATATTTAAGAATTTTTCTAACCTATTGCATCTCAAGGATATTTGGCGGATTCAAAATCCAGATCTGAGAAAATTCTCATGTGAATCCAATGCTCACCGTACATTGTCTAGAATAGACTAATGAAAAAATGTTAAGATTAGAAATGAAGCCTGAAATACAAGAAATAATCATTTCAGACCACGCTATTATTACATTGAATCTTAAATTAGGTAACTTGCGAAAATTGCATGCTGTTTCCGGTGGAGGAGGAGCAAGTAGTTACTACTGAGCTCCCTGCTCCAGTCCCTTCAGCTGCTGGCGGTAATTCTTCGCGCCTTACCCCAAGAATTGGGGCTTCTACATGGACAGATAGGAACATCGCTCCTGGAACCTAACAGTGCCCCTACACCGCACTGTTTCTGCTACAAGCCCTGCTGGCCTGAACCTTGCCACCCTGAACAGCTTGATGTTGCCCACAAGGAAGCCGTGGCGATTATAACCCAGCTCTCTGAGTCTCCTACCCCCTATACCTCCCCTTGACGTCCTCACTTCCTTATGTAAAATGGAGGGATATTTCACAAGAACCCTGCAACATTAACTACACACCGCAAACTCTTTGCACCCGCTCTCCTTCCTCCCTTGCTAAGACTCGCCTTCCTAGTCTAAAAAGATCTTCCCCTGTCTAGCCGCACTTGTATCTATTGCCGCAACCTTTTCAGAGACTGCGCTGCCCAGGGGAAGCACTGATTACATACTCACCACCTGGCTGGACTCGCCGGCACTTTGCCTTGTTCCTGCAGTGGAGTTGGGTCCGTTTCTCTGTGGCTGATCTGCCCCTCTCCCACTGGTGCTGCGAGAGAGGGGGTCAGCGTTAAGGCGACGATAGAACTGTTGGAACGTGAAAGGATCCCCTATACTCCGGTTTGCTCCTTCGGCTCCTCTTTGGTTCTTGCAGCCTTTGCCCCTCCTTCCTCTCCCACCAATGCTGCAAGAGAGGAGGAGGGATTGTGTGTGACGAGCAGAGCCTGTTCTTGCGGTGGAGAAAGACAGGTGGAAGTCATCTGCATCTCATGAACCCCTGATCCTGGAAGCTTCAGCACACAGCGGCGGGCAGTAAAGGAGAAGCGGCCAGCAAAAGGTGAGCTACGTAAGGTCTTGACAGATACAGTTGCTGGTTGAAGGAGAGGGGTTAGCATCGCTCAAAGTTTGTAAAAACATACTGTAAGGAAACAATATTACATTGGTATCTCTTGCCATAAATCAATGACTCTCTATATCTCTGTTCTACTATAAAGGCAATAATACACTACCTATCATATTGTATGTGTTTGCACTTTCCTATATCTGGTGGTTGTAATATAGGAACAGGGGGCAGGAAGGTACAGGAGGGACACTTAAGCAGTTAATACCTGGCTGCACAGAGAAGAGAAAGGAGAAAAGACACAGAAACTATAAAATGGCAAGAGAAAGAGAAAAGAAGAGGAGAGATAACAGGAGAAGAGAAGGGGGGAGGAAGAAGGAAGAGAAGGGGGAAGAAGGAGAAGATAAAGAAGAAAAGGGGGAGAGAAGACAATAAAAGATAAAACTTACAAGAAACAAAAGCGCCATAATTCTTTATTTTTTCTCCCTCACTAAAATCTAGCTTTAACTTGGCTGATTCACCTTTATCTCTATATACTGCAAAAAGCATGCCCCCTGGAGAAAGACTCTTTATTGTTTGTATTTAACATTACCAACCTCCTATATGTTAAAAATAGCTTGTTTTTTTTTTCTGTGTTTTTTTTTTTTTCTCGTTGTCTGGTCCTTTTTTTCTTTTTAAGAAGGCACAATAATATAAAAAGTCATATTATGTTTTAGATACTATACCTAAGGTCACAGTATACTAGGGGAAAATTAGCTTTTCTTTCCCTCCTCTATAGGGTTATCTGGCTTCTGGTTCCCTGTGCCTCTTTGTCCCTTTTTTTTTTTTTGTATGTTCCTCCCTGGGATACACTCAGAGAGGTAGAGCTACATTGTATTGATAAATCCATCATATATTAGGAGGTTTACTTGTTGCAACCTTTAGGTACTACAAAATTGCTGCCTTAGGTATAACTTCTTTTAACTCTTTGGCAGCTGTTCTTACCTCTTAGACATTTGTAATCTGCTAGAAATTATATTCGTTACACTTTAGAAGGTCAACCTCCCGCAGTTCTTAAATAACACAAAGTTATTGTTTTGTCAAGAGAAAGGAGAGGAGAGAGGGAGAAGGGGAAAAAAAAAGAAAAAAAATTGTAATTTTTTTCTTAGGCATTTGTATTCATTATCGTTACTGATTTTCCTTAGGTTTAATTAATTTGCCTCATGCCCCCTGTGGGGTAAGAGAGGGAGTAAGAGAAATAACTTAGCTTGGAAGAGTTAATTGAAGGAAGAGGAGACGGAAGAAAGAGAGGGAAGAAAGAAAAGAAAAAAAAAAAGGAGAAAAAAGATAAACTTGGGTTTCACCACCTCTGCTATACTTTAGAACATTCCTGGGATATTAGTCCTGGGATATTATATATAGCATATTCTTCCTGCTAACAGCAGGCTTTGACAGTGAAATACCCCTTTTCAGAGAAACCCTCTCTATCCATAAAATATAGATGCCTTCTGTTTTTCGCTTAAATTAAAATCACCCTAGTATCTTATTACATAGTTATATTTGAAAATAGCTTTTCCCTTCTGTCAGGTTCAAGGAGAACTCCTATATACTCGGCTTTTCTTTTTTTTTAGACGGGCCTTCATTCACGTTATTTTTCCTTCACTTCCTCACGTCACAAAAGGGGACACTACCCCCCTAATTCCTGCTTGAGTTTTTTTGTTTTTTTTTCTCCTCTTATAGATATAATATTTTTGGGTAATTCTTACCTTCTCTTAACAATTTCACGTATAGTACACCTTTTTCGCTCACATTTCACCTCACTTCACAACTGGATATTCCTTCAGGAATCTTTAAATCACGTTATTTTATATGGATAAATTCCTACACGGGCACTCCAAAACTTCTCCTGCAACCATGACAGGGAGACAAAGGGATAAAAAGAACAAAGCTGTCCTCGAAACTTCAGCCGACACATCTATGTCTATTTCATCTTTGTCAGCTACCTCAGAGCAGATGGATATCCATTTACTAGTTTCTAAAATTTCAGAAGCATTATCCCCAAAATTTGATTTATTGGAAAAAGAAAAAGAAATTAGACAAGATATTGCCTCCTTATCTAATGAGGTAAAACAGTTCGCTTCCAGAATGTCTCTGACCTGGAGGATTTGACTGTTAATTATAAAGATAACCTTGAATCTACAAATAATACCATTTTGAGAATGCAAAGTAAAATAGAAGACTTAGAGGACAGATCAAGAAGGAACAACCTTAGGATTATAGGGGTTCCTGAAGAAAAGCAATTTGAAGACCTTGAGAAATTAATAACTGTAACATTGCCTAGGTTAATGCAAATACCAGAATCCCACTCACCTATCATCATAGAAAGAGCTCACAGGGTAGGCCCAGCTGACACACACAGAAATAGTACCAGACCAAGACCCATCATTGCAAAATTTTTAAACTTTCAGCACAAGGTTATACTACTCCAGGCCTTTCGCAAACAGCAACCAATTTTTCTAAATGAGGCAAGAATTTATTTATTCCAAGATTACACTGCAGGCACAGCGGCCAAAAGGAGGGACCTTGCCCCTCACTGCACAAATTTTATAAAGAAAGGCGTTCAAGCAACCTTGCTGTATCCGGCCAGGTTGAAACTTTTCATTGATGGTCAAGTATACTTTATTGAAACGACGCGAGATGCAGCCAAATTTTATACTGAATCCTTCCCCCTGAATAAAAACTGAAAGGAGTTAAGTAACTGAATAAGGTTTAACTATATAGGGCGACTCAGATGAGTAGATTGATAGTATACGGCTTAGGGATGGGAGGCAGGGGCAGGCTTGTCAGGGTGCTTGTTCTTCATGGGTTTACAGGGTTAAAATTCCCCTCTCTTCTTTTCTTTTTTTTCACCCTTTTTTTTTTTTTCTCTTCCTTCCCCCTTCTTATCCCCCTTTTTTTTTTTTTTTTTTCTCCCTCTCTTTTTTTTAAAACATGGCTGCGGGGGGTAACTTCAAAATGACTTCCTGGAACATCGGAGGTCTTACTTCCCCCATTAAACAGAAAGCAATACTTGCCCATTTAAGAAAGAATAATACTGATGTAGCTTTCCTACAAGAAACACATCTAAAACCTGAGGAAATTTTAAAACTAAAAACTTCCTGGGTTAGGGAAGTTCTTTTTTCATCTACCGCTAAAAGAAAAGGTGGGGTAGCGATCCTCTTGGGGAAGAAACTCTCATATGAACTTATTCAAGTAGCTACAGATAATGAGGGAAGATATTTAATGGTAAAAATTAAGATTTCAAAAATAATATATACATTTTGTAATGTTTATGCCCCTAATGTTTTTAACCTTCCCTTTTGGGAAATGCTGCAAAATAAGCTTCTTTCGTTTGCAGAAGGGTATTTGATACTCGGAGGCGATTTTAATATGGCCCCCCAACACCCGCTTGACAGGCTTAGACAGAGCCCTGTTCCACTTAAAACAAAGAGAGACAATATAGAGTCCAAACTATTTCTTAAATTGTTCCGCAATTTGAAACTTTGTGACATATGGAGGATCCAAAATCCGAATCTTAGGGATTTCACGTGCCTTTCAAAAGCACATAAAACCCTTTCAAGGATAGATCTTTTTTTGGTAGATGAAAGAGTATGCAAATCGAAAATAATAACTGAGATTCTACCTATAACTATCTCGGATCACGCTCCAATTACTCTCGAGTTTCATTTAATCCCTTCGGAGAATAGGAACAGGGGTTTCTTCTTTCCACGGTATCTAGCATCTGACTTAAAATTTTAAAATTGGCTCCTCTCTAGATTCCGTGAATATGCACTCCTCAACCAACAACATACTCCCCAATCTGCTCTGTTTTGGGAAACAGCAAAGGCCATCTTACGTGGGGAAATATTAGCGTATAATATCTTGAGGACTAAGAAAATTAAAAGTAGGGAAAACGAAGTCTTGAAGGCTGCCACAAATGCTTATAATAGATATATCTTATATAAAACGGCCGAAAACTGGTCTAGGTATAACGCAGCATTGGCCGAGAGGGATTCTTTTTTAATTTACAAAACCACCCAGAGAGATCTTAGGTTACAGGCTAAATTATATCAATATGGTAATAAAACGGGAAAGCTGTTGGCAAGCCTGGTCAAAACTGAAAGAGGCTCTTCCATTATAAAATCTATCAAAATGGTAGTAAAAATGTTAACTCCCCTGAAGAAATAGTTAGAGTCTTCGCAGAATACTATCAGTCTTTATATGCTCCCAAAGCCTCTAATGTTTTGCAGAGAGAAAAATTCTGGGATGAAATAGATTTCCCATCTTTGACCCCGGATTTACTTCAAACATTGCAATCTCCCATAACTGAAGTAGAAATCTCTAAAATGATCCAAAGATTATCCTCCAACAAAGCTCCGGGACCTGATTCACTCCCGAATGAGTTCTACAAAATATTGGCACCTGAAATAACAAGGTACCTTACTTCACTTTTTAACGACATTTATATTTCCGGTAATAGTCCAACTAAAGAATTTGCTGCATCATACACAACTCTTATTCTAAAACAAGGAAAAGACCCAGATAAAAAGGAGTCATATAGACCTATCGCACTCTTAAACACAGATTACAAACTTTTCACATCCATTCTAGCGCATAGACTCCAACCCCTGCTTGCCACTATCATCCATAAAGATCAAGCCGGTTTTTTGCTAAGGCGAAATTCATCAGCTAAAATAAGAGAGGTATTTACGACAATCGAATATTTCAGGATGCTAGACCTGAGGGGGACAGGGGGCGAGGACACCCCTGACATGGCGATTATATCTATCGACGCAGAAAAGGCGTTTGATTCGGTACATTATGACCACATATGTTTTTCACTACAGAAGTTCGGTCTTGGAAACTACTTTCTTCATTTATTTAATAACTTATACAGAAATGCATCTACAAGAATTCTAGTTAACGGTGATCTGACTCAAGACATAAAATTAGGAAGGGGAACCAGGCAGGGGTGTCCTCTTTCCCCCCTCCTTTTTGACTTGGCTATTGAACCTCTTGCCATTCAAATTCGTCACCAACATGAGGGGATTAAAATCAAAGGGAAAGAATTGCAAATTGCACTCTATGCAGACGATGTTCTGGTATATATCTCAAACACAGCTAGAAATATCCCAAAACTCATCAATATCATAGATCAATTTGGCTCCTTCTCTGGGTACAAAGTGAACATTCTAAAATCAGAATTGTGTTGGCTTAAACATACTAAGGAATCTTGCGCAAATATCCCATTCTCTGTAGTACAAGGTGCGTTCAAGTATTTAGGTATTTGGATTTCTCCCAATCCCAATGTCTGGTATGACTTAAATGTTCTTCCTGTACTCAATAGAACTAAAGAAGCTTTTAAAAACTGGCAGAATCTTCCACTGTCTCTGACAGGACGTATTGCACTTTATAAATTGTCCCTCCTCCCCAAAATCCTGTACGTGCTTCAGAACACCCCACTTGTTTTGAAAACAAAAGATATTTTATCCTTTAATACAGCTTTGCGTTCTTTTATCTGGCAGACCAAGAAACCTAGGATCTCTTTGTCTAAATTAACGCTTCCTGTTGAGCATGGGGGGCTTTCTTTACCAGATATTCGTGTATATAATACAGTGTTGCAAGCTAGAGTGGTGGTAGATTGGCTAACTAAAGCTAGCTATGTAACGAATTTTGATCTTGAAAAGAATATAGTTTATCCGTATTCTTTATTAGCTTTATTACATTGTAACAATAACATAATTCCTTCTGATATAAAAAAAATAAAGTCTATCTATAATCCAATTCAGATGTGGAAAAAGATTTGCACTATGTTGCATATTCAGTTCAGAGTTTCACAATATCTACCACTTTTAAATAACCCACAATTTCAAGCTGGGATACAATCAGCTCTCTTCTCTAAATGGGAATCTCTGGGTTTAGTTAATATCTTCCAACTACTTGATACACAAAGAAGATGCATTAAGACTTTTGATTCTCTTAAAGAAGAATTTAATTTCCCCAATAAAAACTTTTTTGCTTATCTTCAAGCAAGACATTTTGCTTTTAACTTAGTAAATGACTTTGGCTGGGATTGGTCTCTAGGAACACTTGAAAAATGGCTTTTACTAGCTAAAAATGGCCTGACCTCAATTTCATATATCTATCGAAGACTGATCTCTCTCAAAGGCCCAGAAGTGGCAGAAACACTCCAGGCTAAATGGGCAGCAATGTTAGCAGAGGAGGTGGAGGTGACTTCTATAGTAACCCTATCTATTCAAGCTATTACACGTGTTACTCTCTCCGCAACCTGGCGGGAGGCACATGTTAAGTTGCTGCATATGACTTATTTCTCCCCAGAGAAGGGAACCAAATGTCGAAGCGACACTTTTAATAAATGTCCAAAATGTTCATATCCTTCGGCCAATCTTATTCATATGTTTTGGTATTGCCCGAAAATACGAAATTACTGGTTAAAAATTCAATATTGGCTCATCAACTCGGTGGGTATTTCCGCTTTGAAATTAAATCCCCTAAATATAGTATTTCCTGTGGAGGACCTAGGTCTTCCCCAGGAAAACCTTAAAATAGTTACTTTGGCAATCTTAGCGGTTAGATACTTAATTTTGAAGAAATGGAACTCGAGAGCAATTCCAAGCATATTAGAAGTAAAAAACTGCCTGAAGAAACAATGTATCCTGGAGCAATTAGATATCAATTTATCTAATGAACAAGACGTGAGATGTTTCTTCTCCAAGTGGTCGAATTTCATCAAGGCCCTACCTCCCAGCGAGGTCGAACACTTGATCTATCCGTTTAAAGATACGGAACTGGTTCTTCTTGGAATTTGGTAACCCTCCGCAGCCAACAAAATTGATAAAATCAATAAATTCCCTCTCCCCCCCTTTCCTTTTTTTTTTTTTTTTTCTCTCTTCTTTTTTTCTTTTAGTGCTCTTATTGATGAATATTATGGATTAACCATTCAAATTAATTATGAAGCAATTAGTTGATATGATTTGTATATTAGAAATAAAACAGCATGGTCGTGGTTAAGAGTGGGAATAGGGAAAGAAAGAGGGCATCAGGTGGTCTGCTTTAAAAATGTTAAGTTAAATATAAAACCACTGAGTGTATAAACCACGATATCATTGTATATTTAAGACTTGGTTTCGTTATCATAAGACAGAATTGTTGGTTTATTTTCTCTTTTTCGTTTTTTCTGTGAATTTATGTTGTAACACTACTTTTGATGCTTAATAAAAAAATAAAATAAAATAAAAAAAAAATTAGGTAACTTGCAAGAAGCAAATTTTAGTAGGTTCTTTTTCCCTAGATATCTTACGACAAATATGCAATTTAAGGCATGGTTAAGATTGAAATGGATAGATTTTATTCAGATTAACTCAACAGCTGGAGTAAAAACAGAAACCCTTTGGGAGACCTTTAAGGCAGTGATAAGGGGCAAAATAAAAGCATATTTGGTAGTCCAAAAGTGGAAGCACGTGGCTAGAGACATAGAACTTGCCTGTCAACTGCGCAATGTATGTAACTGTTATATTAGTGATCCATCTAGGGTGTTCTGGGTAGCAAGTCAAAAAGGAAAGAGAATTATTTCTGGCACAAAATGTAGCACAAGATGATCTTAGGAAGAGTTTTTTTTTTTTCAGACATGGGGGTAAAGCCCTAGCAAATCCAACCAAAGCAAAAAAAAAAAAAAAGGAGTCAATTGGAGCTATTAAGACCTTAGCAGGTAGAATTACAAGTAATACAGAAATCCAAAGTTTCATATTCACATAAATTCAGGAAATCTATTCTGAGACTGTAATAGACACACAAATTAAAAATGATTTCTGGGGTAAAATCCAGGTTCCAAGACTAGAAAAGGCAAGGTTAGATGAATTAAATCTTCCTATTACCTTATTAGAAGTAACTAATGCAATCAAAAAACTATCATCTAACATGGTCGCAGGTCCAGATCAGCTCCCTGCTGAGCTATATAAAAGTCTTGCTGAGGATATTGCACCATTGTTAGTATCCTTATTTAACCAATATTTCATTAAAAATAATTCATAATCAATGTATTTTTCTCAATCACTTATAACTTTGATACTTAAAAAAAATAAAAATCCAGAAGAGATTGGTTCATATAGACCGATCTCTCTTTTAAATAGTGATTACAAAATTCTGATGTCTATAATCGTACATAGATTTAAATATGTTATTGGTTCATTAATTCACAAAGACCAGGTGGGTTTTATGCCGGGCAGAAACTTTTCACACAATCTACGCAAGCTCCAGTTAATTTTAAATGTTTTTCAAAAGCAAGCAGAGAGGAATTCCCTTACTTTAGGTCCAGACGCAGCAATAGTATCAATTGATGCGGAGAAGGCCTTCGACTCCATTACTTTGGACCATTTATTTACAGCACTGAAGAAATATGGGGTTGAAGGACCCTTCTCCCAATTTATCAATTTAATATACAAATCATCTACAGCTGCTGTCATTATTAACGATACTCTCTCAGGCTATTTTTTTTTTGTATAAGGGCTCAAGACAGGGATGCCCATTGTCCCCCTACTTGTTCAATCTGACGCTGGAGCCCCTGGCTATTCAGCTAAGGAAAGAGCTGGAGGGGATCAAAATAGGTAAAAGGAATGTAACAACATTGTTATATGCGGACGATTTGTTAGTCCTACTATCCAACACAAAAAAATATATACCAGCCTTAACCCAAATCTTACGAGATTTTGGGGTTTTCTCTGGCTATAAAGTTAATTCTTTAAAAACAGAAATCTACTGGTTAAGTAAAAATAAGGATTCTCTACAATCCCCCCTCCCCCTTTTAAAGAAGCAAAGGAATCTTTTACTTACCTAGGTATTAAGTTATCAATCAATTTTGAAGAATGGTATGATTTCAATTACCCACCAATTTTTCTCAAAATAAAACATTATATGGAAAAATGGGCTAAACTTAAGCTTACTTTAACAGGCAAAATTAATTTATCTAATGCAAAATCTTCCAATAATAATAAAAAAGCAAGATATTAAAGGGTTTAAACAAGCATGTATACAATTCTTATGGGGAAAGAAAAGAAGAGCAATATCATACAAAAAACTCATGCTATTTAGAACGGAAGGAGGACTAGCGTTACCTGGTATAGAGATATATAATCTAGTCTGCATTGGGAAGATTGCCTTAGATTGGTTGACTGAAGCTGATTACTATGCAGTCCTTCCCTTAGAAGGAATTCTAGTATATCCATTCTCCCTTAATGTTCTTCTCCATACAGTTAGGGATAAATGCCCTTATAAAGTTAAATGCCTGCCTACTATTCAGATGGTAATTATTGCATGGCAGAAAATATTGAAGATATTAGATATTAATGTATTATTTTCTACTCATCTTCCCATCTTGGGAAACCCTAATTTTATACCAGCATTGGAATCTAATATATTAAAAAACTGGGCTCAAAGAGGGATTCAAACGGTCCATCAATTTATAGACAAAGAACTGAGAATCTGCAAAACCTTTACCAAAATTAAGCAAGATTTTGATATAATAGAGAATTTTATGCTTTTTTGCAGATAAAGCATTATGTACAAGAGATCCTACAAAACAATATAGGGATAGATTCATGGGATAAAATAGAACCTATTATAAACCTTTTTAAGGCAGGTAGATATAGTATCTCAGCTATATACAAGATGATTATTTCCACTAACGGTCTTAATAATTTACAAAGATTAGCAGAAATTTGGCAGATATCACCAGAAAGAATACAGGAAAGTTTTAACCTTATAGATAGAGCAACAATTTCCTCCTCATGGAGGGAAACACATACTAAACTCAGAAACAGAATATAGATCATGCCACAGGTGAAGGCTAAGTGGGACAAAACTTTGGCACATTGCCAAAAATGTAAGAATACTAATGCAGACTGCTTTTGGAATTGTCATAAAATTAAAAAGTTTTGGTATAAAATAAGTATCTGGGTTGGCAAAATCAATCAATGTAATTTCCAAATAATAGATAAAAATGTTTTCTTTCTTATTAATCAAGAAGAGTCATTTCTTAAAAATACTCGTCAGTTGAATATCATAACTATTACAGGAAGACTCCTAATTTTGAAATATTGTAAATCTAAAAAAAACCCAAGCTTGAAGGAAATTATACAAAAACTTAAAAATCAAATATTATTTGAGCAAATTGATACTTCAGTTAACTCAGAGCAATTTCAGTTAACTCAAGCAATTTTTCTTCAAGTGGAAAAGTATAATTATCAGCTTTCCTGAAGCAATACAGTTGCAGATAATTACACCTTTTAGGGGTACAATTTACAGGCTACAGCAAGTACGGAATACCCTGCTTAATAACAACCATGGGGCAGAGGGGGAGGGAGAGAGTGGAATATTTTCTTTTTTTCGTTTTGTTGTCATTATTATGCTATTTTAATGTTCTAAGAAAATTACCATTCGGTATGCAATTTAAGTTATAGTGCCAACCATTGATTCTACAGATGTATGTACAGATATTAATAATTGTAATATTTTTCTCTTTATTTAGTCTCAGGTTATCTGATTTTTAATGTAATGAGGACCATATTTACAAATGCTTGGTTTAGTTTGTTTTGTACAGTTAAAATACACGTATGACAATGTTGCTATTTTTTTTTCTTCTTTCTTTTTTTTGAAGGGGTTAATATCTACAATGATAAGGAAGATACAACTAAGTTACTTATAAAAATATATTGTGGCACTGTTAGTAATCCTGATGATTGTACTGTACTTACATGGTTTCCTGTTGCTATTGTATTTTTTTATTTTTTTATTATTTCTGTTATTGGAACTGTATACTGAATTGGTCAATAAAGAAATACATAAAAAAAAATTGTTCTGGTTAAATTCATGTGGGATATCTGTTAAGTGACTTATTTTGAGTTAAGGTTAATTTATAGAAATAGGATAATAGATAATATCTAGTGAATAGTAATTAATCTAAATATCTATATGGCCTGTTTAATATTTTAAAGTTGTGTTGATCAATTGATAGATATAACTGGTCATAGTTTATGTTCAGTTGCTCCATAAATATAATCGACATGTTTATAGAGATGAACTGTTTTGTTTCTTTAAAACATTTTATTGAAAACTATAAAGAGAATTACAATAAAAGTAGGAAACAATCAATGCAGTCGAGTAATTCTCGACTCTAACATAGGTGCAGAAAAATACAGCATCCTCTCTTTTGTATATTTCCTTTTGAAACTATTTGTTAACAGACAATGAAATACAATGCAAAAGTATGGGCATTATGAGATAACGCAACAAAAATGTCTCTTGCAGGGAAGGTTATAAAGAGACAATGGCCTAGATTTAGAGTTTGGCGGTAGCCGTGAAAACCAGCGTTAGAGGCTCCTAACGCTGGTTTTAGGCTAACGCCGGCATTTGGAGTCAGTCAGGAAAGGGTCTAATGCTCACTTTTCAGCGGCGACTTTTCCATACCGCAGATCCCCTAACGTCAATTGCGTATCCTATCTTTTCAATGGGATCTTTCTAACTCCGGTATTTAGAGTCGTGTCTGAAGTGAGCGTTAGAAATCTAACGACAAAACTCCAGCCGCAGAAAAAAGTCAGTAGTTAAGAGCTTTCTGGGCTAATGCCGGTTTATAAAGCTCTTAACTACTGTGCTCTAAAGTACACTAACACCCATAAACTACCTATGTACCCCTAAACCGAGGCCCCCCCACATCGCCGACACTCGATTAATTTTTTTTAACCCCTAATCTGCCACCTACGTTATCCTTATGTACCCCTAATCTGCTGCCCCTAACACCGCCGACCCCTATATTATATTTATTAACCCCTAACCTGCCCCCCACAACATCGCCGCCAGCTACCTACAATAATTAACCCCTAATCTGCCGACCGCAAAGCGCTGCTACTTACGTTATCCTTATGTACCCCTAATCTGCTGCCCCTAACACCGCCGACCCCTATATTATATTTATTAGCCCCTAATCTGCCCCCCTCAAAGTTGCCTCCACCTGCCTACACTTATTAACCCCTAATCTGCCGAGCGGATCTCACCGCTACTATAATAAAGTTATTAACCCCTAATCCGCCTCACTCCCGCCTCAATAACCCTATAATAAATAGTATTAACCCCTAATCTGCCCTCCCTAACATCGCCGACACCTAACTTCAAGTATTAACCCCTAATCTGCCGACTGGAGCTCACCGCTATTCTAATAAATGTATTAACCCCTAAAGCTAAGTCTAACCCTAACACTAACACCCCCCTAAATTAAATATAATTTAAATCTAACGAAATAAATTAACTCTTATTAAATAAATTATTACTATTTAAAGCTAAATACTTACCTGTAAAATAAACCCAAATATAGCTACAATATAAATTATATTTATATTATAGCTATTTTAGGATTTATATTTATTTTACAGGTAACTTTGTATTTATTTTAACCAGGTACAATAGCTATTAAATAGTTAAGAACTATTTAATAGCTAAAATAGTTAAAATAATTACAAAATTACCTGTAAAATAAATCCTAACCTAAGTTACAATTAAACCTAACACTACACTATCAATAAATTAATTAAATAAAATACCTACAATTATCTACAATTAAACCTAACACTACACTATCAATAAATTAATTAAATAAAATACCTACAATTATCTACAATTAAATAAACTAACTAAAGTACAAAAAATAAAAAAGAACTAAGTTACAAAAAATAAAAAAATATTTACAAACATCAGAAAAATATTACAACAATTTTAAACTAATTACACCTACTCAAGCCCCCTAATAAAATAACAAAGACCCCCAAAATAAAAAAATACCCTACCCTATTCTAAATTACAAAAGTTCAAAGCTCTTTTACCTTACCAGCCCTGAACAGGGCCCTTTGCGGGGCATGCCCCAAAGAATTCAGCTCTTTTGCCTGTGAAAAAAACACATACAATACCCCTCCCCAACGTTACAACCCACCACCCACATACCCCTAATCTAACCCAAACCCCCCTTAAATAAACCTAACACTAAGCCCCTGAAGATCTTCCTACCTTATCTTCACCATACCAGGTTCACTGATCGATCCAGAAGAGCTCCTCCGATGTCTTGATCCAAGCCCAAGTGGGGGGCTGAAGAGGTCCATCATCTGACTGAAGTCTTCATCCAAGCGGGAGCTGAAGAGGTCCATGATCCGGCTGAAGTCTTCTATCAACGGCATCTTCAATCTTCTTTCTTCCGGATACCATGTTCATCCCGCCGACGCGGAACATCCATCTTCACCGACGACTTCCTGACGAATGACGGTTCCTTTAAGAGACGTCATCCAAGATGGCGTCCCTCGAATTCCGATTGGCTGATAGGATTCTATCAGCCAATCGGAATTAAGGTAGGAAAAATCTGATTGGCTGATAGAATCAGCCAATCAGAATCAAATTCAATCCGATTGGCTGATCCTATCAGCCAATCGGAATTCGAGGGACGCCATCTTGGATGACGTCCCTTAAAGGAACCGTCATTCGTCGGGAAGTCGTCGGTGAAGATGGATGTTCCACGTCGGCGGGATGAACATGGTATCCGGAAGAAAGAAGATTGAAGATGCCGTTGATAGAAGACTTCAGCCGGATCATGGACCTATTCAGCTCCCGCTTGGATGAAGACTTCAGCCGGATCATGGACCTCTTCAGCCCCCCGCTTGGGCTTGGATCAAGACATCGGAGGAGCTCTTCTGGATCGATCGGGGAACCTGGTATGGTGAAGATAAGGTAGGAAGATCTTCAGGGGCTTAGTGTTAGGTTTATTTAAGGGGGGTTTGGGTTAGATTAGGGGTATGTGGGTGGTGGGTTGTAATGTTGGGGGGGGTATTGTATGTGTTTTTTTTACAGGCAAAAGAGCTAAATTCTTTGGGGCATGCCCCGCAAAGGGCCCTGTTCAGGGCTGGTAAGGTAAAAGAGCTTTGAACTTTTGTAATTTAGAATAGGGTAGGGCATTTTTTTATTTTGGGGTCTTTGTTATTTTATTAGGGGGCTTAGAGTAGGTGTAATTAGTTTAAAATTGTTGTAATCAAAATACGCGAACGCTGTAGAGCTTCTGCTATACCAAACATAATTAATTCACAGGGGGTGTCTGTGTCTCATCCCCAGGAGATTGTTAATACCTTCGCAGAATTTTATGGGAAACTATATGATGGTAAAAAAGTTAGTCATACACAACAAATTGAGTCAGAAACTATAGACTTTCTCACCGATGCTAATCTAAACCAAATTTCAGAAGATGATAGAAAGTCATTGAACTCACAGGTCTCCCCTCAGGAAGTATCATTAGCCATCAAAGACCTTAAAAAAGGTAAAGCCCCTGGTCCAGACGGATTTGCAGGAGAATATTATAAAATGTTTAGCCCCATACTGCTCCCCCATTTAACTAACTTGTGCAACCACATTCTAGAGGGCCATCCAATTCCACCTGAACTTTTAATGGCGAAAATAGTGGTGATTCCCAAACCAGGTAGAAACTCAAAATACTGCTCAAATTATCGCCCCATATCACTTATTAATCAGGATCTCAAAATATTTACGAAAATTCTGGCTAATCGTCTTAAAGCAATATTGCCCAACCTGATACACCCCGACCAGGTGGGTTTCATAAAAGATAGGGAAGCCCCAGACAATATCAGACGTATAATAGACTCCATACACTACTTGTTTGTCACCAAAACGCCTTCTCTGCTCCTATCCTTGGACGCGGAGAAGGCGTTTGATAGAATAGATTGGAAATACCTACTTCAGGTGCTCCGCACCATGGGATTTAACGGACCTTTTGTAACAGCGATTGAAAGGATATACTCGAACCCCACAGCACAAGTCACAGCCACAGGTTACAAATCCAAAATCTTCCCCATCCTCAACGGAACTAGGCAGGGATGTCCTTTGTCACCCCTCCTATTTGCCCTCTGCATAGAACCTCTAGCAGCCCAGATTAGGAATTCCCCAGACATATCAGGTTTTAAAATTAAATCCACTGAATACAAATTGACATTGTTCGCTGACGATATTTTATTAACAATTACCAAACCTCTGATCTCACTGCCTAACCTATACCAACTTTTGGACAAATTCTCATCGATTTCGGGTTACAAAATTAATTTAGAGAAATGCGAAGCCCTACCTATCACATTACCAGCCCACACACAAAAACTAATTGAACTAAACTTCACCATGAAATGGGCTAAACGTACTATTAAATATCTAGGTGTCCATTTAACGACCCAATTCAGCCAACTGTACAAAGCCAACTACACACCACTGTTCAAAGAGATCCGGCATGATCTCCAGAAATGGGCACATTATTCCTTTTCCTGGTATGGCCGTAAAGCAGCGGTCAAGATGAATATCTTACCACGCCTGCTCTACCTTTTCAGAACACTCCCAATCAAAATCCCAACCCCAGAGCTAGCTCAGATTCAATCAGAGTTGATTAGATTTATTAGAGGGAAAAAATCTCCTAGAATTCCGGCCACCTGTTTAACGAGACATAGAACATTAGGGGGAGTGGGGGTCCCCAATCTTGTCGACTATTATAAGGCGGCAAGATTGGCTCAAACAACCTTACTAGATAACCCCAATATTGATACTATATGGCCAATCCTGGAAGCTGAAATGGGGGGCTGGAATTACCCAGCAGACGTCCTATGGGGGAAGGAGACACAGACACTCACCACACAACATATTAGACTTCCTACCCTAGACTCAACCTTTATATCCTGGAACAAAGTAGCTAAGATGACCAAACTGAAACCCACATATTCTAAAAACATACCAATTAAATATCTATTGCCGCAAGATTCCCACCCGATAATAGACAAATGGCGTAATAAGGGTCTCTACAGAGTGGCTGACTTTCTAAGTGGAACGACAATTTTAACATTTACCCAGATTCAGGAGAAAATCAATCCTTTAATACTAAACTGGTTTTTATACTTGCAAATAATATCGGCCCTTAGGAAATTTCAACAACACTATACAACCCAGAACACTACAGTACTGGAGATCATATGCAAAGCACCGCACAGACCAAAACACACCATCTCAAAGTTGTACTCTGCTATACAATCTGCACAGACACAGACAAAATCCCAATTAATATTAAACTGGGAAAGAGATCTGGGAATAGAGAAAGACCTACAGGAGTGGGATGATATATTTAGGGAAACAGATAGAGGACTACTAAGCGCAGACTTAAGGGAAAATGCACTTAAAACGGCCTATAGATGGTACTTGACTCCAATACAGACAGCACATATGTCCCAGACGGGAACCAGACTATGCTATAGAGGATGTAATATGTTGGGAACCTACTCACATTTATGGTGGAAATGCGACAAAATTAAGCAAATTTGGGACAACCTCTCTTTACTAATAAGTAATACTTTAAACGAAAAGATTCAACTTACACAATCACAGGCACTCCTACATGTCCGACTGCCTAATTTTAATAAACCAATTAACACATTCATCAAGATCTTATGCACGGTTACCAGATCTTGCATAGCTAAATATTGGAAAACTGGTGCACTAACATGGCAAGAGGTTTTAAACAAAATTAACGCAACTTATTCTATGTATGATTCGGCAGCCTGGATTCTGGATAATAAAGCAGCAGTAGACAAAATATGGTTTTATTGGATTCTACAAGGGACACCTCAAATCACTCATATCCCCACAGAGAATCCTGATCCTCTGCCCAGCGCCTAATCTCTACACCCACGCCACTCATAACTCCATGAGGTGTATACCTTTATTTAAACTGTCACAAAGATACTAACATTATTAATAATTGACTCACACAATTGATAATTGATATTTTTTGTATTTCTTTTATCCTTTTATTTATGTTTTTCTGTTGCCTTGTTTTTGAGTTTGAAAAGGTTTATTATCATAATGTACGATTGTAAATGTACTACAAATACTGTTCAATAAAAAAATTTCAACATAAAATTGTTGTAATATTTTTCTAATGTTTGTTAATATTTTTTTATTTTTTGTAACATAGTTCTTTTTTATTTTTTGTACTTTAGTTAGTTTATTTCATTGTATTTATTTGTATATATTGTATTTAATTAATGTATTGATAGTGTAGTGTTAGGTTTAATTGTAGGTAATTGTAGGTATTTTATTTAATTAATTTATTGATAGTGTAGGGTTAGGTTTAATTGTAATTTAGGTTAGGTAATTATTTTAACTATTTTAGCTATTAAATAGTTCTTAACTATTTAATAGCTATTGTACCTGGTTAAAATAAATACAAAGTTACCTGTAAAATAAATATAAATCCTAAAATAGCTATAATATAAATATAATTTATATTGTAGCTATATTAGGATTTATTTTACAGGTAAGTATTTAGCTTTAAATAGGAATAATTTATTTAATAAGAGTTAATTTATTTCGTTAGATTTAAATTATATTTAACTTAGGGGGGTGTTAGTGTTAGGGTTAGACTTAGCTTTAGGGGTTAATACATTTATTAGAATAGTGGTGAGCTCCAGTCGGCAGATTAGGGGTTAATACTTGAAGTTAGGTGTCGGCGATGTTAGGGAGGGCAGATTAGGGTTTAATACTATTTATTATAGGGTTAGTGAGGTGGATTAGGGGTTAATAACTTTATTATAATAGAGGTGCGGTCCGCTCGGCAGATTAGGGGTTAATAAGTGTAGGCAGGTGGAGGCGACGTTGTGGGGGGCAGATTGGGTTTTAATTAATATAATATAGGGGTCGGCAGTGTTTGGGGCAGCAGATTAGGGGTACATAGGGATAATGTAAGTAGCGGCGGTTTACGGAGCAGCAGATTAGGGGTTAATAATAATATGCAGGGGTCAGCGATAGCGGGGGCAGCAGATTAGGGGTTAATAAGTGTAATGCTAGGGGTGTTTAGACTCGGGGTACATGTTAGGGTGTTAGGTGCAGACGTAGGAAGTGTTTTGCCCCATAGAAAACAATGCTTTTTTGCAGGTGTTAGGTTTTTTTTCAGCTCAAATAGCCCCATTGTTTTCTATGGGGGAATCGCGCACGAGCACGTTTTTTAAGCTGGCCGCGTCCGTAAGCAACTCTGGTATCGAGAGTTTCAGTGGCGGTAAATATGCCTGTACGCTCCCTTTTTGGAGCCTAATGCAGCCATTCTGTGAACTCTCAATACCAGAGGTATTTAAAAGGTGCGGCCAGAAAAAAGCCAGCGTTATCTACGCGGGTCGTTACCGACAAAACTCTAAATCTAGACCAATGTGTGGTGTGAAAGTTTGTTTACATATCTGAAAAAGTAGAGATTGACATAACGGGTTTGGTACAACCATTATCATTGCCACAAAGTGTGACACTCAACCTTAAGTATAATGGGCTAGAAATGAGGTTTGCAATTCTAGTATTAGTCCCTGTTTAGCACTAAGATTTAGAAGGGAATGGAAGTAGTTTGGTCCGTCTGTCAGGGCCGCTGCCTTTGGAGTGTGTATTCTTTTCAAAGGAAGCAGATGGAGTGGTAGTCGTCTATTCATTTGTTATGTGTATAGTGGTATTTTTCTAGTTGGAATGAGTGGGTAATTATTTCCCTCCAGGCAGATATATGTGGGAGGATTTGTGCTTTCCAATTCTTTCGGATTAGCCGTTTCACCGAGTTTACCATAATGGTCTAAGTGGTAGGCAAAATTTGCATTTAACCTGAGAAAATGTATTGAATAGAAAGAACCAGATATCAAGATTGATTGAAATAGATAGGACTTTCTCAATTTCTATTTTGATAGACATCCAGAAAGATTGGGCTGTTGGGCAGGTCCACCATATATGCGTAGGGGTACCTTCTGTGGAGCAGCCCCTCCAGCACTCAGATGAGATTGCAGGGAGGATGGCATGTAGGCGGGAAGGTGTATAATACCATCTGTATAGGAATTTTGTGTTCATATCCAACTTGTATATGGAGGATGAGGATTTGGTCATAGAAGTGAAAATCTTCAACCATTTGTTTCTTATTTTTCACATATGAGGGGAGTGAGGTAGCATAGGATTGTTGAAGTAAATGGTATGTGAGGGAAAGGAGGCTTTTGTTCTGAACATTGTGAGAACACGCATATGTTCGAAATTGGTTAAACTGCGTGAGTGTAAGGCTCTATCGGGGTGTTTGAGAAGAAAGTTTGAAAGTTGGTCATACCATAACTAGCTTTAATATTTATTTCCTAAGAGGGCAATGAACTCCAATTGAGGTTTGGGTTTTCCATTTTGCAGTAGTATGTGGCAAAGGATTGAATTATTCATGTGAAGCGTCATGGTTGATAAGGTATTTAGCTGGTGTGGGGCAAATCAGTATTCTCAATGAGGGGGGTCAGTGGGGAGGATATAGTGGTAACATAACCATAATGTTTAGGGAATGTATCCCATAATCTAAAGGTTTCAGCAATGATGACTGGAAGTTGTTTAGTTAGGTTTATTTTCCTCATGGGTAACCAACAGTTAATTGATGCTCTAAAAGGACCCATTTTTTATGGGTTGAGTGTTTGCACCAGTTTATTATCTTGGTGAGGAGAGTGGCCAGTCTGTAATGTGAAAGGTCGGCTATTCCTAAACCACCCAGTTCCTTTGGGCAGTAAAGTGTGGCAGATGCATATGTATGACAAAAGTGTTTTTTTGAGCATATGGATTAAGACTGCATGGTTGGGATTGGGAGGGTTTGGAAGCGGTATAGAACCTTAGGGAAAGAAGAGTCATCTTGATGGCATTGATTCTACCTAGCCAGGAAAGGGGTTTATTGCTCCAAGATCTTAAAAGGGTATGTGTTGTAGTCAATACGGTTTTAAAGTTTGAGACAAGTAGTATGTCGAGCTTTGGGGAAACGTGAATTCCTAAGTATTTGATAAAGTGCGGCTGTGTCCGAAAGTGGACTTGTGTTTGTATTGATCTCAGTTCAACTTTATTTAGTCCTATGGGTAAAAGTTCTGACTTAGTGATGTTGATTTTAAAAATGGAGAAAATTCCATAAGTATGTAAGGTTTGAATAAGGGAGGGGGTAGATGAACAGGGTTTCTTAAGTGTAAGTAAAAGGTCGTCTGCATATAGGGTGTTTTTATATTCGGAGTGAGAGATTTTGAAGCCATGAATAGCAGTGTTATGTCTAATTCAGGAATTTAAAACTTCCATGGCAAGGGCAAACAGAATAGCAGCCCTGTCTGGTACCGTTGGATATATTAAAGGGTGGGAATAGGGTGTCTTTTTAGTTTAGTTTTTGCTTGTGGTTCATTGTAGAGGGAAAATTTTTTCCCTTTAAAAGAATGATCATAGCCAAATCTTATGAGCGTGGATCATTAAAATAGCTAGTAAAGCCTATCAAAGGCTTTCTCCGTGTCCATTGAGATGAATGCAGAGGGGATTTTGTTGTTGCTAGCATGCTCCATCAAGTGGAGAATTTTAATGGTATTGTCTCTAGTTTCTCTATGAGTGGTAAAGCCTGCCTGGTTGAGGTGGATAATTGTTGGGAGGATGGTGTTATTGGCTAAGATTTTTGCATACAGCTTAATGTCTGTGCTCATTAGAGATATCGGGCGAAAATTTTCTGGGGTAGTTGTTGGTTTGCCTGGTTTAGGGATAACTACAATGTGTGCTTCTAACAGGTGGGGTGAGAGTAGTGCCGAAAAAGTGTGGTAGTATCTTCCAGTAAACCCGTCGGGACGTGGGCTTTTCCCATTGTTCATGGATTTGATGGTGGCTAGTAACTCTTGTTGAGTGATATGAGCATTGAGACCTTGGAGCTGATCCGATGACAATTTAGGTAGGTGGGTGTTATTGTCATAGGATGTCAAGTCTGGAAGTGGTGTACATGGGGGTATGTTTTTTTGAATATTATACAGTGTTGAGTAGTATTCAAGAAAAGATAGAAGTATATATTTTGTTGTGTAGAAGAAGAAGTGGGGTGTTGGATTTCGTACATGTGTGTTTTTAATCTTTTCTTTTTCAGCACCCTTGCTAAGAGTTTACCGGACTTATTGCTTTCATAGTAAAACATGCTGTTTGTTTTAATTTGTAATGCTTGGTATTCGATTTGTAAGAAACTATCTAGAGCTTGTATGGCTTTTTGAAGATCATTGGTCAGTTAAGGATCTTTTATGAGATAAGTCTAGGTGGGCAAATGTGTATGATAGCTCTATGTATGTTCGTCTATGTAGTTTTTGGAAATGAGCTTTGATTTTGATGATCTCGCCTCTAAGTACACATTTATGTGCCTCCCAGATAGCATATTTGTTGTCTTTGGAGAATTAGTTCAATCTAAAGTATTCCTTGATTGTGGTAGTGAGTTTATTTATCACCTCTGGGTTATTTATTAAATTGTCATCGAGTTTCCATTGGTATGGTGCTAGACGGGTGTTGTGCCAGAGTAGTTTGAGTTTTACGGTGGAATGGTCAGCCCAGGACGTGGGCGAGATGTCACATCTTTTAACTAGGACGAGGACTGATTGGTCTGATAGGATATAGTCTATTCTGCTATAGGTTTTGTTGGGGTGGGAGAAGAAAGTGTAGTCTTTTTTAACATGATGAATGAAACGCCAAGTGTCATATAAATTAAGGTTCCTCATTCATGTCCAAAGTGTGTTTAGTCCTTTTTTAGGGGTGTTGATGTTTGGATTGGAGCTATCTTTAGAAGGTTGAAAGGGAATATTGAAGTCTCCTGCAACAAAGACAGGTCATTTGGCAATGTCTACAATTTTGTTGATTAGATATTTAAAAAAGGGGGATTGATTAGAATTTGGGGCGTATACATTTATAAGGGTGATAGGTCTGCCATGTAACAGACCAACCAGAATCTGCCATCAGTGTCTTTTACTGAGTAGATAAGTGGGAAAGTGAGTGACTTGTGAAAGAGGATGCTCACTCCTCCCTTCTTAGAAGTGTTGGAACTATGGTAGTGAGTGGTGAAGGTTTTGCCGAAATATTTAGGTGCTTTGTTGCATTTAAAATGCAATTCCTGTAAGAACAGTATGTCAATATTTTGTTTGGCTAAGTCAAGGAGGGCTTAGGATAGTTTCTGGGGTGAATTTAACCCTTTTGTTTTCTGGGTCAGGAGGGTTAATGCTTGGATTTTTCCGTTTATCAGTTTAGAGATTGTTACACAAGGTTATGTGTCACTCTGTCATGTGTCTGAGGGTGTGTGTGCTGCAACAAGGAAAACTTTGCATAGACAAATTAAATCCTGCAAGAAAAAGGAAAAAATATGCATGGTATATAACACTTAGGATGGAAACTGTTGACAAACAATAGAACATTGAAAAACAATATAACTATAACAACAAATGAAAAACAAGAAAAAAAACTCTCTTCTTATTATAGGGCATAAATGAGAGTGAATATGGGGTAATATCGCCATAAGCCCTTTTATATTTAAGTATAGAGATGTTAGTGATAACTTGAGTAGTACATCCTGGGCAAGGGGGAAACAGGGATGGGGAGAGATGAGAAAATATGGTTGGGGGATGAGAAAGGGGATTAGCTAAACATGAGTGATAGGTTTCAGTTGCAAGTAAACCATAGTTAATCTAGAATATATTATAAAGTACATTTTCCAATATAATTACTTGCCCATCTTGGGGGGCCATACCGTCCAAGAAACAGAAATGATATCAATGTTTCTGGTTAATGCAGAGGAAAGTGTCCTCAAGTGGAGTGGGTCAAAGAAGTAGGACTAGGGACATCATGTCTCCGTGGTGAGGCATCGGATGGTTTGTCTTTCTTTGTTGCGATGGTATGCCATGATTCGGATGGCTTGCCAGATCTTTTGGGGGTGGAAGCTGAAGTTTGGGGAAGTGGGGGAGTCTCTGAGGGGGGTCAAGTTCAAGTGTGGAGCAAAACTTCTGTCCTCTGGCAATCAGATAAGGCTGGTGCTGTTCCTAATAGTCCAGATGTGTATCGAGAATCCCCATATGTAAGGTACTTTTTTGTTCCTTAATAAAATGGTGAGTGGGGAGAATACCCTTCTTACATTGTAGGGTTTTGGTTGACAGATCCTTAAAAAAGTGTAAGACATTTCCTCTAAATCTGACCGGTTGGTTTTTTTGGGATTGGTTTAGGAGCATTTCTTTCTCCTGAAAGTTCTTTAACACAATGTCTCTTGGGAGGGCAGACTCAGGCGGTTTGGGTCTTAGGTTTTTATGTGCTCTGACCCAAGGTATTTCTGCAGGGAAAGAGGGGTCCTTTAGGTGTTGGAATAAAGTTTGAAGGTAAACTGGAAAGTCTCTGGGTAGTACTGACTCAGGAATTCCTCTGATTCGTAGGTTTTTACGCCTACTACGATTCTCTAGGTCTTCAAGTTTGTCTTGAAGTAATAAGATGGTTTCTTGTTGGAAAGTGAGCTAGTCTGTCAGGTGATGGATATCCTCCTTGATGGTATCTTGGTTGGTTTCTAAGGATTCCACTTGGAAACCTAGTGTGTGTTTGTCTTGCTTCATTTCTGCTAATTCCTTATACAAGAGCGAACAATGTCCACAATATCTTGTTTTGAAGGTAGATTTTGTATAATAGCAGCTGAAAGATGTATATCCTCTGTTTGAGACCTGCAAGGCTGTTGATCTGGTATGGGAGCAGCTGTGGCTTTATCTTTCGATTTATGTTTTGTAGGAGAGATGTCTGTTGTGTCCGAACATGGTAAAAATGAGGACATCGTGAGAGATTTTCTTATAGTGGGTTTCATTAGTTTATCTTGTTTAGTGAGCCATCTGGAGGCCATGGTAGATAGTGGGGGAACATGTCAGAGGATGCGTGCTTTGGTAAAGAAAGTTCCAAGTATCAGGGTCCGCCAATCCTGTGGGTGAGCAGCTATGAGAAAGAAGCTGAGTTGTGTGATACTTATGAACAATAAGTATAGGTGTGGAGCTTTGTAGTGACTCTAGCAACAGGGAAATAATAGGGTACAGGTATTTGCTTCTTGGTTGCTGGTGGCTAAGAAGTTGTAATCTGCAGGGTCGCAAATATAATTAGGAAGTCTGCACCCAGGTACTGGCATAGGGGATGCAACACAGGTTAGGCCGAGAAAATAATAATTATAGGGGTTAAGGACCGGGTCTGGTTTTAAGGCTTTGGTGGTAAAGTTTGTCAAAAAGTAGGCTTTAAATGACTTTATGCACCCTAAGAGTAGGCTAGCAGTTAAGAGGCAGGTTATATGAGGATCACACTGTGGTGTGGGCAAATTGTGTCCTGTACTGGAAGCTGCTTACCATTTGCCAGGTAACAGGTTGCGTTCTTTGCTAGGCCCAATCCCCGGCCTGGAGTTGTGGCCGAGTCCTGGATTGTCTGGGGAACGAAGACTGGATATATTGTGCCCCTTCCCTAGGTGAGTGCCCCTCGATAGGTGAGTTTGTGGGGTTGAGTATATTCTCCAAACTGTGGGACCGTGTCCGACGGGACAAAATCTATAGCACAGTCCGTGCTAGGCCCAATTCCCGGTCTAGATTTGCGTCCGGCGTCCAAGCCGGGCAATGGTGGAGTAGATCGGCTATGCCTGTGTGGCAGTCCTTTTGCCGATGAGACTGATAGCAGGGGTTGTGATTCCTCTTCAAAGGTGGATAGAGAACTTGGGGACTTACTAGAAATCCGGCGAGGCTGTAGTTGCGGCCTATTACGGCCGTAGGTGTACTGCTGTGAGGGATGACGAAAAGGCTGCAATATTCCCCTCAGGTGGCTGGGGTTATTGACTCTTCACCAAAACCCGATTGCCGCCTGCGCACTTATATGACTCACTAGAGCCATATGCAGACTCCAGGAAGGCAGCTATTAGTTGCCATCACGTGACCTCTGCGGCAAGCCGGACAAAGCCAATTTTATATTTTTAAAGTACACTACTAGTGCAGCGGCCGGGGGCAATGAACCAAAAGTGCTGCCCCCACAAATCTGCCGTCCTAGGCAAGGGCCTTGTTGGCCTAGGCCTTCATACACCCCTGTTTGGAGGACTTTGAGTTAATTTCTGGCAAAATAAATATTAAATGAAAATTAAACAGCCTTTTTTTACCATCTTTATAGTCAGATTTTTAGATGTAGAGAGATACAATTTATAACATTATATTATGCAGTAGATAATGAACTAGGCAAGGTACTCCAGTAGCTACTGACATAAAATGTATTTATTTCATTATACAGTATTAACTTTCTTTAATCTCACAAATCAGTTGTTTTAGATGTATTGCAGCACTATAGTTTTAGAGCCATTTATAGTAAATTTTCAAAATATCTTTTGAATATCTCTTGAACATTTTCTAAAAATCAATATAGGGCTGGATATAGTTACGAATTTAACAAATAATGACCTTTTGGTATATTAGATCCCCCTCAACAAATCACGACTCATGTACTGTACATATTATTCTTAAATTCACTTCTCACTAAGCAAAGAGCTCTGAGTAATACATTACACTATTCTCTACGCAAATGCTGTAAACAATAGTCTTGTTCATGAAAAGATAATAACATAATACAAAATAATTATGTTATGTTATTGTCAATAGAAATATATTATCAGCATCACCATTCAGTAATGATCTCTGTTGTGAAAAAAAGATGCTTCCCAAAATAGGGCTAGATGTTTAAAGGACAGTCTACACTAAAATGTTTATTTTTTTAAAAAGATAGATAACACATTTACTACCCATTCCTCAGCTGTGCACAATTAACATTCGGCTAGATTACGAGTTTTGCGTTATGAGGGGTGCAGTGCTAACTTGCACGTTATTGTCACCGCTCACTTCCCTACAGCGCTGGTATTACATGTTCATAAAACCTGGCGTTATCAGGCAAGAAGTGAGCGTAGAGCAAAATTGAGCTACATACCGCACTCCAATACCAGCGCTACTGAAAGCTGCGGTGAGCTGGTTTTACTTGCTCGTGCATGATTTCCCCATAGACATCATTGGGGAGAGCAGGCTAAAAAAAAGTCTAACACCTGCAAAAAAGCAGCGTAAAGCTCCGTAACACAGCCCCATTGATTCCTATGGGGAAACTAAATTTATGTTTACACCTAACACCCTAACATGAACCCCGAGTCTAAACACCCCTAATCTTACACTTATTAACCCCTAATCTTCCACCCCGACATCGCCGACACCTACATTATACTTATTAACCCCTAATCTACTCCGGACATCGCCGCCACTATAATAAACATATTAACCCCTAAACCGCTGCACTCCCGCATCACAAACACTAGTTAAATATTATTAACCCCTAATTAACCCCTAATCTGCCGCACCTAACATTGCCACCACCTACCTAAATTTATTAACCCTTAATCTGCTGCCCCCAACGTCACCACCACTATACTAAATGTATTTTGCCCGTCTGGAGGACCACTTCTGTTGGCTTGGATGAAGACTTCTCCCGGCTTCGTTGAGGATGGATATCCGGTCTTCAAAACTGTAAGTGGATCTTCAAGGGTTAGTGTTAGGTTTTTTTAAGGGTTTATTGGCTGGGGTTTTTTTTTTAGATTAGGGTTTGGTCAATTGAAAAAGATCAATGCCCATACAAATCACTTTTCTGGGCAATGGGGAGCTTAGTTTTTTTTTAGTTAGGATTTTATTTGGGGGTTGGTTGTGTGGGTGCTGGGTTTTACTGTTGGGGGGTGTTTGTATTTTTTTAAAGGTAAAATAGCTGATTTCTTTGGGGCAATGCCCTCAAAAGGACCTTTTAAGGGCTTTTGGTAGTTTAGTTTATGCTAGGTTTTATTTTTATTTTTGGGGGAGGTTTTTTATTTTGATAGGGCTATTAGATTAGGTGTAATTAGTTAAATGTTTGATAATGTCTTTTTTATTTTGTGTAATTTAGTGTTTTTTTTGTAATTTAGGTAATTGTATTTAATTTAGGTTATTGATTTAATTGTAGTGTAAGGTTAGGTGTT
This sequence comes from Bombina bombina, assembly GCF_027579735.1. Classification (NCBI taxonomy): domain Eukaryota; kingdom Metazoa; phylum Chordata; class Amphibia; order Anura; family Bombinatoridae; genus Bombina; species Bombina bombina. The sequence goes on from NC_069499.1 coordinate 1,089,031,581, forward strand.
AGTGTATGGCAGGTTAGGTTTTATTTTACAGGTACATTTGTATTTATTTTAGCTAGGTAGCTAGTGAATAGTTAATAACTATTTAGTAACTATTCTACCTAGTTAAAATAAATACAAACTTACCTGTAAATTAAAAAAAAAAACCTAAACTAGCTACAATGTAACTATTAGTTATATTGTAGCTAGCTTAGGGTTTATTTTACAGGTAAGTATTTAGTTTTAAATATGAATTATTTAGGTAATGATAGTAGGTTTTATTTAGATTTATTTTAATTATATTTAAATTAGGGGGTGTTAGGGTTAGACTTAGGATTAGGGGTTAATAAATTTAGTATAGTGGCGGCGACGTTGGTGGCGGTAGATTAGGGGTTAATAAATGTAGGTAAGTGGCGGCGATGTAAGGGGCGGCAGATTAGGGGTTAATAATATTTAACTAGGGTTTGCGATGCTGGAGTACGGCGGTTTAGTGGTTAATATGTTTATTCTTGTGGGGGCGATGTCTGGAGCGGCAGATTAGGGGGTTAATAAATTGATTTTAGTGTTATGTGGGAGGGCCTCAGTTTAGGGGTTAATATGTAGTTTATGGGTGTTAGTGTACTTTTTAGCACTTTAGTTATGAGTTTTATGGTACTGTTTTGTTACACAAAACTCATAACTACTGACTTTCAGTTTACGGTATTGATCTTGGCCGTATAGGGTGTACCGCTCACTTTTTCGCCTCCCAGGCAGACTCGTAATACCGGCGCAAAGGAAGTCCCACTAAAAAAGGACTTTTTGAAAGCTGCGGTAATTACGTTGCGTTAAGGCCAAAAAAGTGTGCGGTGCCCCTAAACCTGCAAGACTCGTAATACCAGCGGTAGTGAAAAAGAGCCTTAACGTTGCTTTTTCACTCTTACCGCAAAACTCGTAACCTAGCCACTAGCGCCTTAATAGGAAAAAAAATATGGCATTCAAAATAAAAAATGTAAGCTACATTTCTGTAACAGGAACACAATTATCGGCCAGATTACGAAAATATAGCTTTCACTTAAAGGAACACTGAACCCACATTATTTATTTCATGATTCAGATAGAACATGAAATTTTAAGCAACTTTATAATTTACTCCTATCATCAATTTTTCTTCGTTCTCTTGCTATCTTTATTTTAAAAGCAGGAATGTAAATCTTAGCAGCCAGCCCATTTTAGGTTCAGCACCATGGATAGCGCTTTCTTATTGGAGGCTTACATTTACCCACCAATAAGCAAGCATAACCCAGGTTCACAACCAAAAATGGGCCGGCTCCTATGCATCACATTCCTGCTTTTTAAAAAAAGATAGCAAGAGAACGAAGAAAAAATCATAATAGGAGTAAATTAGAAAGTTGCTTTACATGGCATGCTCTATCTGAATCGTGAAAGAAAAAATTTGTGTTTAAGCAATATTTGCGCTCTACTGAGTAATACCAGTGCACTCAAATGTGCACTGGTATTATGTGTTAGGTGCAATGCAAATGCAAGGTGCAATGTGACCGTGACTTACTCCCTTTGCTGCGCTAGTTATCATGCCGGGTCTGACAGCATGACAACCAGGCTCCCATTGGAGCCTATGGAAGCCTGCTCTTATGAGTGCAATGCTTCCGTGCCATGTGAACGCAAAAATAAGAGCACTATTGATTTAAAGGGATACTGAACACAGTTTTCCTATTATCAATTTCTCTATGTTCTCTTGCTATCTTTATTTGAAATTTAAGAGCCAGCCCATTTTTGGTTTAGCACCTGGGTAGCGCTTGCTGATTGGTGGCTCTAAATGTAGTCTCACAACACTACCAATTACCAGTAGTTTCCTGCTCAGTAACTACTAAGCTTGCAGCTATAGAGCAAGATCTTACCTTTTTGTTTAACTCCTTTGTTGTGCAGAAAATTACAAATCATATAATTCAATTTTTTAATTAGTATGTCCCTTTAATGAAAGAAACAAACTATAAATTATGTTTGTGCGATAGCAGAAAACTTGGATAAATTATTCAGCACATAAATTCTCCTAAGTACTACACAACAAAAGCATACTATGAAGTAAATATATTATACAAAGGTGAGATTGCATAAAGGGGCTATAGTAAAGTGTATGGACCAGATGTTCAGTGGCGAGCTATTGATAGCACAGAACTCGATACTAGTTACACAATATCGATGAACTGCACTAACATTAGTATGTGACTTGATATTATTAGTCCATGATAAAAGGACGTCAACCATCGAAGGGTTAGTGCAGCAGATTTAGCTTTAGGGCAACCTATACATTTAACTGATATAGCAAATGCAATACCTTGCACTAATATTACAAGTTGAAAGTTATAGTTTGCAAGAATATTTAGCAAGTCTTAAGACCTTGGGGTTGATTTATGAATAGTGATGTCGCAAATTGTTCGCCGGCGAATAGTTCCCGGCGAACATAGCATGTTCGAGTTCACCACGGCGGGCAAACATATGCGATGTTCGATCCGCCCCCTATTCGTCATCATTGAGTAATACTTTGACCCTGTAACTCACAGTCAGCATGCACATTCAAACCAATCATCAGCAGACCCTGCCTCCAAGAACCTTCTACCTCCTGGAAAGCATCCATTTTAGATTCATTCCAAAGCTGCATTGTTAGTGAGAGGAGGGAACAGTGTAGCTGCTGCTGATTTAGTAGGGAAATCTATAGCTAGGCTAGTGTATTCAGTGTCCACTACAGTCCTGAAGGACTCATCTGATCTCTGCTGTAAGGACAGCACCCCAAAAAGCCCTTTTTAGGGCTGCTTTTTTTTTCTGTATAATCTAATTGCAGTTGCCTGCCTGCCAGCGTGTGTGTCAGGCTCACAGCGTATACTGTGCCCACTTGCCCAGTGCCACCACTCATATCTGGTGTAACAGTAGTGTAGATTTAAAAAACAACAACACTTTTTTGACTGTGTTAAATAATAGCAGTCAGTTTCCTTCACACGTGTGCGTTTAAGTGCCTGCCTGCCAGGGCACAGTGTCACCCCAGTGAAACTCATATGTGGTGTAACAGTAATGTAGATTTAAAAAAAACAACACTTTTATGACTGTGTTAAATAATAGCAGTCAGTTTCCTTCACATGTGTGTGTTTAAGTGCCTGCCTGCCAGGGCACAGTGTCACCCTAGTGCAACTCATATCTGGTGTAACAGTAGTGTAGATTTAAAAAAAAACAACACTTTTTTGACTGTGTTAAATAATAGCAGTCAGTTTCCTTCACACGTGTGCGTTTAAGTGCCTGCCTGCCAGGGCACAGTGTCACCCCAGTGCAACTCATATCTGGTATAACAGTAGTGTAGATTTAAAAAAAACAAAAACACTTTTTTGACTGTGTTAAATAATAGGAGTCAGTTTCCTTCACACGTGTGCGTTTAAGTGCCTGCCTGCCAGGGCACAGTGTCACCCCAGAGCAACTCATATCTGGTGTAACAGTAGTGTAGATTTAAAAAAAAACAACACTTTTTTGACTGTGTTAAATAATAGCAGTCAGTTTCCTTCACACGTGTGCGTTTAAGTGCCTGCCTGCCAGGGCACAGTGTCACCCCAGTGCAACTCATATGTGGTGTAACAGTAGTGTAGAATTAAAAAACAAACACTTTTTTGACTGTGTTAAATAAAAGCAGCCAGTTTCCTTCACACGTGTGTATTTAAGTGCCTGCCTGCCAGGGCACAGTGTCACCCCAGTGCAACTCATATCTGGTCTAACAGTAGTGTAGATTTAAAAAAAAAAACCACTTTTTTGACTGTGTTAAATAATAGCAGTCAGTTTCCTTCACACGTGTGCGTTTAAGTGCCTGCCTGCCAGGGCACAGTGTCACCCCAGTGAAACTCATATCTGGTGTAACAGTAGAGTACATTTAAAAAAAAAAAACACTTTTTTGACTGTGTTAAATAATAGCAGTCAGTTTCCTTCACACGTGTGCGTTTCAGTGCCTGCCTGCCAGGGCACAGTGTCAACCTAGTGCAACTCATATCTGGTGTAACAGTAGTGTACATACCTGATGTTTTAAAGCACGTTATTCCAAACAATTTAGGAATCTTAGGTGATTTATGCCCCTTATGGATTAAAACCAGACTCTGCATCAACTATGTAATTTTCCATGGGAGTTTTGCCATGGATCCCCCTCCGGCATGTCGCAGTCCAGGTGTTAGTACCCTTGAAACAACTTTTCTATCACTATTGTGGCCAGAAAGAGTCCCTGTGGGTTTTAAAATCACCTGCCTATTGAAGTCTATGGCGGTTCACCTGGTTCGCCCGTTCGCGAACAGTTGGGGAAAATTTTAGGTTCGCAACATCACTATTTATGAAGCAGCGGATGCTGCTTCCGACCCACTCCGCTTCAGGTCCACCTGAAGTGTAAGTTAAGAAGCAGTGGTCGTAACTCATCCTTAACTTGTCCGCTACCTCTGAGGTGGTGGACAGCAATCAGCTTGATCGGATACGATCGTGTTTATTGACACCCCCTGCTAGCTGCTGAAACAGGAAGTGAGGACTGCAAGATTGAGAAAGATGTTAATGCAGAGTTAGATAAGGGAATGTTAGGTAAGTGAAATTAATTTATTATTGAGTTGGGTGGTAGGCTTCCCTTAACAGAAAAGTCTTCATGGAGCATTTAAAGGAAGGAAGATTAGGGCAAAGCCTGACAGCACGAGGGAGAGTGTTCTAGAGGATAGGTGCTGCACGACAGAAGTCCTGCAGTCTAGCATGAGAAGAGGTGATAGTCGTGGATGCAAGGAGCAGGTCATTGTTGGATCTTAGTGGACGAATAGCGGAGGTATACTTGTTTATTAGAGAGGATAGGTAGAGGGGGGCAGCGTTGGTGAGATCTTTGTATGTAAGGGTAAGAATTTTCAATTTAATTCTGCTGTGAATGGGGAGCCAATGAAGGGACTCGCAGAGAGGTGCAGCAGATACAGAGCAACGGGAAAGGTGGATCAGCCTGGCAGAGGCATTTAGGATGGATTGAAGGGGGGGAGAGGCAGGAAAGAGGAAGGCCAGTAAATAGGTTTTTGCAGTAGTCAAGTCGGTAAATAAGAAGGGAATCTTGGAAATATTGCGTAGATGGTTGCGGCAGCATTTAGAATGCGATTGGATATGGGGGACGAAGGATAGGTTTGAGTCAAGTGTAACTCCGAGTGGACTTGGAGTGATGGCGAAATGGCGATGCCGTCAACAGGGATAGAGAAGTCACAAGTTGGCGTAGAGCCTGAGGGAGTAAGAAGGAGCTCAGTCTTGGACATGTTAATCTTTAGGTAGTGAGAGGACATCCAGGAATAAATACCAGATCAGCAGTCGCTGACATGAGAAAGGACAGAGGGAGAGAGAGCAGGGGTGGAGAGGTAGATCTGAGTGTCATCAGCATAGAGGTGATATTTGAAGCCATAACTGTTGATAAGTTTACCCTGCGAAGAAGTATACATGGAGAAGAGTAGAGGACCCAGAACAGATCCTTGAGGTACTCCAATGGAGAGGAGGAGTCGCAGACAAATGACACCGAAAAAGACCTGTGAGAAGGATAGGAGTGAATCCAGGAAAGAGCAGTGTAACAGAGCCCCAAAGAGCTAAGGGTCTGTAGGAGGAGGGGTGGTTAACTGTGTCGAAGGCAGCTGAGAGGTCAAGTAAGATGAGTATAGAGTAGTGACCAATATTTTTAGCAGAGAGAAGTTCATTAGTAACCTTGGTAAGGGCAGTCTCAGTTGAGTGTTTGGGGCAGAGTCCAGATTGCAGGGGGTCAAGCAAGGAGTTGGTAGACAGAAAGTGGGTTAAGCGATTGTAAACTATTTTTTTCAAGGAGTTTTGATGTTAGTGGAAGCAGTGATATGGGGCGGTAGCTTTCAGGAGAATTTGGGTCGAGGAAGGGTTTTTTGAGTATGGGAGTGACTTTTGCGTGTTTGAAAGAAGATAAGAATGAGCCGGTAAAGAGAGATAGGTTGAAGATGTGAGTAAGAACAGGAGTGAGGGTTGAAGACAGGGAGGGTATTAGATGGGAAGGGATAGGGTCGAGCGGGCAGGTAGTGAGGCGTGAGGAAGATAGTAAGGAAGAAACTTAATTCTCAGTGCCTGGATGGAAGATGCAGAGGGTGGCAGAGAGAGTACGTGTTTTGTTTAAAAATTGCCTTGGATAGTACGTGTTTTGTTTAAAAATAGTCTGACAGGTCTTGAGCACTAAAGAGAGGCCTGGGGTGGTGGAGCAGGTGGGTAGAGGAGAGAGTTAAAGGTGGAGCAGAGTCGTTTGGGGTTTGAGGAAATATGAGAGAAGAGAAGAGAAGTAGGTTTGCTTGTCTAATACACATGTACACACATATCTGTATATATTTATATAGATATTAAGTTATAGATATATATATATTACAAATAATACTCATATACATATATAAATATATATTTAAAAATAAAAAGAACATAGGAATGTAAAGTATTCCTAACCCCTTCGGGTTTAGCGCAGTTGGTCTAGCAGAGTCTTGGTTAGCATGCAAGTGAGAACTAAGCATTTTGTTCTGTTATGAGGCCCATAGAAGTCTATTGGGAAAAGTTAGCATGTCACAATATACAAAGCCCTGAAGTTAGCGCATCTCTATCTTAAACTTGAGTGATAACTTTTTACTTTCCACTTGTAATACATGCACTAGTGCGTTTGCGATCATTTTTTACTCTGAGAACGGTTAGTAAGCAAGTTAAATTTTTTAGTGCCACACGCTATGGCCTAGATTTAGAGTTTGGCGTTAGCCGTGAAAACCAGCGTTAGAGGCTCCTAACGCTGGTTTTAGGCTACCGCCGGTATTTGGAGTCACTCAAAATAGGGTCTAGCGCTCACTTTCCAGCCGCGACTTTTCCATACCGCAGATCCCCTTACGTAAATTGCGTATCCTATCTTTTCAATGGGATTTTTCTAACTCCGGTATTTAGAGTCGTTTCTGAAGTGAGCGTTAGACATCTAACGACAAAACTCCAGCCGCAGGAAAAAAGTCAGTAGTTAAGAGCTTTCTGGGCTAACGCCAGTTTATAAAGCTCTTAACTACTGTACTCTAAAGTACACTAACACCCATAAACTACCTATGTACCCATAAACCGAAGTCCCCCCACATCGCCGACACTCGAAAAAAATGTTTTAACCCCTAATCTGCCGACCGCCACCTACGTTATCCTTATGTACCCCTAATCTGCTGCCCCTAACACCGCCGACCCCTATGTTATATTTATTAACCCCTAATCTGCCCCCCACAACGTCGCCTCCACCTGCCTACACTTATTAACCCCTAATATGCCGACCGGACCTGAGCGCTACTATAATAAAGTTATTAACCTCTAATCCGCCTCACTAACCCTATCATAAATAGTATTAACCCCTAATCTGCCCTCCCTAACATCGCCAACACCTAACTTCAATTATTAACCCCTAATCTGCCGACCGAATCTCGCCGCTATTCTAATAAATGTATTAGCCCCTAAAGCTAAGTCTAACCCTAATACTAACACCCCCCTAAATTAAATATAATTTAAATCTAACGAAATTAATTAACTCTTATTAAATAAATTATTCCAATTTAAAGCTAAATACTTACCTGTAAAATAAATCCTAATATAGCTACAATATAAATTATAATTATATTATAGCTATTTTAGGATTTATATTTATTTTACAGGTAACTTTGTATTTATTTTAACCAGGTACAATAGCTATTAAATAGTTAAGAACTATTTAATAGCTAAAATAGTTAAAATAATTACAAATTTACCTGTAAAAGAAATCCTAACCTAAGTTACAAATAAACCTAACACTAGACTATCAATAAATTAATTAAATAAACTACCTACAATTACCTACAATTAACCTAACACTACACTATCAATAAATTAATTAAATACAATTGCTACAAATAAATACAATTAAATAAACTAGCTAAAGTACAAAAAATAAAAAAGAACTAAGTTACAAAAAATAAAAAAATATTTACAAACATAAGAAAAATATTACAACAATTTTAAACTAATTACACCTACTCTAAGCCCCCTAATAAAATAACAAAGCCCCCCAAAATAAAAAAAATGCCCTACCCTATTCTAAATTACTAAAGTTCAAAGCTCTTTTACCTTACCAGCCCTGAACAGGGCCCTTTGCGGGGCATGCCCCAAGAAATTCAGCTCTTTTGCCTGTAAAAAAAAACATACAATACCCCCCCCCCCAACATTACAACCCACCACCCACATACCCCTAATCTAACCCAAACCCCCCTTAAATAAACCTAACACTAAGCCCCTGAAGATCATCCTACCTTGTCTTCACCATACCAGGTTCACCGATCGGTCCAGAAGAGCTCCTCCGATGTCCTGATCCAAGCCCAAGTGGGGGGCTGAAGAGGTCCATGATCCGGCTGAAGTCTTCATCCAAGTGGGCCAGAAGAGGTCTTCCATCCGATTGAAGTCTTCATCCAAGCGGCATCCATCCGGAGCGAAGCGGCAGCATCCTGAAGACCTCCACCGCGGAACATCCATCCTGGCCGACGACTGAACGATGAATGATGGTTCCTTTAAATGACGTCATCCAAGATGGCGTCCCTCGAATTCCGATTGGCTGATAGGATTCTATCAGCCAATCGGAATTAAGGTAGGAATATTCTGATTGGCTGATGGAATCAGCCAATCAGAATCAAGTTCAATCCGATTGGCTGATCCAATCAGCCAATCAGATTGAGCTTGCATTCTATTGGCTGATCGGAACAGCCAATAGAATGCGAGCTCAATCTGATTGGCTTCGCTCCGGATGGATGCCGCTTGGATGAAGACTTCAATCGGATGGAAGACCTCTTCTGGCCCGCTTAGATGAAGACTTCAGCCGGATCATGGACCTCTTCAGCCCCCTGCTTGGGCTTGGATCAGGACATCGGAGGAGCTCTTCTGGACCGATCGGTGAACCTGGTATAGTGAAGACAAGGTAGGATGATCTTCAGGGGCTTAGTGTTAGGTTTATTTAAGGGGGGTTTGGGTTAGATTAGGGGTATGTGGGTGGTGGGTTGTAATGTTGGGGGGGGGTATTGTATGTTTTTTTTTACAGGCAAAAGAGCTGAATTTCTTGGGGCATGCCCCGCAAAGGGCCCTGTTCAGGGCTGGTAAGGTAAAAGAGCTTTTAACTTTAGTAATTTAGAATAGGGTAGGGCATTTTTTTTATTTTGGGGGGCTTTGTTATTTTATTAGGGGGCTTAGAGTAGGTGTAATTAGTTTAAAATTGTTGTAATATTTTTCTTATATTTGTAAATATTCTTTTATTTTTTGTAACTTAGTTCTTTTTTATTTTTTGTACTTTAGCTAGTTTATTTAATTGTATTTATTTGTAGCAATTGTATTTAATTAATTTATTGATAGTGTAGTGTTAGGTTAATTGTAGGTAATTGTAGGTAGTTTATTTAATTAATTTATTAATAGTCTAGTGTTAGGTTTATTTGTAACTTAGGTTAGGATTTCTTTTACAGGTAAATTTGCAATTATTTTAACTATTTTAGCTATTAAATAGTTCTTAACTATTTAATAACTATTGTACCTGGTTAAAATAAATACAAAGTTACCTGTAAAATAAATATAAATCCTAAAATAGCTATAATATAATTATAATTTATATTGTAGCTATATTAGGATTTATTTTACAGGTAAGTATTTAGCTTTAAATTGGAATAATTTATTTAATAAGAGTTAATTAATTTCGTTAGATTTAAATTATATTTAACTTAGGGGGGTGTTAGTATTAGGGTTAGACTTAGCTTTAGGGGTTAATACATTTATTAGAATAGCGGCGAGATTCGGTCGGCAGATTAGGGGTTAATAATTGAAGTTAGGTGTCGGCGATGTTAGGGAGGGCAGATTTGGGGTTAATACTATTTATGATAGGGTTATTGAGGCGGATTAGGGGTTAATAACTTTATTATAGTAGCGCTCAGGTCCGCTCGGCAGATTAGGGGTTAATAAGTGTAGTTAGGTGGAGGCGACGTTGTGGGGGGCAGATTAGGGGTTAATAAATATAATATAGGGGTCGGCGGTGTTAGGGGCAGCAGATTAGGGGTACATAGGGATAATGTAAGTAGCGGCGGTTTACGGAGCGGCAGATTAGGGGTTAATAATAATATGCAGGGGTCAGCGATAGCGGGGGCTGCAGATTAGGGGTTAATAAGTGTAAGGTTAGGGGTGTTTAGACTCGGGGTACATGTTAGGGTGTTAAGTGCAGACGTAGGAAGGGTTACCGCATAGCAAACAATGGGGCTGCGTTAGGAGCTGAACGCGGCTTTTTTGCAGGTGATTGGTTTTTTTTCAGCTCAAACAGCCCCATTGTTTCCTATGGGGGAATCGTGCACGAGCACGTTTTTGAGGCTGGCCGCGTCCGTAAGCAACTCTGGTATCGAGAGTTGAAGCTGCGTTAAAAATGCTCTACGCTCCTTTTTTGGAGCCTAACGCAGCCTTTATGTGGACTCTCAATACCAGAGTTATTTTTATGGTGCGGCCAGAAAAAAGCCGGCGTTAGTTTTTCGGGTCGTTACCGACAAAACTCCAAATCTAGGCCTATGTGTTTTGTAGGTATTGCAATACAAGAGTAAATGACATTGAATACCACTAAATATCTTTGGAACCAGATGTTCATTCTAAAGTCACTCTTTATTTTAAATAAACAATACTTTGTTAAAAAAACAAACAAATATCTTTGAGCAAAGCAGAAAAGCACAAATATATTTTTAGTTGGTAGGTTTGAAACTTTTTACTTGGCATCATTCTGTGTTCCTTCGTGCTGCAACTGTGTAGACAAGAATTTTATGATGGAAAAGAAAACAATAAACTAACGTTTTGGGAAACACAAAAGGCAGAAAGGTGGTTGTTTTGCCATGAATAATGCATATAATTTAATAGCTTTCTACTGTATAAAATGACAGCATGCTGCTCCTTCAGTTCGTATTGCACCTTAGCAAACAGCGCGTACACACTGTCGATTAATGCATTGGAAACTATTCAAGCGATAAATAGGTTACAATCTAACTACAACACAAGCCCTTAAAGTAAAAACATAAGTAAAACATCAGTGAACTGCTATTTATTATATTTTGTTACATGATCAAAGTACACATTGGTTTTACCAAAAAAAAAATCTTTTAAGGTGCACTAAAGAGATTCTGCACTGTTTAAATGACTGAATTTGGGCCATATTACAAGAGGCGCTCCAATGATATTGCTGGACACGATAAGCAATATTGCTGGAATGTGCGCAACTTGATTTTACAAGTGCATAGTAAATCCCATTTACTATAAAAGGGTTAGCACCGCTCGCTGACATTGCTATAATGCAACCTATGCTTTCAATGGATATTGCATTGCCTGGATAGTGTGCATTGTTACAACAACATTTGTTCACATTTTTGAAGTGAACATTTTATAAGTGAGACATTAAAGTGATGGTAAACTCTCCCCTTTTTAAAATCAGATCTGGAATGTAAGCGCTATTTTAGATGAAGTTTAATTCATTAGCTGTAATGAAGATGCAGTATAACATGCTTTTTAATATAGATATGAAATTCAAATACTGCATGCTCCTCCGCCCACTTCAAAAGTAAAATTTTCTGTGAGCTAACAGATTGAATTGTTGTCCAATCAGCGCTCTCCCCATCTGGCACTTTTGTTGTAGCTAGAGCATTGATTGGAGAGTAATTCAATCATTTAGCTGACAGGAAAATTGACTTTTGAAGTGGGTGGTGTAACGTGGGGTATTTGAATTTCATATCTATATTAATAACTAAGTTATAGCGCATCTTCATTGCACATGATGAATAAAACCCCATCTAAAATAGCGCTTACATTCCAGATCTGATTTTAAAAAGGGGAGAGTTTACCATCACTTTAAGAAAAGAATTTTGCAAGAATTGAACAAGGATTGGACAACGGGAAAGACACAATGCAAGTACTTTTTTAATATTATGTTTTATGTATCTCATTGTTTCCTTATGCAATTGCTGCTGTAATACTGTGTCTTATGTGTTTAATTGGTTCTCACTTTTGTAAAATGCTCAATATATTTATATTCCTTTTTGCTACCTCTTGTCTCTATAACAAACTACATTATTCAATTACTCCTTCTCCCCTTCCACCTGCACTATTCATAAGCCCATCTCTCTTAAACTCACCTTACTTTTGTACTCATGAACTTTACCTATTCCTAAACACTCTCTCTCCCCCCTGCACTTCGTCTCAAAAACAGTCTCATTACTGCAAATCTGTATCTCATCTCATGTCACTCCCCCCCTTGCTTTTACTAACTGCTGGTAACATCTCCCCTAATCCTGGTCCCCAACAACTTCCTAGCCATGCACATCCATGTGTACCGTTCCATAGACTCAGAAAACAAAACTTATTCAACATTACTCACATTCCTCTTGCATCTAAAGCCACCACCCCTTTCACTTGTGCACTCTGGAACTCTCGCTCTGTTTGCAACAAACTCACTTCTATACATGACCTCTTTATCTCCCGCTCCCTCAACCTCCTGGCCCTAACAGAAACCTGGCTCTCTCCCCTAGACACAGCATCCACTGCTGCTCTGTCATATGGGGTTCTCCACGTCAGCCACACTTATAGGTCTGGTAAAAGACAAGGAGGTGGTGTAGGTATTTTACTTTCCTCTCATTGCACCTTTCAACAAATACAACCCAACTCTGCCCTCACATTTTCCCCATTCGAAATCCACATGATTCGGTTATTCTCTCACTTCTCTATACGTATTGCAGTCGTATACCGACCCCCTGGCTCCTCAACTCAATTTCTAGATCACTTTGCTGCCTGGCTACCTTACTTCCTTTCCTCAGACACCCCTGCCCTCATTCTTGGAGACTTCAACATCCCTCTCGACAATCCAACTGCCTACTCTGCAAAACAACTTCTGCAACTCACTTCCTCTTTTGGCTTGTCACAATGGACTGATTCTCCCACTCACAAAGACAGTCACTCCCTTGACCTGATCTTTAGCTATCGATGCACTATTTCAAACTTCACAAACTCCCCTTTTCTTCTTTCTGACCACCATCTCCTCACTTGCAACATATCATCCCTCCCTACAACTCTCCCACTTTCTACTCCTCACACCAAACTTCCCAGAAGCATTATGTCATTAGATCAGCAACAGTTTGCTTATTCCCTCGAACCTCTCCTCTCATCCTTCTCCTCCTTTTCCTGCCTATCTGCCACTATAATTCCACCCTTACATCCGTCCTTGACAATCTGGCCCTTCTTACCATAGCTCGAAAATCACACACTCATCCTCAGCCCTGGCATACTCCTCTGACAGAGTACCTACGCAGATGTTCCTGTACTGCTGAGCGGCACTGGAGAAAATCTCAGACTTCAGCTGATTTTCTTCATTACAAATTAATCTTGAACTCCTACTATTCTGCCCTTAATCTCCATAAGCAACACTACTTCTCTACTCTTATCTCTAATCTTTCTTCAAACCCAAAACATCTGTTCTCCACTTTCCATACTCTTCTCCACCCTCCCCCACCTCCTAATACAACTTCTCTGTCAGCTCAAGACTTTGCCAGCCACTTCAATAACAATATCGACTCCATTAGAAACTAAATCAGCTCTCAATATACTTCCATTCTGTCAACCCCTCAAACACTCGCAATCAACCACAATCCACATAGCCATAAACTTAGTTATTTCTCTCCTGTTACTGAGGAAGAAATGTCTACACTTATACTGTGCTCTCACCTCACTACCTGTCCCTTGACCCAATCCACTCAAAGCTACTCCCCTCCCTCTCTTCTACCCTTACCCCTATATACTCACATACAATTTCAACCTCTCCCTCAGCACCGGTATATTTCCCTCATCCCTGAAACATGCACATGCATGTTAAGTTTACCAACGACCTACTTACAGCAAAATTCAAAGGCCACTTCTCTCTGCTTATCCTCCTTGATCTGTCCGCAGTCTTTGATACTGTTGACCACCCTCTTTTGCTCCAAACCCTCCAATCCTTCGGAATTTCTGACACAGCTCTCTCGGGGTTCTCTTCCTACCTGTCAAACTGTACATTTAGAATAGCCTTCTTTGGGGCCTCTTCTGCCCCATCACTACTTTCTGTTGGGGTACCGCAAGACTCTGTCCTTGGTCCCCTTTTCTTCTCAATCTACACGTCATCGTTAGGTTCCCTAATAAAGTCCCACGGTTTCCAATTATATTTGTATGCCGACGACACCCAAATCTACTTCTCTGAACCAGACCTATCTCCGTCCTTTCTAACTCATGTCACTAACTGTCTTTATCACATCTCTTCCTGGATGTCCTATCACTATCTCAAGCTAAATCTCTCCAAAACTGAGCTTCTTATTTTCCCCAATTCTTCCAAAATCTCCACCTCCAATCTCTCTATAACAATCAAGAACTCCATCATTACCCCTACCCCGCATACCCCATGTCTTGGGGTCACATTTGACTCAGGTCTTTCACTTCTCACATTCAGTCCTTGGCTAAAGCCTGTTGCTTCCACCTTAAAAACATCTCTAAAATTAGACATTTCCTTACACAAGACACAACTAAGTAATCCACTCTCTCATCCTTTCCCGCCTTGATTACTGCAACTCTGTCCTCTCTGGTCTCCCCAGCTGCCGCCTAGCTCCTTTAAAAACCATAATAAATGCCTCTGCCAGGCTGATCTTCCTTACACGTCGCTCTTCATCTGCTGCACCTCTCTGCCAATCCCTTCACTGACTTCCTCTTGCCTCTAGGATTAAACACAAAATTCTCACTCTCACTCACTGCACTGCTCCCCCTATATCTCAGACCTTGTCTCCAGGTACTCTCCTCCTCTTTTGTTACCTCCTCACACTCCTGTTTACAGGACTTATCCAGACTGGCTCCCATCTTGTGGAACTCTCTGCCTCTCTCCACAAGACTTTCCCCTAGTTTTGAAAGCTTCAACTGCACCCTAAAGACTCTACTGTCAAGGGATGCATACAACCTACACTAACCTTTCTTTATACCAGTTCCTCTCCTCCATTGCTATCCCCTTGAACCCCCTTAGCATGTAAGCTTAAGAGTCTAGCTGTTTGTATATCACCTTTTTAAGAGCTGACTACAACAGTGAGACTCTTGGCAGGGCCCTCTACCCGTTTGATCCCTATAAATGTGTTGTTGAACTCAGCCCTTGTTTATAGTACTGCAGAATCTGTTGGCGCTCTACAAATTACTGATAATAATAATAATAATAATATTGTGACAATGCTAAATAGTGGCAATAGAAAAAAGGACGATCCAATTCCAGATGTATTATATAAAATTCCAATCTTTATTGAAGCTCATTCTTAAAAACAAACAAATAGCGGGGAAACACCAAGGAAAGTTGTAGCTTGTAGCAGACAAAGCACCTGGCTTACACGTTTCGGCTTAGTGAGCCGTAATCATAGCCTGTAGTGCATTGTCTGTTACTGCTATTTAAAGGCAAGGAGTAATTATGTTAATGAACATGAAACATTTTTAAATTTAAATCAAAACAATCAAATGTCTGCTACAAGTTATTTGCCTCTGTGTGCGCCTTAAAGCCTCTATATACAAGTGTTAGATAAGGGGTTTAATGTTAAATACTTAGTTTTGAACAAATATATATACACATAGGCCTAGATTTGGAGTTCGGCGTTAGCCATGAAAACCAGCGTTAGAGGCTCCTAACACGGGTTTCTTATGGACTCGGGTATTTAGAGTTCAGTTACCGACACTCAAAAATCACCTAACGCTCAAATTTCTACCGACACCTCAGAACCAGTAGTAAACATATACCGACAAAAAAAACATCCACGAATCACAAAACAAATATTACACAAACTACACTTACACTCATACAAACACTACACTATGTTTATTTTTCATATTTAATAATTTTTCATCAAAATACAAAGGATTAAAGTTGCGAGATCTCGGGTGTTAGAAAAAAAACAACACAAATCCATTTTCCCATTGACTTACATTGACACACGGGAAAAGACCCTCATATACCTACATCTAACTAATAACATTATCACAAACATACACTCATCGATGCATACAAACAATATACACCAAATGACATACACAAAATATTTATTTATCACAAAAAGAACACGATTTAGTTACTTTTTCACAAAAGCTCATGACGTCATTCACTTTACGAGGAAAACCAGTCTTAGAAAAAAAAAAAGAACAAATTTTAGAGCCTCCATTGACTTCTATTGGGAAGACGTGCTCATGCACGCGAAACCCTCATTTCCCTAACGCACGCAAATAGCGTAGACAGAAAAACTCCAAATACCAGTGCTAGAAAATACATGATTTCATGCGTTAGACACAGCTATGATAAATAGATCAAGAAATGACTATTTCCCTATGGTGGATTTATGGATTTTACTGTTTGAATATTCACAACACCATTAAATTCTTTCATACTTTTATATTACATCAACTACAAATCAACATCACTAGTAACAACATTTTTGTTTTAAAAATATTACATTTAAACGGACACAAAAATAATGTCAACTTTTCAGGATTCACAAACACTACACAATGGGAAACAATTCTCATTTACCTTTATTATTGCATTTCAGTTATTCAACTCATATGCTTGCAGCAACAGCATATCTACATAGGCTTAACACATGATCACTCATGGATGCACATACATTACTTTTAACATTCACTCATACATGTGCATTCAAATGATGGGGGAAAAACACATTACATTCTCTCGAGGAATCACAAAACACAACATATGGATTTTACTGTACTTTTAACATCATGATTCCATCACCAGAAACCATTAGGAATTACGTACAACAAGAACATCATTACACCAGATTACAGATGTCACTTTATGGGAAGGAACAACAATGCCAGACCGCTATATAGAACAATATATACGTATATGTACATAACACACATCACCCATCACGCAACCACAAAGCACACATTTATATTTTATTCAGCACACAATAACAATGTAGCACAATACAACAACACAATGAGGATTTCAGAACTACATAGGCAGGTTAATAATATGATGACGTCATTAGAAGATTCAACCATACACATCACAGATTCACGACTGTACCGCCCCTTTCGGAACTTTAACACTCAATACTACAATACAACATATACGTAAACAACAGTTTGGAACAGCATTATTAAGGCGATTTCAATGGGACAATTAATAAATATTGTCAGATCGCAAATCACTTATATATATAATACTACAGATGACAGCCGGAAGTTCTTCAGTATTAGTGCCATTTGAATGGGACGCATACAATATTGACATCTCGGCAATCACTTATATATACAATACTACAGATGACAGCCGGAAGTTATTCAGTATTAGTGCGATTTGAAAGGGACGCATACAATATTGACAGCTCGGCAATCACTTATATATACAATACTACAGATGACAGCCGGAAGTTATTCAGTATTAGTGCGATTTGAAAGGGACGCATACAATATTGACTGCTCGGCAATCACTTATATATACACAATACTACAGATGACAGCCGTAAGTTATTCAGTATTAGTGCGATTTTAAAGGGACGCATACAATATTGACAGCTCGGCAATCACTTATATATACAATACTACAGATGGCAGACGGGAAGTTCGGAATTATTATTGCGATTTTAAAGGGACGCATACAATATTGACAGCTCGGCAATCACTTATATATACAATACTACAGATGGCAGACGGGAAGTTCGGAATTATTATTGCGATTTGAAAGGGACGCATACAATATTGACTGCTCGGCAATCACTTATATATACAATACTACAGATGGCAGACGGGAAGTTCGGAATTATTATTGCGATTTTAAAGGGATGCATACAATATTGACAGCTCGGCAATCACTTATTTATACAATACTACAGATGGCAGACGGGAAGTTCGGAATTATTATTGCGATTTTAAAGGGACGCGTACAATATTGACATCTCACCAATCACTTATATATACAATACTACAGATGGCAGCTGTTACTTTATCGTTTACAAACAATATTGCAGCAACATTGATCGATCACATTCGATGCACATTATACACAACTATGCACTTTCATTCATGTTAGCCTGGACGTTTGCTTGTTACTATAAGATCGCGTTTAAGAAATATTGATTACGCATATGAACAAACATTACAAACATGCACTGTATGTGTGATATTTGACACTTTCACATTGAGATTCATTGTTGCAAAATAACATTTCAGCAAACAACAAATAAACGCCCACTGTGAAAGCATTTGCGCCGCTCACATACAAACAGGTGAATACAATCAGCAATCATTACAAACTCACTACTATTGGACTAATTGTACTATAAATCCCCCAAACAACATGGCCAATGCATCACTTGTGATCCACATCAGATCAAGTGCTTACCTTGTTACGCTGTTTTGAAAGATGGATGACGATGACATAGTAGACGCTGCTGGTGCTGCTATTGGCGAACTAGCTGTTGGTCGAATCAGGCAGCCTCGGCGGCTCAGACTGAGACAAAGGGGTCATCTGGTTCGAGGTCCTCGTGTCTACAGGGTGATACCCACCTTGGAAAACATGAGCGAATTTGAGGTTTATGATAAGTATCGGCTCGATCGCGAACAGCTCATTGGCCTTTACGATCTTCTTAAACCTCATTTGGAGCCACGTATAAGAATAAGGACTGCTGTTCCCGCCATGAGTAAGAAGCTAAGCTGTCTATACGTCCTGGCCTCCGGGAGTTTTCAATCCGGAGAACTGTACATGCATGGCCTGGCTCAAGGTACATTCTCTGGGGTGTTTGATAACTTTCTGGATGCCATGGTACGTATCAGTAAGCAATACATAGGATTCCCACAGAATAATGGTGATTGGAGGCGCCTGAAGCGGGAATTCTTTGATATTGCTCAATTGCCCAATGTCTTGGGAGCCATTGATTGTACCCACATTGCGCTGCGTGCTCCAATTGATGACTCGCCCTTCAGAAATCGCAAACATTTTCATAGCCTCAACGTGCAGTATGTTTGTGACGCACAGATGAGGATTATGCATGTGTGTGCGAATTTTGGAGGGGCTTGTCATGATGCCCGCATCCTCTCTCTGTCGTCCCTGTGGAGACAGTTTGAGGAAAGACAAATGCCCCCTGGTTATCTCGTTAGTGAGTATTTGTGCACAACATGGTTAATTAGTTTGACAATTGCCACTGTAGTTTTAAAATGTTAGCGTAATGTTCAGCTATAGGATGCAATTTAAACATATATTTCCCCCCCCGCTAATGTCTACTTTTAGTTCAATGCAGATATGTAGCATGTCTTACCTTAAATGCTCAGATAGAGAATGTAATGTAACCATGTAGTTAGCATTTTACACAAGGCTTGATTTAGGAGAAATACGCATATGTAGCATGTCTTAGCTGAAATGGGAAGATATTAGCTAATGCAATTTAACCATGTCATTGTCTCTTTCCGCAAATGTCTTTTAGTTCAATGCAGATATGTAGCATGTCTTACCTTAAATGCTCAGATAGAGAATGTAATGTAACCATGTAGTTAGCATTTTACACAAGGCTTGATTTAGGAGAAATATGCATATGTAGCATGTCTTAGCTGAAATGGGAAGATATTAGCTAATGCAATTTAACCATGTCATTGTCTCTTTCCGCAAATGTCTTTTAGTTCAATGCAGATATGTAGCATGTCTTACCTTAAATGCTCAGATAGAGAATGTAATGTAACCATGTAATTAGCATTTTACACAAGGCTTGATTTAGGAGAAATACGCATATGTAGCATGTCTTAGCTGAAATGGGAAGATAGAGAATAATATTGAACTAGATATTTTAAAGTTAAAATAAACATTTGTTAATGGATTATCGTGTACAAAACTTTTTATTGTACTGCAAATACTATTTTGAGGATTCTGCTAGAATTATGTTCTGTTCATAATTTATAGGTGATTCTGGGTACATGAGCCGGCCTTGGCTCATTACCCCCTTGCGTAGCCCAACTGATGTGTCTGAGGAGCGCTACAATAGGGCTCATAAGAGAACCAGGGCGGTGGTTTAACGGATGTTCGGGCTCCTGAAGATGAGGTTCAGGTGCCTGGACAGGTCGGGAGGAGCCCTCCAGTACAACCCAAAGAAGGTGGCTAAGATCGTTGTAGCCTGTAGCGTCCTGCATAATATTGCACAGCGGGCTGGGATGCTGCAGGCCGTCCGGCCGGACAGAAACCTCCTCAGAGATGAGGAGGATGATCCTGTTCTAGAGGGGCCATTCCGGGACGAGGGGCTCAATGTCAGAGCAGACATCATCAACCGCAACTTTAGACGGTAAAGAATAGAAGTTAGACTGGAGTATTATCAATAGATGTGAACTCTAGGGAAATGACAAGTAGAGAATTGTGCAAACATGTTAGGATTGTTCATCAAATGCTAAAAATGTGTTTCATTTATTAATATAGGTGATGCTCGGGCCATTGGGTCCTGTAGCGAGTCTTTGCCACCTGGTTTTTAAAGAGGACATCAGCTGGTAAGTATAAATGTCTGGACTGTTGCTGGCATGAATTGTACACAAATACATCATATGGCATACATTTTATAAACTAGTATTTAGTTTACACATTACTTAAAATGTAAATACTCAGAAAGGGATCCTCTAGCATGACTATGGTTCAATGTCACACATTAGAGGTTTGTTCTGCTCAATATGACTCATCTTCACACTTGATAGAACATAACACAAGATGCTACACAGTAAGCTAGTGACAGAAATTTCTTATGAAATGGGGGGTGGGAGAGGGCTACAGAAATGATTCACACACTTGTAGTAATTTTGAATACACTTTTTATGCCATTAGGGAGCTGACTTAATCTAAAGACTGAAAGGGAAGAATTAGAAGCCTGACAGTGAAGATTGCCCAGACTGACAGTGGAAAAAGCCAAGATTGAAATTGAAGTATACCAATGGGATCATGTCTGGCATTATCTTTCAAATCTGCTGACCTTGAAAACCATACAAAGACATGTTCACATGGTAAGTGCCAACTATTTGATAGAATAAGGCTGTTGAGGCATCCTATTGGAGACACTTAGATGATTTTCTAATTTTTAGATGGTATTTCACAGTCCTCTATTTTTGAAATGATGAATGACACCTATTGAAGATCAACTTTTTACCCCTGAATTGACTTTCAAAGACCATGCATTATCCAGGTTGGTGTACCAATGCATGCTAGTTAAGAATCACAGGAAGAATGTTGAATATTAGTAGCTTACATACATTAGTCATATTTAGTTCTTAATTAGATATTTAGGGATCACAATCAGACACTTAGATGAATTTCTAATTTTTAGATGGGATTTCAGTCCTCTATTTTTGAAATGATGAATAAGACACCTATTGAAGATCAACTGTTTACCCCTGAATTGACTTTCAAAGACCATACATTATCCAGGTTGGTGTACCAATGCATGCTAGTTAAGAATCACAGGAAGAATGTTGATTATTGGTATCTTACATACCTTAGTCATACATATTTAATCATTAGATATTTAGGGATCACAATCAGAAAAAGGAATACATATTATAGTTGATATAGAGGTATTTGAATGGACATGAAATATCACATTTATGTTCAACATATATATTATTGAAACGTGATATACATTATTATGTATAATTAGAAAATCAGATTTTTTTTTTATTTTATTACACAATATAATGGTTTTTTATTTTTTATTTTTTTAAATATAATTTTTTTTAAATATAATTAATAAATATCTTTAAAAAATGTTGAACAAAGTTAGAGCATAGACACAAGATGATTGTAAATGTATTTTATGAATCTTTGACTACGTGTATTAACTTTGTTAAAAAAAAATTTTTACATTTCAGATTGGCATCTGATGACTTCCAGGAATATTTTTTTCTTTTTGGTTCAGAAACTATTAAATTTTAAAATGGTAATAATAAACATTTTAGTATTAAATACACTCTTTGGAACAGATTATAATAAATATCCATATAATCTGTCAATAAAAAAAAAATTGACTCCCATTTGACAAGCACATGCATAAGATCAAATAATGCATTAATTGTGGAAAATCCACTGATTCCGAGAATATTACATTAAACTATCTTTTTTAACATTCATTGGGGAGTGAGATCCATCGATGCTTTTCTTTTGAAATTATTAGATGTTAAAATAATTTCGGATATGTAGTCAATTTCTCAAAAAGTATTTGTTTTCACTTTTAAGAAGGGGAAGTGGTTCAATTACATTAAAGTGACAGTGTTGTTGAATGTAAAATTAATTTTATAAGATCTTGTATCTTCCTTAGGTATCTCAAAACATTATTTGCTAAATTATTTTAATTTTTACATTTATAAATGGTAGGTCATTTAACTTGATATTTTTCACAAGCTAGTTATTGGATGGCAGGTTAATCGATTTGATTTTCTAGTGGAGTCATTTAACTATAGTTAATAATATTATGTAGTTTTTAAAATCTTACCTCTTGGGTTAGACATCACATATCTATATATAATTTTCATTCCCCTTTAGTTTATTTTGACAATGTTAAATCAACATTACAAATGTTTTTGTCCTTAAAGGGACATTCACAAAGTATATTGTGTATTGATTTTTAAATAATTCATAAAAGAATTTAAACATATTTAGAAAGTACTATAGAATTACATTCAGTCTTTAAATATACTTTGAAAAAAAACATCAATGCACATATCTTAGTCAATTACATAAGGTATCTATGTGCAACCAACAATCAGCATCAAAATAGCCTATGTAGATATGTATTTAATCCAAAAATATATATAATTACAATCTAATGATTGAATACCAAAACATATTAAGTTGTTCAAATATTATAATCTTATCCAAAATGCATACATAACATATAGCTTAATGTCCCTCTAAGCTGAAGACTCCGAAATAACTCCTTTACAATATATATTTCAGTCAGTGTGTAAAACAATCCAGAAGTTAATCTAAATTTGATTTACTCATATGTTATACTAATTTATCAAAAGGAAGGTGCCTAGGTTTCTGATATTTCAAGCATTATTGTGAAATGTTTATTTAAAGGGACATGAACTAAAAATATACTTAAAGGGAGACAGTTAAAAAATTAATGATTTATACATTCTGAATGAGTATTCTATTTTAAGCAACTTTAAAAATTGTCTCATATTATGAATGCTCCTTGTGATGTTGCTATCATTACTTTAAAAATAATGCATTAAATAGATAATTTATTTGCTTCAGTACTCTGGACTGAACTTGGTTTTTTGTGGTGGATTAATTTATCCAACAATCATCAAGGACAACCCAGGTTTTTTGAAACAATTGTCTGTAATCTCAAATCTCATTATTGATTTGCAAAGAAAGATAACAAGATAATTGTTAACATTTGAGAATCGGATTAAATTATAACGTTGATTAACATTTCATGCTCAATCTGAATCACCAACGCTAAATTTGTTTGGACAGTATCCCTTTAAGAGATTTAAATAGTGTATTTACTTCTCTTCCTATCTTGACATACTTTGCTTGAAAAGCATATCGAGATAGGCTCAGTAGATGAAGATTGGTGGATGCACAGAGATGCCTTATGTGATTGTCTCAACCATGTGCATTTAAATTTCTTCTGTTGAGGATATCTAAATACTAAGATAAATTGATTTACATTTTAAAGTCTAAACAATCTTCTATCTCTACAGATCATTTGATACAATTGTTTGTTTGTAATGTCTATTTAAAAATAAAGACGCCATTGCACAATAACATATATGAGCACTTCAGACAAATACAAGCTCGAGGTTTATTTACTAATAACAAACAAACCTGTAGTTTAACATTTATAAACATATTATCCAAGTTACTGACCTTATAACCTGAATTTGAACATTCAGAAATATTGCGTGGGAAACGCATCTTGAAACACCAGATTAGCATCTTTAAACATTAGAGTCTAATGTCACGCAATAGCACACAATCAATGTGCATTATGAAATACATTTAATAGAGCAATATCAATACTTCACAATAAGTCAATAAATGGATTTTATGAACAATAAAGACATACAATATTAAATGTGTATTTGTATTAAAGAAACAGACCGTTATTAAACCGAGAAATGTCTACAACATTTAATAATGTGACAGTATTAGATGTTAAAGAGAATTTAATCATTAATATTTAACAGATCACGGATATTAAATCTGCGTCACACATATCCGCATGACAGGCCCATGAGTTACAAATAAGTCTACATGAAAAATGAAGTAACAGCACCACCATGAGGTATGTGTAAGGAAGTTACTAAGATATGAAACATTAAGGAACGGCCAATCAGAGTTCATCACACAAACACAACTTGAGTCAGGATGGTCTCACAGACATTCTAACAATATTTCAAACTTTTATCCAATCAGATGTACAGATAACTTTTCCCATGGTGCATCTCATGTTTACTTCACCATATAAAAGTCCATTACACGTTGCCATCTTTGTCAGTTCTCTAATGCCTGCAGGCAGTATATCTGATTATTTATATAAAAAAGATCTACAACCCAGCAGGCATGTCAGCTCCCAGGTTCACCAAGGAGGAGAGCGCTGCACTGGTCCACACCATCAAGGACTTTTATCCCCAGCTGTTTGGGAACAAGAGGAGGTTGACAGATGCGCCTGTTAAGAAGGCCCTCTGGGAGTCTATCACCAATGCGGTTAGATTGGTGTGTGACGTCCAGAGGACCCAGGATCAGATCATGAGGAGATTCAGAGATATGAGGTTGCGGTTAACAAAAAAAGTCAACCTCATAAGGGACTGGGTACAAGCCCGTAAAAGAGTTGGCAAAAGAGAGGCCCCGCGGAAACTGTACCTACTCCCTTATGAGGTGACTTTATGCGAGCTCCTCAATCTCCGGGTCCCCAAAAGATTCAGATCCTCGCCATCCTCGGCCTCCTCTTCTTCCCTCCCAGCTGCGGGATCTGAAAGTCCTGACGCGGGGGCCAGGGCAGCTGCTTCTCCGTCCGGTGACCTGGGAGGAGATGGAGAATCTGAACCAGGTAATTATCCAACTTCATATAATATCTTAATATTTTTTTTTTAATCAAAAAATGTGTATATAGTCAGATACTAAACCTATACAGATCTCACAACATACACTACATATGATGTTTAGATATCTGATTTTAGATTAGTGACACATGAAATAGGAATGATGTGTCTTGCGCTCTACAGAATATGCGTCACAGAGCGAAAATGGAATTTCGCATACACGTTAACATGGCTTTGCTGTAAGTGGCATTGCTTTATACATGTTGGTCAAATGACGGATGCGTAATTCCGCTTTGAATCATTGCGCAATGATCGCGAAAATGGAATTGCGCATACACATTAACATGGCTTTGCTGTAAGTGGCATTGCTTTATACATGTTGGTCAAATGACGGATGCGTAATTCCGCTTTGAATCATTGCGCAATGATCGCGAAAATGGAATTGCGCATACACGTTAACATGGCTTTGCTGTAAGTGGCATTGCTTTATACATGTTGGTCAAATGACGGATGCGTAATTCCGCTTTGAATCATTGCGCAATGATCGCGAAAATGGAATTGCGCATACACGTTAACATGGCTTTGCTGTAAGTGGCATTGCTTTATACATGTTGGTCAAATGACGGATGCGTAATTCCGCTTTGAATCATTGTGCAATGATCGCGAAAATGGAATTGCGCATACACGTTAACATGGCTTTGCTGTAAGTGGCATTGATTTATACATGTTGGTCAAAATGAAATGTGAATTATTATATATGTAAAGAATACAGTATTCTTATTTTCAATATTATACATAATAAAAAAAGAAGAATCCAAATAAATTATAACATATGCCCATCAATTGATTAAAATGAAATAACACCAAAAAATAATTAAAGCTACAGTAAACAACACAACTGATTGAAAATAAGAGTACAGGATATATTTATCATGAATTGAATTGAGGAAACAATTAACTCATGGGACTACCAAAGGATTAATAGTTTTAAATTGATTTGCTAATAATGTAAAGATTTTAAACATGGCATGATTTGTATTAATGATATGCAATCCTCATTTAATATATTACAGATATGGATGTTGCTGCTGGATCCTTAAGACAGGGCTTGTCACAGTATGGTATGTCTCATTTTAATTGACATTTGTCTTAGAAACATGGACAGAACATTACATACTAAATCCACATTGTTCAATATTTATATGTAATGTCCCTTTAATAGATGAAAATTAAATAATTCTTTGGATATCCTTAAATAACATATTAGAATTGAATTGCATGCTCAATCCCATTCATTACATCAACATATGGAGTAGAGAATTCATTAACACCAACATTGTCAAATCAATATAATTTTATATTAAAGGGATACTGAGCTACAATTATTAATGTTGTCATTCAGATAGAGTATGCAATATTAATAAACATTTAAATATAATACTATCATCATATGTGAAATATTCTATTGCTAAATGTATTTTAAAATCAAGAATGTACGTTTATCTGCATCTCCATTTTGGTTGACCAACCTGGGTTTTTATTGATGATTGGTGGATACCTTCAACAAACAATATTTATTGAATACAATATTGCTTATCTGCCTTTAAGATTAAAATGTAGCAACATTCAAATTATAATAGGAGTCAATGTTAAATCATTTTGAACAGTTTGAACAGAGAAATCAATTATTTAAATTAATCATGTCAGTGTCCCTTTAATAAACAATAGATTCATTCATCTTTACATTCTTTGGATTAAACAATATTGATATATAATTCACATATTCACTGTTGGAGTTACTTTATAGATATCAGCATACTCTAACAGCACCATGATTACATATTTGTACTAATCAATTTGGTTTTGTATTGTGATAAATATGTGTTGTGTCCTAAACAAGATTACTGTACATTGCACAAATGGCTCGATGTGCCACATGTGTTTGTTTAGATTTGTCAACAGCTGTTCTTCAAAATGTGGTTTGTGTGTATTCTTTTAAGAACATTGATCAATGGGTATATTTAGATATGCAATAGCATCGTATGAGATGAGTTTGATGTCTAATATAGTCTGAAATTAAACATATGTTCAATACATCATTTTTAACAGAATCCCCTTGATTCAATCAAGCATTTTTTGGTTTAATGACTGCTCTATTCTTCACATTTTCAAGTTGATTTTAATCTTAAAATTCGATACAGATGTGATTTAGTGATATCCCAAATGTGTTTACTAATATATATCTATATCATTCATAGAGAGAGTTGGTGTGGTGAGCCCACAGTAATCCAGCAGTGACACAGAGCCGCCTTTGCGGTCTCCTGGTAAGTCCATTGACTCATTTATATGTCATTGAAGGTGTATTGGTAATCAATATTATGAGCATGATTCTGATGAAGCATAACATTTGAAACAAACATATAATTTTCTCTTCTGATTATATATTAATTTTCTTTTAATATTGAAAGAATAATAATTAAAACTTTATTAGTCTACACATTTGTTATTCAGAAGATGTATAGCATATGTTTGTTTCCATGTTCATTTTTGACAACAGTCATCAAGTGATACACACATGAGAAATCTTAAATGTTCTATGTACTATGCTTTTGTGATTTTTAAATTAATACAAACAATACATCGAAAATCTGAATCATTGAGAATAACAAATCTAATGTAATTTGTATGCTCCATCAAAATGATGTAAATCATAACTTTGGGTGTGTATATCTTTAATGCAATATTGATGTGTGTCTTTGAACAACAGTAACATATGTTATAATATCTGATCTTAACGTGTACACAACATGTTATGTTTTACAGAGATTGATTTAACATGTGTGACGGAGGAGGAAGAGGCTGCCTTGGAGTCTGATGGTATGTGAAATATATCTATCATGTTTCCAACATGTTGCTTTATTGGAAATCATTTTATTGAAGACATTCAAAGTCTACAGCTTTTGCACTTTAAAAAGGAATATTATTTGTCTGTTCAAATACACTATTGCCCCCTTTCTATATCAGGCAGCATTAAAATATTATTATTTTTAAAAATGTATAATTCATGCCATCATTATGTCACATGCATATTCCAGGCCAAAACACAATAATAATGTTATAATTGTACAGACAGTAATTGATATTCATCTGAGTGCCTATATGCATACCATATCCTCATTTCATAATTGTTTACAAATTCAAACACACTTCTAAGTATATTGAAAACATAATCAATTTGAAATGCGTTGATTTGATTTCATGATGTATGAGATGTTAATATATATTTTTTAAATTTTCAGATGGATCCGCCACTTCTGGTCATCTGGTTTCCGCCCCTGCCCAGTCCCCTGACCAGTCACAGACCCCTGCCCATGCCCAGACCCCTGCCCATGCCCAGACCCCTGCCCATGCCCAGACCACTGCCCAGGCCTAGACTCCTGCCCATGCCCAGACCACTGCCCATGCCCAGACTCCTGCCCATGCCCAGACCCCTGCCGGCCCTTCCCATTTATCATTTCCTGCCCCTCCCAAAAAACGCCCGTACAACCCCCTTCGCCACTCTCCCCGTATTATGGCCCGTACAGCTGCCCAGACCCCAACTCCCCACTCCCCAGCTGTACGGCCTACCCCGGAGCAGCAGCTCATCCCTCCCCAAGCCAATCCCATCCCTCCCCAACCCAATCCCATCCCCCCCCCCTGTCTCAACCTTCATTGTCCTGGGTGTCGGATTGTCCTTCCCAGGCACAGCTGTAAGTATCATTCAAAATCAACATTATAAGATACTTAAAGGTACACTGAAGGTAAATATTTTCTATTGTGATTCAAATAGAGCATGCAATGTTAATCAAATTTATAATTTACTACTCTTATGAATTATTCTTCATTCTCTTGATATCTTTATTGAAACAAAGAAATGCCTATAATTAATTTTAAATAGAAAATAATTGTGGACATCATTTCTTTATTGTTGGATGAATGTATCCATCAACCAGCAGGGACAAACAAAGTTGATAAACAAATATGGCCTGCCCTAAAAACCGACATTCTTGCATTCAAAATCTAGCTATTGAATTCAAACATTTAAAGAATATGTGTAATTTTTAAATATTTGTAATGTCATGCTCTATCTGAATCAGTCAATTAAATATTTAGGTTCAGTGTCCCTTTAATTTGATATCACTACATATACCAATCACCACTACTTGGATCCAACAATTAATGTACACATGTTTATACATTATCTCTTGTCTAACCCAGTGGGAATGTAATTTCTTCAGGTTGCTATGTTTACACAGCTTGTCCTCAATGCCAAAATGTTTAAGGATAGGTGTGCCTACCACAGTATAATTAAAATATTTAAATTGCTAATGTAAGTACAATGTAAATCAATTAACAAGATTTGATACACTCAAGCTGTATAAGTGGATCATCTAAAACCAATTAAAGGGGACAACATGTTTGAGTAAACTGTCCCTTTAATGATTTCGGTCTGTCTGAATAACATATTTCATGTGTAAAGACTAAAATTTAAACTAATTGATGTAAAGAATGATTTGTCTTTATGATGACAATGTATCTTTGCTTATTTTTTCGTCTGTTGTGTAATTATCATTAATATTTAATGTATTCTTTATTTTAGGCTGTGACTCAGCATGGCTCATGCTAGAAGGTATAGCAAGAGTAGAGCAGGCCGTGTTGAGGAACGCAGCTGTCCTGAGAGGGATGAACGACACCATGCAGGCCCAGCTCCGGGTTCAGGACTTGACTCTGCGTGAAATTATGCGATTAAGTTCAAGGCCTGAATCTGGAGCTGGACATGCACAGGACGATGAAGAGGATGACCAGTAAGTGGAGGATCTGGAGATGCTCCAAGGTGGCAGATAAGAATCCTCCGTCCACATGTTGATGTTTTTTTTTATTGTTGCCATTTGGCCTTCTTCAAAGTTTATTGTTGTGCCTGTTGCACTCTTTTACCTTGTCATATGTCTCCAATGGGGCTATGGTGGCCCTTGGCAACTCTCTTCATGGACTGTGATGCACTCTTTTACCTTGTCATATGTCTCCAATGGGGCTATGGTGGCCCTTGGCAACTCTCTTCATGGACTGTGATGCACTGTGTTACCTTGTCATATGTCTCCAATGGGGCTATGGTGGCCCTTGGCAACTCTCTTCATGGACTGTGATGCACTGTGTTACCTTGTCATATGTCTCCAATGGGGCTATGGTGGCCCTTGGCAACTCTCTTCATGGACTGTGATGCACTGTGTTACCTTGTCATATGTCTCCAATGGGGCTATGGTGGCCCTTGGCAACTCTCTTCATGGACTGTGATGCACTGTGTTACCTTGTCATATGTCTCCAATGGGGCTATGCTGGCCCTTGGTAACTCTCTTCATGGACTGTGATGCACTCTTTTACCTTGTCATATGTCTCCAATGGGGCTATGGTGGCCCTTGGCAACTCTCTTCATGGACTGTGATGCACTGTGTTACCTTGTCATATGTCTCCAATGGGGCTATGGTGGCCCTTGGCAACTCTCTTCATGTACTGTGATGCACTGTGTTACCTTGTCATATGTCTCCAATGGGGCTATGGTGGCCCTTGGCAACTCTCTTCATGGACTGTGATGCACTGTGTTACCTTGTCATATGTCTCCAATGGGGCTATGGTGGCCCTTGGCAACTCTCTTCATGGACTGTGATGCACTGTGTTACCTTGTCATATGTCTCCAATGGGGCTATGGTGGCCCTTGGCAACTCTCTTCATGGACTGTGATGCACTGTGTTACCTTGTCATATGTCTCCAATGGGGCTATGGTGGCCCTTGGCAACTCTCTTCATGGACTGTGATGCACTGTGTTACCTTGTCATATGTCTCCAATGGGGCTATGGTGGCCCTTGGCAACTCTCTTCATGTACTGTGATGCACTGTGTTACCTTGTCATATGTCTCCAATGGGGCTATGGTGGCCCTTGGCAACTCTCTTCATGGACTGTGATGCACTGTGTTACCTTGTCATATGTCTCCAATGGGGCTATGCTGGCCCTTGGTAACTCTCTTCATGGACTGTGATGCACTCTTTTACCTTGTCATATGTCTCCAATGGGGCTATGGTGGCCCTTGGCAACTCTCTTCATGGACTGTGATGCACTGTGTTACCTTGTCATATGTCTCCAATGGGGCTATGCTGGCCCTTGGTAACTCTCTTCATGGACTGTGATGCACTCTTTTACCTTGTCATATGTCTCCAATGGGGCTATGGTGGCCCTTGGCAACTCTCTTCATGGACTGTGATGCACTGTGTTACCTTGTCATATGTCTCCAATGGGGCTATGGTGGCCCTTGGCAACTCTCTTCATGGACTGTGATGCACTGTGTTACCTTGTCATATGTCTCCAATGGGGCTATGGTGGCCCTTGGCAACTCTCTTCATGGACTGTGATGCACTCTTTTACCTTGTCATATGTCTCCAATGGGGCTATGGTGGCCCTTGGCAACTCTCTTCATGGACTGTGATGCACTGTGTTACCTTGTCATATGTCTCCAATGGGGCTATGCTGGCCCTTGGTAACTCTCTTCATGGACTGTGATGCACTGTGTTACCTTGTCATATGTCTCCAATGGGGCTATGGTGGCCCTTGGCAACTCTCTTCATGGACTGTGATGCACTGTGTTACCTTGTCATATGTCTCCAATGGGGCTATGGTGGCCCTTGGTAACTCTCTTCATGGACTGTGATGCACTCTTTTACCTTGTCATATGTCTCCAATGGGGCTATGCTGGCCCTTGGTAACTCTCTTCATGGACTGTGATGCACTCTTTTACCTTGTCATATGTCTCCAATGGGGCTATGGTGGCCCTTGGCAACTCTCTTCATGGACTGTGATGCACTGTGTTACCTTGTCATATGTCTCCAATCGGGCTATGGTGGCCCTTGGCAACTCTCTTCATGGACTGTGATGCACTGTGTTACCTTGTCATATGTCTCCAATGGGGCTATGCTGGCCCTTGGTAACTCTCTTCATGGACTGTGATGCACTCTTTTACCTTGTCATATGTCTCCAATGAGGCTATGGTGGCCCTTGGCAACTCTCTTCATGGACTGTGATGCACTGTGTTACCTTGTCATATGTCTCCAATGGGGCTATGGTGGCCCTTGGTAACTCTCTTCATGGACTGTGATGCACTGTGTTACCTTGTCATATGTCTCCAATGGGGCTATGGTGGCCCTTGGTAACTCTCTTCATGGACTGTGATGCACTCTTTTACCTTGTCATATGTCTCCAATGGGGCTATGCTGGCCCTTGGTAACTCTCTTCATGGACTGTGATGCACTCTTTTACCTTGTCATATGTCTCCAATGGGGCTATGGTGGCCCTTGGCAACTCTCTTCATGGACTGTGATGCACTGTGTTACCTTGTCATATGTCTCCAATGGGGCTATGCTGGCCCTTGGTAACTCTCTTCATGGACTGTGATGCACTCTTTTACCTTGTCATATGTCTCCAATGAGGCTATGGTGGCCCTTGGCAACTCTCTTCATGGACTGTGATGCACTGTGTTACCTTGTCATATGTCTCCAATGGGGCTATGGTGGCCCTTGGCAACTCTCTTCATGGACTGTGATGCACTGTGTTACCTTGTCATATGTCTCCAATGGGGCTATGCTGGGCCTTGGTAACTCTCTTCATGGACTGTGATGCACTGTTTTACCTTGTCATATGTCTCCAATGGGGCTATGGTGGCCCTTGGCAACTCTCTTCATGGACTGTGATGCACTCTGTTACCTTGTCATATGGCTCAAATATTCCTTATTTTTACAAGATTATTTCTAAACGTTGTTGATGTTTTCTTACATACTAATAAAAGACATGTCATTGCACGATTCTTTGTCCTTATTCTTCATGTTATTTTTTGAAAGCTCTAGTTTATCTTGTTGATCCTTAAAGGGACCTACCAAAAATAATTGTTTTTTCAAAAATCATATATGTAAGACAATTGTAAATGACTTTAAGATTAACATATCCAATGTAATCTTATTATTTGTCTTTATATATTTTTCTCTTAGCTTTATCATTGCATGATTATGATTAGCATAGTAATTGTTTTATATATGTATATATAGATTGTTATTTGTGTATATATGTATATTTCAATTTTCACATCCATGTGTGTATTTAGAAACTCTGCATGAATTGATGCACCTTTAACAAATGATCTGAGGATTGATACAATGATATAATCCCTGTAAAGTGTTCATTTTATTGAAATAGTATTGTCTATGTGTATCCTCTTTTTAAAAACAAAATAATGTCCCTTTAAGTGATGGTGAGCACAATTGTTAATGAATGTATTTCCATTTCTAAAGCGTTTTTGTCCTTTTTACATGAACAAGGACATATAATCTTATTAATAAACAATCTTATTGTAATGTTGACAGCACATGTATTTCATTTTCTATTCTATCTTATTGTAAAAGTGTAACCAAATAAATCTCTGTGTGTAATGCAAATATTTTAGATGATGAATATTTTTTAACAAATATGTTAACAAAATACTTCTCCTCCCATATATGGCTATAGGTAGGCTGACCATATTTAAACTTGAATAAATGACACGTTTAATCAATCCATGTATCATTATTGTTATTCCAAAACAATCAAAACATATCTTAAAACATCAATGGCATATGTATTTCTCATGTGTATCTTTTAAATGTTAAAGATATACACCATAGCTATAGTTCAAGGGACAGTCAAGTCCGAAAAGATGATTCATGATTTCGTGACATTCCTAGATAGCAATCTAGACACATACTAGTTCCTAAAATATAAATACGTTTCTTAGTGATATGCCAAGCTGTCAACTGAGTCCTTGTATTGGCTGCGGTTTTTCAGCGATCTCGGATGCGCCATGTTGCTTAAAACGTCACCTGCCAGGCTGTCCAATGATTCCTTGTATTGACTGACGTTCTTACGTGATCAAGAATGTGCCTTTTATTGGATGGCGTTTTGATGCGATCAAGGATGCGCCTTTTTTTTTGGGCATTCTTACGTGATCAAGAATGTGCCTTTTATTGGATGGCGTTCTTACGTGATCAAGGAAGTGCCATGTTAAGACGTCACATGCAAAGGTAAAAAAAGTCTGATTGTATTATGTAGTCCCGCAATATTTGTTTGTGCACGTTAAACACGTTTGTGACTGCAGCCAATTTTAAAAACCTTGCGAATATGTATTATTTTCATCATGTTACATTGTTGACCCGTAGCTGATAAAGACCACCACATTTTCTTTTGCTGGATGTCTGGTTGAATAAACGAACGAAAGCAAAATGTTTTCATGCATATGATATTTCGAGGCAAGTGCAAATCTCTATAGTCCATGTTGTTTAATATGTTTGTCAACAATATGTTCCTTTTTCAGAAAAATGACTGTTGTGTTTAATGTTAAAGATATCTAATTAATAAATATGCGCTATTGTGTTAGAATAAAGTAATCAATATGCATTTAGCTTTATCATATGCTAAATATATGATGCCGACTTCTTCTAAATGTAATTTCGTTGTATATTTTATTAAAGGTTCATTAGACACTCACATTATAAATGAAATCTTTTAATTTGGTCTCTAGTTAGATAGTCCATTGTTTAACAAATACACGTTTCATTTTGCTTCTGTTCAAATAAAATGTAATTAATTATCAGACTCCTCGCCAAGCCTCTAAGTTTCATGTGAGTACCATCTCCAGCTTTCTCCTGTTTTGTGTATGATGGTGTATTGTCTTGTTTTACGGTTGTAATGGGGGTTCATCTATATTTTCAATAGAGCTAACCCGATTTTCTTTGAAAGTGTTTGAAGCTTTGTAATATTGATATCAGTATATGTTAATCTTGTTGTTTGTAGTAGTGTCTATTACATACAGTTCTGTTAAAAATATAGTATACTGTCCCTTTAATGCAAATGCTGATTTTTGTATCATGTATGAGTTCCACATTGTTTAATCTTCAAATATATTATTGTTAGCATATTTTCACCCCCCACTCCTAAAAGGACTTTAAACCATATTCATTGTTCAAACAAATGTCTTTCTAAAAAAAAATTAACACAATAATGTCTCTTTAAGAAAATAGACTTTATTTAACACGTCAATATAAATCTGATTTCAATATTTAATTTTTGAACAAGTACATGTAGATATACCAACAAGCTTCAAATATGTGTTAGCATATGTAATTTTGTTAAAGGGACAGTTTAGAAAACAAATAATGTTTTGCATTATTCTAAAAGTCAATTTTGTAATATCAATGATATCAAATGTTTCTCACCAATTAATCATTTGTCTGTGTTTATTTAAATTTGCTAGCTAAACCTATGAGGTTTGTGTGCTCATTTCTTCGAGCTTGAAGAGTGCATGTAATCATTATACAATTTGACCACTAGAGGGCATTTGGATAGCATTTGTATATGTAAAACCTTGTGCTCATACAGCATATTATTTACCATGTATTGATCATTGATATCTAAAATGTTGTTATGTCAGAACAACAAATAAGTGGTCATTTTTCCTAGTCATAGATACAAGGTTAAGCACATAAGTCACACGTATTTCTCCATGTTTTGTTGTTTCCAACTTGATAATGCGTAATACAGTGTTTTCTTTGTAATCAATAATTTTCTGACTGTCCCTTTAAGCTGTGTTATTGGCATTCAAACAGTAATATGCCATCATGGATAATTGTAATGGTAATTTTGTTTGCGATTCGGGAAACAGTTTGGACATCACATCACAGAAACCAATCAATATCATGAACAAGGATAGGTATGTGATGATGTGGTTTTCACACACTTATAACCCACACTCTGCAAACAATCTGCCTCCATGGACCCGGTCCCATAGAAGTAGATTATATACAGAGTGTGGTCCACAAGTGTATGAAAACCACATCATCACATACCTATCCATTACACATTAAATAAAAAAAACATTAAAGATGAAAATAAATACTTACTTCCTCTTCCTTCCCCTCTTCCCACGGGGCTGAGGCTCTGGGAGGGGCAACTGCCGACTCCGAAGAGTTCTCCTTGGAGATGTTGTGGGAAGAGTGGAAGGAAGAGTACTGGGACGACCAAGGTGAGAAGGAGAAGATGGCTGAGGAGGAGAAGATGGCTGAGGAGGAGAAGATGGCTGAAGAGGAGGAGATGGCTGAAGAGGAGGAGATGGCTGAAGAGGAGTAGATGGCCCGGCAGGAGTAGATGGGCCGGCAGGAGGAGATGGCCCAGCTGCAGGAGGCCCAGCAGCAAGAGGCCCAGCAGCAGGAGGCCCAGCAGCAGGAGGCGGACCAGGAGGTAGACCAGCATGCGCCTCCCGGAAAAAATTGAACATTTCTTGGTGCAGATTAATGATTCGGTTTTGGCCTTGTTCGATTCTATTAAGTATGTTTATTATTTGGTTTTGTCCTTCAATTATTTGATTTTGTCCATCAAGAATTCGAGTTCGGCCTTCGATATTTTGTATCCGGGAGTTACGCATCTGGTCTATGTAGTCCAGTAGAACCCGCACCTCCGCTATTTCCTCTTGTTGTGCTTGGCGGGGTACCCGTGCACGGCGGGGTGCCCGTGCACGGCGGTGTGCGGGTCCTTGAGGGTCCTCTGGTTCCGCTGGCTCCTCTGCTTCCGGGGCCTCTTCATCAGCTTCCGTGCGCTCTTCGTCACGGGGGGCCTCTTCCCTCCGAAGTGGAAATTCCTCCCCACCACTCTCATCCCGGGGAGATGGATGAGGCTGTGTTTCCTGTGCTGCCTCCTCCCCAGACTCTGTATATTTAAAAAAAATTTTTTTTTATATATTAGCATATTTGCAAAAGAAGCTTTAAATGACTTAGCTTACGATACAATTACAAATGCAGCCTCATTAATCCACTTTGAAATCTAACAAACAATCAATACGATTTCCGCATTTTCTAAACCGTGTTTGTGATATCTCTGGTCAATCTGAATGTTTTCGCGTTTGTTTTCAGTCTGTTTAAATGCACACCTAACCTATAGCCTAGATACTGATTTAACCGCAAAGTAATTGAATGCGTGTAAACAACGTTATAGCATTAATCTGATCCTTAAAGGGACATGAAACCCAATGTTTTATCTTTCATGATTTAGAAGCATACATTTATTATCAACTTTCTAATGTACTTTTCTTATCTAATTAGCTTCATTCTCTGGATATTCTTTGCTGAAAAGCATATCTAAATATGCTTATAAGATGCTGATTGTTAGCTGAATATAGCTGCCTCCTGTGATTGTTTCACCGTGTGCATGGCTATTTCTTCATTAAAATATATCTCAAGAATGATTCAAATTAGGTAATATAAGTACATTTGAATGTTTTGTCAAATTGTACTCGCTACCTCAATCATGAAAGTAAATGTTTGCGTATAATGTCCCTTGAAATACATTCGTATGTGAATTTATTGTTCAATGAGCTTACCGTCAGATGAGAGTGGCAGGTTCCCGGTATCAATTCCTCCGATACCGACTATTTCCACCTCGGAGATGCTGGGCCGCAACATTTCCTCCCATCGGCAGTACTCTATTTCCAGGGCAGATCCGCCACCGGTTCCTGCGGCATGTCGGGCCTCCAGGCTTAACTTTTTCTTGAGATCCATCTTACAGTCCCGGTAGCAATGTTTTATCGAATCCAGATCTCTGTTCCGGCCACCCACTGCATTGACTGCATTTCTTATCTCATTCCAGAGCCTCCTCTTGTCAGTCGGGGTAGTCTTCTCGTGCTGCAGCCTCCTATACCTGGCCATATAGGCCTCTACGAGGGCCTCCTTCTCCTCCATCGAAAACCTCGCCTCCCTAGTCACCTTGGCCTTCCCCTGTGACGATGCCCTCTGTTTCCCGGACTGTGAAGCCCTACTCTGTCCGCCACTGGGCCCAGCCACTTGTTCATCTTGAACCAAGTGGCTGGGTCCACCCCCGCTTCCTGCCCCCCTTCCTGCCCCCCTTCCTGCCCTGTTCCTCTCCCCCTCCCTCTCCTCCCCCCTCTACCTCTCCCCTGCCTGGCCTCCATCTGTTCCCTAAACTAAACCCCAAATAATCAAACAAAAAGTGAGTGTGATGAAATGAAAGGGGGTCAAAATAAAGAAATAAAAAGACAAAAAAAGTGCTGAAAGTGTGAGA
Source organism: Bombina bombina (assembly GCF_027579735.1). Taxonomy (NCBI): domain Eukaryota; kingdom Metazoa; phylum Chordata; class Amphibia; order Anura; family Bombinatoridae; genus Bombina; species Bombina bombina. The sequence continues at coordinate 1,089,069,880 of NC_069499.1, forward strand.
GGGATGTAAAAAAACAAAGAGGGTAAGGAGTATTTAAATAAACCAAAAGAAGAAGAAGACTAAAAGGAGGATATGTAAACTAAATGTAACTAATGGATGGGTATGGGATGGGTATGGGGTATGGGATAAGAGTAAATGGGATGAAAGGGAATGGGACTACAGGGAATGGGGTATGGAGTGTAGTATGAGGGGGTAAGGGGTATGGAGTGTATATAGTGTTATTGATAAGTGTATGTATGTATTGAATGTGTTTGCGTGTAAATGTGTTACGTGTACAGAAAAATCACTCGCTCGCTCGCTAACTCACACTACTACTAATTCTCACTAACACACTACTACTAATTCTCACTAACAAACACTCCCACTAACTCTCACTAACTACCACTAACTGACGCTCCCACTAACAACTCTCACTAACAACTCCCACTCCCACTAACTCACTCACGCTCCCACTAACAGACTCTCTCCCACTCCCACTAACTCCCACTAACTCACTCACGATAACACTAACAACTAACTCTCTCACGCTAACACTAACTCACTCACAATAATGCACCAACTCTCTAATCTTAAACCTCCAATCTCCAAAGACCCAACAGCAATACAGTCAAAGAAGCACTGCTTGTGTGGTGCTTATATACCCTGTGTAAATGTTTAATGATGTACCAATTTCCGTTGTAAATTGTGTTCAGGTGTGCTTTATTAGCAATTAATATTAGTGAAATGTGTATTAGTTGTGTGAATTTGCGCATGCTCATTTTGAGTTAGTATTTGTGGAATGTGTAGAATGCGATGATGTCATAGTGGTCGTTTTCTCTAACATTGTCCAATAGTATTCTTTTTAAATGTGAATTTGCGATGGTGTGGTATTAGTGAAGTGTTGTATATGTATGTTTGTCCTAATATATAGTTATATTGAATGCGATTTTTTTTCTAGTGTATGTATATATTTTTTATTCCTTGTTGTTATTTTGCGAATTTCCGCATCTTAAAGTATATGCGTATTCCCCGTATTAAATTTTATTAAAAATCCCCCCGCTTGTGAATGTGTAATGCTTGTGTGCTTTGTTGATTGATTGTTGTTGTGACATTTGCGGCGTGTTATTGTTGTGCATGATGTGGTATGCGTCATATGACCGAGCTGTGCGTATTCTCGCGAGATCGAGTGTTAGGTGAAAAAAGCTATTTTTTTGCTTTCCCATTGATCTCTATGGGAGACTGTCTAACGCGGGCAGTATTCCGCGTGTGACATACACGCGTTAGGAGCATCGTTAGATGGTCTTTTTTGAACTCTAAATACCTGAGTCAAACAATGCCGTGCGTTAGACATAAAACACGCGTGGCGTTAGCAACCCATCTACCGCCGAACTCCAAATCTAGCCGATAGTGTTTAATGTTATAACAACTTTTTAAATCACAGTGATGAACTTCATACACAAAACCATGTAAGTGCTACTTTTCATCTTTGAACATCATTTGTGATGTTCAAAGATGAAAAGTAGCACTTACATAGTTTTGTGTATGAAGTTCATAACTGTGATTTAAAAAGTTGTTATAACATTAAACACTATGGCCTAGATTTGGAGTTTGGCGGTAGCCGTGAAAACCAACGTTAGAGGCTCCTAACGCTGGTTTTAGGCTACCGCCGGTATTTGGAGTCACTCAAAAAAGGGTCTAACGCTCACTTTTCAGCCGCGACTTTTCCATACCGCAGATCCCCTTACGTCAATTGCGTATCCTATCTTTTCAATGGGATCTTTCTAACTCCGGTATTTAGAGTCGTGTCTGAAGTGAGCGTTAGAAATCTAACGACAAAACTCCAGCCGCAGAAAAAAGCCAGGAGTTAAGAGCTTTCTGGGCTAACGCCGGTTCATAAAGCTCTTAACTACTGTGCTCTAAAGTACACTAACACCCATAAACTACCTATGTACCCCTAAACCAAGGTCCCCCCACATCGCCGCCACTCGATTAAATTTTTTTAACCCCTAATCTGCCGACCGCACCTACGTTATACTTATGTACACCTAATCTGCTGCCCCTAACACCGCCGACCCCTGTATTATATTTATTAACCCCTAACCTGCCCCCCACAACGTCGCCGCCAGCTACCTACAATAATTAACCCCTAATCTGCCGACCGTAAAGCGCCACCACCTACATTATAGCTATGTACCCCTAATCTGCTGCCCCTAACACCGCCGACCCCTATATTATATTTATTAACCCCTAATCTGCCGCCATCAATGTCGCCTCCACCTGCCTACACTTATTAACCCCTAATCTGCCGACCGGACCGCACCGCTATTATAATAAATTTATTAACCCCTAATCCGCCTCACTAACCCTATAATAAATAGTATTAACCCCTAATCTGCCCTCCCTAACATCGCCGACACCTAACTTCAAACATTAACCCCTAATCTGCCGACCGGAGCTCACCGCTATTCTAATAAATGTATTAACCCCTAAAGCTAAGTCTAACCCTAACACTAACACCCCCCTAAGTTAAATATAATTTACATCTAACGAAATTAATTAACTATTTTTAAATAAATTATTCCTATTTAAAGCTAAATACTTACCTGTAAAATAAATCCTAATATAGCTACAATATAAATTATAATTATATTATAGCTATTTTAGGATTTATATGTATTTTACAGGTAACTTTGTATTTATTTTAACCAGGTACAATAGCTATTAAATAGTTAAGAACTATGTAATAGCTAAAATAGTTAAAATAATTACAAATTTACCTGTAAAATAAATCCTAACCTAAGTTACAATTAAACCTAACACTACACTATCAATAAATAAATTAAATAAAATACCTATAATTATCTACAATTAAACCTAACACTACACTATCAATAAATAAATTAAATACAATTCCTACAAATAACTACAATGAAATAAACTAACTAAAGTACAAAAAATAAAAAAGAACTAAGTTACAAAAAATAAATAAATATTTACAAACATAAGAAAAATATTACAACAATTTAAACTAATTACACCTACTCTAAGCCCCCTAATAAAATAACAAAGCCCCCCAAAATAAAAAAAATGCCCTACCCTATTCTAAATTACTAAAGTTCAGAGCTCTTTTACCTTACCAGCCCTGAACAGGGCCCTTTGCGGGGCATGCCCCAAGAAGTTCAGCTCTTTTGCCTGTAAAAAAAAACATACAATACCCCCCCCCCAACATTACAACCCACCACCCACATACCCCTAATCTAACCCAAACCCCCCTTAAATAAACCTAACACTAAGCCCCTGAAGATCTTCCTACCTTATCTTCACCATACCAGGTTCACCGATCGATCCAGAAGAGCTCCTCCGATGTCCTGATCCAAGCCCATGCGGGGGGCTGAAGAGGTCCATGATCCGGCTGAAGTCATCATCCAAGCGGGAGCTGAAGAGGTCCATGATCCGGCTGAAGTCTTCATCCAAGCGGGAGCTGAAGAGGTCCATGATCCGGATGAAGTCTTCTATCAACGGCATCTTCAATCTTCTTTCTTCGGGAGCCATCATCTTCCATCCGACGCAGAACATCCTCTTCTCCCGACGCCTACTAGCCGAATGACGGTTCCTTTAAATGACGTTATCCAAGATGGCGTCCCTCGAATTCCGATTGGCTGATAGGATTCTATCAGCCAATCAGAATTAAGGTAGGAATATTCTGATTGGCTGATGGAATCAGATTGAGCTTGCATTCTATTGGCTGATCGGAACAGCCAATAGAATGCGAGCTCAATCTGATTGGCTGATTGAATCAGCCAATCGGATTGAACTTGATTCTGATTGGCTGATTCCATCAGCCAATCAGAATATTCCTACCTTAATTCCGATTGGCTGATAGAATCCTATCAGCCAATCGGAATTCGAGGGACGCCATCTTGGTCATTTAAAGGAACCGTCATTCGGCTAGTAGGCGTCGGGAGAAGAGGATGTTCCGCGTCGGATGGAAGATGATGGCTCCCGAAGAAAGAAGATTGAAGATGCCGTTGATAGAAGACTTCATCCGGATCATGGACCTCTTCAGCTCCCGCTTGGATGAAGACTTCAGCCGGATCATGGACCTCTTCAGCTCCCGCTTGGATGATGACTTCAGCCGGATCATGGACCTCTTCAGCCCCCCGCTTGGGCTTGGATCAGGACATCGGAGGAGCTCTTCTGGATCGATCGGTGAACCTGGTATGGTGAATATAAGGTAGGAAGATCTTCAGGGGCTTAGTGTTAGGTTTATTTAAGGGGGGTTTGGGTTAGATTAGGGGTATGTGGGGGGGGTATTGTATGTTTTTTTTTACAGGCAAAAGAGCTGAACTTCTTGGGGCATGACCCGCAAAGGGCCCTGTTCAGGGCTGGTAAGGTAAAAGAGCTTTGAACTTTAGTAATTTAGAATAGGGTAGGGCATTTTTTTATTTTGGGGGGCTTTGTTATTTTATTAGGGGGCTTAGAGTTAGGTGTAATTAGTTTAACCTTTTAATGCTGTTATGCCGTTCCATTCCGTCATAATTACACTGGGCTTTAGAGCCGTTATGACGGAATAGAACGGCATAACGGTTTTCAGCTCCTGTGCCCCCTCCGATATTTTGTTTGTTGTGGATCCGGTTGGGGGATGTGCCTAGCACCTCTGGCACTCCCCCAGGATCCAATCAGCATGGAGGGGGTGTATCAATTGTCCCCTGTAACACTGTAGCAGCCAATGAGTGGAATCATTGGCTGTTACAAGTGTATCCCCTTCCTCTCTGCTCTCAGTGCGATCTGATAGAGAGAGGAAGACAGTTTAGTGTTTGTAGTGCTAGAGAGGGGAAAATATATATATAAAAAAAATAAATACCATATATATATATAGATATATTTTTTTTGCTGATGATCACAGAGCTGCTACTGTGATCAGCCTAATATAACTTGGTTATCCAGTTAGGGCTTTGATCAGTGTTGATCAAAAGCTTTGGGGGTTTATTTGTGGGGGTTACAAATATATATATATATTGTTTTCGCTGCTGATCACTGAGCTGCTACTGTGATCAGCCTAATATTACAGTGATCAGCCTGTCAGGGCTTTGATCAGTGCCCAAAAGTTTATTTGTGGGGATCTTTAGTTATTATTAACCCCTTCCCTGCTGTTCCCAATCACTACCCTTCCCAGTTCCTTTTTTATTTTTAGTTTATAAAAAAATATATATATATATATATAAAGAAAAACTCATAATTTAAAAAAAAAAAAAAAATCTGAGGGAATAGGGTGGGTGGGTATAGGTGGATGGTAATTGGGAGGTGGTCATTGGGGTGGTTTAGTGGGATTTTGGGGAAGGTGAAGTGGGAATTGGTGGCGGTGAAGTGGTAATTTGTACTGAAAAAAATCCCTTATGGCACGCTATTCAGCAGAAGAGGCTTATGCCATTCTTGCCGCAGATTCAGGGAGTGAAACCCCTCTCTGCTCTGTCTGACAGCGCAACCCTTACGGCATCAGATATAGAGCCCCTGAGTGATACATCTGATGCTGGTGCTCCCTGCCCGCCACCTAAAAGTAGGCGTCACACAAATGACCAAAATTGGATACCCCCAAATTTCACTGCCCCAGAAATGCCAGAATTTACTGAGACTCCTGGCATCACAAGTGATGTTCCAGTATGTGAGCCAATAAACTATATGTCCCTGATTCTGACAGATACCATGTTTGAGCATATAGTTGCTCAAACAAATTTATATGCCAGCCAGTATCTGTCCAAAAATCCCCAATCTCTGTATGTCAGAAAAAATAGCTGGCACCCCACTGACATACCAGAGATTAAAAAGTTTTGGGCCCTGACATTAATAATGGGGATTGTGAAGAAACCCAGCATTCGTTCATACTGGAGCCAGAACCCCATCCTGGCTACCCCTCTTTTTCCAGGGGTTATGAAGAGGGACAGATATGAACAATTGCTGCGGTTTCTCCATTTTAATGATAATACCAAGTGCCCCCCCAAAAATGACCCCCTGCATGACAGGTTATATAAACTAAGGCCCCTGATAAGCCACCTGTCCCAAAAATTTAAAGAAGTTTACATACCTGAGCAGGACATTTGCATTGATGAGTCCCTCATGAAATTTAAGGGGAGATTGCTTTTCAAGCAATATATACCATCCAAGAGGTCCCGCTATGGGGTAAAATTTTATAAGCTCTGTGAATGCAGTACTGGGTATACCTGGGCATTTCGCATCTACCAGGGAAAGGATAGCCACTTGGATCCACCTGGCTGCCCAGATTCCGTTGGCACAAGTGGGAAAATTGTGTGGGATCTCCTACTACCCCTGCTAAATAAAGGGTACCATTTGTGGCTCGATAATTTTTACACCAGCACAGAGCTATTAAAATTTTTATCTTATTTTGAAACCGTGGCCTGTGGCACAACAAGAAAAAATCGCAAAGGTTTCCCCCAGAAGCTGACATATGGAAAAAAAAGTAGGGGCACAACGTCAGCTTTACGCCACAATGAGCTACTGGCCCTTCAGTACACTGATAAAAAAGATGTGTACATGCTCTCCACAATGCACGATGAAGCTACAGTGCCAGTGTCTGTGAAGGGAAGATCTGCACAGATCCTAAATCCAAAGTGCATTGTGGAGTACAACAAAAACATGGGGGGGGGGTAGATTTAGCTGACCGGTGCCTGCAGCCATATCTAATTCAAAGAAAAACTAGAACTTGGTACTAAAAAGTAGCCTTTTATATTATGCAGATCGCAGTATATAATGCATATGTGTTGTACAAAAAAACAGGCACAGGGAAAACTTATACTTTTTTGGAATTTGTGTTAAATGTAACATCTGATATTTTGTTTAACCAGACCCCTAATCCTCCCACTGTTCAATCTGAAAATGTCGAGCGACTCTGTGGCAGGCATTTTCCCACTAGGATCCCCCCCACTGCCTGCAAATTAACACCCCAGAAAAGATGCAGAGTCTGCTATAAAAAAGGAGGGAGGAGGGATTCTAGTTACCATTGCCCTGACTGCCCCTCTCAACCTGGCCTCTGTATCACTGATTGCTTTCGAATATATCACACAGAGTTAAACTTTTAATTTGAAAGCAATCTGTATGTGTTCCTAATTTATTTTATTTTATTTTATTATTCTGTATTCCTAACTTCATAAATCCCTTGACCTTGTCCTGTCCCTTTATATGTTAAGCCCATCCACCCTAAGGCCATTATAAGTTATACAAAACAACTAAAATACTCCTTTTAGAATATCCTGAGTTATCCACTTTTGCAAATGGTATGTCATGAGGGGGGTAATTTTCATTCCTGGGCTGCCATACTGTCTCAAAGGCAACATAGGTCCAGAAAATCAATGTGCCAAATTTCTATGCAGACCCTATATTGGGCCCTGTAACCTCATAAAACCACATAAAACCTGTGCATAGGGGGTATTGTTGCACTCATGGGAGATCACTGAACACAGATATGGGTGTATTATAGCAGTAAAAAATATAATGATGTTGATCTAAATAGAAAAAAGGCAAAGTCTGTGTGAAAAAAGCAAATAAAAAAATATGACCACTAAATTTGACCAGGTTTTGTGACTAAGTGGCTACAAAAAAAAGACTAAACATAGTCCTTTTTCAATACCCTTGGTTGTCTACTTTTGCAAATGGTTTGCCATGGTGGGGTAATTTTCATTCCTGCGCTGCCATACTGTCTCAAAGGCAACAAAGGTCCATAAAATCAATGTGCCCAATTTCCATGCAAATTGGCAGACCCTATATTGGGCGTTGTAACTTCCTGAAATCACATAAAACCTGTACATAGGGGGTATTGTTGTACTCATTGGACATCGCTGAACACAAAGATGGGTGTATTATAGCAGTAAAATATACAAGGATGAAATAAACAGCAAAAAGGCAGTGTTTTTGTGATCAACTAAAACTGAAATATGAACATTACCTTTGGCCAGATGTTGTGACTAAGTGGCTACAAACAAAGACTAAACATAGTCCTTTTTCAATACCCTGGGTTGTCTACTTTTATAAATGGTATGCCATGATGGGGTAATTTTCATTCCTGGGCTGCTATAATATCTCAAAGAGGACAAAGGCCCATAAAATGAATGTGCCAATTTTCCATGTAAATGGGCAGATCCCCTATTTGGCCCTGTAACATCTGTAAACCCCATAAAACCTGTACAAGGGGGGTACTGTTTTACTCGTAGGACCTTGACAAACACTAATATGTGTGTTTTATAGCAGCAAAACATAAAAGGTTGATGACAGAGACAGCCAAAGTGCAGTGTTTGTGCAAAAAAACGCATGCAAAAAAATGACCATTACATTTAGCCAGGTGTTGTGACTAAGGGGCTTCACAAAAAGATGTGACATGGGCCTTTTGGAATACCCTAGGGTGTCTTCTTTTGAAAATGGTATGCCATGATGGGGTAATTTTCATTCCTGTGCTGCTATAATGTCTCAAAGAGGACATAGGCACAGAAAATTAAGGTGCCAAATTTCCATGCATAAAAACTGAAATGGGCAGACCCCATATTTGGCCCTGTAGCTTCTGTAAACCCCATAAAACCTGTACATGGGGGGTACTGTTTTACTTGTAGGACCTTGACAAACACTAATATGTGTGTTTTATAGCAGCAAAACATAAAAGGTTGATGACAGAGACAGCCAAAGTGCAGTGTTTGTGCAAAAAAAACGCATGCAAAAAAATGACCATTACATTTGGCCAGGTGTTGTGACTAAGGGGCTTCACAAAAAGATGTGACATGGGCCTTTTGGAATACCCTAGGGTGTCTTCTTTTGAAAATGGTATGCCATGATGGGGTAATTTTCATTCCTGTGCTGCTATAATGTCTCAAAGAGGACATAGGCACAGAAAATTAAGGTGCCAAATTTCCATGCATAAAAACTGAAATGGGCAGACCCCATATTTGGCCCTGTAGCTTCTGTAAACCCCATAAAACCTGTACATGGGGGGTACTGTTTTACTCGTAGGACCTTGACAAACACTAATATGTGTGTTTTATAGCAGCAAAACATAAAAGGTTGATGACAGAGACAGCCAAAGTGCAGTGTTTGTGCAAAAAAACGCATGCAAAAAAATGACCATTACATTTGGCCAGGTGTTGTGCTAAGGGGCTTCACAAAAAGATGTGACATGGGCCTTTTGGAATACCCTAGGGTGTCTTATTTTAAAAATGGTATGCCATGATGGGGTAATTTTCATTCCTGGGCTGCTATAATGTCTCAAAGAGGACATAGGCCCAGAAGGTGAATGTGCCAAATTTTCATGTAAATGGGCAGACCCCATATTTGGCCCTGTAACTTCTGTAAACCACATAAAACCTTTACATGGGGGGTACTGTTGTACTTGTAGGACATTGAAAAACACTTATATGTGTGTTTTATAGCAGTAAAACATAAAAGCTTGATGACAGAAACAGCCAAAATGCAGTGTTTGGGCAAAAAACGCATTAAAAATAAATGAGCACTACATTTGGCCAGATGTTATGCCTAAGGGGCTTCACAAAAAGATGTGACATGGCCCTTTTGGAATACCCTGGGGTGTCTTCTTTTGAAAATGGTATGCCATGATGGGGTAATTTTCATTCCTGGGCTGCTATAATGTCTCAAAGAGGACATAGGCACAGAAAATTAAGGTGCCAAATTTCCATGCATAAAGACTGAAATGGGCAGACCCCATATTTGGCCCAGTAACTCCTGTAAAGCCCGTGAAACTTGTACATGGGGGGTACTGTTGTACTCGTAGGACATTGACAAACACAAATATGTGTGTTTTATAGCAGTAAAACATAAAAGCTTGATGACAGAAACAGCCAAAGTGCAGTGTTTGTGTAAAAAACGCATGCAACAAAAATGACCACTACATTTGGCCAGGTGTTGTGACTAAGGGGCTTCACAAAAAGACGTGACATGGCCCTTTTGGAATACCCTAGGGTGTCTACTTTTGTAAATGGTATGCCATGATGGGGTTATTTTCATTCCTGGGCTGCTATAATGTATGAAAGGCAACTTAAGCCCAGAAAATGAATGTGCCAGATTTCTATGTAAATGGGTAGGCCGTATGTTGGGCCTTGTAAATTCCAGAAAACTCAAAAAACCTGTACATGGGGGGTATCGTTATACTCATGGGACATCGCTTAACACAAGTATGGGTGTTTTATTGCAGTAACATATATCAGGATGATGATATTCACAATAAAATCCTTTGGAAAGCTTCAAATTTCTTAATTTCTCACACTTACTTTGATTTTTTTTATATAAAATTATAGTTGAGAAATAAATCTTTTATGCCAAAAGAAAGCCCTATCTGTCCTCTAAAAAACAGTATATAATTAGTGTGGGTGCACTTAATGTGAAAGGGGTAAATTATGGTTGAAAAGACATATAGCTGAAATTCAAGGTTTTGTTTACGTTCAGAACTTGAACAATTGCCTATGTCATGAAAGGGTTAAAATTGTTGTAATATTTTTCTTATGTTTGTAAATATTTTTTTATTTTTTGTAACTTAGTTCTTTTTTATTTTTTGTACTTTAGTTAGTTTATTTCATTGTAGTTATTTGTAGGAATTGTATTTAATTTATTTATTGATAGTGTAGTGTTAGGTTTAATTGTAGGTAATTGTAGGTATTTTATTTAATTTATTTATTGATAGTGTAGTGTTAGGTTTAATTGTAACTTAGGTTAGGATTTATTTTACAGGTAAATTTGTAATTATTTTAACTATTTTAGCTATTAAATAGTTCTTAACTATTTAATAGCTATTGTACCTGGTTAAAATAAATACAAAGTTGCCTGTAAAATAAATATTAATCCTAAAATAGCTACAATATAATTATAATTTATATTGTAGCTATATTAGGATTTATTTTACAGGTAAGTATTTAGCTTTAAATAGGAATAATTTATTTAAGAAGAGTTAATTAATTTAGTTAGATGTAAATTATATTTAACTTAGGGGGGTGTTAGTGTTAGGGTTAGACTTAGCTTTAGGGGTTAATACATTTATTAGAATAGCGGTGAGCTCCAGTCGGCAGATTAGGGGTTACTAATTGAAGTTAGGTGTCGGTGATGTTAGGGAGGGCAGATTAGGGGTTAATACTATTTATTATAGGGTTAGTGAGGCGGATTAGGGGTTAATAACTTTATTATAATAGCGGTGCGGTCCGGTCGGAAGATTAGGGGTTAATAAGTGTAGGCAGGTGGAGGCGACGTTGTGGGGGGCAGATTAGGGGTTAATAAATATAATATAGGGGTCGGCGGTGTTAGGGGCAACACATTAGGGGTACATAGGGATAATGTAAGTAGCGGCAGTTTACGGAGCGGCAGATTAGGGGTTAAAAATAATATGCAGGGGTCAGCGATAGCGGGGGCAGCAGAATAGGGGTTAATAAGTGTAAGGTTAGGGGTGTTTAGACTCGGGGTACATGTTAGGGTGTTAGGTGCAGACGTAGGAAGTGTTTCCCCATAGCAAACAATGGGGCTGCGTTAGGAGCTGAACGCGTTTTTTTTGCAGGTGTTAGGTTTTTTTCAGCTCAAACAGCCCCATTGTTTGCTATGGGGGAATCGTGCACGAGCACGTTTTTGAGGCTGGCCGCGTCCGTAAGCAACTCTGGTATCGAGAGTTGCAGTGGTGTTAAATATGCTCTACGCTGCTTTTTTGGAGCCTAACGCAGCCATTCTGTGGACTCTCAATACCAGAGTTATTTTAAAGGTGCGGCCAGAAAAAAGCCAGCGTTAGCTACGCGGGTCCTTACCGACAAAACTCTAAATCTAGCCGTATGTGTATATATATCCAAGAGGTATAATGTATGCACTCTCACCACCGCTCTTCAACTGCCAGGGTGTTATTGCAAGGTATATAGAAAAACAGTAAACAAGCACTTGCTGGACTTTGGACATGAGTGTCAATCATTTATTGGGACGTTTCGGGACCACAAATGTCCCTTCTTCTGACAACCATCTAGTGAAAAAATACAAACAGTTATAGGCCTGTGTGTGATTGATACTTATTTCCAAAGTCCAGCGAGTGCTTTTTTACTGTTTTATATATATACAGGTGGCCCTCGATTTACGCTGGTTCAATTTGCGCCGTTTTAGAATAACAACCTTTTTTTTTCAGTCATGTGACTGCTATTGAAAAGCTTTTGGAAAGCAATGCACTAATTAAAATAGCTAGTAGGTGGAGCTGTCCGCTTGTTTTGCAGCAAAGTTATGCAACTTAACAGCCTTAAATTGATCTGTGTACACAGGTCAGACCAGATATATCGAGCAAAATTTAGCAAAATTTAGCAGGCACTTCCCTATTATATCTTCCTGTCCAGCAGCTTCAGGTGAGGGTGTCTAACTGCATAATCACTGCAGATTGAAATGCATAGAATAGGTGCAGACCCAATATTATCTAACATGCTAACAATGCAGAGAACTGATTGCAGAAAAATGCAAGTAAAAAATGTTTCTGTTTATTAAACTTAGTTTGATGATGATGCAGTCTGTTGTGTGATTATTTTATTAGTTGATGTTTAGCAAATGTTTTTGTTCATTAAACTTAGTTTGGTGATGATACAATCTATATTTTTAGGTTTATAATGCTGTTTAGCATTTATAGAGGCCTATTTAAGATTAATGTCTTGCGGACCTGATTCAACAGTGCGTATCAGGTCCGCAAGACATCGCTGAATGCAGAGAGCAATAAGCTCTCCATATTCAGCATTGCACCAGCAGCTCACATGCACTTCTGGTGCAACGCCGCCCCCTGCAGACTCATGGCCAATGGGCCACCAGCAGGGGGTGTCAATCAACAGATCGTACTTGGTTGAATTGTTGCGATTCCTGTCCGCCTGCTCAGAGCAGGCGGACAGGGTTATTGAATGAAAAGATGCTTGTTTTAACAGGACAGGGTTATTGAGCAGCGGCCTTTGTGACCGCTGCTTCATAACTGCTGTTTCTGGTGAGTCTGAAGACTCGCCAGAAACACGGGCCGTCAAGCTCCTTTCGGAGCTTGATAGATAGGCCTGAAAGTCTTCATTTCAAAGCTTTAAAAATAATGTATTAGCATAGTTGCCAACATTTGAAAAAAATTTCCAGGGTCACTTTGCAGCTATCAATTACCTGCATGAAATGTTTTACCACACCCCCTGCCATAAAATACCGCCCACTTTACCAAACCCACATAATTATCATAATTTTGCTCCGTCTATTTGTTATGAGGCTGATTATATATATATATATATATATATATATATATATATATATATATATATATATATATATATATATATATATATATATAATTAAAATCTGAAACTAAAAGTAATAGAAGGAGAATGTACGGAATGGAATTAATGAAAGAAATGGCCCATGCATCAGATGCTACTGCTATCTCATTGTGTTTAAAACATTCCAATTCTCCTACTTACATTTTTATGTAAACCATTCAACTGAGGTCATAATTCTATTTTGTTGTACAAACCACTCCAATTTTATAATTAATGGCTCTTTAGAAGCCACTCCACTGCTCATGTTTTTGAATAGATACAACCACCCTGTTTCTGATCCACCTGATAGGATTTCTTTAGTTTCAATTTCCCTACCTTTACATATTTTGTAGAACGTTAAATTAACGAAAAGAATTCCAATTTCTCACCTTTTCCTACTTTTGTAATATTTTTTTAAACCAAACTGTCAAAGTCACATTTGTAGCCTTAAATGTGATGTCATAGAACTATATTTTTAACTGTTAAAGCATTGAGTTATGCTAAAAAAACAAACAATATATATATAATTTTCTATTAACAAAAACTCAAGTATTGCATAAATCAATCTTTGCAATTAACAGGCCCATGTCCTCAGTTTAACTTGATCTTAAAGTTTATAGTTCAGGTTTCCAAACTGCATGCCCTTCCTCTTCAGGTGCTCTCTTCAGAATGTTTGTTGTTCTCTCTGTTCTCTTCGTTGTTTTAATGTTTTGTATGTGATCGAACCTACTTTCTTAACAAGCTCAGTGCTCGGCTTTAATTCATAACATGCAACAGATGAAAATAAATTAACTTTTGCTGTCAAAATGCCAACTAGCGCATTTCTAATTCCTGTAGACTCATGATGAACACTTGAGGAAGACCGTGCTTGTTTGGTGTCTTTTCCTAACTGATTCCTCAGTTCTGTTTGTACCTTTCTCACCATGTTAAATATGGTTTCACAATACGCGTTACTGTGTGGAATCAGCAGTAGGTATTTTGAAAGTCTGCAAAGAAGAGGGTACATTTTCTGGCCAGATGATGGATGGGTAAGATTAGAAATATTTTGCCATATGCTATCAATACTCACTGAACTATGATCTTGCTCTTCTGTCAATCCAATCTCTGTGTTTCTTGATATTTGGTACAGTTCGTACTCACACTGCAAACTATCAACCTCTCTGTCTGCAATAATACCAGGAAAGTAAGTGAGGATGTACATTATTTCTTCAAAAGATACAAACAGGCATTTTCTTGGATCAATAAATCTTGTAGCTCTTAAAACTGTATTCTTCATGGGAAACCTTTTCTTCATGTAGCCAAGGGCTGCACAGAAAAATTCCCTAACATCTGAGTAAAAAATCGTGATGGCATTTTCATTTAGATCATCCTCATGGACTCTAAGAGTCTGCCGAGCAGCAAATCCAATAAACAATTGTCTGTTATCTTTTTGGTTTTCAGTGAAACAGAAATCAGCATCCAACAATTCTTCCGTTTGGTTTGCTAATGTTTCAGGTTTGATAAAGCGCTTGATAAAGCCCTGAAGGGTGAAACACGTTGAATTGAGACTGATTGCTACACTCCACTAATTTATTGTCACCACGCTTTGTGACTCTGTAAACTACAGCATCTATCCTTTGTCTAAGGACCCAGCAAAGTGTGCTGTTAAACTCAGCTCCAGGATACAAAGGACTGAATGTTTTTTCCTTAATTCACTCTCCAAGTAAGACATCTAGGAGACTAAGTGAGAAACCTACATTTGTGGCTTCCAAAGCAAGAAAACGGTGATATTGTGAAAACGGGACGTGACCTCTGACCTCTGATATATAAAGGGGAGTCAGGTGACTTGTATCGGCACCAGAGCCCTGCAGACGATACACTGTGAAAACTTCACAGGAAGAAGAAGGATCACATCAGCGGTTGCAATGGGAGATAACGTAAGGTACCTTTCTTTCTATTTGATATTTGATATTGGGAAATATCCAAAAGCTGTCTTCAACCAATTTTATACAGACACTGCTTTCCCACCTGACCACTTGTATGCGGCAAAGAAACTGCCAAGGAAAGTGAAAGCAGCAGCCACCTGAACTTTAAAGCCGGTTAAACGACTAGGGAGGCTTTTTTGAAAATAATCACTAAACATTTCTTAAAAACGTAACTACCCTTGTATTAGGAGAGATTGAAATTCTGCTGCACTATGTTATAAAAGGATACAACTTAGAGGTATATGATACTTTGTAGGTATCAAAACTTAACAAGATCTCATAGCCTTTTAAATATAGGTTTTTAATTTGTACACTATTTGATACTTTGTTTTTTTATGCTCTGAGATCTGTAAAGATTTGTTACTAACCGAAGAATACATACTTTGGTACAACGGATCTCACTATCTATATTGTCTACAATTTTGTCTTAATAATTTATATTTTATCAGTTTGCAAACCTAATTCATACTGCCTAAAGAGATTCTTTTAATACACTCTGTTTCATCAAATCATCAGGGAGACTTCTCTTATTTTTGTATAGAGTTTACCTATGTGTTTATACTGCAATAATTGATTGTTTTTAAATAAATTCAATCTGTTATATATACCCCAAAATAGAACTGATTATTTCCGTGCTTCAAGCGCTGCTAATTATTATTAATCTTTACATAAACCACTTCTGTTTACTTTGAGGGATAAACTTTATTAGCAGCAGGAAAAACATTTTTAGGCGCTCCTATCATACTTCACTCTACAATATTTCAGGTTTCACAAGTTTACTGATGAAATATTTACACAATTCCATCAATCTCTTCATGTAAAACATGAACTTTTGGTTCATTTGATTGCAGCATTATGTTGAAGTTGTCCACTTTGTTGAGAACTGCATGAACAAAGAAAAGGTAGATCATTGTTATTCTGTTAATGTACCGTGAGACTAAGCGTTTTTCTCTTTCAGTTCCCTTATTTATTCCTCTGCCATCTTCTCCATCACTAAAGTAAGTTGAAAAATAACCTTTTAGTGCATCCGATTTTTAAAGAATTCTTTCCAAACATTTCATTTGGCTTAGCCATCGTGTTGAGCAGTGCTTCAGTACTATCCTGAAATCTGTATTGTAGAAAATCATAAAGTCTCGTAAATCTTCTTTTCTGGAACAGGCTTTTTCAAAGTGTCAATTATGAGGTCTTCAATATTCATCGACAACATTTTTGCAGCGTGCTGACTTAACAAATGGGCCAAGTGGCATGGACAGCCCACATCAAACACTGTTGATTGTTTCACTTTTATTCTGCTCAGCACACTATTGTGTCTACCAACCATCACACTTGCATTGTCACTGCTGTAGGCCACACAATTTTTCCAATCCAATGCCTTCTTTGAAATTATATAATTTATACCATTAAAAATGTTTTCTCCAGTTGCTTTGTTACAAGGAAACATGTCAAGTAATGATGTGATGACATTTATTGAATTTTTTTCATGGTGCCTTAGTAAAACTGGGAACAGTTTATCTTCGCTATCGCTGCTGCCATCTGTAGCCAAGGAAAACCATCCTTCACTAGTGTCCAACAATGAATTTAACACTTTCTTTTGTGCTTCTGGTGCTATAATACCATTACACAAGTGCGTAGCTTTTGCTCTTCCACATGTAAATTTTGAGGAAACTTCTCCTGAGAATATTTCTTTGAAGAGTTTTGCAGCATGTTCACTGGACAGGAATGCAATGTTATGTTCAATCATATATCCCGTCCAAAGCACTGCAGCTCGGTTGGCCTGTTCATGTACTGGAGCTGTGTTAGCCGTTGATGTCCAGCTTGTTATTTTTTTGCTCGATATTCCTGCACAATGCATGTCTACCTTTAATATATGGACTTGGGATTCTATGTGCACTCTGATATCATTAATTCAGCCATGTGCAATTTTTATATCTTTAGAACAGTATGTGCAAAAGGCATACCCATTCTACTTGCCTTAATAAACGGAAATTGAGAAGACCAATTTGAATTAAAATGGCACAAACATGGGGGAAGGAGCTAACCGTCGACAGGAGCAGTCGCATGGGGAAAGAGCTCTAGGTTATTTAGTTCATAAAAGCTCTTTTTGCCTGCTATCTAACTAATGATTTTAACAAAAATGAATATAACACTAAGGAACAATATCTCAGTAAAGCTGGCTCTCAATAAAGATTGACTGTACTGACAGTTTGACGGAACATGTTTGAGGCCTATAAGACCAGTTAGAGGCAAGCCATCTTTGCTCATGAGGTATCGACACATAATATAGTGTTCTGAGCTTGCCAGAAATCTACCTGCGACTACAAGGATTATTGGATGTGTTACTGGAGGCCTTAAAGAGAGGATACCTGCTTATATCTCCGGATAACCAAGATTTGAGATCACATTGAGGAAATTACCATATATCTTTCTCCCTTACACTGCTATTGCCAACAACCGCAATGGAAACGATATCACAAGCGCTCCACGCCCTTCTACTAAATTTCGAGGCAACTATCCTCCAAACCCTTAAATCTGAGTGTCAATCGCAACTACCTGAGGAGGAATTTCTTCTGTACTCCAGCAAACTAGCTCCAGTGGGGCCGACACAAATGATCAGACAGGGGCGGATTGGTTGGAGCAACAGGTCAGCATGGTTGGATTGGGAAGCGGACGATTCCCAGAGACAACTCGCCAACCATTTAGCCCAAAGGACTGAAGAGGCGGAGGTCTTGGAGAATGACATAAAGGATGGTACAATAACTCGACTGAATAGGATGAGACCTGCAGTGATGGGCCCTAGCTGCGTGGCCACGCATTCAACATTCGCTCGCACGGATTGTCCTTAAAGAGGAGGCTGTTAAGCTTTCATCTGCATTAATAAGGTCGGTTGCCTTGGCCCTCTTACAAAATTTATATTCCCATGAGGCTGAAGGATTTTGCCTGCAAACTTTACTAACACCATATGAGGCCTCTGGGAATCAGGGATTTTGGAGAACTGGTGTGGGGTAAGATAACCTAAATGATTGCAAAGGAATGCCCCACTTCTATCAGTGTTGCTACGTTCCTGTAACTTCCCTCTAGGGTCAAAGGTTTCCTAATCTTTAGTACTATTCATGAAGGCGGAAATGTCTGAAGTTTTAGACTTTTGCATGAATACCGGACATTTACCCTATCTGCAGTTAACCTCTGAACACGAGTCAATTCCGATACCTAATTCAGTTGGTTCTGACATTAGCTCATTGTACTCTCATAATATCAAACTGAAAGAAAAAAAAAAAAAGTTATTTTACCTAGCATTATTTATATTACATGTGTACTGGTTGCACTATATAGCAACACAGCATGTGATACTTTCATTAGAGGTGCATAAGCCCGTTAGATACGCTTATATAGAATTTACTGCTCACTTAACGTTAGGAGTCTGTCTTAAGGGCTTTAAAAATGCTTATCTATCTGTTATACATGTTGTAGGGTAGGTTGAGTAGCCCAGGATGAGAATAGTCTATTTTATGGTAATCTCTAGGGGGATGGGTCTAGTTAATGAAGTTTAGCTTTTTATGAAGGCTTAATATTCTACTGTAAGGTTGGGAACTGTGCTTATGCAATACAATGAAACTATATGCGCTGATTGTGACTGAACAATACTAGATAAGATTCCTGTCCAATGAGGGTACTCCATTACACAAATATATTATAATTATCCCAATTTTGAGCCTCTGAGGTACTTAGCAGTACAAGATGAACACTGTTCTTGCTGAATTGTACGATAAGAAAACACACTGATGAGTTGTACAGTGGCTGGGATAACATATTATAACATAGGGACAGACAGCCATATATAGGTCTCAACCTCCTTTATAACTAACAGATGATAGGCATCAGACATAGATTCCTACTTCTGCAATCCCAGTAGGTGTACTATGTTCAACAATATTTCTGAGGATATATGCTCATACTAACTCAGCTTTAATACTAGAGGTTAAACTTTACAGCTATATATACTACTCAAGGTGCCCCTTACTCTTAAGAATGTATATAGATTAGATAGCTTATTATGGGGATGAACATATCCATTAACACAAATGGCCAGTCTTAATCCAAGTAGGGGAAGATAACTGTTTTCTATCCTCTAACCTCTGGTAATGAGCACACCCACTAGTCCATTTATGCCTCACTCAATCTACATTGCAACCCAATAATATATACTTCTCTATTGTATACATTTTATGCTGTCACAATATTTATAGTCATGGAAGCTCCTATAGTACATATCTGCCAATTTCCCCCCCCCCCCACACCAATAGGCTCACGTCGTGAGCATAGGAAAACAAGTCCTATAGTAATCCCATCCATTACTACATATAATATTGTTATATATATATATATTGTTGTTCTCATATATAATTTAACGTGACATAGTATTAATCTACCGTTCCATTTTCCTGGTCACATTTATAGCTGATATAAGAGCTTGCTTTATAGTACAAAAATAAGAAACTGTTGATTCATAATCTGAGATCCAAAAGTGGTCTCTACCTGATCCTGATTGCCTTCTATGCTGTTATATTTTCTTGTTATGACAATGTGAGGTCCAAGAGTGGCCTTTTAGTTTTTCTTTCTAGATGGCATATAGTTTGAAGGGTATATACCGTACTTAGCTTGCTGATGTCTGATCTTCCTGCTTTGTGATAATTGGATGCATAATAATTGTTTTCATGTTTCTATCTATTTCTATGTAACATTCATGGACATATATGTTTGTATATCCTTTTTGAATCTCAATAAATTAAAAAATAAAAAAAAATAAAAATGGCACAAACGTTTTTTTCTCATTTTCGCAGCTGAAAACATTTTTTTTTTTGGTGGGTGCACTGACATTGGGTTGACCTTGAACTAGGCCTTCGCTTTTTTCCCTTCTTAGGTGGTATGGTTTCCACTGACTTTAATTTCTTGAGTGGCAACCTCTGACTCAGTTCTCCAGGCTCTTTCTGAAATGGAATAATCAGACTTTGTTCCTCTTCAGGCAGTCTCTCAGCGATGAGGAGTGCCACTTCCATGTCCTTCCTCTTCAGGCACTCTCTCAACTGCAAGAGTGCAACTTGCATGTCCTCCTTCAGGCACTCTCTCAACTGAAAGATTGCCACTTGCATGTCCTTCTTCAGGCACTCTCTCAGCTGTATCTCCTTGCTCTTCAGTTACTATATCAGTTGGTGTAGCAACATCTACCTGTCTTTATCCTACAGGCCCTTTCTCATCTATGAAACCTTTCTCAGCTTTCTTCTTAAAGAAATGTAATATGCTACGATTTTTCCAGCTCAACTTTTCTTTATCTAGATAATTTGCTTTCTCCTTTAATAAAAACAAAAACAAAAACTGTATGTACTCTATTATTCCTTTCCAAAAATTGATGTAACTGTTTTTAATGGACAGAGGAGGCCAGGCAAATTTAAAAGGACACTAAACCCAATTTTTTTCTTTCATGATTCAGATAGAGCAGCAATTTTAAGCAATTTTTTAATTTACTCCTATTATCAATTTTTCTTCATTCTCTTGCTATCTTTATTTAAAAAGCAGAAATGTAATGCTTAGGAGCCAGCCCATTTTTGTTTGAGAACCTGCATTATGCTTGTTTATTGGTGGCTAAATGTCAGCCACCAATAAGGAAGCGCTATCCATGGTGCTGAACCTAAAATGGGCTGGCTGCTAAGATTTACATTCCTGCTTTTTAAATAAAGATATAAAGAGAACGTAGAAAAATTGATAATAGGAGTAAATTAGAAAGTTTCTTAAAATGTCATGCTCTATCTGAAACATGAAAGTAAATGTGTGGGTTTAGTGTCCCTTTAAACTAAAAGCTAAATGTTTGGCACCCTATGAAGTACTCCTGATGATCCCCAGGGGAACATGATGATCAGCTCCATTATGGAACATTGTGTTTGTTACCAAACAGGTGCAATAGAGGCAAATACTTAAAAAATCTTAATTTCCTTACAAATATTCTTACACAATATGTTACCAGTGCGTAAATTAACCTTATTAGTAATTGTCAGTCAAAGCATTTAATAGGAACTCCTCACCAATAACCTTTACTGCATAAAATAATGACAATGAGGCCAAATTATCAAGTGTCTGTCGGACCTGATCTGACAGTGCGGATCAGGTCCAACAGACATCGCTGAATGCGGAGAGCAATACACTCTCTGTATTCAGCATTGCACCAGTGGCCAATGGACCGCCAGCAGGGAGGTGTCAATCAACCCGATCGTACTCGATCGGGTTGAATTGTGGCGATTCCTGTCAGCCTCATCAGAGCAGGTGGACAGGGTTATGGAGCAGCGGTCTTTAGATCGCTGCTTCATAACTTGTGTTTCTGGCGAGTCTTCAGACTCGCCAGAAAGACAGGCCCTCAAGCTCCATACGGAGCTTTATAAATGGGCCTCATGGAGGAGAAATGTGCTAAATTATAAACAATGTAACATGAAATATACAGCTCTGTAGTTCAATGTCTAATCATACAAGGCTAGGGAGAGACAACAATGACAAATACACCTCAATAAATAACAGCTTATATTGAGCAAAGCACTCAACCCATATTAGAACTTTAGAAGCTAGTAATTACAAAGGGCAATTCAGCTCTTTTGCCTGTAAAAAAAACACATACAATACCCACCCCCAACATTACAACCCACCACCCACATCTTCTTCCAAGCCGACGCAGAACATCCTCTTGAAGCGACGCCTACTCGCCGAATGACGGTTCCTTTAAATTACATCATCCAAGATGGCGTCCCTCGAATTCCGATTGGCTGATAGGATTCTATCAGCCAATCGGAATTAAGGTAGGAATATTCTGATTGGCTGATGGAATCAGCCAATCAGATTCAAGTTCAATCCGATTGGCTGATTGGATCAGCCAATCAGATTGAGCTCGCATTCTATTGGCTGATCGGAACAGCCAATAGAATGCAAGCTCAATCTGATTGGCTGATCCAATCAGCCAATCGGATTGAACTTGAATCTGATTGGATGAGGATGTTCTGCGTCGGCTTGGAAGAAGATGGCTCCGCTCCGCTCCAGAAGAAAGAAGATTGAAGATACGGCTTGATAGAAGACTTCATCCCGATGATGGACTTCCGACTTCAGCCCGATGATGGATTTCTTCAGCCACCGCTTGGATCCAGACTTCAGCCCGAGGATGGACGTCACTCTTCAGCCTCCCGCTTGGGCTTAGATCAACACTTCCGAGGACCGATCGGTGAACCTGGTATGGTGAAGATAAGGTAGGAAGATCTTCAGGGGCTTAGTGTTAGGTTTATTTAAGGGGGGTTTGGGTTAGATTAGGGGTATGTGGGTGGTGGGTTGTAATGTTGGGGGTGGGTATTGTATGTATTTTTTTACAGGCAAAAGAGCTGAATTCTTTGGGGCATGCCCCGCAAAGGGCCCTGTTCAGGGCTGGTAAGGTAAAAGAGCTTTGAACTTTTTAAATTTAGAATAGGGTAGGGCATTTTTTTATTTTGGGGGGCTTTGTTATTTTATTAGGGGGCTTAGAGTAGGTGTAATTAGTTTAAAATTGTTGTAATATTTTTCTAATGTTTGTAAATATTTTTTTATTTTTTGTAACTTAGTTCTTTTTTATTTTTTGTACTTTAGTTAGTTTATTTCATTGTATTTATTTGTAGATATTGTATTTAATTAATTTATTGATAGTGTAGTGTTAGGTTTAATTGTAGATAATTGTAGATATTGTATTTAATTAATTTATTGATAGTGTAGTGTTAGGTTTAATTGTAACGTAGGTTAGGATTTATTTTACAGGTAATTTTGTAATTATTTTAACTATTTTAGCTATTAAATAGTTCTTAACTAGGCAGATTAGGGGTTAATAACTTTATTATAATAGCGGTGCGGTCCGCTCTGCAGATTAGGGGTTAATAACTTTATTATAATAGCGGTGCGGTCCGCTCTGCAGATTAGGGGTTAATAAGTGTAGGCAGGTGGAGGCGACGTTGCGGGGGGCAGATTAGGGGTTAATAAATATAATATAGGGGTCGGCGGTGTTATGGGCAGCAGATTAGGGGTACATAGCTATAACGTAGCTGGCGGCAGCGTGCGGACGGCAGATTAGGGGTTAATAAGTGTAGGTAGCTGGCGGCGACGTTGTGGGGGGCAGATTAGGGGTTAATAAATATAATATAGGGGTCAGCGGTGTTAGGGGCAGCAGATTAGGGGTACATAAGTATAACGTAGGTGGCGGTCGGCAGATTAGGGGTTAAAAAAATTAATTGAGTGGCGGCGATGTGGAGGGACCTCGGTTTAGGGGTGCATAGGTAGTTTATGGGTTTTAGTGTACTTTACAGCACAGTAGTTAAGAGCTTTATAAACCGGCGTTAGCCCAGAAAGCTCTTTTAACTACTGACTTTTTTCTGCGGCTGGAGTTTTGTCGTTAGATTTCTAACGCTCACTTCAGACACGACTCTAAATACCGGAGTTAGAAAGATCCCATTGAAAAGATAGGATACGCAATTGACGTAAGGGGATCTGCGGTATGGAAAGTCGTGGCTGGAAAGTGAGCGTTAGACCCTTTCCTTACTGACTCCAAATACCGGCGGTAGCCTAAAACCAGCGTTAGGAGCCTCTAACGCTGGTTTTGACGGCTACCGCCAAACTCTAAATCTAGGCCTTAATGTCTGCCTGTTTCAAAGGCTCTATAGACAGCCTCTTAATCACATGCTTTGGTATTTGCTTTTCACAACAGGAGACTGATAGTTCATGTGGGCCATATAGATAATAATGTTTTCACGCCTGAGAAGTTATTTAAGAGTTAGCACAACACAGTATTAAATGCAGTTCAATAGATTTTAAATAGTCACAGTCTTGTGATCAGGGGGAAGTCTGCAGAGGCTTAGAAACAAGGTAATCATAGAGGTAAAAAGTATATTAATGGGACAGTGTACACCAGAATTTGTATTGTTTTAAAAGATAGATAATCCCTTTTATTACCCATTCCCTAGATTTGCATAACCAACACAGTTATAAAAATACACGTTTTGCCTCTGTAAATACCTTGTATCTAAGCCTCAGCAAACTGCCCCCTTATTTCAGTTCTCTAGACAGATATCCATTTTAGCCAATCAGAGCAGGCTCCCTGGAACTCCACGTGCTTGAGCACAGTGTTATCTATATGACACACATGAACTAACACATTTTGACAGTTTTTCTAGTGGTGAAAAACTGTCAAAATGCCCTGAGAGAAGAGGTGGGTTTCAAGGGCTTAGAAATTAGCATATGAACCTCCTAGGTTTAGCTTTCAACTAAGAATACTAAGAGAACAAAGCAAAATGGGTGATAAAAGTAATTTGGAAAATGGCATTCTCTATCTGAATTATGAAAGTTTATTTTGGACTAGACTGTCCCTTTAATGGCATAATAAGCAAAGATATAACATGAATATGTATAGCACGGTGTGTTATAAAGGGACAACTGATTATATGTAGCATTTGTTTCTATATACAGCCATACTACAGGGAGAAGTCTAGAGCAGCTAATAATGAGTTATATCACCAGCAGACTGGTTATATACACCCTGTACAAACTGGCACTCTGGCTATACACATTGTCCTGCCCTCTGCTGCAGGAATGAGCAGGAAGTGCTGACACTTTGCAGAGTGTGGGATTTTTAGTTGTGTGATGCGAGGCTCAAGTTGGCCATATATTATGCAGGGGAGCACATAGGGGCCAGGCACTGTGGAGGTGGGCATATGGGGACAAGATATTATGCAGGGGAAGACATTGGGGCCAGACATTGGGGCCAGACATTGTGCAGGGACACACACTTGGGGACCAGATAATATGCAGGGGGCACATCACGTGGGGACCAGATATTAGGAAGGTGGCACATCATCGGGACCAGCAATTATGCAGGGGGGAACATAGGGGACAAACATTTTGCAGGGGGCACATTAGGGACCAGATATTATGCAGGGGGTTGGGCATATGGGGGCCAGACATTGTGCAGGGGGGCACATGGGGAACAGATAGCATGCAGGGGGGCAAATGGGGAACAGATAGTGTGCAGGGGGGCACATGGGGGCAGATATTATGTAGAGGAGGCACATGGGGACCAGATATTTATGCAGGGTAAGTACTAAGGGGCAAAGATTATGAAGGGGGCTATATATTATATGCTGGGTGACACATGGGTGCTATATATTATGTAGGGGGGCATGGAATGCCTATCTCAATGCTATTAGCAAATAATCTGCCACTCAGCTGTTATAAACAGTTTATTTGTTATATCTGCTGGTACAGATATTTTTCAGTAAAGCTTCTTAATTTTTGAATTACCCTGGCTGTTATTAGCAAATGATCTGCCACTGTTATATACAATTTATTTGTTTTTATCTAATCTGTTGGTTCTCTAAGTACAGATATTTTGTAGTAAAGCTTCAGAAGCTTTACTACAAAATATCTGTACTTATAGAACCAACAGATAATAACAAATAAACTGTATGTAACAGTGGCAGATCATTTGCTAATATCAGCCAGGGTAATTCAAAAATTAAGAAGCTTTACTGAAAAATATCTGTACCAGCAGATATAACAAATAAACTGTATATAACAGTGGCAGATCATTTGCTAATATCAGGGGTATTAATTAAAAAAATTAAGAAGCTTTACTTCATTTTTTAATTACCCCTCAGATTTGTGAATTATCTACCTGCAGGTTGTTACAGTTAGTTTAATAATAATTTGTCATTATTTTTTTTTATTTTTTTTAAAATGATTTTTATTGTAAACATAAGTCATCACAATTCTTTGAAACATTACAGATATAAGGTAAACACAGCAATCACAAAAAAGATATCTCACATGGCATCAACATGACATAAATATTGCATAATTAGACAAGGCATTCGTCTCCATTCCCAGAAGACCGAAAGATCAAACTATAACTTAGTGGAAGGTGAAATGAGGAGTGAATAGCAGTGTGCACAGATTGGGTGAATCGTGATCAGATGGCTTAGTAAGATTTAGGCGTTTATCTCGCCTTTTATTCTGCTTTCTTTTTTTTTTTTTAAAAGCGGAATTACGCTAGGAGCTAGTTATCCTGTGGGTATTTCCTGTATAAGCAATGGAGCGGAAGCAAGGGCCAATGGGGGCCATCGCACCAAAGAAGTGAGATTAAGCTTCAATCATCTTTGTAGTGTCGTGGGCGAAAGTACCCCCAATGGGGGGGGAGAGGGTAGAATGTAAGGGGGGGGGGGAGGAGGGGAGGGGGGGCTCATCGAGTGGGAGGGGGGGGGAAGGGGGGGGGAGGGGGAGGAGGGTGAACAGATCATCCCGTACCCGGATCAAAGGCCAGTGGTATTAGGGAGGCAGGAAGTCCTAGGGTTTAGGTCTGAGACTCTGCAGGTAGGCTTCCCAGGGTTCCCAAACAAGACAAAAAATTTCCGACTTGCGCCGGATTCTGTAGACATAGTCTTCCATGGACTTGACATAATTCAGGTATTCCAAGACACTCTGCCACTTTGGGGGGTGCACTTTTTTCCAGTTCCTGGCAATTGTCATTTTAACTGCGGTGAGTATGTAGATAAGAAGGGTTCTCTGGTGAGGAGGCATTTTCTCCAAACCCAGGTGTAGGAGAGCCATTCCAGAGTCTTTTATCTCTGGGAGACCCATCAAACCACAGATCTTACTGGTCTTATCCCAGAGTGACTTTAGGTTAGGACAAGTCCACCAGGTGTGCAGTGGGGTGCCAATGTCACCACAATTCCTCCAACAGGTTGGAGGGTGATTAGGGTAGAGGGTTTGCAATCTGGTCGGGACCAGATGCCACCTAGTGAGCATTTTAAAGTAGAGTTCGTACATCGTGGTGCAATGTAAGGCGGCCTTGGTTGTAGCAATAGCCAATGCCCATTTCTTAGGTGAGTAAACCTTTTGCAGCTCTACCTCCCAGGAAAGCATATGTCTCGTCTTAGGAATTACGGGGGGAACCAAAAGGCAACAATAATGTGCCGTAAGGGGTTTATAGGTCTGAAGGCCCGTTTTCCATCGTGTTTCCCAAGCAGTAAGAGGCCGTGGGGCATCACTCAGGAATCCCCAGGCTTTCAGTAGAGATCTTAGTCTTAAAAGTTCAAATGTCAGTTGCCTCGGGATCTCAAAGTTCGTCACCATCTCTTCTTGTGTTAGAAGCCGATCTGCTACATAAAAATCACCTACTGTCAAAATTCCGGCCTGCCGCCATAAGTTCAGCCTCATATTGGGAAGGGTCTGAAGTATGGGGAGTACAGGTTGGATAGGAGAAGGATGGGGGGCGATCTGAATATGGTGTCGCAGTTTATACCATAGCATTTGGCATCCTCTAACAATTGAATTAGAGATGGTGTAAGCGGTGGCGAGATGCGGGGGAAACCATAGCAAATCAGCCAGATCTATATAGGCGGGCAATGAAGCCTGTTCCAGGTCCCTCCATCTCGCGGGGGGGAGGTCTCGTCCCCAAGCAGAGACATGAGAGATCATAGCCGCCTCATAGTACATCTTCACACTCGGTAATCCCAGCCCTCCCTGATCTAGGGGGGACTGTAAGATTGCGGCCGCTACTCTGGGTTTCTTGTTGTTCCAGACGTATCTGTTGAATAGGGTCTGAAAGTTTTTCAGTAGTTTATCTGGGACTGGGAGGGGAATACATCTCATAATGTATGTCAGCTTGGGAAGTAGCATCATCTTCAGAGCCGCAATTCTACCCATCCAAGAGAGTTCGTCATATTTCTTTGCTCTCAGATGCTTGTCTACAGTCTTCAACAAAGTGTGGTAGTTCTCATGAAGAACCATCTCCTTATCGTAAGACAAGAAGACACCTAGGTGCCGGATACCTTTGGTGGACCATTTGAAAGAGTATTGCTGTCGCAAGGTTCTCTGTTCTAGATGGTCCAAATGTATCGGGAACGCCTCCGTCTTGGTTACATTTATTTTATAGTTAGAGAGCATACCGAATCTTTCGATAAGTGCCATCAGCGGCGGGAGCGATAAGGTCGGCTCTGTGATGAAAAGTGTAAGATCATCCGCGAATAACGCCACCTTTTGGACTGAATCATGTAGCAGCAGACCCTGAATTTGGGCGTCCTGTCTGATGGCTGCCGCCAGTGGCTCCATGACCATCGCAAAAAGGAGTGGCGACAGGGGGCATCCCTGCCTCGTCCCATTTCGTATGTGTATTTTAGGGGAGCAAAAGCCTAACCCCTTGACCACAGCCGTGGGGAGGGTGTAGAGGGCTGCTACGGCCCCACAGAACGAGAGCGGGACCCCAAATGTTCTCAGAGTCTCAAACATATATTCCCATCTCACCCTGTCGAAGGCCTTTTCGGCATCTAATAACAGGGTGAGAAGGGGCAAGCCCATGTCATGCGATTCAGCGAAGATGTTCAGCAGTCTACGGGTGTTGTCAGAGCCCTGTCTGCCTTGGACAAATCCAACTTGGTCTAAGTGGATTATAGAGGGGAGGTGTTTCCCTAGTCTCGTCGCGAGAACTTTAGAGTATATCTTAATGTCCACGTTGATGAGGGAAATAGGTCTATAGCTCCCACATTCCTTGGGGTCTTTTCCTTCTTTAGGGATGGCCATGATAGTAGCCTCCAGGAATTCTCCTAACATCTTTCCTCTTTTAGCCACATCATTAAACAGTCGGAGCAGAAGAGGAGAGATAAGAGACACAAAGGTTCTGTAAAAGAGGGTGGAGAAACCGTCCGGACCAGGAGCCTTATGAGGCTTAAGGGACAGGACGGCAGCTTTCACCTCCTCCAAGGTAAATGGTCTATCAAGGTCTGCCACAGACTCCTCACTTAGCTGTGGTAATTGCAACTTGGTTAGGAATTGCCTCAACTCCTTACCGCTCGCCGGTGGGTCATTGGCACCACTGTCTAGGCTGTAAAGAGCAGCGTAATAGTCCGAGAAGGCCTGGCCAATCTCCTTAGGAGAGCAGACCATGCCCCGAGCTGAATTGATGGCCGGGATCCTACTGGCGACCGTCCTGTTACGCAGTTTACGAGCTAAGAGCCTATCGGCTTTGTTCCCTTTGCTGTAATATACTTGTTTTAATTTGAATAGGTTGGTTTGCACTCTTAAAAGCTCTCGTTTATTGATCTCAGCCCTTATAGCACCCACCTGGGTGGCAAGAGCAGGGTCCGGGGCATTTTTATTGGCCATCTCCAGGGATCTTAGTTCGGTATATAATTTAGATAAGGGGATCTTATGGACCTCCTTCCACTGGGCCTTTTTCTTTATGAAATGGCCTCTCAGGTACGCCTTAAGGGCGGCCCAAACTATTTCAAGACTCGTATCTCCAGTATCATTGTGTTTTAAGAAATCTAAAATGATTTCATGTAGGAGTGGTACATCTGTTTCTGTGAGACACTGGTCTGGGAGTTTCCAAGACGGTCTACAGTCAAGGGACTGTAAGGCCAAGAGTTGGGCACTGACCATATCATGGTCCGACCATGGACAGGGCCTGATCTTTGATGCAGCAAAGTTGTCGAGTGTCCAAGAGTCACAGAGCAGATAATCAAGCCGAGAATATGAATTGTGGGGCACCGAATGGTGTGTGTAGTCTAGTTCAGTCGGAGCTAGGCATCTCCATACATCAAACAGCCCAAATTGATACATGAGTCGTCGGAAGGCCATCGATAGAGAAATTAGGTTACGGTCTGTT
This sequence comes from Bombina bombina, assembly GCF_027579735.1. Lineage (NCBI taxonomy): Eukaryota > Metazoa > Chordata > Amphibia > Anura > Bombinatoridae > Bombina > Bombina bombina. The sequence goes on from NC_069499.1 coordinate 1,089,099,816, forward strand.
GGGTGGCTTGTGTTCCTTTTCTTGTCTAGCACCGGGTTCCAGACCAGGTTCAGATCGCCCCCCATCAAGAGATGTCCTCTCTTGATTGAGTCTAGCTTGTGTAGGAATTTTCGGAGAAAGGGGATCTGTCCCGTGTTCGAGACGTAAATGGATGCCAGCGTGTAGAGGGCTCCATTCAAGACACAGACCATGATAAGAAACCTACCCTCTGGGTCTCGTTCTATGTGGTCAATCGTACAAGTAACGTCCCGGTGGATCAGTATGGCAACTCCTCTCTTTTTTTCCGTATAGGAGGCGATTTCACAGATCGGGTATAAAGGGGAACTCCTGGGCTGCCTAGATCCCCTTTCCAAGTGAGTCTCCTGCAAAAACATTAAATGTATTCTGTGGGCGGACAGGTAATTTAACAGAAGGCTCCTTTTGGTAGGCGAGTTAAGACCCTGGGCGTTCAGGGTGGCAGCCAAAACGGGAGCCATTGTATGGGCGGGCGCTACCTGCGTAGTCGATGAGGACCTCAATCGCGGGTACGGGGGAAGGGTTTAATGTGGGTGTCTCTAATAAGTGGGAACAAGGGGATGTGGGTAGGAAAAAGGAGGGGGCCAGGGGTTGGGGCGCTCCAGGCCACGAACAGGACGTCTTGATGGTCAAACGCTACTAGCGAATATTGATGTGTATATAAACACTATCACAATGAGTGATCTCACAACTAAGAGTTGGAGAGCACAACTATAGGTATGGGGGGGGGAGAGGCCGGCAAAGATAGCCAGGCCCCAGTCGGTCAGTTTAAAGCGTGCAAGAATAGGGAGAGCGAGAGGAAGGGAGAGAGGGAGCCAGGGTAAAGCTCCCCTCCCCCTTCGCCCACGCCCCCGGTCACTATTGCAATTTTCTCGCTATAAGCGAGGGTCTTGTATTATGTTACTGTAATGAGTGAATGTCACTATCTCTGATATAAGGCTAAGAAAGAGACTGAGGTGCGGGGAGTCTAATCTCAGTTTTGTAGAAATGAGGTTTGAGGGAGAGAGTAGAACGGGAGACTCGTGCGTTAGACTATGTGTAAGTTTCTCCATCTATAGCGTCTCCTCAGGAGGGGTTAAGTGCATACGGGGTACCCGTGTAGGAGAGGGTGTCGCTGGCCCCAAATAGTCTACTATTATGTACATAGGAGGTAGAATAAAGAGCTAAGTGCAGAAGAGGAAAAGCAACAGTAAACAGCATCAACATCTTATGTAAACAGTCAATAGAAGATGGCCATCGTCAGTACGCATGGGCTTGGCTTTGGAGGGGTGTCAATCCTATACTATAGGGCTAGTTGAACATGGGAGTCTGACAATCCCCAAATTGGGAGGTAATCTAATTCCTGAGGGATCAGGTACCTAAGGGAGGGGACTGTTATTTTATGCGGCATGAGCTCCACACAGTCAAAGGGGCAAATACTGGGGAGGCTTATGAGTGTCTATAAATAATGTACTCAACCTTAGAGTTATTGGTCATAGATGGGAATAGGGAAATATGCGACTCCTGACGATAGCCATCAAACCCCTGAGAGGTATATATATATAAATCAGTTGTAACGGCATCAACGTGGGGACCAAATGGTCACCAGGTTGAGGACTCTAGACAGACAATGGTTTTTATACTTCTGATATAGCTTGAGGTACATACATAACTAACAGTAAAAACAAGAACAGGGTAAACATTAACAACCTAGGTACAAAGAACATCACATAACATCACATAATGATGACCATCAAACCAGAAGGGCCAGTTTTGGGATTAAATAGGTCCTGGGACTTAGGCTGTTATGAAACAGATGGTGAATACCATATGGGTGTTCCCTTGATTTAACTCCTGCCTTTTCTTTTAAGAGGAAAAAACAGCTACTCCGGCAAGTATGGTTTAGAGGGGCAAGGGTCTTCAAACAGGTGTATTCTATTTTAGTTCTAGGGAGTAAGTTACCTGAGGCGGGGGTGCAAGGTTATGCGCTGCACATGCTACGGGTTAGTTATTCTACTAAGCAAAAAGGCTAGGGCAAGCGCACCTCTATACGATACGCATCAAAGCATTGGGGTAATAATAGGGTGGGGGGTTAGTTCCCTTGTACTGCATTAACTAATCTAGTGAAGGTGGGCAGACTGAGGTGGGGATGTAGGGCTGTTGTTGTTAATGTGTTCTGCTGCCGAGGGATATCCATTCAATGTGATTAGGGCATGTGCCTCAGTAAGCGATACTCTTCTGAGTAGGATGCTAAAACATAATAAGTTCCAGGGAACACACACCTTGACTGACCTGAGCAAAATAGTTAAGTACAATTTACAAATAGTTACAAGTACAAGGGAGTAGGTAAGAGAGGGGGGGGGGGGAGGAGGAAGAGGAGAAGAGTGGTATAGTAAAGAGGGAAAAGGAGAAACGAAAAAGGGGGAGGAGGGGAGACGAGGAGGAGAGATAATCAAAGAGTAACGTAACAACAATGTAAAGAGAGGACATCCATTATGTCTTAGCAGTCTCACCAATCTTCGTGTACCCTCGGTACACACGAGTCAGTCTCTGTAGAAGTAGAGAGTCTCTCAATTGTAAGGCCCCAATTGGGGAGATAGTCATATGTACATCCGAGCAGTGACCAGATTGGAGTATCTCACGAGGGAGCGTCTCTAGTCTTAGATATTGTAGTATTTCTCTGGTCACTACTGGGTCTCTGTGGAAGGGAGCCCCACTCAGGGGCTGATGCTCTCAGGCCTCTACCAGGTACAACTGCTTGGGGTGGTATTGGAGGATCTTGTGGCAGTAGGCCCCAGCTTTGGAGTAATTCCCTTGCCTGTTGAGGCGAGGATGCTGCATATTGCTGTCCATCTTTGTTGATGTAGAGTTTAACAGGGAACCCCCATCTGTATTTAATGCCCTTGTCTCTCAAGATTTTAGTGTAGGGTTGGTAGTGTCTTCTGATCTGGAGAGTGTGTGGAGAGAGATCCTGGAATACCTGAATGTCAGCATATTGCTCTGGGAGTGATTTGTCCCCCGCCAGGGCCCTCAGAAGTTTCTCTCGAAACGTGTAATAATGCAGGCGGGCGACAACATCTCTTGGTTTATCACCTTCAGCTGTCCTCAGCCTCAGGGCTCTATGGGCTCTATCAAGTAGCATCTCTTGCTCGTTCTCTTCACCAAGGACTGCAACAAAAAAGTCGTGGAGGAATTTTCCAAGTTCCTGCGGGGGGACAGTTTCTGGGATACCTTTCACCCTGATATTGTTGCGGCGAGTCCTGTCCTCAAGATCCGCTAGTTTAAGCTCGAGGTCAGTGATCTGCTCTGCTAAACTCTGTGAGTAATCTAAGAGGTTGCCGTGGTCTACCCTGAGATCTTCCTGTTTGCGTTCCAACGCATCGGTTCTTTCACCTATAAGGGCAATGTCCCTTTTTAGATCAGCATGTCCCTTATCAAACTTCTTGGAGAGAGAATCATGGTGTGAGGCCAGGAGCGACCTAATAGAGTCCATTAAGTTGTTATCAGTATCTGCATCTTGGTGCTTTAAATGGCTCGTGGCCTGGGATAAAGTTGTTCTGATGCGAGCATCATTAAGACTGCTCGTGTCTGAGGCATCCTCTTCCGAGCCTGATTGTTGTCTGGATGTATGTTGGCTGAAGTGGTCCGCCACTGTTCTTTTTGGGGTTTTGTGAGAGTTTTGTTTTCTTTTAAAGGATTGCGGCATCTTGTACTTTTGCAATTGTAGTGACATGAGATATGGAAGGCAAATAGTGGAGAAAGAGAAATACTGTTTTGCACTATAAAGAAATCTGCTGTAGGGCCGACTGGGGCCAGGACATCAGTGGAGGAGGTTAGCACATTTTGTTTTTACACAGGTCCTGGTGCCACATATATATTGAGGTTAGGCCGGTTAAGAGCTGGACTCTGTGGCCCAAGAGTTGAATTGGATTTCACTGGAACGTGTATTCTGGTCTGGTCTCTCCCCTGGGAGCTTGTCCCCTCAGGACGATGTGGGTGAAGGTATAGGGGTATGACCCACAGGCAAACTGGGCCGGCGGGAAAGGGAGGGGAGAGACCTGTAGAGTCACAGTTACAGCTTGTTAAATGTTGGTCTGTGCCAGTAAGGAGGTTGTGTAGAGATCCTGGGAGAATGACACAATCAGTTTTTCCTAAGTAGTATCAGCAGCTCCCTGTACTGAAAGTTTGTGTGTGTGGGCAAGCTGCGTGGGTTCAGATGAAAAAGACACAGGACATTAAGGCTGATACCCCAGCTGATTTATTTGTGCTCTCTCTCAGGGAGAGCTAATGCAGGCCTTATGGTGAACTGAATGTCTATGTAGGTAAAGCCTGGGTCCCAGCTTAATGTAGACAGGGGGATAACGTCTGTGCTTCAAAGGGCCTTTTTTTGTTCACGTCTATATCTTCCTTTAAAACACTCTATAAGTTACCAGTGGAAGTGAACATCAGGTAGTTATTGGTTAGGTAATAGTCCCAAGAGACCCCTTCTGCGTGGTAGGCCCCGTACTAAAACGGAGCTGTGGTTATAGGTATTCTAAGGCCCAAGATGGCGGGTGTTCGCGCCTTTTTCTAAACAAGTGCGCAACAGATAGGCCCAGCCACCGCTCTGTCTAATTCAGCAGGCTCTCCCTCTCGATCGGAGAGCACAGACGCTCACCCCCTGAAGCCCACTTCATAGGCAGCACTAACCTTCGAGGGTCCCTGGTTACAATCGGGTAAGGCTCCCAGCCGCACAATCTTCTCCCCCAGATGTCTGAGCTGTTGGGTATATGCTCCGGAGCGGGTCCCCGACCCTCCGGAGCAGTGCAGATGAAGGTAAGCTGGTGGCTGATCTCCGCGAAAAGGAGCAAAGTCTTTTGAGTGCGGCCAGGCGGGACACCCGGTCCCACTATCTCTATGCGGCGGCTGTCTGGTTTTCTGGGTAAGTGCTCCGGAGCGGGTCCCCGGCCCTCCGGAGCAATGCGGTGAGAGATAGGCGGTTGGTAGTAACAGAGGGTAATAATATCCAGGTCTCCGGAGCGGAGCCCCGACCCTCCGGAGACAGAGGATCTCAGCAACAAGTCCTAATAAAAGTGCGTAGTGGCCGCAAGTTTCCAGATCTCCCCCAGAGCAGTGTAGAGATATGTTGCCACGAGCTCGATAGCCCCAATCCAGCTTCTTGATTGTAAGGAAAGTCGGCCAGTCTGTAGGATAAGGTAGTGGGCTGCATATACATAAACTTTGGTCCAAATTTATAGCAAATTATTCAGTTAATAATGTACTTAAACACTTTTCAGCCCAGGAGCTCAGTGCAAACACGTCCAGGCTGTGCTGCGGCTAGCTCCGCCCCCCCCGTCATTATTTTTTTATTACCCTTTTTCTAGCATAACAGACTAAGGGGCCTATTTATCAAGCCGTCAACCGCAAATACGCTGGAATTCTGCAGCGTAATTGTGGAGAGCTTGATTTGCCTTATTTATCAAAGGCTACAGTACGTCAAAAGTAGAATATTGTGATGTAACATATGATCCGCCGGTCTCAGTCCGACACAGATCGATGCTTACGTCACTACAGATATTCCGAATGCAAATTCTGACTACTTTTGCTACTTATCAAATAACTACCAGGTACGCTCGCCACTATTCCGGCCCAGCGTACCTGGTTTTCAATCCACCGCCCTGGAGGCGGCGGATGCCATAGGAATCAATGGGATATCAGGCAGCAGCGAACATGAGCTTTCACTGCTTTCAGACTCCCATTGATTCCTATGGCATCCACCGCCTCCAGGGCGGTGGATTGAAAACCAGGTACGCTCGCCACTATTCCGGCCCAGCGTACCTGGTTTTCAATCCACCGCCCTAGAGGCGGTGGATGCCAGAGGAATCAATGGGAGTCTGAAAGCAGTGAAAGCTCATGTTCGCTGCTGCCTGATATCCCATTGATTCCTATAGGAGAATAAAAGTTAAGTTTACACCTACAAAAAACAACAAACAGTTAAAAAAAAAAAAAAAAAAATTTTATCAAAGCTTTAAACTAATTACACCTAATCTAAGGGCCCTATGAAAATAAAAAAGCCCCCCCAAAATAAAAAAACCCTAGCCTACAATAAACTACAAATAGCCCTTAAAAAGGCCTTTTGTGGGGCATTGCCTCAAAGTAATCAGCTCTTTTACCTGTAAAAAAAATTACAAATACCCCCCAACAGTAAAACCCACCACCCACACAACCAACCCCCCAAATAAAAAGCTAATTTAAAAAAAACCTAAGCTCCCCATTGCCCTGAAAAAGGCATTTGGATGGGCATTGCCCTTAAAAGGGCATTTAGCTCTAAAAGTCTTCATCCAAGCCCGCAGAAGTCTTCATCCAGATGGCATCTTCTATCTTCATCCATCCGGCGCGGAGTAGCTCCATCTTCAAGACATCCGACGCGGAGCATCCTCTTCTGACGACAACTACCAACGAATGAAGGATCCTTTAAATGACGTCATCCAAGATGGCGTCCCTTAGATTCTGATTTGCTGATAGAATTCTATCAGCCAATCGAAATTAAGGTTGAAAAAATCCTATTGTCTGTTGAAATCAGCCAATAGGATTGAGCTTTCATCCTGTTGGCTGATCCAATCAGCCAATAGAATGCGAGCTCAATCCTATTGGCTGATTGGATTGGAAAGGCTATTTGTAGTTTATTGAAGGCTAGGGTTTTTTTTATTTTTTTGGGGGGGGTTATTTTCATAGGGCACTTAGATTAGGTGTAATTAGTTTAAAGCTTTGATAATTAATTTTTTATTTTTTGTAACGTAGTTTTAATTAAAAATTGTATTTTCAGTTGAATTTGGGGAAACCACTTAAAGCATTAGTTGTGTTGAGCTATTTCAATTGCTTTTGTTTGATTTGTTCATTGCATACTTCTAAAAGTCTGTAATTTTTTACAATAATTCTGATTTGCAATGTGGGTTGAATAATTTTGATAACAACTGCTTTTAGAAACTGAACCGAAAACAGCCGAATTGCTTATAGTGCCAAATAGACAGAGCGTGATAGTGTCGGGGGGCGAAGCACGCTCTGTCTGTTTGGCACTATAAGCAAATAGGCTGTTTTCGGATCAGTTTCTGTCAACAAGCCTTAACGTTTAGTGCACTCACTTACAGAAGCGGTTTTGTAGATACTACATACTATTATGATCAACTTTTGTTTTACTTTTGTGTGACCTAAACCGAGGTCCCCCCACATCGCCGCCACTCTATTAAAAAATTTTAACTCCTAATCTGCCGACCTCACACCGCTGCCACCTACATTATCCCTATGAACACCTAATCTGCTGCCCCTAACACCGCCGACCCCTATATTATATTTATTAACCCCTAATCTGCCGCCCCGCTATCGCTGACCCCTGCATATTATTATTAACCCCTAATCTGCCGCTCCGTACACCGCTGCCACCTACATTATAGCTATGTACCCCTAATCTGCTGCGCCTAACACCGCGACCCCTATATTATATTTATTAACCCCTAATCTGCCCCCCACAACGTCGCCTCCACCTGCCTACACTTATTAACCCCTAATCTGCCGAGCGGACCGCACCGCTACATTAATAAAGTTATTAACCCCTAATCCACCTCACTCCCGCCTCAATAACCCTATAATAAATAGTATTAAACCCTAATCTGCCCTCCCTAACATCGCCGACACCTAACTTCAATTATTAACCCCTAATCTGCTGACCGAATCTCGCCGCTACTGTAATAAATGGATTAACCCCTAAAGCTAAGTCTAACCCTAACACTAACACCCCCCCTAAATTAAATATAATTTAAATCTAACAAAATAAATTAACTCTTATTAAATAAATTATTCCTATTTAAAGCTAAATACCTGTAAAATAAACCCTAATATAGCTACAATATAAATTATAATTATATTATAGCTATTTTAGGATTAATATTTATTTTACAGGCAACTTTTTGTTTATTTTAACCAGGTACAATAGCTATTAAATAGTTAAGAACTAATTAATATCTAAAATAGTTAAAATAATTACAAAATTACATGTAAAATAAATCCTAACCTAAGTTACAATTAAACCTAACACTACACTATCAATAAATTAATTAAATACAATACCTACAATTATCTACAATTAAACCTAACACTACACTATCAATAAATTAATTAAATAAAATACCTACAAATAAATACAATTAAATAAACTAACTAAAGTACAAAAAATAAAAAAGAACTAAGTTACAAAAAATAATTACACCTACTCTAAGCCCCCTAATAAAATAACAAAGCCCCCCCCAAAATAAAAAAATGCCCTACCCTATTCTAAATTAAAAAAGTTCAAAGCTCTTTTACCTTACCAGCCCTGAAAAGGGCCATTTACGGGGCATGCCCCAAAGAATTCAGCTCTTTTGCCTGTAAAAAAAACCCATACAATACCCCCCCCAACATTACAACCCACCACCCACATACCCCTAATCTAACCCAAACCCCCCTTAAATAAACCTAACACTAAGCCCCTGAAGATCTCCCTACCTTGTCTTCACCTCACCGGGTCCCGATCTGTCCAGAAGAGGGTCCGAAGTCTTGATCCAAGCCCAAGCGGGGGGCTGAAGAGTGACGTCCATCCTCAGGCTGAAGTCTGGATCCAAGCGGCGGCTGAAGAAATCCATCATCGGGCTGAAGTCGGAAGTCCATCATCGGGATGAAGTCTTCTATCAAGCCGCATCTTCAATCTTCTTTCTTCCGGAGCGGAGCCATCTTCTTCCCAGCCGATGCGGATCCAACCTCTTCAAGAGACGCCTACTAGACGAATGACGGTTCCTTTAAATGACGTCATCCAAGATGGCGTCCCTCGAATTCCAATTGGCTGATAGGATTCTTTCAGCCAATCGGAATTAAGGTAGGAAAATTCTGATTGGCTGATGGAATCAGCCAATCAGAATCAAGTTCAATCCAATTGGCTGATCCAATCAGCCAATCAGATTGAGCTTGCATTCTATTGGCTGATCGGAACAGCCAATAGAATGCGAGCTCAATCTGATTGGCTGATTGGATCAATCGGAATTCGAGGGACGCCATCTTGGATGACGTCATTTAAAGGAACCATCATTCGGCTAGTAGGCGTCACTTGAAGAGGTTGGATCCGCGTCGGCTGGGAAGAAGATGGCTCCGCTCCGGAAGAAAGAAGATTGAAGATGCGGCTTGATAGAAGACTTCATCCCAATGATGGACTTTCGACTTCAGCCCGATGATGGATTTCTTCAGCCGCCGCTTGGATCCAGACTTCAGCCCGAGGATGGACGTCACTCTTCAGCCCCCCGCTTGGGCTTGGATCAAGACTTTGGACCCTCTTCTGGACAGATCGGGACCCGGTGAGGTGAAGACAAGGCAGGGAGATCTTCAGGGGCTTAGTGTTAGGTTTATTTAAGGGGGGTTTGGGTTAGATTAGGGGTATGTGGGTGGTGGGTTGTAATGTTGGGGGGGGTATTGTATGTTTTTTTTACAGGCAAAAGAGCTGAATTCTTTGGGGCATGCCCTGCAAATGGCCCTTTTCAGGGCTGGTAAAGTAAAAGAGCTTTGAACTTTTTTAATTTAGAATAGGGTAGGGCATTTTTTTATTTTTGGGGGGGGGGTTGTTATTTTATTAGGGGGCTTAGAGTAGGTGTAATTAGTTTAAAATTGTTGTAATTTTTTTCTAATGTTTGTAAATATTTTTTTATTTTTTGTAACTTAGTTCTTTTTTATTTTTTGTACTTTAGTTAGTTTATTTAATTGTATTTATTTGTAGGTATTTAATTTAATTAATTTATTGATAGTGTAGTGTTAGGTTTAATTGTAGATAATTGTAGGTATTGTATTTAATTAATTTATTGATAGTGTAGTGTTAGGTTTAATTGTAGATAATTGTAGGTATTGTATTTAATTAATTTATTGATAGTGTAGTGTTAGGTTTAATTGTAACTTAGGTTAGGATTTATTTTACAGGTAATTTTGTAATTATTTTAACTATTTTAGCTATTAAATAGTTCTTAACTATTTAATAGCTATTGTACCTGGTTAAAATAAATACAAAGTTGCCTGTAAAATAAATATTAATCCTAAAATAGCTATAATATAATTATAATTTATATTGTAGCTATATTAGGGTTTATTTTACAGGTAAGTATTTAGCTTTAAATAGGAATAATTTATTTAATAAGAGTTAATTTATTTCGTTAGATAAAAATTATATTTAACTTAGGGGGGTGTTAGTGTTAGGGTTAGACTTAGCTTTAGGGGTTAATCCATTTATTACAGTAGCGGCGAGATTCGGTCGGCAGATTAGGGGTTAATAATTGAAGTTAGGTGTCGGAGATGTTAGGGAGGGCAGATTAGGGTTTAATACTATTTATTATAGGGTTATTGAGGTGGGAGTGAGGCGGATTAGGGGTTAATAACTTTATTATAGTAGCGGTGCGGTCCGCTCAGCAGATTAGGGGTTAATAAGTGTAGGCAGGTGGAGGCGACGTTGTGGGGGGCAGATTAGGGGCTAATAAATATAATATAGGGGTCGGCGGTGTTAGGGGCAGCAGATTAGGGGTACATAGGGATAATGTAGGTAGCGGCGGTTTACGGAGCGGCAGATTAGGGGTTAAAAAAATATGCAGGTGTCAGCGATAGCGGGGGCAGCAGAATAGGGGTTAATAAGTGTAAGGTTAGGGGTGTTTAGACTCGGGTACATGTTAGAGTGTTAGGTGCAGACGTAGGAAGTGTTTCCCCATAGAAAACAATGGGGCTGCGTTGGGAGCTGAACGCTGCTTTTTTGCAGGTGTTAGGTTTTTTTTCAGCTCAAACTGCCCCATTGTTTTCTATGGGGATATCGTGCACGAGCACGTTTTGGAAGCTGGCCGCGTCCGTAAGCACCGCTGGTATCTAGAGTTGCAGTGGCGTTAAATTATGCTATACACTCCCTTTTTGGAGCCTAACGCACTGAAAACCCAGCCATTCTGTGAACTCTAAATACCAGCGGTATTTAAAAGGTGCGGGAGAAAAAAAGCATGCATAGCTAACGCACCCCTTTGGCAGCCAAACTCTAAATCTAGCCATAAGTTTCCAACTGGGTCATGGAAGAGGTGGAAAAATGATTAAATGTATGTGAAATAAAACCACATCGAACGTGCAGCTGTTATAATATATATACTGGATATAGTGATGAGAGTGATAACCCGAGATACCTGTTATATTAAGGGTATGACAGTGAGGTGCATCATAATTAGAATGGTGGCTTAACATCTTGAGGGTCATAAATGTGAGATAAGTCAGCTAAGGGTTGTGGTAAATCAGTGTGACTGGCAATAAATATGTAGCTTCACACAAAGCTGTCAGGCCCATACTATCTAGCAGTGTGTGTGTACAGTAAATGTTTTCAGTGTTCTTTTATTAGTAATGCACACTCTTAAATTATAAGTCTTGATTGTGAGAACCAGAGTCACCACCACGATCACCCCTCTATAGCAGTAGCTTTAAAAACCAATCAATAAAGTATGTTCATCCATAGTAAGAATAAATTGAGGGTTACAGGTATAACTATAGTAGACTTCCAGTTTAACAAGAAATATGGATATATATATATATATATATATATATATATAGACACAGTCAACAAACTAGGGTTACTGTAGCTGGAGGGTAAGGGAGTGGGTACTGATCTCATATGAAGCTTGATCACAGGGTAAAAATGTTTAACTTAGTATAGACATATAACCTAGAGGCTATAATAGAGAGACCACTGCAGCAGGTACCCCTCCGTAATAACATCATAAACACATAGTAATAGAACATGCTCAGCTGCCCAAGAAAGTACTTGGTATCTAGGACTGCTATTAAAGAATACTGCTTATCTAGTATTGTCTATATAGAACATTAAACAAAGGTAGGCACGGTAGGAAAAGACTACTAGCTGACATAATATAAATGAGCAAACATATTTTAACAAGGCTGCAGTCCGGTTATCAGACAATGTGAGCATATATTCTTGCATCAAACTTAAGAGTTATCATCCATAACTGCCTGTCAGAGGGAGCATGTACACGGAGTGCAGAATTATTAGGCAAATGAGTATTTTAACCACATCATACTCTTTATGCATGTTGTCTTACTCCAAGCTGTATAGGCTCGAAAGCCTACTACCAATTAAGCATATTAGGTGATGTTCATCTCTGTAATGAGAAGGGGTGTGGTCTAATGACATCAACACCCTATATCAGGTGTGCATAATTATTAGGCAACTTCCTTTCCTTTGGCAAAATGGGTCAAAAGAAGGACTTGACAGGCTCAGAAAAGTCAAAAATAGTGAGATATCTTGCAGAGGGATGCAGCACTCTTAAAATTGCAAAGCTTCTGAAGCGTGATCATCGAACAATCAAGCGTTTCATTCAAAATAGTCAACAGGGTTGCAAGAAGCGTGTGGAAAAACCAAGGTGCAAAATAACTGCCCATGAACTGAGAAAAGTCAAGCGTGCAGCTGCCAAGATGCCACTTGCCACCAGTTTGGCCATATTTCAGAGCTGCAACATCACTGGAGTGCCCAAAAGCACAAGGTGTGCAATACTCAGAGACATGGCCAAGGTAAGAAAGGCTGAAAGACGACCACCACTGAACAAGACACACAAGCTGAAACGTCAAGACTGGGCCAAGAAATATCTCAAGACTGATTTTTCTAAGGTTTTATGGACGGATGAAATGAGAAATGAGAGTGAGTCTTGATGGGCCAGATGGATGGGCCCGTGGCTGGATTGGTAAAGGGCAGAGAGCTCCAGTCCGACTCAGACGCCAGCAAGGTGGAGGTGGAGTACTGGTTTGGGCTGGTATCATCAAAGATGAGCTTGTGGGGCCTTTTCGGGTTGAGGATGGAGTCAAGCTCAACTCCCAGTCCTACTGCCAGTTTCTGGAAGACACCTTCTTCAAGCAGTGGTACAGGAAGAAGTCTGCATCCTTCAAGAAAAACATGATTTTCATGCAGGACAATGCTCCATCACACGCGTCCAAGTACTCCACAGCGTGGCTGGCAAGAAAGGGTATAAAAGAAGAAAATCTAATGACATGGCCTCCTTGTTCACCTGATCTGAACCCCATTGAGAACCTGTGGTCCATCATCAAATGTGAGATTTACAAGGAGGGAAAACAGTACACCTCTCTGAACAGTGTCTGGGAGGCTGTGGTTGCTGCTGCACGCAATGTTGATGGCGAACAGATCAAAACACTGACAGAATCCATGGATGGCAGGCTTTTGAGTGTCCTTGCAAAGAAAGGTGGCTATATTGGTCACTGATTTGTTTTTGTTTTGTTTTTGAATGTCAGAAATGTATATTTGTGAATGTTGAGATGTTATATTGGTTTCACTGGTAAAAATAAATAATTGAAATGGGTATATATTTGTTTTTTGTTAAGTTGCCTAATAATTATGCACAGTAATAGTCACCTGCACACACAGATATTCCCCTAAAATAGCTATAACTAAAAACAAACTAAAAACTACTTCCAAAACTATTCAGCTTTGATATTAATGAGTTTTTTGGGTTCATTGAGAACATGGTTGTTGTTCAATAATAAAATTAATCCTCAAAAATACAACTTGCCTAATAATTCTGCACTCCCTGTACTCCCCTATCCCTCATGGGGAAGGCCTACGGGCTATAAAATTCTTTCTTAGGAATTATTCGGAATATTCTAGGGAATTTCAGGATTTTGTACTAAGGGTGACCAGATATCTTTTGACCCATAACTTCTTTCAGTTCCAAGATGTTTTCTATCTCCAGAGATGTGGAACAGCGATGGGGGCCAAGTTTGCCCCCTCTTACGCCAACCTATTTTTAGGTTGGTGGGAGTTCTTCCACATCTTTGGAGATAGAAACATCTATAAGGATCGAATCGTCATGTATGGGAGATACATAGACGATCTCCTGTTTATCTGGAAGGGAGATCCCCCTGACATCAAAAGCTTTGTTGAAAGCCTCAATGATAATGATGTGGGCATGAGTTTCACTCATGAATACAGTTCCATTTCGATTAACTATCTTGATTTGGTACTGATGGGTACAAGGGACAATAAGGTCAGCACCAGAGTAAATAGAAAGCCCATTAGTGGTAACAAACTACTGCATGGTAGGAGCTGCCATCCCAAACATACGGCAGCAGCTGTAGCCAAAGGCGAATTCATTCGCCTTAAAAGGAATTGTTCGAAAGATGGGGGATTACCATCAGGAGGCAGTTGCCCTAGAACGAAGACTGAAATAGAGAGGTTATTCCCACAAAATAATCAGAAAAGCTTGAATGCAGGTAGAACCTATGCCTAGAAAAAACGTACTCAGAGAAAGACAGGAACGGAAAGAAGACTTTAAGGGTGTGATTTTTGTCACTAGCTATAGTGCCCAGTTCCCAGAGATTGTAAATATTATACGTAAACATGACATGGCCTCCTTGTTCACCTGATCTGAACCCCATTGAGAACCTGTGGTCCATCATCAAATGTGAGATTTACAAGGAGGGAAAACAGTACACCTCTCTGAACAGTGTCTGGGAGGCTGTTGTTGCTGCTGCACACAATGTTGATGGTGAACAGATCAAAACACTGACAGAATCCATGGATGGCAGGCTTTTGAGTGCCCTTGCAAAGAAAGGTGGCTATATTGGTCACTGATTTGTTTTTGTTTTGTTTTTGAATGTCAGAAATGTATATTTGTGAATGTTGAGATGTTATATTGGTTTCACTGGTAAAAATAAATAATTGAAATGGGTATATATTTGTTTTTTGTTAAGTTGCCTAATAATTATGCACAGTAATAGTCACCTGCACACACAGATATCCCCCTAAAATAGCTATAACTAAAAGCAAACTAAAAACTACTTCCAAAACTATTCAGCTTTGATATTAATGAGTTTTTTGGGTTCATTGAGAACATGGTTGTTGTTCAATAATAAAATTAATCCTTAAAAATACAACTTGCCTAATAATTCTGCACTCCCTGTATAAGCAATCCTTAAATACATGCTTGTAGGTGCAGTCAGTGATAAAAGTAACACTACCCAATTCCAGTTCTAAGGGCACTGAGCACATATCCCACTCCCTGTCTTGCGAGGAGCCCTATGTTTAGTGTGATATCCTGGATGAACTTATTAGAGGGTGATGATGAACATGCAATAGTTCTAAGAGTCCCCACAAGTTTTGAGTCATATCCTCCATTTGGTTGATCATGCCAAGCTTGTGTATGGGAGATCGGTAAAGTTAATTGTGATGCGCTAAGTAGGAGCTCATGTATTTGTGACTTGACAGTCTTCGCCAATATCTCCATGGTGTAACCGGACTGCAGATCCTCTGTTATGGGTGATTGTCTCTGAGGCTCTCTCTGAGCCCCTACAATTTCTCCCTCATGGGTGTCCTGTGGGTGTATTGTACAGGGCTCAGTCAAGGGATGACGTTGGGGCCCTTCAGCATCACCCTGAGTAAGTGGGAGATCACTGGAGTTAGCGTGAGAGACTTCGGTGGGAGCTACAGGTGAGAGGGAAGTGGCTGTGGCTCTCAAGATATGCTTGTGGCTATTCCGTCCCAGCGTACCTGGTTTTCAATCTGCCACCCTGGAGGCCCAGATGCCATAGGAATCAATGAGAGTCTGAAAGCAGCGAAAGCTTATGTTCGATGCTGACAGATATCCCATTGATTTCTATGGTAGAAAACATGTTACATTTACACCTAACACCCTAACATCACCCCAAGTCTAAACACCCCTAATCTGCCGCCACAACATCGCCACAACCTAAATAAAATTTATTAACCCCTATTCCACCGCTCCCCGACCCCGCCACAGCCGAAATAAAAGTTTTAAACCCTATCCTGCCGCTGCCAGACCCCGCCGCCACTGAATAAACCTATTAACCCCTAAACCGCCAGCCCCCCACATCGCCATAAACTAAATTAAGCTATTAACCCCTAAACCTAGCAAGCCGCTAACTTTAAATTAAAATTGCAACATCCCTATCTTAAAATAAATTTAAGCTTACCTGTAGAATTAAAATAAACTATTTTTAAACTATTAATTAACCTACCCTAACTATTATACTACACTAAAATTAAACTACCAATTAAATTAACTAAATAACGTATTAAAAAAAACCTAACCCTACTCAAATTATTTAAAAATACTATTTAACCTTATTAAAAATGACTAAATTACAAAAAAAAACCTCTGTTACAAAAAATAAAAAACACTAATTTATGGAAAAAAAACACATTATCAAAAATAAAAAATAATTACTCCTAATCTAATAGCCCTATGAAAATTAAAAAGCCCCCCCCCCCCCAAATAAAAAACTCCTAGCCTGCAATAAACTACCAATGGCCCTTAAAAGGGCCTTTTGTGGGGCATTGCCCCAAATAAATCAGCTCTTTTACCTGTAAAAAAATACAAACACCCCCAACAGTAAAACCCATCACCCCCACAACCCCCTAAATAAAAACCCTATCTAAAATAACCTAAGCTCCCCATTGCCCTGAAAAGGGCATTTGTATGGGCATTGCCCTTAAAAGGGCATTTAGCTATTTTACCGCCCAGACCCTACTCTAAAAATAAAACCCACCCAAAAAAACCTTAAATAAACCAAATACTAACCCTGACAATCCACTTACAGTTATTGAAGTCCCGCTTGAAGGATCCATCCAGCCGGCGGAAAGAAGTCTTCATCCGGGCGGAAAGATGTCTTCATCCGGGTGGCCTCTTCCATCTTCATCTAGCCGGCGAAGTCTTCATCCAGACTGCATCTTCTATCTTCATCCATCTGGCGCAGAGTGGGTCCATTCTGAAGACATCCGGAGCAGAGCTCCTCTTCAATACGGTCAGTTGCATTTAAGTTCCAGTTTATGGTGGCAACCGTATTGAAAAGAAGCTCTGCACCGGATGTCTTCAGAATGGACCCACTCCACGCCGGATGGATGAATATAGAAGATGCCATCTGGATGAAGACTTCGCTGGCTGGATGAAGATGGAAGAGGCCGCCCGAATGAAGACTTCTTGCTGCCCGGATGAAGACTTATTGCCGGCTGGATGGATCCTTCAAGCAGGACTTCAATAACTGTAAGTGGATCGTTGGGGCTTATTGTTAGGTTTTTTTAATGGTTTTTTTGGGTTGGTTTTATTTTTAGAGTAGGGTCTGGGCAGTAAAAGAGCTAAATGCCCTTTTAAGGGCAATGCCCATACAAATTCCCTTTTCAGGGCAATGGGGAGCTTAGGTTATTTTAGATTTTGGGGGGTTGGTTGTGGGGGTGGTGGGTTTTACTGTTGGGGGGTGTTTGTATTTTTTTTACAGGTAAAAGAGTTGATTTCTTTGGGGCAATGCCCCACAAAAGGCCCTTTTAAGGGTCATTGGTAGTTTATTGTAGGCTAGGGTTTTTTATTTTTGGGGGGCTTTTTTATTTTGATAAGGCTATTAGATTAGGTGTCATTCTTTTTTATTTTTGATAATGTGTTTTTTTTTCTCTCGTAATTTAGTGTTTTTTTATTTTTTGTAACTTAGCGTTTATTTTTTTGTAACTTAGTAATTTTTAATAAGGTTAAATAGTATATTTAAATAATTTAAGTAGGGTTAGGGTTTTTTTAATATGTAATTTAGTTAATTTAATTAGTTTAATTTAAGTGTAGTATAATAGTTAGGGTAGGTTATTTAATAGTTTAAAAATCGTTTATTTTAATTCTACAGGTAAGTTTAAATTTATTAAGATAGGGATGTTATAATTTTAATTTAAAGTTATCAGCTTGTTAGGTTTAGGGGTTAATAGCTTAATTTAGTTTATGGCTATGTGGGGGGCTGGTGGTTTAGGGATTAATAGGTTTAGTTAGTGGTAGTGATGTGGAGGCCAGAGGTTTAGGAGTTAATACATTAAAATATTAAATTAACATATCAAGCAAGTCAAACAACAATACATTTCTTGGACCTCCAGATTAGCAAATGGATGTCCATAGAAAAAAGACAGCTGCCAACAGTCTTTTACATAGCTCGAGTGCACATGCCCCAAACACAATAAAATATCTACCTACAGGGGAATTTCTGCGAATGAAACTCAATTGCTCTACTGCTGAAAATTACAATCAAAGAGCTAAAGAACTCACAGAAAGACTTTTAATAAGAGGATATAGCAATTGAGAGAGCAGGATTTCTAGCAAGATTTACACTGAGAAATGAATTATTAAAGAAACAACATAAGTCCAAACAAGAACAAATAATATTCATTTCAACGTACAACCCAGAAAGTCAACAAATAATAAAGATCCTGGAAGAAAATTGGCACATACTTAGATCTGATCTAATCCTGTCACAAATTCTGGATAACAAAGTGCATACTGGATTCAGAAGAACACAAAATCTTAAGGATTTGGTCAGTCCTAGCCACCTTCAAGGTCCAAAGACTGTTGGAGCAATCAAACTGGGTTCCTTTAAATGTGGAACCCGCAGCACTTGCAGCTTCATGCTAAAATCACATGAAATTTATGACCGCTTTAACAAACGACACACAATTCAAACATACATTAACTGTCACACAGAGGGAGTCGTTTATATTCTCCAATGTGCAAAATTCTATGCTGGTATGATGACGAGAAAAGTAAGAACGAGACTACAAGAACATCTGAGAAATTTAAAAAATACTGCAAAATATTTTAAAGCTGTCAAACAACTGACTTCAGTAGCCCGACATTTTCTCAATAGACATAACTCAAAACAATCAGATCTAAAATGTTTTGGGATCTAACAAGTCAAAATGGGAATAAGAGTAGTGATGTCGCAAACCTAAAACTTTCGGTTCGGCGAACTCGAACTTCCGGTATTGTTCGCGAACCCGCGAACCGCCATTGAATTCAATAGGCAGGCGAACTTTAAAACCTACAAGGACTCTTTCTGGCCACAATAGTGATGGAAAAGTTGTTTCAAGGGTACTAACACCTGGACTGTGGCATGCTGGAGGGGGATCCCTGGCAAAACTCCCATGGAAAATTACATAGTTTATGCAGAGTCTGCTTTTAACCCATAATGGGCCTAAATCAACTAACATTCCCAAATTGTTTGCAATAACGTGCTTTAAAACATCAGTTATGATGTCATATCTATCAGGTAGTGTAAGGGTTACGGCCGCATCACAGTGACAGAGCAAACTCCAAGTGTTACGCACCGTAATCAACCGCAAACAGTCCACTTGCACAACCACGAGATAGATAGATTTGATAGATAGATACATAGATAACATAGCTCAATCGATGAAATATACATATGATCGATACACTGTACATAGCTCAATAGATGCAATATACATTCGATCAATACGAATTACATTGATCAATAGATGCAATATACATTTGATAGATAAGAATGTTATCGAATCAAAGATGCAATATACATTTTATAGATACTAATGACATCAACCAAAATATGTAATATACATTTTATAGGTACGAATTACATCGATCAATAGATGCAATCTACATTTGATCGATACGTTTGATAGTTCGATCGATTTGATATATAAATAAATGGATTTGAAATATATATAATTTCCCTGACAGAGTATAACAATAAGACATGTGGTCTGTGACCCGTGGTGTGTTAAGTAGTAATATTCTTAACATTTTACTACAACATGTTACTCCCCCTATCAGATGAGGTCTATATGGCTTTCATTTGTGGAACCAGGAGATGGAAGAAGATGATTGTTCTGTCCTCCTACTTCAAATTTGTCAGAAACACAAGTGGCTGTCTCAAAACTTCCCGGACAGAAGATAGATTGATAGATAGAATAGATAGATATACATAGATTGATAGTTAGATAGAGTCGATAGAAGAGAAATAGATAGATTTGTTAGATATATAATTACCCTGATAAAGTCTAATAATTAAACATGCGTTCTTGGACCCAACTAGGTTGTGTAGTACTATTCTTTGCACTTTCAGCCCTGTAACTCCCCCTATTGGTGGAGGTCTATATGGCGGTTATGATTACCCTGACAAAGTATAACAACAAGACACGCGGTCTGGGACCCTTGGTAATTTTGTTGTGATAAGTAAAACTTTTCTTATCACTTGAATCCCTCTTACCCCCCCCCTTTTGTTGGAGCTCTATATGGCCTGCATGATTAGCCTGACAAAGTATAATAATAAAACATCTGGTCTTGGACCCATGGTAATTAGGTTGTGTTTAAGTAGTACTATTCTTATAACTGTAATCCCTGTTACTCCCCCTATCAAGGGAGGTCTATATGGCCTGCATGATTACCCTGACAAAGTATAACATCAAGACACACGGTGTTGGACCCATGATAACTAGCTTGTGTTAATTAGTACTTTTCTTAGAACTTTAATCCCTGTTACCCCCCCTATTGGGGGTGGTCTATATGGCCTGCCTGATTACCCTGAAAAAATATAATAATAAGACATGCGGTCTGGTACCCATTTTAACTAGGTTGTGTTTTAAGTACTACCATTCTTAGCACTTTAATCTCTGTAACTCCCCCTATTTGGTGAGGTCTATACGGCCTGGATGATTACCCATACAAAATATAATAATAAGACATCTGCTCTTGGTCTGCGACCCATGGTAACTATGTTGTGTTAATTAGTAATGTCCTTAGCATTTTAATAGCTGTTACTCATACTCACCCTATTGGTGGAGGTCTATATGGCCTGCATAATTACCCTTACAAAATATAATAACCAAACATATGCTCTGGGACCCATGGTAAGTAGGTTGTGTTAAGTAGTACTGTTCTTTGCAGTTTAATACCTGTTACAACACCAAATGGTGGCAGGTCTATCTGGCCTTCATAATTAGCTGCACCCAAACCCAAAAAAAAGCCGAGTGGTCTTAGACTAAAACCCATTGCTAACTCGGTTGTTTCAATTAGTACTATTCTTAGCACTTTTATTCCTGTTACGGGTGGTCTACATGGCCATCATGATTAGCCGAACAAAATACTGCAATCCAACCTTTGCTCAGTCTTCATAGGCCCTTCATTGGCTGTATTTTGATAGTACAGTTCTTATTATTTTTATAGCTGATTCAACACCGAATGGTGGCAGCTCTATATGGCCTGCATGATAAGCTGCACCCAAAACAAAAATAAATCCAAGCGGTCTTGGATTAACACCCATGGCTAACTCTGTTGTTTCAAGTAGTACTATTCTTAGCACTTTCATCTCATCATCCCTGTTACTTCCAGGACTCTCGGTGGTGGTCTACATGGCCATCATGATTAGCCTAACCAAATACTACAATCCAACCTTGGCTCAGTCTTCATAAGGCCCTTCATTGGCTGTATTTTGGTAGTACTGTTCTTATTAGTTTAATACCTGATACAACACCGAATGGTGGCAGCTCTATATGGCCTGCATGATTAGCCGCACCCAAAGCCAAAAAAAAGCCAAGCGGTCTTGCACTAACACCCATGGCTAACTCTGTTGTTTCAAGTTGTACAATTCTTAGCACTTTCATCTCATCCCTGTTACTTCCAGGACTCTCGGTGGTGGTCTACATGGCCATCATGATTAGCCTAACCAAATACTACAATCCAACCTTGGCTCAGTCTTCATAATGCCCTTCATTGGCTGTATTTTGGTAGTACTGTTCTTATTAGTTTAATACCTGATACAACACCTAATGGTTGCAGCTCTATATGGCCTGCATGATTAGCCGCACCCAAAGCCAAAAAAAAAGCCAAGCGGTCTTGCACTAACACCCATGGCTAACTCTGTTGTTTCAAGTTGTACTATTCTTAGCACTTTCATCTCATCCCTGTTACTTCCAGGACTCTCGGTGGTGGTCTACATGGCCATCATGATTAGCCTAACCAAATACTACAATCCAACCTTGGCTCAGTCTTCATAAGGCCCTTCATTGGCTGTATTTTGGTAGTACTGTTCTTATTAGTTTAATACCTGATACAACACCGAATGGTGGCAGCTCTATATGGCCTGCATGATTAGCCGCACCCAAAGCCAAAAAAAAGCCAAGCGGTCTTGCACTAACACCCATGGCTAACTCTGTTGTTTCAAGTTGTACAATTCTTAGCACTTTCATCTCATCCCTGTTACTTCCAGGACTCTCGGTGGTGGTCTACATGGCCATCATGATTAGCCTAACCAAATACTACAATCCAACCTTGGCTCAGTCTTCATAATGCCCTTCATTGGCTGTATTTTGGTAGTACTGTTCTTATTAGTTTAATACCTGATACAACACCTAATGGTTGCAGCTCTATATGGCCTGCATGATTAGCCGCACCCAAAGCCAAAAAAAAGCCAAGCGGTCTTGCACTAACACCCATGGCTAACTCTGTTGTTTCAAGTTGTACTATTCTTAGCACTTTCATCTCATCCCTGTTACTTCCAGGACTCTCGGTGGTGGTCTACATGGCCATCATGATTAGCCTAACCAAATACTACAATCCAACCTTGGCTCAGTCTTCATAAGGCCCTTCATTGGCTGTATTTTGGTAGTACTGTTCTTATTAGTTTAATACCTGATACAACACCGAATGGTGGCAGCTCTATATGGCCTGCATTATTAGCCACACCCAAAGCCAAAAAAAAGCCAAGCGGTCTTGCACTAACACCCATGGCTAACTCTGTTGTTTCAAGTTGTACTATTCTTAGCACTTTCATCTTATCTCTGTTACTTCCAGGACTCTCAGTGGTGGTCTACATGGCCATTATGATTACCCTCACCAAAATATAACAACAATACGTGACGGCAGGGAACCATGGTAAGGTTACTTCCTTTCGCAAAATCGAGTATAACAGTTGCAGGCAGAGGTTCTGACCCTGCATTATGGCTGCACCTCTCCCTAAAAGAGGCATGCGTTGCAGAGTCTGTGGGCATGTATGCAAAGAGCTGGTCTGCCTAAAAAGAGGAGCAAGGCTGTACAGGTTGTTCTCCTTCAGCCGTTTTATATGCTGTCCCACAGCCACGACCCTCAAAAACCACAACAGAATGAAAAACCACATATGCCATCCTTTTGAACAACAGAGTACAGGTATGGCATTGATTTTAGTTACACAGCTATATTTATTATGAACCATGAAATTGAAAACAAAAACATGATTGGACACCCAGTACAGTACAGGTTGTTCTCCTTTGGCCTTTTTAGAATAGTGTTCCGGACCCCCAACAAAAACAACAGCAGGAAAGAGGACATATGGCAGCCTTTTGAACAATAGATGACAGGTAAGGCATAGATTTTAGAAAGCAATAGATAATTTTTTTGCAACTGTGAAATAAAAAAAACATTGATTGGACACCCAGCACACTTCTTTATCCTTATGCCTTTTTATAAGAGGCTCCCGGAACCTCAACAGAAACAACAGCATTAAAGAGGACATATGGCATCCTTTTGAATAATAGATTACAGGAAAGGCATTGATTTTAGAAACCCAGAGATCATTAGTTGCAACCGGGAAATATAAAAAAACATTGATTAGACACCCAGTACACTTATTTATTCTTAGGCCTTTTTAATAAGAGGGTTCCGGAGCCTCAACCGAAACAACAGCATGAAAGAGGACATATGTCATCCTTTTGAATAATAGATTACAGGAAAGGCATTGATTTTAGAAACCCAGAGATCATTAGTTGCAACCGGGAAATAGAAAAAAACATTGATTAGACACCCAGTACACTTATTTATCCTTAGGCCTTTTAATAAGAGGGTCCCGGAGCCTCAACCAAAACAACAGCATGAAAGAGGAAATATGGCATCCTTTTGAATAATAGATTACAGGAAAGGCATTGATTTTAGAATCCAAGAGATCATTTATGTGACCCGGGAAATAGAAAAAAACATTGATTAGACACCCAGTACACTTATTTATCCTTAGGCCTTTTTAATAAGAGGGTCCCGGAGCCTCAACCGAAACAACAGCATGAAAGAGGACATATGGCATCCTTTTGAATAATAGATTACAGGAAAGGCATTGATTTTAGAATCCAAGAGATCATTTATATGACCCGGGAAATAGAAAAAAAACATTGATTAGACACCCAGTACACTTATTTATCCTTAGGCCTTTTTATAAGAGGCTCCCGGAGCCTCAACAGAAGAAACATCATGAAAGAGGACATATGGCATCCTTTTGAATAATAGATTACAGTAAAGGCCTTGATTTTAGAAACCCAGAGATCATTAGTTGCAACCGGGAAATAGAAAAAAACATTGATTAGACACCCAGTACACTTTTTTATCCTTAGGCCTTTTTATAAGAGGGTCCCGGAGCCTCAACAGAAAAAACATCATGAAATAGGACATATGGCATCCTTTTGAATAATAGATTACAGGAAAGGCATAGATTTTAGAAACCCAGAGATCATTAGTTGCAACCGGGAAATAGAAAAAAACATTGATTAGACACCCAGTACACTTATTTATCCTTAGGCCTTTTTAATAAGAGGGTCCCGGAGCCTCAACAGAAATAACAGCATGAAAGAGGACATATGGCATCCTTTTGAATAATAGATTACAGGAAAGGCATCGATTTTAGAAACCCAGAGATCATTAGTTGCAACCGGGAAATAGAAAAAAACATTGATTAGACACCCATTTACACTTATTTATCCTTAGGCTTTTTTAATAAGAGGGTCCCAGAGCCTCAACCGAAACAACAGCATGAAAGAGGACATATGGCATCCTTTTGAATAATAGATTACAGGAAAGGCATAGATTTTAGAAACCCAGAGATCATTAGTTGCAACCGGGAAATAGAAAAAAACATTGATTAGACACCCAGTACACTTATTTATCCTTAGGCCTTTTTAAAAAGAGGGTCCCGGAGCCTCAACCGAAACAACAGCATGAAAGAGGACATATGGCATCCTTTTGAATAATAGATTACAGGAAAGGCATTGATTTTAGAATCCCAGAGATCATTTATATGACCCGGGAAATAGAAAAAAACATTGATTAGACACCCAGTACACTTATTTATCCTTAGGCCTTTTTAATAAGAGGGTCCCAGAGCCTCAACCGAAACAACAGCATGAAAGAGGACATATGGCATCCTTTTGAATAATAGATTACAGGAAAGGCATAGATTTTAGAAACCCAGAGATTATTAGTTGCAACCGGGAAATAGAAAAAAACATTGATTAGACACCCAGTACACTTATTTATCCTTAGGCCTTTTTAAAAAGAGGGTCCCGGAGCCTCAACCGAAACAACAGCATGAAAGAGGACATATGGCATCCTTTTGAATAATAGATTACAGGAAAGGCATTGATTTTAGAAACCCACAGATAATTGTTTGGAAAAGTGAAATTGCCCCAAAAACCATGCTTGGACTCCCACTCCAGGCCGTTCTCCTTCAGCCTTTTTATAAGAGGGTCCTGCACCCTCTACAGAAACAACTGCAGGAAACACCACCACATATGCCATCATTTTGCACAAGCGAGTACAGGTATGGCATCCATTTTAGAAACACGGAGATAATTGAGAGGAACCAGAAACATTTTTCTAAAAATTTTCTGGGGCACCCATTACAGGTCGTTCTCCTTCAGCCTTTTTATACCATGGGCCACGACCCGCAACAGGCACCACAGCATGAAACACCACATATGCCACCCTTTTGCACAATAGAGTACAGGTATGGCATAGATGGAACACGGAGATAATTTAGAGCAACCAAGAGACGGATAAAGATGCTTGGTCGGTCCTCCTCCTTCAAATTTGTGGCAATGCGCGTTCAATTTAATGGTCCACCACATATGAGTGGTGTGCTAAGTTGTACTATTTGTAACAGTTTAATCACTAGTGTTATGTGCCTTATTTTTTTTATTTGAGTTTTGTACCCACAGAGCTGCAGCAGAGGCCAGAAAAATTAGGAATGTACAAATGACTGAAAAATTTGGGTATTGTTGTAGCAACTGCTGTAGCAGCGGCCAGAAAAATTGATGTTTGTAAAACATTTATAAAGTGCCCTAAAAGCTTGTAACTTGAACACTAGTTGTTGGCAGATAAGTCAAGCAAGTCCTCCGGCTTTAATCCTCAGGCCTTTTTTATTCAAATGTATCGCCCAATGTCAGTCCCTTCGGGATCCAGCCCTCATTCATTTTTATAAAAGTGAGATAGTCAAGGCTTTTTTGACCTAGGCGACTTCTCTTCTCAGTGACAAAACCTCCTGCTGCACTGAAAGTCCTTTCGGACAGGACACTTGAAGCGGGGCAGGCCAGAAGTTCCATTGCAAATTGGGATAGCTCAGGCCACAAGTCCAGCCTGCACACCCAGTAGTCAAGGGGTCCATCGCTACTGAGAGTGTTGAGATCCGCAGTTAAACCTAGGTAGTCTGCTACCTGTCGGTTGAGTCTTTCTCTAAGGCTGGATCCCGAAAGGCTCTGATGGTGCATGGGAGTTAAAAAGGTATGCATGTCCTTCATCAACAAGACGTCAGGAAAGCATCCTGTCCTTGCCGCCGTGGTCGTGGGAGGAGGAGGAGGAGGATTAATTTCATCTCTTCCCCTGTTACATTCCTGTGGTGCTGTGACATCACCCTTATACGCTGTGTAAAGCATAGTTTTTAATTTATTCTTAAAATGCTCCATCCTTTCCGACTTGCGGGAATTTGGTAACATTTCAGGCACTTTATGCTTATACCGGGGGTCGAGGAGTGTGGACACCCAGTACAGGTCGTTCTCCTTCAGCTTTTTTATACGAGGGTCCCTCAACAGGCACAACAGCATGAAAGAACCCATTTGAACAAGGTTGGATGCCGAGCTAATCATGTCCCGTTTCTCCTCACTAATCTCACTGATGGTATCTTCTTCCCCCCAGCCACGTACCACACCACGGGTACCAGAGAGGTGACAACAACGAGCACCCTGGGATGCCTGTTGTGCTCGGTCTTCCTCCTCCTCCTCCTCCTCCTCAAAGCCACATTCCTCCTCTGACTCCTCTTCCTCACAATCCTCTTCCTGCGTTGCCGCAGGTCCACCAAGCGATGCTGATTCGGCTGTTTGTTGGGGTGATGGACACCACAACTCTTCCTCTTCACGTTCATCTACTGCCTGATCCAGCACTCTTCGCAGGGCATGCTCCAGGAAGAAAACAAATGGTATGATGTCGCTGATGGTGCCTTCGGTGCGACTGACAAGGTTTGTCACCTCCTCAAAAGGACGCATGAGCCTACAGGCATTGCGCATGAGTATCCAGTAATTTGGAAAAAATATCCCCAGCTCCCCAGAGGCTGGCCTAGCACCTCATTCATACAAATACTCATTAACAGCTTTTTCTTGTTGTAGCAGGCGGTCAAACATTAGGAGTGTTGAATTCAACCGTGTCGGGCTGTCGCCAATCAAGTGCCTCACTGGCAGGTTGTTTCGACGCTGGATATCGGACAAGTGCGCCATGGCCGTGTAGGAATGCCTGAAATTGCCACACACCCTCCTGGCCTGCTTCAGGACGTCCTGTAAGCTTGGGTACTTATGGACAAATCGTTGTACAATTAGATTACACACATGTGCCATGCATGGCACATGTGTCAACTTGCCCAATTTCAATGCCGCAACCAAATTACTTCCATTGTCAGAAACAACCTTGCCAATCTCCAGTTGGTGCGGAGTCAGCCACTGATCCAGCTGTGCGTTCAGGGCAGTCAGGAGTGCTGGTGCGGTGTGACTCTCCGATTTCAGGCAAGTCAACCCCAAGACGGCGTGACACTGCCGTACCCGGGATGTAGCATAGTACCTGGGGAGCTGGGGGGGTGCCATAGATGTGGAGCAAGATGCAGAAGTAGAAGAGGACTCAGCCGAGGAAGAGGTTATGGAAGAGGATGGAGAAGGAGGAGTAGAGGAGGTAGCAGCAGGCCTGCCTGCAAGTCGTGGCGGTGTCACCAACTTTTCTGCAGAGCCACACATTCCATGCTTGTCAGAAGTCAGCAGGTTTACCCAATGCGCAGTGTAGGTGATATACCTGCCCTGACCATGCTTTGCAGACCAGCTATCCATGGTCATATGGACCCTTGCCCCAATGCTGTGTGCCAGACATGCCATAACTTCCTTTCGAACAACAGAGTACAGGTTTGGGATTGCCTTTTGTGAAAAGAAATTTCTGCCAGGTACCTTCCACTGCGGTGTCCCAATAGATACAAATTTTTTGAAAGCATCAGACTCCACCAGCTTGTATGGTAAAAGCTGGCGGGCTAAGAGTTCAGACAAGCCAGCTGTCAGACGCCGGGCAAGGGGGTGACTTTGAGAAATTGGCTTCTTACGCTCAAACATGTCCTTGACAGACACCTGACTGTGGGCAGATGACCAGGAACTGCTACGTAAGAGAGACTGAGTGGAGGATGGTTGAGAGGGGGCAAGGAGGACAGCACTGGTTGACATGGCTGAAGATGCTGGAGCAGGAGGAGGAGGGCGGCTTTCAATTTGTGTGCTTCTTCTACTCATGTGTTCTTCCCATCGGCGTTTGTGATGGGAGACCATGTGCCTTCGCAAAGCAGTTGTACCTAGGTGGGTGTTGGACTTCCCACGACTCAGTTTCTTTTGGCACAGGTTGCAAATGGCATAGCTGTTGTCAGAGGCAGACACACAAAAAAAATGCCACACTGCTGAGCTCTGCGATGACGGCATTCTGGTGGTGGCAACAGCATGCGTTGATGGGCATCGGCGTGCTGTCTGGCTGACCCCTGGTGACGATGCATGCTGTCTGACTGTGCCACTAGCTCCTTGAGATGACTTCCCCATGCTTCCAAATTGTCTCCTCCTCCTCCTCTCTGTCTCCCCATCTGAACTTTCCCCCTCTTCTTCTTCTCTTGTAGCAGGCACCCACGTGACATCCACCGACACATCATCATCAACAGCTTCACTTGTATCTGAAACATCAAGAAAGGAAGCAGCAGCGGGTACAACATCATCATCATCATCATCATCACACCGTACCTCCATGTCGGTAATGCTGCCTGACTGAGACTGATCACTATTATCTACATCCTCTGTCAATGATGGTTGCGCATCACTCATTTCTTCCAAATGATGTGTCAATAACTCCTGTGACAGATCAAGTGAAGCGGCTGTGGTGCTAGTGTTGGTGGTGGCGACAGGCGGGGGAGTGGCACTGGTCACTTGAGACCTGCCCAAAGCACAGCTGGACTTAGATGGTGCGTCAAGGTTAGGAGGATTAGCAGCGGAAGTTGAAGAAGATTGGGTGTCCTGTGTTAGCCATTCAACTAGGTCCTCCTCAGAAGTTTTCGCGTCCCCCCTGGCACCCCGCGTCTGAACAATGTGCATATTTGTAGGGTCTAAAGCAGTGCTTTCCAAACTGTGTGTCGGGACACACTAGTGTGTCGGCAGCAGTATGTAGGTGTGTCCCTGCTTCAGCACAAATTTATTTTTATTTTTTTTGGTTTCTGACTTTCCGCCTGCCTGCTATGCATATCACATGGTTGACACGTGATTGATACCTAGTGGGACACAGATCATCTTAACCTATTTGCGCAGCTCAGTGGGAACTGAAACTATTCCCATTGGCGGCACATTGGCTCGTGACTGCATGTGTAGTCTCCTTAATCGGCTCGTGACTGCATGTGTAGTCAGTGAGTGGGAGAGCAGTGTGTTTGCAGCGCGGGCAGTAGTCAATCGAACTCACAGAGTTCTTTGGGCGGCAGCTTAAATGCTGAGCTGAAGTCAGAGGGTTTTTTTTGGAACTAGCTCCCAGTAGTGCATTGCTGCTCCTGCTCTTGATTTATGGATAGGAAGTGGAAGCTTAAGAAATGCTTGATGATGAAATGCGAGTGTCTTTATCTAATATTCCACCAAATATTCAGAAATTGTGTTCATCCCATCAACCTCATACATCCCATTAAAATATCAAGTAGCTATTGGTGTTATTAAAGTTTTTTTTTATTCTTGCACATACATACTGTTACTTGTAAATACATTTCATTATTATATAATTTATGTACGTGTCCGTATCTCTTAAAACAAGTTAGTTTAACCTCCTTTTTGCTAGTACAACTGAATTACTGTGTCGCGAAATGATGTAGGTCTAAAAAATGTGTCACCAACATAAAAAGTTTGGAAAGCTCTGGTCTAAAGGAATCACAGCACCACGACCACGACCACGGAACCTGCGGAGTAGCCTGCCTCTGCCTGTAATTTTTTTTAAAATGGACACTAACAATACTATTACACCAATTGAGTGGTGGCACTGTGAAAGTGGGCACAGTATACACTGTGAGACTGACAACAACAAAAAAGACAGATGTTTTAAAAATCACAAATTGTTAATTTTTTTAAAATATTACAAGTACTGTGACAACAAATATAATTGTTTGGCACTAGTTGGCAAATGGGCCTGTCTGGCACACACGCTGGGAGAAAGGAAACTGCAATTCAATGGCACTAGGAGACTGAAGAATCACAGTCAAAACAGTTATAATTAACAAAAATTCCAATCCTGTTACAATAAATATGATTGGTGGCACTAATTGGCTAGTTGGGACTGGCACACAGGCAGGCAGGCAGGAGGAAAATGCAATTCAAGGGCACTAGTAGACTGCAGATTGACAGTCAAAACAGTGATGATTGACAAATTTTGCAATACTGTTAAAAAAAATACTGTTAAAAGAAATATGATTGCTGGCACTAATTGGATAGTTGGGCCTGGCACACAGGCTGGCATGCAGTAGAAAAGTGCAATTCAATGGCACGAGCAAACTGAGGATTAAGATCAACAATCCAAAAATGTTTAATTTTAATTAGTAACTATACTGTGACAACAATTATGATTGGTGTAAATAGTTGGCAAGACGGCCTTGCACAAAAGGCTGGCAGGCAGGAGGTAAATGCAATTCAAGGACACTAGGAGACTGAATACTGACAGTCAAAACAGTGATGATTGACAATTTTTGCAATACTGTTAAAAGAAATATGATTGCTGGCAACAATTGGCTAGGTGGGCCTGGCACACAGCAGGCTGCAAGGCAGGAGGAAAGTGCAATTCAATGGCACCAGCAAACTGAGGATTTACAACAACTATTACCAAAATTTTTAATTTTTAATTATTAAGAATACTGTGACAACAAATATGATTGGTGTAAATATTTTGAAAGTAGGCCTGGCACACAGGCTTGGAAGGCAGTAGAAAAGTGCAATTCTATGGCACGAGCAAACTGAGGATTAAGATCAACAATCAATTATTTTTTAATTTTAATTAGTAACTATACTGTGACAACAATTATGATTAGTGTAAATAGTTGGCAGGACAGCCTGGCACAAAAGGCTGGCAGGCAGGAGGTAGATGCAATTCAAGGACACTAGGAGACTGATTACTGACAGTCAAAACAGTGGTGATTGACAATTTTTGCAATACTGTTAAAAGAAATATGATTGCTGGCAATAATTGGCTAGGTGGGCCAGGCACACAGCTGGCTGCAAGGCAGGAGGAAAGTGCAATAAGTAGGCCTGGCACACAGGCTTGGAAGGCAGTAGAAAAGTGCAATTCTATGGCACGAGCAAACTGAGGATTAAGATCAACAATCAAAAATTTTTTTATTTTAATTAGTAACTATACTGTGACAACAATTATGATTGGTGTAAATAGTTGGCAAGACGGCCTGGCACAAAAGGCTGGCAGGCAGGAGGTAAATGCAATTCAAGGACACTAGGAGACTGAATACTGACAGTCAAAACAGTGATGATTGACAATTTTTGTAATGCTGTTAAAAGAAATATGATAGGTGGGCCTGGCACACAGCAGGCTGCAAGACAGGAGGAAAGTGCAATTCAATGGCACCAGCAAACTGAGGATTCACAACAACTATTACCAAATATTTTAATTATTAAAAATACTGTGACAACAAATCTGGGGCGCAATCCAATAAACGGCGTAGTTTGCGGCGCAAGCGAGGGAACCCACGTCGCCCGCAGTTTCAGCTTGCAACTCGAGCTATCCCATATACGGCGCCGTCAGATGCTAACGTGGCGTAAGTCGGATAAACCAGCGATGTCCAGAAATCTGCGCAAGTACAAATTTCTGGCGTCGCCAGTGACTTACGGCACGTTAGAAACTGCCGGCGCCTACAAAACCTGACTAAAATCTAAATCACCCGCACTGTCTAACACGCCTCCCTAACATAGCCCGACACGTATAACATGCCTCCCTAACATAGCCCAACACGTCTAACCCTCTATCCGCTATCCCCCCTCTCTATCCTAACAATAAAATATGTATTAACCCCTAAACCGCCGCTCCCAAACCCCGCCACAACCTAATAAAGTTATTAACCCCTAAACGGCCGCCAGCTATATTAAATCTATAACCCCCTAAAGTGAGCCCCTAACACCGCCGCCATCTACCTTACCTACCCCCTAAAGTGAGCCCCTACCCCGCCGCTATCTATATTAAATTATTTAACCCCTAATCTAATCCCCCTACCCCGCCGCCATCTATATTAAATTATTTAACCCCTAAAATACTAAACTATCCCTACCACTATACCTAAGTCTAACCCTACAAATAGCCCTGAAAGGGGCTTTTTGCGTGGCATTGCCCCAAAGTAACAGCTCTTTTGCCAGCCCTTAAAAGGGCTTTTTGCGGGGCATGCCCCAAAGAATTCAGCTCTTTTGCCAGCCCTTAAAAGGGCTTTTGGCGGGGCTTTGTCACAAAGTAAACTGCTCTTTTGCCTACAATCTACATCCCCCTACACCGCGGCCACCTATAATAAATGTATTAACCCCTAATCTAATCCCCCTACACCGCCGCCAGCTATATTAACTATATTAACCCTAATTATATTAGGGTTAATATAGTTAATATCGTTATTATATTATATATATATATATATATATATATATATATATATATATATATATATATTAAGTATAATAACCCTATCTAACTCTAACATCCTAACTAAACTCTTATTAAAATAAATCTAATATTAATATTATTAATTAAAATATTCCTATTTAAATCTAAATACTTACCTATAAAATAAACCCTAAGATAGCTACAATATAATTAATAATTACATTGTAGCTATGTTAGGGTTTATATTTATTTTACAGGTAAATTGTTAATTATTTTAACTAGGTATAATAGCTATTAAATAGTTATGAACTATGTAATAGCTACCTAGTTAAAATAATTACCCAATTAACTGTAAAATAAATCCTAACCTAAGTTACAAATACACCTACACTATCAATAAATTAAATAAACTACAAATATCTATCTAAAAATACAATTAAATAAACTAAACTAAATTACAAAAAATAAAAAAAGATTTCAAGATTTTTAAGCTAATTACACCTATTCTAAGCTCCCTAATAAAATAATAAAGCCCCCCAAAATAAAAAAAATTCCCTACCCTATTCTAAATTAAAAAAAGTTCAAAGCTCTTTTACCTTACCAGCCCTTAAAAGGGCCTTTTGTGGGGGCATGCCCCAAAGAAAACTGCTCTTTTGCCTGAAAAAAACCCCACAATACCACCCCCCAACATTACAACCCACCACCCACATACCCCTAATCTAACCCAAACCCCCCTTAAATAAACCTAACACTACCCCCCTGAAGATCTCCCTACCTTATCTTCACCACGCCGGGCCGAACTCCTCATCCGAACCGGGCGATGTCTATCCAAGCGGCAAAGAAGAGGTCTTCATCCCGGCGATGTCTTTATCCAAGCGGCAGCAAAGTCTTCTTCCATCGGGCAGCATCTTCCATCAAGCGGCATCTTCAATCTTCATTCTTCGCTCCACAGACGCGGAGCATCCATCCCGGCCGACGACTGAACAATGAATGAGGTACCTTTAAATGACGTCATCCAAGATGGCGTCTGTTGAATTCCGATTGGCTGATAGGATTCTATCAGCCAATCGGAATTAAGGTAGAAAAATCTGATTGGCTGATTGAATCAGCCAATCAGATTCAAGTTCAATCCGATTGGCTGAACCAATCAGCCAATCAGATTGAGCTCGCATTTTATTGGCTGATCGGATTCAATCAGCCAATCAGATTTTTCTACCTTAATTCCGATTGGCTGATAGAATCCTATCAGCCAATCGGAATTCAACGGACGTCATCTTGGATGACGTCATTTAAAGGTAGCTCATTCGTCGTTCAGTCGTCGGCCGGGATGGATGCTCCGCGTCTGTGGAGCGAAGAATGAAGATTAAAGATGCCGCTTGATGGAAGATGCTGCCCGATGGAAGAAGACTTTGCTGCCGCTTGGATAAAGACATCGCCGGGATGAAGACCTCTTCTTTGCCGCTTGGATAAACATCGCCCGGATCGGATGAGGAGTTCGGCCCGGCGTGGTGAAGATAAGGTAGGGAGATCTTCAGGGGGGTAGTGTTAGGTTTATTTAAGGGGGGTTTGGGTTAGATTAGGGGTATGTGGGTGGTGGGTTGTAATGTTGGGGGGTGGTATTGTGTTTTTTTTTTCAGGCAAAAGAGCAGTTTTCTTTGGGGCATGCCCCCCTAATGGCCCTTTTAAGGGCTGGTAAGGTAAAAGAGCTTTGAACTTTTTTTAATTTAGAATAGGGTAGGGAATTTTTTTATTTTGGGGGGCTTTATTATTTTATTAGGGGGCTTAGAATAGGTGTAATTAGCTTAAAAATCTTGTAATCTTTTTTTTATTTTTTGTAATTTAGTTTAGTTTATTTAATTGTATTTTTAGATAGATATTTGTAGTTTATTTAATTTATTGATAGTGTAGGTGTATTTGTAACTTAGGTTAGGATTTATTTTACAGGTAATTGGGTAATTATTTTAACTAGGTAGCTATTAAATAGTTAATAACTATTTAATAGCTATTATACCTAGTTAAAATAATTAACAATTTACCTGTAAAATAAGTATAAACCCTAACATAGCTACAATGTAATTATTAATTACATTGTAGCTATCTTAGAGTTTATTTTATAGGTAAGTATTTAGATTTAAATAGGAATATTTTAGTTTATAATATGAATTAGATTTATTTAATAAGAATTTAGTTAGGGGTGTTAGGGTTAGATAGAGTTAATATAGTTTATATAAATACTATAGT
This sequence comes from Bombina bombina, assembly GCF_027579735.1. Classification (NCBI taxonomy): domain Eukaryota; kingdom Metazoa; phylum Chordata; class Amphibia; order Anura; family Bombinatoridae; genus Bombina; species Bombina bombina. The sequence goes on from NC_069499.1 coordinate 1,089,134,843, forward strand.
AACTATATTAACTATATTAACCCTAATATAATTAGGGTTAATATAGTTAATATATATAATGTAATAACTATATTAACTATAATATACTTATGGTTAATATAGATAATATAGCTGGCGGCGGGGTAGGTAGATTAAATTAGGGGTTAATAATTTTAATATAGATGGCGGTGGTGTAAGGGGCTTACATTAGGGGTTAATACTATTAATATAGGTGGCTGCGGTGTAGGGAGGGCAGGTTATAAGGCAAAAGAGCTGTTTACTTTGGGGCAAAGCCCTGCAAAAGTCCCTTTTAAGGGCTGGTAATAGAGATAATTATTTTAGGGGGATTAGATTAGGGGTTAATAATATTAATATAGCTGGTGGCGGTATAGGGGGATTAGATTAGGGGTTAATATTTTTTATATAGGTGGCGGTGGTGTAAGGGGTCAGATTAGGGGATAGATAAGGTAGATGGCGGCAGTGTAAGGGGTTCACATTAGGGGATAGATCAGTTAGACGGTGGCAGTTTTAGGGGCTCACAGTAGGGGGTTAGTTTATGTAGATGGCGGTGGGGTACGTGAGCAGCGGTTTCGGGGTTAAATACTTTATTAGGGATTGCGGCGGGGGATCGCGGTTGACAGGGAGATAGACATTGCGCATGCGTTAGGTGTTTTATTTAGCAGCTAGTTTAGAGAGTTACGGGGCTCCAATACTCAGCGTAAGGCTTCTTATGGCTGCTTTTTGTGGCGAGGTGAAAATGGAGTAAGATTTCTCCATTTTTGCCACGTAAGTCCTTACGCTGTATATTGGATACCAAACTGCGCTGGTTTGGTATACCTGCCTATGGCCCAAAAAACTACGGGCGACGGCAGAAATATACGCGCGTAACTTCTAGGTTACGCCGTATATGTGATCCCAAACCCGCGCAAATATTGGCGTCGCCGACTTTTGCAGGCGACGATTTTTATCGGATCGACCCCCTGATTGGTGTAAATATTTTGAAAGTAGGCCTGGCACACAGGCTTGGAAGGCAGTAGAAAAGTGCAATTCTATGGCACAAGCAAACTGAGGATTAAGATCAACAATCAAGAATTTTTTAATTTTAATTAGTAACTATACTGTGACAACAATTATGATTGGTGTAAATAGTTGGCAAGACAGCCTGGCACAAAAGGCTGGCAGGCAGGAGGTAAATGCATTTCAAGGACACTAGGAGACTGAATACTGACAGTCAAAACAGTGATGATTGACAATTTTTGCAATACTGTTAAAAGAAATATTATTGCTGGCAATAATTGGCTAGGTGGGCCAGGCACACAGCAGGCTGCAAGGCAGGAGGAAAGTGCAATTCAATGGCACGAGCAAACTGAGGATTCACAACAACTATTACCAAAAAATTTTAATTTTTAATTATTAAGAATACTGTGACAACAAATATGATCGGTGTAAATATTTTGAAAGTAGGCCTGGCACACAGGCTTGGAAGGCAGTAGAAAAGTGCAATTCTATGGCACGAGCAAACTGAGGATTAAGATCAACAATCAAAATTTTTTAAATTTTAATTAGTAACTATACTGTGACAACAATTATGATTGGTGTAAATAGTTGGCTAGACGGCCTGGCACAAAAGGCTGGCAGGCAGGAGGTAAATGCAATTCAATGGCACTAGGAGACTGAATATTTGCAGTCCAAAAAATTATGATTTTTATTTTTTTATATACTGTTACAAGAATTATGATTGGTTCCACTGATTGGCTAGTTGGGCCAGGAAAACACGCTGGCAGGCAGTAGGAAAGTGCAATTCAATGGCACGAGCAAACTGAGGAAACACAAGTGATCAATTTGGAATTTTAAAGATTAACAATACTTTTACAAAAACTAGGATTGGTGGCACTAATTGGCTAGTTTGTACCTGGCACACAGGCTGCCAGGCAGGAGGAAACTGCAATTCAATGGCACTAGTAGACTGAACATTGGAAGTACAAAAAATTATGATTTTTTTATTTTTGGGATACTGTTACAAGAACTGTGATTGGTGCCACTAATTGGCTAGTTGGGCCTGGCACACAGGCTGGCAGATATGAGTCGTGGATGGTAGGTAGGGCAGCAATTTAACACAGTATGCTGTGTAAGTGACAAAAACACAGGCCTGATAGAAAATTAAGTTAGATTACACTAGCAAAATATTTTAAAATTTTAGATTTTAATATTAAAATTATGTTAAGAAATGCAATGCACATATGAGTGGTCGCACTGGCTGGCTGCTACGTAGGGCAGCAATTAACAACAGTATGCTGTGTAAGTCAGATAGACAGTTAGACACAGGCCTGATAGAAATTAAAATTATATTACACTAGCATAATGATTTAAAGACTTTTTTGGGGGAATTTAAAGAAGAAGGTTAAGCACATACATATGAGTCGTAGCTGATAGCCTTGGAAGGGCAGCTATTAAAAACAGTAGGCTCTGCAAGTCAGATACACACACGCCTGATAGAAAATACTATTAGATTACACTAGAAAAATGATTTAAATTATTTTTTTGGGGAGGGGATTAAAAAAAGGTTAATCACATATGAGCCGTGGCTCATAGACTAGGGAGGGCAGCAAGTAAACACAGTAGGCTCTGTATGTCAGCAAAACACACAGGCCTGATAGAAAATTATATTAGATTACACTATCAAACAAATTTAAACTTTTTTTTTTATATTTAAATTAAGGTGAAGAAGATATGAGTGCTGGGTGGCTGCCTGGCACAGACCAATTAACCAAAAGACTAAAAAAAAAATGAGGTATATTAATGCTGAGTGAGCCTGACAGACACAGGCCTGATAGTAAATGTAATTAGATTACACTAGCAAAATATATATATATATTTTTTTAAATTTAAAATAATGTTATAAATGGATATTAACACTGGTGGCTGGCACAGAGCAATGAACCAGAGTATATGCTGTGTGACACAGGCCTGATAGAAAATGAAAAAAAATTACACTAGCAAAATAATTAAAATTTTTGGTTAGTTAAATTTAAACTAATGTTGTTAGGGAGATATCAGTGGTGGCAGTAATCACAGCATATGCTGTGAGCCTTAAACAAACAGCCTGAAAGCCAGGCAAATGCTAATAAAAAAAAAACGAAAAAAAAAAAAACGGCACGAAATATAGCCCTAAAAAGGGCTTTTTGGGGTGCTGTGCTTCTGGACTGTAGTGGACACTAAATACACTAGCCTAGCTATGTTTTTCCTATTAATGTCAGGAGCAAAAACATAACACGTCCTCTCATTAAGAAAGCAAGGTCGTTATGAGTCTAAAATGGCGGATTCCGAGTAGCTGGGAGGGTCTGTGAGGGAGTGTCTGATGTTGATTGGCTCTAATGTGTCAGACGGCTGTGACATACAGGGTCAAAGTTTCCTCAATGATGACACATAGGGGCGGATCAAACATCGCCATGTGTTCGCCCACAAACGCGAACGCGAACAAGCTATGTTCGATGTGAACCGTTCGCGAGCGAACAGTTCGGGACATCACTAAATAAGAGGAGGTGATTTAGAAAAAACTCTGCTAAGGGCAGAAAGCAGATGGATATTCTTACTGAATTCAGTCCAACCTTATGGCTTAAATGAACAAAATAATTTTAGCCCTTTCCTCTAATTTGGATTAAATCTGTAGGCACAAATATATAAATTAAAACAAGTATAGAGACTTCTACTGACAATCAGCTAGATTACGAGTTTTAAATGCTATAGGGAAATTAATGAACGCAACAAAAGTGGTGTTATTTAATTCCCTATAGCGCTGCCATTACAAGTTTTGTAAAACACGGCTTGCGCGTGCGATATCGAGATTTTAAGCTCCATACCGCACCCAAAACAAGCACTGTGTTTGACGTGCTCATGCACGATTTCCTTATAGACATCAATGGGGAGAGCCGGCAAAAAAAAAAGTCTAACACCTGCGATCACGGAAACAAAAGCTCCGTAACGCAGCCCCATTGATGTCTACGGGGGAAAAGAAAATACAGTTTAAACCTAACACCCTAACATAAACCCAGAGTCTAAATACCCCTAATTTGCTGCCTCTGACATCGCCAACGCCTGCCTACAGTTATTAACCCCTAATCTGACTCTTCCCAATATCGCCGCCATCTAAATAAAATTATTAACCCCTAATCTGCCGCTCCCGATATCGCCGCCACTATACTAAAGTTATTAACGCCTATTCCGCCGCATCCCAACATCGCCGCAACTATATTAAAGTTATAAACCCCTATTTTGCTGTTCTCCAACATCACCACAACTAAATAAAGTTATTAACCCCTAAACCTCTGGCCTCCCACATCACTACCACTAAATAACCTATTAACCTCTAAACCGCCAGCCCCCCACATCGCAACAACCTAAATTAATTTATATTAGCCCCTAAACCTAATCCTAACCCTAACGTAACCCTAATCCTAACTCTAAACCTAAACCTAACACCCTCTAACTTTAACATAATGAAATTAGATCTAAATTAAATTTACGATTATTAACTAAATAATTCCTATTTAAAACTAAATACATATTTACCTGTGAAATAAAACCTAAGCTAGCTACAATATAACTAATAGTTATATTGTAGCTAGCTTAGGTTTTATTTTTATTTCACAGGTAAGTTTGTATTTATTTTAACTAGGTAGACTAGTTAGTAAACAGTTATTAACTATTTACTAACTACCTAGTTAAAATAAATACAAACTTACCTGTGAAATAAAACCTAACTACCTTACACTAAAACCTACAATTACAAAAAAATAAAAAAAAACTTCCATTACAAAAAATAAAAAACCTACCATTACAAAAAAAAAGATTATTCCTATTCTAATGCCCTTCTAAAAAAAACCCACCCCAAAATAAAAAAGCCTAATCTAGAATAAACTACCAAGGGCCCTTTAAAGGGCCTTTTGTAAGGCATTGCCCTGAGTTAAACAGCTCTTTTGCTAAAAAAAATAATACAAACACCCCCTAACAGTATACAAACCCCCACCCTCCAAAATACCAAGGCCCCTTAAAAGGGCCTTTTGGGGGGCCATTAAAAGGGACTTTTGTAGGGCATTGCCCTGCGTTAAACAGCTCTTTTGCTAAAAAAATAATACAAACACCCCCTTACACTATACAAACCCCCAACCCCCAAACTACCAAGGGCCCTTAAAAGGGCCTTTTGGGGGGCCCTTTAAAGTGCCTTTTGTAGGGAATTGCCCTGAGTTAAACAGCTCTTTTGCTAAAAAAATAAAAATGCAAACACCCCCTAACACTATACAAACCCTCACTTCCCAAACTACCAAGGGCCCTTAAAAGGGTCTTTTGGGGGACCCTTAAAAGGGCTTTTTGTAGGGCATTGCCTTTAGTTAAACAGCTCTTTTGCTAAAAAAAACACACCCTAAAAATATACATTACACAAAATAACAAAAAATAGGATTTAAGCAGCTCCCATTCTATTGGCTAATTCGATTTGAATAGCCAATAGGATTTTAGCAGCCCTAATTCCTATTGGCTGATTCAAAATTTTCAGCCAATAGGAATGCAAAGGACGTCATCTTGAATCGAGTACCTTGCATTGAAGATTCAGTATACAGCGGCGACCATATGAAGAGGATGCTCTGCGCCGGATGTCTTCAGGATGGACCCGCTCCGGGCCTCCGGGATCAAGATAGAAGATGCCGCCTAGAAGAAGATTGAAGAGGCCGCTTGGATGAAGACTTCTCACCGCTTGGATCAGGACTTTGCCGCCGGGATGAAGATTGAAGAGGCCGCCCGGATGAAGACTTCTCACCGCCTGGATGAAGGTCGTTCAAGCGGGACTTCAAAACTGTAAGTGGATCGTCGGGGGGTTAGTGCTATGCTTTTTAAGGGTTTTTTGAGTGAGTTTTTTTTTAGTTTAGGGTCTGGGCAGTAAAAGAGCTAAATGCCCTTTTCAGGGCAATGGGTAGCTTAGGTTTTTTTAGATTTAGGTTTTTTATTTTATGTGGGTTGGTTGGGTGGTGGGTTTTACTGTTGGGGGGTCTTTGTATTTTATTTTACAGGTAAAAGAGCTGATATCTTTGGGGCAATGCCCCACAAAAGGTCCTTTTAAGGGCCATTGGTAGTTTATTGTAGGCTAGGTTTTTTTATTTTGGGTGGGCTTTTTTATTTTGATAATGCTATTAGATTAGGTGTAATTCTTTTTTATTTTGGATAATTTTGTTTGTTTTTTTCCATTAATTAGTGTTTATTTTTTGTAACTTAGTATTTTTTTGTAATTAGATACTTTGTATTTTTTAGAGTAGTGTTAGGATTTTTTTAATGTGTAGTTTAGTTTTATTTAATTGTTAGTTTAATTTTAGTTTAATAATTATATTAGTTTAATTGTTAGTTTAAACTTTTTTTTTAATTTGACAGGTAAGTTTTAATTTAATTTAAGATAGGGGAATTTTAATTTTAATCTAAAGTTAGGGGGGGCATTAGGTTTAGGGGTTACTAGTTTAATTTAGTTTATTGCGATTTGGGGGACTTTCGGTTTAGGGGTTAATAAGTTTATTATAATGGCTTGAGGTTTACGGCTTATTAACTTTAGTATAGCAGGGGCAATGTGGACGGACGGCAGGTTAGGGGTAAATAATATTTAAATAGTGTTTGCGATGTGGGAGGGCGGGGGTTTAGGGGTTAATACGTTTATTATGGTGGTGACGATGTCGAGAAGCGGCGCAATAGGGGTTTATATTTTTTTTAGTGGCGGCGATGTCGGGAGGGGCAGATTAGTGGTTAAAAACTTTAACATAGTGTTTGCAATGCGGGAGGGCCTCAGTTTAGGGGTTAATAGGTAGTTTATGGGTGTTAGTTTACTTTTTAACACTTTAGTTATGAGTTTTATGTTACAGCTTTGTAGCGTAAAACTCATAACTACTGACTTTAGATGGCGGTACAGATCTTGACATTTTAGGCTGTAATGCTCACTTTTTAGCAACAACGCAAAACTTGTAATACCGGTGCTATGGGAGTCCCATGAAAAAACGTAATTTTTATGAATGCTGTACTGACGTTACGTTACAGGCTAAAAGGCTTGGGGTACAGCTCTAACGACAAGACTTGTAATGGCTGCGGTGCAATTTTAACGCTGAAAATACCATATTTTCAGTGTTAAAAGACTAACGCACAAACTTGTAATCTATCTGAATGTGAGCAATGTTCTAGTCTCTTAAACTGTGAAATTTAAAGCAATCTTAAAAGCAATATAAATATAGAAAAATATCGCTGTAAGTATACTATATAGTGTTTTTCTACTCTGGTGAATAACACATCCAAAGTTAAATCAGAATCTCTATTTATATAAAAATCTAAGTTGGATAAAGGATCAATATACAAAAATTACAAGAGATATAAAACAGAGTAGAAAAGAATTCAACTATATAAAAGTTACATCAATCTATCATGGTAGAGAGTAAGAACCTAACAGCAAAACTATTCACACTGTGACAAGAACAATAATTCTCTGAGAGATATTTTCATTTTTTTTAGTTTTCACTTTAGTTCTTAATTTACACAACACAGTGTTTCCATTTGTTGGATATGAGTCCATAACAATACAATTTTTAGGCACCTAATAAATCACCTCATGTTATATAAATATTGGGATCTAAGGGTTAATAATTGGATACAGGGAGCTAGTACATTATGACACAAGTAACAAACACACTGGAATGAATTCATACAATTTTTAAGCATTTAGTTTATTATTTCCACATAAATATAAAATTTCAAACTAACATGTTATTTTATCTATAATCACATTCACTTAGATTACGAGTTTTTCAAATCAGCCAATAGGATTGAGCCCTCATTCTATTGGCTGTTCCAATCAGCCAATAGAATGAGAACTCAATCCTATTGGCTGATTGGAACAGCCAATAGGATTGTAGCAGCTCTAATTTCTATGACTGGTTGAAATCTTTCAGCCAATAGGAATGCAAGGGACGCCATCTTGGATTGTGTCACTTGCATTGAAGAATCAGTATACGGCTATATATGAAGAGGATGCTCTGCGCCGGATGTCTTCAGGATGGACCCGCTCCATGCTGACTGGATGAAGATCAAAGAGACCCGCCTGGATAAAGACTTTTTGCCTCATGGATGAGGACTTCGCCGGCTGGATGGATCCTTCAAGCGGGACTTCAACAACTGTAAGTGGATCGTCGGGGGTTAGTGTTAGATTTTTTTAAGGCTTTTTGGGTGTTTTTCTTTTTAGATTAGGGTTTGGGCAATGTAAAAGAACTAAATGCCCTAAGGGCAATGTCCATACAAATGCCCTTTTCAGGGCAATGGTTAGCTTAGTTAGCTTATTTTAAATAGTTTTTTTTTTATTTGGGGGGTTGGTTGGGTGGTGAGTTTTAATGTTGGGGGGGTCTTTGTGTTTTTTTTTCCACAGGTAAAAGAGCTGATATCTTTTGGGCAATGCCCCACAAAAGGCCCTTTTAAGGGCCACCATTGGTAGTTTATTTTAGGCTAGGGTTTTTTTTTATTTTGGGTGGACTTTTTTATTTTGCTAGGGCTGTTGTTGTTAGGTGTAATTCTTTTTTTTTTTTTTGGATGATTTCATTTTTTATTTTGTGTAATGTAAATTTTTAGGGGGTGTTTTATTTTTTGTAGCAAAAGAGCTGTTTAACTTAGGGCAATGCCCTACAAAAGGCCTTTTTAAGGGCCCTTGGTAGTTTGGCGGGGTGGGGGTTTGTATAGTGTTAGGGGGTGTTTGTATTTTTTTGGAGCAAAAGAGCTGTTTATCTCCGAGCAATAACCTACAAAAGGCCCTTTTAAGGGCACCAAAAAAGGCCCTTTTATGGGTCCTTGGTAGTTTGGGGTGTGAGAGTTTGTTCAGTGTTAGGGGGTGTTTGTATTTTTTTTGGAGCAAAAGAGCTGTTTAACTCAGGGCAATGCCCTACAAAATTCCCTTTTAAGGGCCCTTGGTAGTTTATTCTAGATTAGGTTTATTTATTTTGGGTGGGGTGTTTAAGGGTTTTTAGAATAGGAATAATTTTTATTTTTTTGCATAATTTCATTTTTTTTGTAATGGTAGTTTTTTTTAATTTTATTGTAATAGTAGTTATTTTAAGTTTTTTTTAATGGCAGGTGTTCTATTTTTTGTAATGTTAGGTTTTAGTGTAAGGCAGATAAGGTTTTATTTCACAGGTAAATTTGTATTTATTTTAGCTAGGTAGTTAGTAAATAATTAATAACTATTTACTACCTAGTCTCCCTAGTTAAAATAAATACAAACTTACCTGTGAAATAAAAATAAAACCTAAGCTGGCTACAATGTAACTATTAGTTATATTGTAGCTAGCTTAGGTTTTATTTTACAGGTAAGTATTTAGTTTTAACTAGGTATTATTTAGTTAATAATTGTAAATTTAATTTAGATCTATTTTAATTATTTTAAAGCTAGGAGGTATTAGGGTTACGGTTAGTGGTTAATAGTTTAACTTAGGTTGCTGCGATGTGGGGGGCTGGTGGTTTAGGGGTTAATAGGTTTATTTAGTTAATAATTGTAAGTTTAATTTAGATCTAGTTTAATTATTTTAAAGTTAGGGGGTGTTAGGGTTACGTTAGGGTTAGGGTTACGTTAGGTTTAGGGGTTAATAGTTTAATTTAGGTTGTTGCAATGTGGGGGGCTGGCGGTTCAGGGGTTAATAGGTTTATTTATTGGTAGTGATGTGGGAGGCAAAAAGTGTAGGGGTTAATAGCTTTATTTAGGTGGCAGCGATATCGGGAGTGGCAGATTAGGGGTTAATAACTGTAGGCAGGCATCAGCGATGCTAGGGGCAGCAGATTAGGGGGGTTTAGACTCAGGGTTTATGTTAGGGTGTTAAGTTTAAACTGTATTTTCTTTTTCCCTATAGACATCAATGGGGCTGCACGTCAAAACACTGCTGCTTTTAGGAGTTAATAAGTATGAAGCTCAACGCAGCCATATCGCACAAGCCAGGTTTTTTTAAACTTGTAATGGCAGTGCTATAGTGGGTTAAATAACGCAACTTTTGTAGCATTCTCTACTTTCCCTATAGCGCTCAAAATCTAGGTGTATATTAGTTATAAGTACACAATTAATGTTTGGATCGTCAACATTTATTACACTCTATGAAGATGTGATGTAAAGCGTAATAATAACAATGTGGGATTAGTGAAAGATCAAAATTAAAAATATTATAATTATATAACAATCTAGGTCATAACTAACTAAGAATAATATATACAGTTACTCTAATATTATCATACAAGATTGCCAAATCACAACATTGGTACAAAAATCAACAGTAATATAGTAAGACTCTGTCTGAAAATAAAGAATAAACAACATCTAGATCAAGCAATTAATGCAATAAAATAGGATTGCAGAGATATTTACAGTATTGGCTTTTCAAGGATGAATCTCGTTATGTGGGCATGACTAACTTCACACGCTATAAAAAGCCGACCACTCAGTAGCGCGACTACCTTTGGCAAAGCCATTAAGGCAAAACATGTTAGGGACGTTAGGGAATTGGTGAGGAGTCTTTGGGGCTCCTGTATTTTTAGACAGCCTCATGTTACTTGAATACAGCTTGCTTTACTAGTCTAAAGCAATTTTTAGCCCGTAAATACTATAACAAGACAACGGTTGAACAATATACTCAGTTAATCTTTAAGCTCACGTATTGTATTTTTAAACCCCAAGGGTACAGCAAGATTTAACTACTGCCGTAAATCTATGAAAACATACAGGGGTTACATTTAAAAGCTAACTTTTATACACAATACTTGACTGTAACTTAATATACTATACGGAACATTGTGTTTGTGTCAGAACATACGTATGTGTATCATTGAGCACAGAGATGTTTATATACACAACGCTCTCGAAGCTGTCAGGTACCTTTATATTGTTGTTGATATATTAAAATCTACCTGTAAGAGATACATTTGAACTTAATCTCAAATTATTACAAGGTATCCATTACCTTCCTTCATAGGAGAATCTAGACAATGATACTGGGGTATAATGGTTATGATAGCCGTATGATATTATACAACATTTGATTTGCAATAATTAATTTGCAAAGCTACATAATTATAGTGGTGATTTATATAGGTGACCACAACTTCAACTTGAATAATCAATTGACACCACGTATAAGGCTATGAAATTAACCTTTGTAAGACTAATAGAATTGCTACCGCTCCACATTGAATGGGTGGATGGTAAAAACATACACTTTAACATTAAGGAGATATTGGGGCCTATTTATCAAGCCGTCAACCACAAATACGCTTGAATTCCGTAGCGTAATTGTGGCGAGCCTGATTCCCCTTATTTATCAAACCCTACAGACCAGCAAAAGTAGAATTTTGTGATGTAACATACGATCCGCCGGTCAAAGTCCAACACAGATCAATGCTTACGTCATTACAGATGTTCCGAATGCAAATTCTGCATTATCTGACTACTTTTGCAAGTTAACAATTTTTTACCAGGTACGCTCGGCACTATGCTGGCCCTGCGTACCTGGTTTTCAATCCGCTGCCCTGGAGGCGGCAGATGCCATAGGAATCAATGGGAGTCTGAAAGCAGCGAAAGCTTATGTTCGCTGCTGCCCGATATTCCATTGATCCCTATGGGAGAATAAAGTTACGTTTACACCTAACATATACCCCGAGTCTAAACACCCCTAATCTGCTGCCCCGACACCACCGCCACCTACATTATACTTATTAACCTCTAATCTGCTGCTCCACCACCGTCGCCACCCACATTAAACTTATTAACCCCTAACCTGCCCCCCTTCCCCTGCCCCCACCTACATTATGTTATTAACCACAGATCTGCCCCCCTACATCGCCGCCACCTACATAACACTTATTAACTCCTAATATGCCCCCCCTACACCGCCGCCACCTACATAACACTTATTAACCCCTAATCAGCCGTCCCCAATGTCGCCGCCACTATATTAAATTTATTAACCCCTAAACCTGTCTAACCCTAACACCCCCTAACTTAAATCTAATTTAAATAAATATAAATAAAATTACTATCATTAACTACATTATTCCTATTTAAAACTAAATACTTACCTATAAAATAAACCCTAAGCTAGCTACACTATAACTAATAATTACATTGTAGCCATCTTAGGGTTTATTTTTATTTTACAGGCAATTTTGTATTTATTTTAACTAGCTAGTATAGTTATTAAATAGTTATTAACTATTTAATAACTACCTAGCTAAAATAAATACAAACTTATCTGTAAAATAAAACCTAACCTAAGTTACAATTACACCTAACACTACACTAAAATTAAATAAATTAACTAAATTAAATACAATTAAATAAATTAAATACAATAACCTAAATTAAATTATCTAAAGTACAACCACCCCCCCACTAAATTACAGAAAATAATAAACAAATTACAGAAATTTAAACTAATTACACCTAATCTAATAGCCCTATGCGAGCTCAATCCTATTGGCTGTTCCATCAGCCAATAGGATTATTTCTACCTTAATTCTGATTGGCTGATAGACTTCTATCAGCCAATCAGAATCTAAGGGACGCCATCTTGGATGACGTCACTTAAAGGAACCTTCATTCGTCGGGTAGTCGTCGGCCGAAGAGGATGCTCCATGTCGGATGTCTTGAAGATGGACCTGCTCCATGCCAGATGGATGAAGATAGAAGATGCCATCTGGATGAAGACTTCTGCCGTCTGGAGGACCATTTCTACCAGCCTTGGATGAAGACTTCTGCCCATCTGGAGGACCACTTCTGCCCGGCTTGGATGAAGACGTCTCTCGGTAAGTCGATCTTCAGGGGGTTAGTGTTAGGTTTTTTTAAGGGTGTATTGGTGGGTTTTACTTTTAGGTTAGGGCTTTGGGCTGCAAAAGAGCTAACTGCCCTTTTAAGGGCAATGCCCATCCAAATGCCATTTTCAGGACAATGGGGAGCTTAGGTTTTTTTAGTTAGTATTTTTTTGGGGGGGTTGGTTGTGCGGATGGTGGGTTTTACTGTTGGGGGGGTTGTTTGTATTTTTTTTTTAACAGGTAAAAGAGCTGATTACTTTGGGGCAATGCCCCGCAAAAGGCCTTTTTAAGGGCTATTGGTAGTTTAGTTTAGGCTAGAGTTTTTTTTTTATTTTGGGGGGCTTTTTTATTTTGATAGGGCTATTAGATTTGGTGTAATTAGTTTAAATTTCTGTAATTTGTTTATTATTTTCTGTAATTTAGTGGGGGGTTTTGTGTTTTTTTTTGTGTTTTTGATTTTAATTATAGTGTGCTGTTAGGTGTAATTGTAACTTAGGTTAGGTTTTATTTTACAGGTACTTTTGTATTTATTTTAGCTAGGTAGTTATTAAATAGTTAATAACTATTTAATAACTAGTCTACCTAGTTAAAATAAATACAAACTTGCCTGTAAAATAAAAAAAAACCCTAAGCTAGCTAAAATGTAACTATTAGTTATATTGTAGCTATCTTAGGGTTTATTTTATAGGTAAGTATTTAGTTTTAAATAGGAATAATGTAGTTAAAGATAGTAATTTTATTTATATTTATTTAAATTATATTTAAGTTAGGGGGTGTTAGGGTTAGACTAAGGTTTAGGGGTTAATAAATTTAATATAGTGGCGGCGATGTTGGGGACGGCATATTAGGGGTTAATAAGTGTTATGTAGGTGGCGGCGGTGTTGGGGGAGGCAGATTAGTGGTTAATAAGTTTAATGTAGGTGGCGGTGGGCTCCGGGAGCGGCAGTTTAGGGGTTAATAACTTTATTTAGTTGCAGCGGGGTCCGGGAGCGGCGGTATAGGGGTAAAACAGTTTAGTATAGTGTGGGTGTTTAGTGACAGGGTACCAATAAAGCTGGGAAAAAGCTGAACAGCAGCGAGATCAATGACTGTTAGTTAACAACAGTCCGCTGCTCATCGCCCCGCACTTGGTTCGCAGCTTTTTGACAGATTTTTTGGTAACTTTGGAAAATGTATTCATGTCCGCGGCAGCGATGTTAGGCGAGCGTATAGGTGCCGTTGAATGCAAGTAAGTTGATGGGTTGATAAATAGGGGCCATAGTATCAACATACTTAGGAATGTGTTCATAGATACTGAATTAATATAATAGACACATTATACCAATATAAGCTCTCCGTTTAAGTTCCTAAGACAGTCCATAATAATACAATATATTAAGTTACTTAGTTTAACCCCTAGGTTATTATTGACAAGTGATGTCTCCCCGTGTGCAATAATTGAATCAGATGCTGTACTGAATAAACCCTAATGCCTAATGTGCATAGAAGCTTGTCCAGTCATTGCTATTAACCTGATTAAGAATTGGACCAGCAGCAAACAGCAAAATACACATGCAACAGGTTGTACAAGTGCTGTGTACACCAGTGTGGTGGGGCATCATTAGACCCAGATTAGTTTACAATATTTTACTTATGCTGGGCTATTCAACTGCTTAAGTTAGCATATATTTGCATGCTTTCAAGTATCTGAGGGTGTTTTTAATTTTAAATTCCTATTTTTGGATGTGTGTTCTAATAAAAGTTTTAACTAAGTTGTTCCACATTTGTTAATTTAAGTAAGCTGTTAAATTAATCTTTAAACCTCTGAGTGCTATCAGTGTATTATTTCATAAGAGATTATTGCTCTCTCTCTTCTCTCTTATATTTTTTGGTTGCTAAATAATTACTCACATGCTTTATTAATTTAGATGTATGTATTGTTGTTTCGCATACAACCCCAATTCCGAAAAAGTTGGGACAGTATGGAAAATGCAAATAAACAAACAAAAAGTGTCATTTGAAAATTAAATTCACCCTGTACTATATTGAAAACACATTATTAACACATTATTTGATGTTTTACTTTGTGAATTTAATGTATTTTTGAAAATATACACTGGTTTCAAATCTGATGGGAAAACATTCCAAAAAAGTTGGGACAGGGAATTTAGGATTAATAGTGATATGACAAGAAGAAAAAAGTATGCAATGTTAAACAGGTGAGGCAATCGTGTAATCATAGTATATATAAGTAGCCAAAAAAAGGCCTAGTCCTTCAAGAGCAAGGATGGGTCGAGACTCAGTCTGCCAACAGATGCGTCAGTGAATAATCCAACACTTTGAGAACAACATTCTCCAAAGATGAATCTGTAGGATTTGGGACTTTACACCTTCTACAGTGCACAATATAATTAAAAGATCTCGGTAAGTAAAGGGCAAGACCGAATAAAAACTTCTGTAATGGATATCCTGACATGGGATCGGGAATACTTTGGTAAACCTTTATCAATCAACACCATTCGCCGCTTCATCCACAGATGTAAGTTAAGACTTTACTATGCAAAGCAGAATCCATACATCAACACTGTCTAGAAGCGCTGCTGACTCTGGGCTCGGTCTCATCTGAGGGGGAAAATAGCACAGTGTATTAATGTTTTGTGGTCTCACGAGTCAACGAGTCAATATTTGAAATTGTTTTTTGGAAAAAATAGCCATCATGTTCTCTGGGCCAAAGAGGAAAAGGACCATCCAAGCTTTTATCAGCGTCAGGTCCAAAAGTCAGCATCTGTCATGGTATGGAGGTGTGTCCGTGCCCATGGCATGGGTAACTTGCACATCTATGAGGGCACCAATAATGCAGAAAGATATGTATACATTTTGGAGCAACATATGCTCCCATCTAGACATCATCTTTTCTAGGGACATCCTTGCATTTTCCAACAGGACAACTCCAAACCACACTCTGCCAGGATTACATGTGCGTGGTTACATAAGCAGAGAGTGCAGACCTGCTGTCTCCGATTCAGAATGTATGGCACATTATGAAGCGCAAAATAAGGCAACAAAGAGCCTGTACAGTTGCAGCTGAAGACATGCATAATGGATGAATAGGGGAAAATTCTGCTTGCTAAACTTAACCAACTGGAGTCTTCAGTGCCCAAACGCTTAATAAATGTTGATAAAAGAAAAGGTAATGTTACGCAGTGGTCCCAATGTTTTTGGAACGTGTTGCAGTGTTTAGATTTGAAATGAGTATATATTTAAAAAAATGGGATATGTATTGTTTTCTGACAATATACAAAATATAAATTTTTCCTCAAATAATTTCTAATACTAGTCAATATTGTAAATAACATAATTTATGTAAGAACTTACCTGATAAATTCATTTCTTTCATATTAGCAAGAGTCCATGAGCTAGTGACGTATGGGATATACATTCCTACCAGGAGGGGCAAAGTTTCCCAAACCTTAAAATGCCTATAAATACACCCCTCACCACACCCACAAATCAGTTTAACTAATAGCCAAGAAGTGGGGTGATAAGAAAAAAGTGCGAAAGCATATAAAATAAGGAATTGGAATAATTGTGCTTTATACAAAAAAATCATAACCACCACAAAAAGGGTGGGCCTCATGGACTCTTGCTAATATGAAAGAAATTAATTTATCAGGTAAGTTCTTACATAAATTATGTTTTCTTTCATGTAATTAGCAAGAGTCCATGAGCTAGTGACGTATGGGATAATGACTACCCAAGATGTGGATCTTTCCACGCAAGAGTCACTAGAGAGGAAGGGATAAAATAAAGACAGCCAATTCCTGCTGAAAATAATCCACACCCAAAATAAAGTTTAATGAAAACATAAGCAGAAGATTCAAACTGAAACCGCTGCCTGAAGTACTTTTCTACCAAAAACTGCTTCAGAAGAAGAAAACACATCAAAATGGTAGAATTTAGTAAAAGTATGCAAAGAGGACCAAGTTGCTGCTTTGCAAATCTGATCAACCGAAGCTTCATTCCTAAATGCCCAGGAAGTAGAAACTGACCTAGTAGAATGAGCTGTAATCCTTTGAGGCGGAGTTTTACCCGACTCGACATAGGCATGATGAATTAAAGATTTCAACCAAGATGCCAAAGAAATGGCAGAAGCTTTCTGGCTTTTTCTAGAACCAGAAAAGATGAAAAATAGACTAGAAGTCTTTCGGAAAGACTTAGTAGCTTCAACATAATATTACAAAGCTCTAACAACATCCAAAGAATGCAATGATTTCTCCTTAGAATTCTTAGGATTAGGACATAATGAAGGAACCACAATTTCTCTACTAATGTTGTTAGAATACACAACCTTTAGGAAAAAAATCAAAAGAAGTTCGCAACACCGCCTTATCCTGATGAAAAATCAGAAAAGGAGACTCACAAGAAAGAGCAGATAATTCAGAGACTCTTCTGGCAGAAGAGATGGCCAAAAGAAACAAAACTTTCCAAGAAAGAAGTTTAATGTCCAAATGAATGCATGGGTTCAAAAGGAGGAGCTAGAAGAGCCCCCAGAACCAAATTCAAACTCCAAGGAGGAGAAATTGACTGAATGACAGGTTTTATACGAACCAAGTCTTGTACAAAACAATGAATATCAGGAAGATTAGCAATCTTTCTGTGAAAAAGAACAAAAAGGGCAGAGATTTGTCCTGTCAATGAACTTGCGGACAAACCTTTATCTAAACCATCCTGAAGAAACTGTAAAAAAATTCTCGGAATTCTAAAAGAATGCCAGGAAAAATGATGAGAAGACACTAAGAAATATAAGTCTTCCAGACTCTATAATATATCTCTCTAGATACAGATTTACGAGCCTGTAACATAGTATTAATCACAGAGGCAGAGAAACCTCTTTGACCAAGAATCAAGCGTTCAATCTCCATACCCTTAAATTTAAAGATTTGAGATCCTGATGGAAAAAAGGACCTTGCGACAGAAGGTCTGGTCTGAACGAAAGAGCCCACTGTTGGCAAGAGGCCATCCGAAAAAGAATCCGTCCATGGTGGAGCTACCAGCAGAACAAACGAGCATTCCTTCAGAATCTTGGAGATTACTCTTGGAAGAAGAACTAGAGGCGGAGAGATATAGGCAGGATGATACTTCCAAGAAAGTGATAATGCATTCACTGCCTCCGCCTGAGGATCCCGGGGTCTGAACAGATACCTGGGAAGTTTCTTGTTTAGATGAGAAACCATCAGATCTATTTCTGGAAGTTCCCACATTTGAACAATCTGAAGAAATACCTCTGGGTGAAGAGACCATTCGCCCGGATACAACGTTTGACGACTGAGATAATCCGCTTCCTAATTGTCTATACCTGGGAAATGAACCGCAGAGATTAGACAGGAGCTGGATTCCGCCCAAACCAGAATTCGAGATACTTCTTTCATAGCCAGAGGACTGTGAGTCCCTCCTTGATGATTGATGTATGCCACAGTTGTGACATTGTCTGTCTGAAAACAAATGAACGACTCTCTCTTCAGAAGAGGCCAAGACTGAAGAGCTCTGAAAATTGCACGGAGTTCCAAAATATTGATCGGTAATCTCACCTCCTGAGATTCCCAAACCCCTTGTGCCGTCAGAGACCCCCACACAGCTCCCCAACCTGTAAGACTTGCATCTGTTTGAAATTACAGTCCAGGTCGGAAGAACAAAAGAAGCCCCCTGAACTAAACGATGGTGATCTGTCCACCACGTCAGAGAGTGTCGTACAATCGGTTTTAAAGATATTAATTGAGATATCTTTGTGTAATCCCTGCACCATTGGTTCAGCATACAGAGCTGAAGAGGTCGCATGTGAAAATGAGCAAAGGAGATCGCGTCCGATGCAGCAGTCATAAGACCTAAAATTTCCATGCATAAGGCTACCAAAGGGAATTATTGTGACTGAAGGTTTTGACAAGCTGATATCAATGTTAGACTTCTCTTGTCTGACAAAGACAGAGTCATAGACACTGAATCTACCTGGAAACCTAAAAAGGTTACCCTTGTCTGAGGAATCAATGAACTTTTTGGTAAATTGATCCTCCAACCATGATCTTGAAGAAACAACACAAGTGGATTCGTATGAGATTCTGTTAAATGTGAAGACTGAGCAAGTACCAAGATATCGTCCAAATAAGGAAATACCAATACCCTGTTCTCTGAATACAGACAGAAGGGCCCCCGAGAACCTTTGTAAAAATTCTTGGAGCTGATGCTAAGCCAAACGGTAGAGCCACAAAACTGGTAATGCTTGTCTAAAAAAGAGAATCTCAGAA
This sequence comes from Bombina bombina, assembly GCF_027579735.1. Classification (NCBI taxonomy): domain Eukaryota; kingdom Metazoa; phylum Chordata; class Amphibia; order Anura; family Bombinatoridae; genus Bombina; species Bombina bombina. The sequence goes on from NC_069499.1 coordinate 1,089,153,952, forward strand.
ACTAAAAGTGATCTGGATGAATCAGAATATGCAGATATGCATCCTGTAAATCTATTGTAGACATATAATGCCCTTGCTGAACAAAAGGCAGGATAGTCCTTACAGCTACCATCTTGAATGTTAGTATCCTTTCATAACGATTCAATATTGATAGATCCGGAACTGGTCTGAAGGAATTGACCTTCTTTGGTACAATGAAGAGATAGAATAAAACCCCAGCCCCTGTTCCAGAACTGGAACTGGCATAATTACTCCAGTCAACTCTAGATCTGAAACACATTTCAGAAATGCTTGAGCCTTTGCTGGGTTTACTGGGACACGGGAAAGAAAAACATCTCTTTGCAGGAGGCCTTAACTTGAAGCCAATTCTGTACCCTTCTGAAACAATGTTCTGAAACCAGAGATTGTGAACGGAATTGATCCAAATTTCTTTGAAAAGAACGTAAACTGCCCCATACCAGCTGAGCTGGAATGAGGGCCGCACCTTCATGGGGACTTAGGAGCTGGCTTTGGGTTTCTATAAGGCTTGGATATATTCCAAAGTGAAGAAGGTTTCCAAACTGATACCGCTCCTGAGGATGAAGGATCAGGCTTTTGTTCCTTGTTGTGATGAAAGGAACGAAAACAATTATTAGACCTAAATTGACCTCAGATTTTTTACCCTGTGGTAAAAAAGTTCCCTTCCTTCCAGTAACAGTTGAGATAAAAGAATCCAACTGAGAACCGAATAATTTATTACCCTGGAAAGAAAGGGATAGCAAAGTTGACTTAGAAGACATATCAGCATTCCAAGTTTTAAGCCATAAAGCTCTTCTAGCTAAAATAGTTAGAGACATATACCTGACATCAATTCTAATGATATCAAAGATGGCATCACAAATAAAATAATTAGCATGTTATAGAATAATAATGCTATGAGAATTATGATCTGTTACTTGTTGCGCTAAAGCTTCTAACCAAAAAGTTGAAGCTGCAGCAACATCCGCTAAAAATATAGCAGGAGTAGAGACAGCCCCATTAACCTTAGGGATTTTGTCCCAAACTCTAATCTGTCAGATGGCACAGGATATAATTGCTTAAAACGTTTTAAAAGGAGTAAATGAATTACCCAAATTATTCCATTCCCTGGAAATTACTTCAGAAATAGCATCAGGGACAGGAAACACTTCTGGAATAACTACAGGAGATTTAAAATCCTTATTTAAACGTTTAGTTTTAGTATCAAGAGGACCAGAATCCTCTATTTCTAATGCAATTAATACTTCTTTAAATAAAGAACGAATAAATTCCATCTTGAACAAATACAAAGATTTATCAGCATCAACCTCTGAGACAGAAACCTCTGAACCAGAAGAACCATTATCAGTATCAGAATGATGATGTTCATTTAAAAATTCATCTGAAAAAAGAGAAGTTTTAAAAGACTTTTATGTATACTAGAAGGAGAAATAACAGACATAGCCTTCTTAATGGATTTAGAAACAAAATCTCTTATGTTATCAGGAACACTCTGAGTATTAGATGTTGACGGAACAGCAACAGGTAATGTAACAGTACTAAAGGAAATTTTATCTGCATTAACAAGTTTGTCATAACATTTAATACAAACAACAGCTGAAGGAACAGATACCAAAAGTGATACACTTAGCTTTGGTAGCTCCAGCACCGGGCAGCGATTTTCCTGAAGTATCTTCTGACTCAGTTGCAACGTGGAACATCTTGCGATATGTAATAGAAAAAACAACATATAAAGCAAAATTGATCAAATTCCTTAAATGACAGTTTCAGGAATGGGAAAAAAATGCCAGTGAACAAGCTTCTAGCAACCAGAAGCAATAAATAATGAGACTTAAATAATGTGGAGACAAAAGTGACGCCCATATTTTTTTTAGCGCCAAATAAGACGCCCACATTATTTGGCGCCTAAATGCTTTTGGCGCCAAAAATGACGCCACATCCGGAATGCCGACACTTTTGACGCAAAAGAACGTCAAAAATGACGCAACTTCCGGCGACACGTATGACGCCGGAAACAGAAAACATTTTTGCGACAAAAAAGTCCGCGCCAAGAATAACGCAATAAAATGAAGCATTTTCAGCCCCTGCGAGCCTAACAGCCCACAGGGAAAAAGTCAAATTTTTTAAGGTAAGAACAAATGATTGATTCAAATGCATTATCCCAAATATGAAACTGACTGTCTGAAAATAAGGAATGTTGAACATCCTGAGTCAAGGCAAATAAATGTTTGAATACATATATTTAGAACTTTATAAAAAAGTGCCCAACCATAGCTTAGAGTGTCACAGAAAATAAGACTTACTTACCCCAGGACACTCATCTACATGTTTGTAGAAAGCCAAACCAGTACTGAAACGAAAATCAGCAGAGGTAATGGTATATATATAAGAGTATATCGTCGATCTGAAAAGGGAGGTAAGAGATGAATCTCTACAACCGATAACAGAGAACCTATGAAATAGACCCTGTAGAAGGAGATCATTGCATTCAAATAGGCAATACTCTCCTCACATCCCTCTGACATTCACTGCACGCTGAGAGGAAAACCGGGCTCCAAGCTGCTGCGGAGCGCATATCAACGTAGAATCTAGCACAAACTTACTTCACCACCTCCATAGGAGGCAAAGTTTGTAAAACTGATTTGTGGGTGTGGTGAGGGGTGTATTTATAGGCATTTTAAGGTTTGGGAAACTTTGCCCCTCCTGGTAGGAATGTATATCCCATACGTCACTAGCTCATGGACTCTTGCTAATTACATGAAAGAAAGGTATGTATATTGTCTTGAGATAATAAATAAAATTGATTAGTCATCTTTTCTAAAATAATTTCTGAATAATGTATAAGAAGTGAATCATCAGCTGGGTAACACATAGGTATGGATATGATCTCTTTCTATTAGGAAATTGTAATAGGGATTTAGCAATAGAGTCAATCCAACAGTTATTAAAAATCCTTACCAAGTGACTTACATTTAAGATTTATTACATTTCTGACATATATGACTGTTAACTTGTATATAAAGTGTGAACTGCAAGAATATAACTGTGAGTATAAGCCCTTTTTGTTAAAACAATACCACTAAGCCCATATGTGTAAATGGGGTTAGCTGAAAGGGTTAAGTTTCTGTTTTAGTCATTCCTTGAGTGCCCATTATTAGAAGGTGGAGTTAGTGCATTTATTTTAACCTATTAGCATACATTTAGGTGTTTTTAAGGACCTGTAGGATAGACACACACCAGGCTATGATTACGGCAATCTGCCGAAATGCGTAAGCCTGTGTGCTGCGCTCTCCCCTAAACATTTGTGGCAAGCTGTCACTCTTTTTTGCTATGCAATTTTAAACCTTTTTTTAATAAAGTATCCAGGTTTTACAAGGAGTGTGGTATCGTATTTCTTTTTTCTTGTATACTATAAACCGGTATACCACACTCCATTTTTTCTTAAATTTTTCCGTTCCTGGGATACAATTGGAAAAGACAAGTGCAACGTAGTTAATCCCCCTGTGCGATCGAAAAGAAACAAGGAAAGGAACCTACCTGATGAAAGTGTCTAAGTGTCAAGCCATCGGAAGTCTGGGGAAGCAGGAGCCGAGACCATAAGCGTTGGTCTGAGGAAAAGGCATCCGAATCCAGTACCAGAGCAAAGGCGGACACAGACCGGAAGTGACACGTGGCGCAATAGCCAATCACGGCTAGAGTGAGTCGCACACACACAAGCGGTGACGTCAGCAGACAGGAAGCAACGGCGGTAAGAGTCTAGCAGAGAGGAGGACGAGGTAAAGTGGCCGGGTGGGTAAGTGAATTCTTATGTGATTGTTTGCAACAAGGTGTCACAGGATAGAAGCGTATCAGTAACCGGATTGTTTAAAGTCTTATCCCACTCAAGCCCTAACCCTCTGACAAGACCAGCCCAATTGACTGTTTTCCTATACTATTTAGCCCAGCAAGTAATACGGCTGTGGGGGTTACTGCGATTGCGGTTATACAAAGTGCTATATAAAGTGTAACATATGAGTATGGACTATTAATAGTTACACTGTCCATACTTTGTCATATCCAATGGACATTAGTGAAAATTAAAGATAAAGTCCCGTATTAACTGATTCTATTTTTCTGGACTTTGTATTAGTTTACTGTAGTGCTCACGGCTAAGCACTAAGGATCAGTTATATTAGTGTATTAAGGAACGGAATAAAATAATACAATAAGATAGCAAAGATGGACAGCAGCCAGCAGCAACAGTTTTTTGCTCTAATGCCAGCGGCAGCAAGGAATACTAATACTACTGACTGTGATATGATCTTTTCCAATGATAAAGGGATACTAACACTTAGCAGTCTGTTTGATGCCATGGAAAGATTACTTTTGAAGGAAACAAGACTACAATGGGACTTATGGACTCTTGATAGATATATGAGGCTAAAAATGATACCCAGGGGTCTCCGTATTTTTAAGTTTCCTACTTTCGAAGTAGACATTAATGACTGTGAATTTATTGAGTCCTGGAATGAAGTGCTCTCAGAGTGCCCATCAAGGCTGATGTTGATGTTGGTAGAATATAAACAAAAACAGCTAGTAGATATTAGAAAACAGATTGATGACACACAGTTTGAAATGAATAAAAGAAGGGATGATGTAGATTTCCAGAAATTTGACAGCATTTTGAGAAACACTGTAGCTAACAATAAAAAGATAGTTATGGAGAATAAACACACTAAATACCTGAGGGATAAATCAGACTATGAGAACAAAACAGTGTATATTTGGAACAGAAAATAGCGTATTCAAAATAGACATGGTAATTCAAATAAACAAAAAATGAACAAAAACAAAGGGAAAAAGTGTAGAAATGGCTCAAAGGCAGTTTCTTTTTCAGACAGTGCATCAGAAGGTGAAAAAGGGTACTCTACAGATGACAAATCATCAGATAATGATGAAGCCCCAGTTGTACACACAGGTATTTTAAAAAACACCATAGAGAATACAACAAACATTACTACACCTATGATAGGAGCTAGAGAGCAGAGGAAAACAAATCCGAAACAGGGAGAAACCAGATATGCACCTACGAATAGGGAAACACAAGGGGCTGAAGCCATGGAAATTGAGCAGGTTTTTCCAATGGATACAGCATTGAAGACAGTTCCCAACACAAAGATAGTACAAGAGAGATATCAATTAAGGGGACAGAAAACACAGACAAAATACAAATAGGCAACGTAATTAATCTATCTAAGAAACATCTGACCGAGGCACAATACAATGTTTTGCAATACGGGTTATCCTTTTCTCCTACCACAGATTTCAGTGTGTTCCAGACCATCATTGATGTAAACAAACTGGTGAGGAATATAACATTAAAAAAACACTTTGATGGTAGGGAAGAAGCTGACGTCTCTGGTTATATGTGTAAAGATATGGAAATTGAGCCTATAAAACTAACCTTTCAAGAAAGATGTGATGAGGTAACATTACAAAGCTTACAATTTGATGCAAGAAGTGGTTGTGGTCACATAAATAAAGGGTGTAGTTTCAAACCAAAGTCTGTGTTTTATCCAATACAGAGTAGAGGGAATATCATCGAGACCTTCTTCAATAGAGTGGAGAGTGACCTTATTGCCCTTAAAGACAGTACCGTTCCCACTAGACAAAATCTAAAAGTTGAGGAGAGGATAGCATTGAAACAGCTGCAAGATGACAAAGAAATTGTCATCAAGGATGCGGATAAAGGGGGGACAATAGTGGTCCAGGATAGGGAGATTTATATTAATGAAGAATTAAGACAATTATGCAATGAAAGGAACTATGCCATATTGCCAAGGGACCCGACTGAAACCTATAAGAGGGAGTTACGTGACCTATTGGATGACGGGATGGAACAGGGGTGTATAGATACTAAGACTGTGGAGTTTCTGATGGTAGATAATCCAAGAATACCCCTGTTCCATCACTTACCTAAGGTCCATAAGTCACTCAAAGATGTACAGGGTCGTCCCATAGTAAGTGGCATAGGGTCCCTTTTAGAACATCTCTCCCAGTGGTTAGACACTATATTTCAACCATTTGTAAAATCACTATATTAAGGACACAAAGCATGTTCTTGGTATGATGGAAATACAAAAGTGGGACCAGGACTACCATTGGATAACAGTGGACACTGTGTCCTTATAAAGGGAGTGCAGAATTATTAGGCAAATGAGTATTTTGACCACATCATCCTCTTTATGCATGTTGTCTTACTCCAAGCTGTATAGGCTCGAAAGCCTACTACCAATTAAGCATATTAGGTGATGTGCATCTCTGTAATGAGAAGGGGTGTGATCTAATGCCACCAACACCCTATATCAGGTGTGCATAATTATTAGGCAACTTCCTTTCCTTTGGCAAAATGGGTCAAAAGAAGGACTTGACAGGCTCAGAAAAGTCAAAAATAGTGAGATATCTTGCAGAGGGATGCAGCACTCTTAAAATTGCAAAGCTTCTGAAGCGTGATCATCGAACAATCAAGCATTTCATTCAAAATAGTCAACAGGGTTGCAAGAAGCGTGTGGAAAAACCAAGGTGCAAAATAACTGCCCATGAACTGAGAAAAGTCAAGCGTGCAGCTGCCAAGATGCCACTTGCCACCAGTTTGGCCATATTTCAGAGCTGCAACATCACTGGAGTGCCCAAAAGCACAAGGTGTGCAATACTCAGAGACATGGCCAAGGTAAGAAAGGCTGAAAGACGACCACCACTGAACAAGACACACAAGCTGAAACGTCAAGACTGGGCCAAGAAATATCTCAAGACTGATTTTTCTAAGGTTTTATGGACTGATGAAATGAGAGTGAGTCTTGATGGGCCAGATGGATGGGCCCGTGGCTGGATTGGTAAAGGGCAGAGAGCTCCAGTCCGACTCAGAGGAGGTGGAGTACTGGTTTGGGCTGGTATCATCAAAGATGAGCTTGTGGGGCCTTTTCGGGTTGAGGATGGAGTCAAGCTCAACTCCCAGTCCTACTGCCAGTTTCTGGAAGACACCTTCTTCAAGCAGTGGTACAGGAAGAAGTCTGCATCCTTCAAGAAAAACATGATTTTCATGCAGGACAATGCTCCATCACACGCGTCCAAGTACTTACTCCACAGCGTGGCTGGCAAGAAAGGGTATAAAAGAAGAAAATCTAATGACATGGCCTCCTTGTTCACCTGATCTGAACCCCATTGAGAACCTGTGGTCCATCATCAAATGTGAGATTTACAAGGAGGGAAAATAGTACACCTCTCTGAACAGTGTCTGGGAGGCTGTGGTTGCTGCTGCACGCAATGTTGATGGCGAACAGATCAAAACACTGACAGAATCCATGGATGGCAGGCTTTTGAGTGTCCTTGCAAAGAAAGGTGGCTATATTGGTCACTGATTTGTTTTTGTTTTGTTTTTGAATGTCAGAAATGTATATTTGTGAATGTGGAGATGTTATATTGGTTTCACTGGTAAAAATAAATAATTGAAATGGGTATATATTTGTTTTTTGTTAAGTTGCCTAATAATTATGCACAGTAATAGTCACCTGCACACACAGATATCCCCCTAAAATAGCTATAACTAAAAACAAACTAAAAACTACTTCCAAAACTATTCAGCTTTGATATTAATGAGTTTTTTGGGTTCATTGAGAACATGGTTGTTGTTCAATAATAAAATTAATCCTCAAAAATACAACTTGCCTAATAATTCTGCACTCCCTGTACTCCTCTATCCCTCATGGGGAAGGCCTACAGGCTATAAAATTCTTTCTTAGGAATTATTCGGAATATTCTAGGGAATTTCAGGATTTTGTACTAAGGGTGACCAGATATCTTTTGACCCATAACTTCTTTCAGTTCCAAGATGTTTTCTATCTCCAGAGATGTGGAACAGCGATGGGGGCCAAGTTTGCCCCCTCTTACGCCAACCTATTTTTAGGTTGGTGGGAGTTCTTCCACATCTTTGGAGATAGAAACATCTATAAGGATCGAATCATCATGTATGGGAGATACATAGACGATCTCCTGTTTATCTGGAAGGGAGATCCCCCTGACATCAAAAGCTTTGTTGAAAGCCTCAATGATAATGATGTGGGCATGAGTTTCACTCATGAATACAGTTCCATTTCGATTAACTATCTTGATTTGGTACTGATGGGTACAAGGGACAATGAGGTCAGCACCAGAGTAAATAGAAAGCCCATTAGTGGTAACAAACTACTGCATGGTAGGAGCTGCCATCCCAAGCATACGGCAGCAGCTGTAGCCAAAGGCGAATTCATTCGCCTTAAAAGGAATTGTTTGAAAGATGGGGATTACCATCAGGAGGCAGTTGCCCTAGAACGAAGACTGAAATAGAGAGGTTATTCCCACAAAATAATCAGAAAAGCTTGAATGCAGGTAGAACCTATGCCTAGAAAAAACGTTCTCAGAGAAAGACAGGAACGGAAAGAAGACTTTAAGGGTGTGACTTTTGTCACTAGCTATAGTGCCCAGTTCCCAGAGATTGTAAATATTATACGTAAACATTTCCCCATTTTGGCCGCCGACGAAAACTGATTAATGTGGTCAAGAAAGGCATAAGATGCAGTTCAAGGAAGTGTCCCACTTTGGGGTCACTATTATCCCCTACAGAATTAAAATCACAAACTAAAATACAAAGTACTTGGATGACCAGCAGAGGGATGTATCAATGCGGTCACAAGAAATGTAAACCATGCGAGTACCTAGACAAGACGAAAATATTTAAATCTCAGGTGAGAGGAGAGGTTTTTGAGATTAAAACTTGTATGAATTCCACAACGTCAAGTGTAATATACATGCTGACATGTAAAGTGCAATACATAGGTCTCACTTCCAGGGATATTAAAACACGGATACATGAACACATATCTACCCTCACGAGAGGCAAATCACAAACACCCCTAGTACGACACTTTACAGAAAATCACAATGGTGATATTGGCTCACTTAAATTGTGTGCTATTGAGGAAGTAAAGGTCCCCAAAAGGGGAGGAGATTTAGATAAACTCCTGGCAAAAAGGGAAATGTTCTGGATTTTGAGACTCAGAACTAGGATTCCAGAGGGTCTCAACTCCAGATCAGGGTATGAGGACAAGGCTACAAGGCACTTTCAGTGCATTTGGGCATGTACTTAAGAGGGTATGAAAGTGAACAAATTAAATTTTTAAAAAATAAATCCCCTTAGATGACTACAAATGGGATATGTATTGTTTTCTGACAACATACAAAATAGAAATTTTTCCTCAAATAATTTCTAATACTAGTCAATATTGTAAATAGGTATGTATACTGTCTTGAGATAATAAATACAATTGATTAGTCATCTTTTCTAAAGTAATTTCTGAATAATGTATAAGAAGTGAATCATCAGCTGGGTAACACATAGGTATGGATATGATCCCTTTCTTTTAGGAAATTGTAATAGGGATTTAGAAATAGAGTCAATCCAACAGTTATTAAAAATCTTTACCAAGTGACTTACATTTAAGATTTATTAAATTTCTGACATATATGACTGTTAACTTGTATATAAAGTGTGAACTGCAAGAATATAACTGTGAGTATAAGCCCTTTTTGTTAAAACAATACCACTAAGCCCATATGAGAAAATGGGGTTAGCTGAAAGGGTTAAGTTTCTGTTTTAGTCATTCCTTGAGTGCCCATTATTAGAAGGTGGAGTTAGTGCATTTATTTTAACCTATTAGCATACATTTAGGTGTTTTTAAGGACCTGTAGGATAGACACACACCAGGCTATGATTACGGCAATCTGCCGAAACGCGTAAGCCTGTGTGCTACGCTCTCCCCTAAACATTTGTGGCAAGCTGTCACTCTTTTTTGCTATGCAATTTTAAACCTTTTTTGAATAAAGTATCCAGCTTTTACAAGGAGTGTGGTATAGTATTCCTTTTTTTTTGTATATTTAAAAAAATACATTAAATTCACAAAGTAAAACATCAAATAATGTGTTAATAATGTGTTTTCAATATATTACAGGGTGAATTGAATTTTCAAAGGACACTTTTTTTTTTGCATTTTCCATACAGTCCCAACTTTTTCGGAATTTGAGTTGTAATAGAATATCTATAACTTCTTCCCATGCTCAGTGAGTGAAATACATACAGACATGAATACCCCTGATCTATCACATTTTTCCACAGGCCTTAGAAGCAAGGTCTAAAAGTTTTTTCGCCCCATAGCTACGTACTAACCCTGCTTACTTTTTTTTTCAGACACAAGAACAGGAGTGATTCAGATGTGTGCTCATCAACCATAAAATACTGAGAAATTTGTAGGCGCTTGCACAGCAACCAACATTTCATTATTTATGTGTCTCATAGTTTTACAACAGTTTGCTTAACACATAGCCCCCTCAGTGTGACATAAATTACTTATTAGCAAAAGCACTAAATGTAGCCCTAAAGCAATTCCCTTTATTTTAACATTCAGTTCACTAGATTTTCATACATCTACAGTATTATATATATTTGTTTTTAAGATTTTTTGTTTTACTTTTCTACTTAACCCCTTTATCACCATGGAGGGCTAAAATAAAGTAAACAGCTGCAACCTTCTTTGGCAAAAAGGGATTGGTTAGCAGAATACTATTGCAAATTTAAATAATTGTACCTCATGCAGCTTCATATTATATTATATATGTCCTGTATGCCAAGATATTATTTTCATTTGAAACCTATTTTTTTTTTTTATTCTTGCCTCTTGCTCCAATTTCTCAGAAGAGTTTATGGCATAAAAATTGCCCTGCGTTGTGAGTTTCCAAAGGAAGTTTAAGTTGCATATTTTAACACATGTGACTGTATTTTACATTAGGAGAGTAGAATTATAAAATATTATATCTAATTTGGTGAAATGGCATCTGTGAATCTCCTTTAGCTTACAGATTAGATACATTAATACAGTGTGACAGTACAGGGTCACCATAGTGCGCTTGTGGTGACCTTAGGTTAAAGGGAAGTAGGGATGTAAATATGTGGGGGAAACAATGTTGCCAGTGTGTAGGCAAGTTTGCTTTTACTGTTGTCATGTGGTGCAGAACACAGCATAGAAGGTACGCTATTTTATTGCAGAGCATAGAAGTATACAGCTTGTACAACACATCTAACTTGGTAACTGCGACATAGACAATAATGGCTATAAGCCACGCCCCCATTTGGTGAAGTCACTTCCCACTCTCATCACATCTTCCCCTTTTTCAAAGGATAAAGGATACATTTTTTTTTAGAGTACATCAAATAACAAGTTAAAGAGAATATATATGAACAACAAGAAATACAATCCTGACTTGAACATCGGGGTAGACTACCCTTGTCCACAGTGATCATGGAATATTCTGCCCATTCTTCTGGTCACTGCTCTAACTAGTGCTAATCCCAATATCGGGCTGGAAGTTTCACCACTCTTCCACTTGACATCATTTTACATGAACTGTCTTCTGATATAGAAGAAGGTGATTGAGAGACTGCTGGAAGCAAAGAAGTATCCCCGCTGTGATCTTGCTGAGGGGAAGGCACTCCTCTTAAAACAGGGGATCCCACCGGCTGTAGTTATGAGGCATCCAGTCCCAAACTCAAAGGTACTGGCTGAAGATGTTTTCTATTTCAATGTTTGACTGTCCCTCCATCAGTAAGGAATACATAAGACCTTGGTTCTGGAGAGTGTCCAATTACCGTAGCAGGCGTCTTCCATTTCTTCTCATCATTCAGTTTAACTCTGACACTTTGCCCCACATTCAGCTCCTGCATGGGCCTCACAGAGTGTTTCTGTCATAGAAGAATTGATAACCCCATTTAGCCTCTTCATCCCTTCTAAGGACCTCATCCTGAGGAACAGAGCTGGTCGGCTGGAAGACACCCACAGAGGGTAAAGTGGTGCGAATCTGACGACCTAGCATCAGCTGTGCCAGGCTAAAACCTGTGGCTTGGATGGGAGTCGCCCTATAGGCCAAGAGAGCTAGGTACGGCTCAGATTGCTTCAAAATTAACTTTGTTGTTTGAACTGCCCTTTCAGCCATTCCATTGGCCTGCGGGTAATGTGGACTTGACTTAGAATGGATGAAATCATATTCACTGCTGAAAGAACTGAACTCTATGGAAGCAAACTGCTTTCCGTTATAACTCACTAACTCCATTGGTATGCCCCATCGGGCAAAGAAGCTCTTGAGACAAGTGATAATGGCTTGACTGGTAATCTCATCCAAGGGTGCAATCTCCAAATACCTGGAATAGTAATCAATCATGACTAGGTACTTTTTCCTGTGCAGTTCACACAAATCAGCAGCTATTTTCTGCCATGGGCCTGCAGGCAGCAGAGTAGAAGGGTTCCCTTCTCTGAGTAGGCTGACATTCCCAGCAAAAGGCACATTTTGACACATGGCTTGCAATGTCAGAACTGATCCCACGCCTCCATACTGCTATAGCTATCCTTTCTCTGCACTTAATATTTCCTGGCGCATGCTAACAGGAAAAATAATGCAGACCTGGAACAGCACCAAGCCATCCAGCTGCGACCTCTCTGACTGGTAAGAACTTAAAGATATCCAGGATGCCCGGCTCTTGGGCCAACCTTCTTTTATGCACTTAATAACTTCTTGAAGGTCTGTAGCTAAACGTGTCTCCTTTCTTATTTTCTCTAGCTTCCCTGACAAAATAGATTTGGATGCCAGAACTGAATCCACATACACTTTCACATCTGAGTCCATTGAAGATTATTCAGTAGCAGCCAGAAGGAGCCTGGAAAGTGTATCTGCCACTACCAGTTGTTTCCCAAGCACATGAACTGCCTGAACGTTGAACCTGAGCAGCCTCATCAGAAGACTCTGGCATCTTAGGGGTGTTTTGTCAATATCATAGGAGTTGATTATAGGGACTAGCAGTTTATGGTCAGTTTTCAGACTAAATTTCTCTAGACCCATTAAGTATTGCTGGAAGTGCTCACAGACCCAAACTGCAGCCAGGTACTCTTTTTCATTTTGGGTGTATTTCAACTCAGCAGCCGTCAGTGTACGGGAACAGTAGGCTGTCATTTGTTCTCATTCAGCTGCACCCCTAGCCTATAACTGCTTGCATCAGCACTAACCAAGGACTTTTTAGAAGGATCGTAGAATGCCAACACTGGGGCAGACCCTAGAAGGGACTTGACCTGTATAAAAGCTTCTTCCTGTGCAGGTCCACAGACCCAGGCAACATCTTTCTTCAACAACTCAGTGATAGGGTTGAGTACTGTGGATAAATCTGGTAGGAACCTGCCCACATAATTCACAAGGCCCAATATTTGTTTCAGCTTGTGTACATCAGAAGGACTTTTTATCTGTTCGATAGCAAAGATTTTATCAGGGTCCGGCTTGATGCCATCTCCATTGATGATATGCCCAAAATAACATAACTCAGCTCAATCACTGATTATGTTCTTCCTGCGTAGATCCATACACTAAAATGTCATCCATGATGACTGCCATGCCCTCGTGGTCCCTTAAGAGGGAACTCATTTCTCTTTGAAAGATTTCAGGAGCAGAGGATATCCCAAAGGGGAGTCTGCAGAAGCAAAACCGACCTACCGGTGTAATGAAGGAAGTCAGTTTGCGGCACTTTAGGTCTAGAGGTATCTGCCAGAAGCCACTGGAAGCATCCAGTGTAGAGAAGAACTTCACTCCAGACAGTTTCTGAGCTATGTCTTCAAGCATTGGCAGCACATATCTCTCTCTCTTCACCAACTCATTCAGCCTTTTCAAGTCTACGCAGATGCGTACCTTCCAATTTGTCTTCTCAACAGGCACAATGGGGGCACACCAGTCACAGCAACCACCTCTTCAATAAATCCCATATTCTTCTTACGCAGAAGTTCCTTCTCCACTTGAGGCATGAGCGGGAACAGAATTCTACTAGGAGTGGACTGCATCACTTTTAAGTGACATACGGACTGGGTTGCAATTCACTAGGCCCAATTCACCAAACATGTCTTCCCAAATCTCATTCACTCTGGCGACAAGGCCCAAACCACAGGCTGCTTTCCTGCTCAATAGGTTGTTAAGACACTGACCTCTAATTACATGTACCCACATGGTGAATTTCCTCTGCTTGTACTCACAGCTGGCAAGAAATCGCCTTGCACAATCAATGTGGCCACTTGGATTATGAACTTTCATTTGTAACTTTTGCCAGCTGAGGCTGTCTAGGGAGTTTTATGAATGCTGCAAGGGACATAACAGTCTTTGTTTGAACCAGACCATTCAACAACAGACAATACAAAGGACACTTCTTGACCCTCCTGGTCACTATCCACCTGCATCTCCTTAATGTATTCAGTTTTACATGCCTCTTAAAAATGACCCATTCGGTTACACTTTCCACAAGTTTTATCTTTAGCGGGGCATATGACCTTCTGATCATGGGTACGGTTACACCACGTGCAGCGAGCTGGCTGCGCCCATCCGCTTCTGGGCCTATCTGTTGCTCTTGGTCTACCGCTCATACTGTGCCTTTCACCTGCAGCTCTCCTCAACTGCTGCACTTCATCCACAATACTCTCAGACCTCAGATCAGCACTTTGCTTTTTCACCAGTTCACTCTGATGGGACATCCTAATAGCCCCATCTAATGTTAATTCAGCCTCCAACTGTAGCTTCAGTGAGACCTCAGCATCTGCAATTCATGACTATTCTGTCTCTGATTTGCTCTTCTTTAGCAACACCAAACTCACAGAATTCAGCTAGTTCATATAGGCTGCACACAAATGACTCCACAGATTCTCCCACACACTGAGCACGTTTATGAAAACAAGCCCTCTCATGAATCACATTTCTTTTGGGCACAAAGTGAGCACTGAGTTTATTCATAACTATTTAAAAGTCAACTTATTCCCCTACTTGGAAAGTAAAGGCATTGAACACTGGCTCCACATCTTTCCCCATAGAGTATAAAAGAGAACTTTGTCCAGTTTTTTCCAGCTTGGAAGCAATTCTGAAGCATTGAAACTGCTGATGCCATGTGAGCCAAGCTACAGGCTGAGAGAAATCAAAAGGCTCAGGTGGGGTAAACTCTGTCATTACTCAGGAAACAGAAGCGCAGGCAAGTACTTCTGACACCATGTCATGAGATGCAGGACACAGCATAGAAGGTACAACGCTATTTTATTGCAGAGCATAGAAGTAAACAGCTTGTACAACACATCTAACTTGGTAACTGCGACATAGACAATAACGGCTATAAGCCACGGCCCCATCCAGTGACGTCACCTCCGACTCTCATCACAACTGTTATCTATGCAGGGCAAGCCTATCCCTCCTTGCTTTTCTGCTAGTTCCTGCTGCTAACTATAGAATGTTCCAGATGGTCTTCTTCCAAGGCATTACTTTGATAAATATCCAAATTAAATGGGGAACTAAACAGGCGATAAACAAATTGATACATGAATGATTATTGGTTGTCCGGTGCCAAAACACAGGGGAAGGAAACTGAGGAAATGGGGACGTACCTGGTATTGTTTGTTCAATCTGTTTGCAGTGATGTATAGAGGCTCTGACCATTTATGTGTCCAATGTCTCCTGCCCAGTGCATATGATTGATGTTAAGGACAGACAGTCATTATTATTATTATTATTATTATAGGTTCTGCAGCACTAAACAGTCAGGCATTAAATGCCATACAGACTTGCAAATCCAGTTTGAAGGTAGCATAGTGAGGTGGGAGCTAGGGGAAGCTCAGCCATATTTCATCACTTCCAGGGAACCAAGCTGCCCACATCCTCTGAGTCAACCGTGTTGCTTTCACCTCCAAAATAAAAGAGCTCACAATAGTGTAGCAGATTTCAGACAATGTGGTAGGCGCACAAACTAGTTATACTAAAATAAGCCTTTTATTAAAATCATCACAAAGGTGTCTTCAGGTGCAGCTTCAGGTTTTATTTAAAATACAGCTCTCAACGTGTTTCGGCTAAAAGAAGCCTTTATCAAGAGCATAAAGTTAAAACAATTTCTGGAACAAATGGTTATAAATAAAACTGCAATGCTGCCGTGCAATGCGAATGTGAGGTTGAGTTTGGATTGCACCTGGTATTACAAAGTGGAGCAAAAATACTGCTTTATCTAAAACGATATTTTGCGCTCCACTTGTAATCTGGCCTTAACCCCTTAATGACCGGACCATTTTTCAATTTTCTTACCCTTAATGACAATGGCTATTTTTACATTTCTGCAGTGTTTGCGTTTAGCTGTAATTTTCCTCTTACTCGTTTACTGTACCCACACATATTATATACCGTTTTTCTCGCCATTAATTGGACTTTCTAAAGATATCATTATTTTTATCATATCTTATAATTTACTAAAAAAAAATGATAAAATATGAGGAAAAAATGGAAAAAAACACACTTTTTCTAACTTTGACCCCCAAAATCTGTTACACATCTACAATCACCAAAAAACACTGATGCTAAATAGTTTATAAATTTTGTCCTGAGTTTAGAAATACCCAATGTTTGCACGTTCTTTGCTTTTTTTGCAATTTATGGGGCAATAAATACAAGTAGCACTTTACTATTTCCAAACCACTTTTTTTCAAAATTAGCGCTAGTTACTTTGGAACCCTGATATCTGTCAGGAATACCTGAATATCCCTTGACATGTATATATTTTGTTTTAGAAGACATCCGAAAGTATTGATCTAGGCCCATTTTGGTATATTTCATGCCACCATTTCACCGCCAAATGCGATAAAAAAAAAAAAAAGGTTCACTTTTTCACAAATTTTGTCACAAACTTTAGGTTTCCCACTGAAATTATTTATAAACAGCTTCTGCAATTATGGCACAAATGGTTGTAAATTCTTCTCTGGGATCCCCTTTTTCAGAAATAACAGACTTATATGGCTTTGTGGTTGCGTTTTGGTAATTAGAAGGCCGTTAAATGCCGCTGCGCACCACACGTGTTTTATGTCCAGGAGTGAAGGGGTTAATTAGGGAGCTTGTAGGGAGCTTGTAGTGTTAATTTTAGCTTTAGTGTAGTGTAGTAGACAATCCCAAGTATTGATCTAGGCCCATTTTGGTATATTTTATGCCACCATTTCACCGCCAAATGCGAGCAAATAAAAAAAAAACTTTACATTTTTCACAATTTTAGGTTTCTCACTGAAATTATTTACAAACAGCTTGTGTTATTATGGCAGAAATTGTTGTAAAAGCTTCTCTGGGATCCCCTTTGTTCAGAAATAGCAGACTTATATGGCTTTGGCGTTGCTGTTTGGTAATTAGAAGGCCGCTAAATGCTGCTGCGCACCACACGTGAATTATGCCCAGCAGTGAAGGGGTTAAATTAGGTAGCTTGTAAGGAGCTTGCAGGGTTAATTTTAGAGATCAGCCTCCCACCTGACACATCCCACCCCCTGATCCCTCCCAAACAGCTCTCTTCCCTCCCCCACCCCACAATTGTTCCCGCCATCTTAAGTACTGGCAGAAAGTCTGCCAGTACTAAATAAAAGAGTTTTTTTTTTTTTTTAAATAAAAATAATAAAATATTTTAGTTGTGATGAACCCCTTCCTTAGCACCAACCTCCCTGATCCCCCCCTCCAGCTCTCTAACCGTCTCCCCTACCTAACTACCGCCATCTTGGGTACTGGCAGCTGTCTGCCAGTACCCAGTTTGGCCCCACAAACCAAAGTATTTTAATTTTATTTTTAACTTTTATTTTTATTTTTAATTATTTCTGTAGTGTAGCAGCCCCCCCACAATACCCCCACCCCTCCCCCTCCCAGATCCTTTTATATGGAAAAAAAATTTTTTTAACTTTTTTTCCCCCTTCCTAACTTCATTGGTGTCAGTGTGGCTAATGCGTGCACGTGCACGCACGCGCGTCCACGTGCGCACACGCTCCCTCCTCCCACCCGGTCAAACTGCACCATCGGCACCATCGCTACCAGTGCAGAGAGGGCCACAGAGTGGCTCTCTCTGCATCGGAAGCTTGTAAAGGGGTATTGCAGGATGCCTCCATATCGAGGCATCACTGCAATACCCTCAGAGCTGCTGGAAGTGGTTGTGATCACTTCCAGCACTCTGTTAGACAACTGATGTACCAGGTACGTCTATTGTCATTAACTGCTTGTTAATGCATGACGTACCTGGTACGTCAGTTGTCATTAAGGGGTTAAATAAATCATTAATAGAATGATGTATTCAGGGCAAATATCAGCCTAAGAATTATTCATACATGTTTTTTTTTTTTTTTTTAATTATAGCCGTTTAAATATTGAAAAAATAAGGGTAACATTCTAATGTACATAAAGCAGTAAGTGCCACTATGTTGTAACTTTCTTTTTCTGCTGAGGCCAATAAGAGACAGTTATAAATGGCTTACTATAGTGTGCAACCAATGACTGTGTGGATTACAGCTGTGTCTGCATTTATCCTTTTAACAGGAACTTGGGAAGCCAACATTATTCAGAATTAAATTACAGTAAAATAGAATAAAATAAATAATGAAAGTATCAGCGCTGCCGAATCTGTTGGCGCTCTACAAATACCTGATAATAATAATTATAATATATTGCAAAGTTGTTTTACTACATACAATTAAACACGTTATATAAATATCTTATAGTGTTTAATGTCCCTTTGAGCAAAGGTCTGCCGACATCACCACTGAGCTGCGCTTTAGGCAGTGGCGGCTGTCTTTAAAGTGTGTTTACACAAAATAGACTATGTATTTCAGAAGGTAAAAAAGTTTTTTGTGTAGTAACACTTCAAATTATACATATGTATATTCAGTTTCACTGTACATTCACTAGACTTGTCACACTGGGGAATATTGCTACTGAAAAGCAAGAGAGACTGATATGGCAGAAAAGGGAAAGCTAAGATAGAGGACAGGGCTTTGCATATTAGAAACCCACAGCAATATTTCCCTATTAAAATATAGGTTACTCCCATGGAAAGCACAGTAAACTCACAAAACGCTTATATATTCGTCATGTCTGCGATCGCCTTTGTTAATAAAGACGAAAAAAACAACACTTCAATTAAAACAATAGGAGCTGGGGGATTGTATATTATAATGTTAGAACATGTATATAAACTGTAAACGTGATTGTTCTAATCTTCTATTGTGTCCTTAGGCGCATATTTCTACTTATTTTAAGATTGCAATTGTGCGATCTCAATATTTATATTTAAATTATACAGAGAATGTGCATTTGTGATCACAATATTCATATTTTACAATACTGTGATATAGATATATATTAATATTAATATAAAACATGTTTGCTACAGTTCTGCTATAAATGAAGTTATTTTTTTACTGCAGTGCTCTATAGGCACGGCTTTGTCATTTAGCAGCATACCTTTTATTTTATTTTTAATTTATAATAGTGCTATCATTAAAATAGTTTTTTATTAATTATTTATTGCATTTGGGGCATTATACTGATACTGAGTGGGCCTTGCCTTGCTCTCGGTAGGCATTTATTCCAATATTTCAAAGTTAACACCAAAACACAGTACACAATCCCATAAATCTCCTTTTTGTGTGTCAGAGAAAGCAAAACAACAAACAATGCAATATTATATTCTGCAATAAAATTGTTAGTCAGTCAGAGGGTACTATTTTTTCGGCTGCCATGACCACCACCACCACCAGTAGTACCACTATCACCACCACCAGTGGTACTACTATCACCACCACTAGTAAGTAGTACCACTATCACCACCACCAGTAGTACCACTATCACCAGCATTGCCACTACCAATACAGAGTCTCTGTCTTCTACTTGTCTAATGAGCGGAAGTGGACTGTACTGTTGCCTCTGCTTCACAGAGCAAAATATAGTTTTCAAGGTAATTTTCTGCTGCCCATCTAGAGGGGCAGCAGCGGTAGCAGCAGAGTTATCTTCAGCATCTGTTGTAGCAGGAAATCCCATGTTCACCAGGCATAGGAGATATGCAGGGCCCACCACTACCAGGACCAATGGCAACAGCATCTGTAGCAGTAAGGGTAGTCTAAGTCCACCCATAAAATGGAAACTGAAGTTAAACTTATAGGTACTATAAGGCATTGTTTGATTTGAGCATAGTCTTAGGATTGTGATTGGGTCTGAGGTTACCAAGCAGCCTCCATGTACAAGTCAACTATTTAAACCATCTACACCCAAAACCACCTCCACCAGTGCTCACCCAGTGCCACCATCAGTTCTACTACTGCTAGCTCCTTCACTGCCGTGATTCCATCCACATTTTATATCAGAATCTGAATTGTTTCTTTTAGCAGCAGCTGCAGCGGCACAAAATACACTACAGGAGCAGTTACTGTAAATTGAAAGGAGGTTTTATAGCTGTTTGGTCTGAGTAGGAAATAAGCTCACTTTTAAAACATTATCCCCAAAAAACGTTAAAGTACTAAATATACAGAGTTAATGTGGCACAATAAATAAAAAGTATTTAGTTTTAAATAGGAATAATGTAGTTAATGATAGTAATTTTATTTAGATTTATTTGTTATATTTCAATTAGGGGGTGTTAGGGTTAGACTTAGGTTTAGGGGTTAATAAATGTAATATAGTGGCAGAGACATTGGGGGTGGCAGATTAGGGTTTAATATTATTTAACTAGTGTTTGCGAGGCGGGAGTGCAGTGGTTTAGGGGTTAATATGTTTATTATAGTGGCGGCGATGTCCGGAGCGGCAGATTAGGGGTTAATAATTTTATTTTAGTATTTGTGATGCGGCAGGGCCTCGGTTTAGGGGTTAATAGGTAGTTTATACGTGTTAGTGTACTTTTTAGCATTTTAGTTATGAGTTTTATGCTACGGCGTTGTAGTGTATAACTCATAACTACTGACTTTAAAATGCGTTACGGATCTTGGAGGTAGAGGGTGTACCGCTCACTTTTTAGCCTCCCAGGACAGACTCGTAATACCGGTGCTATTGAAGTCCCATTTAAAAAAGGGTTTACGAAGTTTACGTAAGTCGGTTTGCGGTAAGGCCAAAAAAGTGTGTGGGGCCCATAAACCTGCAAGACTCGTAATAGCAGCAGTAGTGAAAAAGAAGCGTTAGGACCTGTTAACGCTACTTTTTTACCTTACCGCAAAACTCGTAATCTAGCCGTAAGTTAATACCATTCTAGACACCGGTGTCTTTAATTATAAAATTTGTCAAATATTCTGCATAATACATAGGGTAGGTTGAAAATAAGCTAAAATGCTTTATATTGGATTAAAAAATCGTGTTAAAAGGCAGAATGCTTTATAAGCAAAAACTTCATAAAACTACAGTTCTTCAGTTTGCTAAAAACATCCAATAATGATATCAATATCAATATGAATATCTTCAATATGCTTTGTATGTAGAATATAAATGTAGAGTGACGACTATAGGAAACCAAATGATTTTAGATGTGGCCACCGAGTAAAATTACCTTAGAGGTACTTGAAACATTTGATGAGAATAAGGATAGTATTGATAGAAATATAGACTTGATGGGAATATAGTCTCTGTTTTTGTATCAATATGTATCCGTTGAGAAAACAAACTTGCAGTGGTGTTCACACTCACAAGCGGAAACTGATTAATAACAGTATATTTAGTATGTCTTCAGCCTTATGACCAGAATAGTGCCTTATTATCCATTTTTTTGTTGTTCCAGCTTTGTTCACAGTGCACTGTAAAAATGTTGCTGTTTGAAAATGTAGGTGAATCTCCGGTGTCTCCAATGGAGTCTCATTTGTGCAGTCTCACCAATGGAGTGCATTTCACGATGATCTCCTTATACCGGGTGTTGGTCGCTTCACATATTTTTTAAAAACAGAGACTATATTTCCATTTATAGTATCCTTATTCTCATCAAATTTTTCACGTACCTCTAAGGTAATTTAACTCGGTGGCCACATCTAAAATCATTTGGTTTCCTATAGTCGTCACTCTACATTTATATTCTACATACAAAGCATATTGAAGATATTCCTATTGATATTGATATCATTATTGGATGTTTTAAGCAAACTGAAGAACTGTAGTTTTATTAAGTTTTTACTTATAAAGCATTCTACCTTTTAGCATGATTTTTTAATCCAATATTAAGCATTTTAGCTTATTTTCAACCTAGCCTATGTATTATGCAGAATATTTGACAAATTTTATATATAAAGACACCGGTGTCTAGAATGGTATTAACTTATTGTTTAAGTTAGAATTTTAAGATTGTTTTTCCCATACCGGATTTACTATATTATTAATAAATACACCAGTTTTAAACCCACCAATATTGGTCACATTTGTTTGTAACAGGAGTACATATAGCTTAATTTTGCATATATATATTTTTGCCTATACGAATATATTTCTTCAAATTGGATACTAAGAATTGGGAAATTAGCAATTATTTATTGTACCACCTTAACTGTGTATTTACTACAGGAGTAGTAGATGGTCCTATTGTACAAAGCAGTCAGGGAGTAAAGGAAATTATTGATCAGAACATTACTGTGAATCCAAGCATGTCCACTATAGCTTTTACTCTGGAACAGGAGGAATTTAATTACAAGCCATAGAAGATAGTGGAGGAGCTTGTACTACAGAGGCTTTGCATAAGGGGCTGCAGCACAAGTTATTCCCCTGTTTTAGGCCAAAAGTATCCATCTGCATCCTCTCCATCATCTCTAGTTGTAGAGCAGCCAGTTTTTACCACGTCACCCACTATCCATATTGCCACCTCCACTACTAGTGCAATAACTGTCAGCACTATCAACATTAGGAGACATCTGCAGACTTTTGCTAACTGTGAGAATTTAGCCATGGTAAAGAAGTTTGCTCTGGGAGGAACCAGTATCTCTGTACACACTGCAAGGCTGTTTTACTGAGGGAAGAAAGTAGGGCCAGCAGTAACAGCACAACAATATTTTTAGCACATCCAGCACCACCACATACTAGGAGCATTACTGCCAGCATTAGACAGGACAGGGGACATGGTGATGATGACAGTCAGCAGTGGCATGTATCACCTTCAACATCACACTAATGTGTTCAGCCCACAAAGAGCATTTTGGGAGTTTCACTCTAGGGGGATATAGCAGTCGAGAAAATTAACCTGACTGAAAGGTCAGCTGGTGACTGTAAGGGGTACACTTTTGGTCATACTTGAAGGGGATCCTTTAAAGCAGCTGATGGAGGCTATTCATCCCCAATACCAGGTTATTTCATGCAGCACTTTCACTAGAAGAGTAGTCCAGTCACTCTACTGTTCCTAAGTTGCAGTGTTGAAGAAGTAGTTGGCAAAGGATGCTGGACAGTTGGTGCTCTTTACCACCAACTTCTGGAGTGATCCTAGTGCCCAACATGCCTTACTCTCTCATACTAGTGGCAGCCCAAAATGTCTGACAAGGATGTGGCTGGATCTACTGCCCATGGTGGTGTAGCGGTAGGAATTGCAATTCCTCCTCCATGCTGAAGGAGGAGTAACATAATACTGACAATATAGGAGGATAGTGGTACAGTAGGTAGGAGAGTAACCAGGCGCTAAGGTGGAAACAGTGTTTGTAGTAACCAACAGAGTAACCAATAAGGTGAATGTTCTCCATGAGGTTGACTTTGTAAGTATTCGCCATTCAGCTCACATCCTGCACCTGTTGGTAAAGGTTTCTATTTCAGACGGTAGTTAGCAGTTGTATTTGTCTGGTGCAAAAGGATTGTAGGCCACTTGTTAAAGCCAGTCAGCTTCTTAGGCAGAAACACTGAAAAGTCAAATGTATCAAAATTCTGCTAAAACAAACCTTTAAGGAAAATGCAAAACAAATCTTTTGGACAAAATATTTTTTTTTTCTGTGCACGTCTTTGACTCCCCACTGTGTATGCTTTGGTGCACAGCTTTTTTCCCTCCTTCACTATCACCTGCTATGGATCAGGTATAATCTCCCCTTCTCACCTCCACTCCTCCTTCCTTTTCTCCTCTTGCATGTACATTTGTGTTTCTAGTGGCTCCCACCAGCAGATTATCCAGGCTATGGCCTCTATTTAACAAAGTCTGGCGAACCTGATCCGACAGTGCGGATCAGGTCCGCCAGACCTCGCTGAATACGGAGAGCAAAACGCTCTCCGTATTCAGCATTGCACCAGCAGCTCACAAGAGTTGCTGGTGCTACGCCACCCCCTGCAGACTCGCGGCCAATGGGCCACCAGCAGGGGGTTGTCAATCAACCCGATCGTACTCGATTGGGTTGATTTCTGGTAATGTCTGTCTGCCTGCTCAGAGCAGGTGGACAGGTTATGGAGCATCGGTCTTTGTGACTGCTGCTTTATAACTGCTGTTTCTGGCGAGTCTGAAGACTCGCCAGAAACACGGGCCGTCAAGCTCCTTTCTGAGCTTGATAGATAGGTCCCAATGAAGCAAGGTTCTAGAAGTGGTGAGGACTCTAGTGAATTCCATTCCCACTTCTGTTACTCCAGAGGTTGTTGTTCTGTGTGGGTTCTCTCCCAATCCTGTCCCCACAATCCCATGTGCAGGAAGTCATCATTTCCAGTTTATGGGGGTAGGAGGGGTCTACTAATAAAGGTGTTTTTGAAGAAGGGTTTTAAAAGGATAGCTATGTTACAGCAGCAATAGAGATATGGTCCAGCATGTGCTTAAGGTGGTTGTACAGGAGGCACATATCAATATGTTTTCATGCCTATATAAAAAGCAAGGTAACTATTATATTAAAGATTTTAATAGACATAATTTTTTCAATTACAAATGCAAATTTATTAACAAAATATGGATATTCGTTTGGTTCCACAAAATGAATATCTGCACAAATGTACCACGAAATTTAAAGAAAACTAATAAATACTGATGAAATAAATCAATATTAATTAATTTCTTTAAATTATCTTAGCTGTTCAAAATAGTACTTCTAGTGTGCTGGAGAGTCATGCTAATCCCGACCCTTCTTCACAGAGCTCCGAACCGGGGCGTGGTAATAGGAGTCTTAGTGCGGCATACACCAGGGCCTGCACTGAAAGCAAAGGTCATTTAGCTCAGGCCTTGTGCTTTAGAGGTAAGTATGTAAAGCTACAGGTGAACTGTTTTACCTGTATCAAAGAAACATTAACATTTGTTTAGAGAAAATGAAAGTAAATGTTCAATGAATATTCAGTATTTGATTTGTTTAAAATGAAATGAATACTGAATAGCATGGAAAACAAATATTTGTAAAACAAAATTGCACACCTCTAGAGTGTAAATATTTTAACATATTAAATTTTTCAGTTTAAGCCTCCTTAAGGAGAAAGGCTCACCGAAAATAGAAGTTATGAAGCAGTGGTCTAAAGACCTCGGCTCCATAACCTTTCCGCCTGCTCTGAGGCTGCGGACAGAAATCACCAGAAATCAACTCGATTGAATGGCCGCGAATCCGCAGTGGGCGGCATTGCACCAGCAGTTCACATATCGGATCATGTCCACTCGCACAATCATATATATGCCCCTAAATGTACATTTGACTACACTGAAGAATAAAGGTAGTAACACACACACACATACAAATGCGGACACATCACAAACTTACAGGCACGCACACTTACTCACATGCAGAAACACTTACAGACATCTATACTGCTTTTATAGTCGGGTGGGAGTGCTGATCTACCTGGGATAATGTATTACATACTTTTAATGTTGTTGCTAAGCTTCTTTAATACAAATTTCTTATGCCTAGATTTAGAGTTCTGCGTTAGCCGTCCAAACCAGCGTTAGGGGGTCCTAACACTGGTTTTTACCGCCCGCTGGTATTTAGAGTCAGTCAGGATAGGGTCTAATGCTCACTTTACAGCCGCAACTTTTCCATACCACAGATCCCCCTACGCCAATTGCGTATCCTATCTTTTCAATGGGATCGCCCCCAATGTCGCCGCCACCTACCTTCAATTATTAACCCCTAATCTGCCGACCGGACCTCACCGCTACTATAATAAAGTTATTAACCCCTAAATCTAAGTCTAACCCTAACCCTAACACCCCCCTAAATTAAATATAATTTAAATCTAACGAAATAAAATAAATCTTATTAAATAAATTATTCCTATTTAAAGCTAAATACTTATCTGTAAAATAAACCCTAATATAGCTACAATATAAATAATAATTATATTGTAGCTATTTTAGGATTTATATTTATTTTACAGGCAACTTTGGATTTATTTTAACCAGGTACAATAGCTATTAAATAGTTAAGAACTATTTAATAGTTACCTAGTTAAAAAAATTACAAAATTACCTGTAAAATAGATCCTAACCTAAGTTACAAATAAACCTAACACTACTGTACACTATCAATAAATAAATTTAATAAACTATCTACAATTATCTACAATTATATCAACTAAACTAAATTACAAAAAAAACAAACAAACACTAAATTACAAAAAATAAAGAATTTTAAACTAATTACACCTTCTCTAAGCCCCTTAAAAAAATAACAAAGCCCCCCAAAATAAAAAAATGCCCTACCCGATTCTAAAATAAAAATTGTAAAGCTCTTTTACCTTACCAGCCCTTAAAAGGGCCTTTTGCAGGGCATGCCCCAAAGAATTCTGCTCTTTTCCCTGTAAAAAAAAAAATACAATTACCCCCCCCCAATATTACAACCCACCACCCACATACCCCTAATCTAACCCAAACCCCCCTTAAATAAACCTAACACTAAGCCCCTGAAGATCCCCCCACCTTGTCTTCACCACGCCGGGTATCACCGATCCGTCCAGAAGAGGGTCCGAAGTCTTCCTCCTATCCGGCAAGAAAAGCTCCTCCAGAGGGTCCATAGTCTTCATCCTATCCAGGCAGAAGAGGACATGCGGACCGGCAGGCATCTTCATCCAGGCGGCATCTCATCCAAGCGGCATCTTCTGTCTTCTTCCATCCGGCTCCGAGTGGGACCATCTTCAAGCAGCCGACGCGGAGCCATCCTTCTTCACCGATGGACTAACGACGAATGAAGGTTCCTTTAAGGGACGTCATCCAAGATGGCGCCCCTCGAATTCCAATTGGCTGATAGGATTCTATCAGCCAATCAGAATTAAGGTAGGAAAAATCTGATTGGCTGATTGAATCAGCCAATCAGATTGAAGTTCAATCCGATTGGCTGATCCAATCAGCCAATCAGATTGAGCTTGCATTCTATTGGCTGATCGGAACAGCCAATAGAATGCAAGCTCAATCTGATTGGCTGATTGGATCAGCCAATCAGATTTTTCCTACCTTAATTCGAGGGACGCCATCTTGGATGACGTCCCTTAAAGGAACCTTCAATCGTCTTTAGTCCATCGTTGAAGAAGGATGGCTCCGCGTCGGCTGCTTGAAGATGGTCCCGCTCCGCGCCGGATGGAAGAAGATAGAAGATGCCGCCTGGATGAAGATGTCTGCCGGTCCGGATGTCCTCTTCTGCCCGGATAGGATGAAGACTTCTGCCGGTCCGGATGTCCTCTTCTGCCCGGATAGGATGAAAACTTTTGCCGGTCTGGATGTCCTCTTCTGCCCATCGATTAAGACTTCGGCCCGGCTGGGTGAAGACGACTCAAGGTAGAGAGATCTTCAGGGGGTTAGTGTTAGTTTTTTTTTAAGGGGGTTTGGGTGGGTTAGAGTAGGGGTATGTGGGTGGTGGGTTTTAATGTGGGGGGGTTGTATTTTTTTTACAGGTTAAAGAGCTGATTACTTTGGGGCAATTCAGGGGATTAGTGTTAGGTTTATTTAAGGGGGGTTTGGGTTAGATTAGGGGATGTTGGGGGGGATATTGTATGTTTTTTTTTTACAGGCAAAAGAGCACGATTCTTTGGGGCATGCCCCGCAAAAGGCCCTTTTAAGGGCTGATAATGTAAAAGAGCTTTACAATTTTTATTTTAGAATAGGGTAGGGCATTTTTTATTTTGGGGGGCTTTGTTATTTTTTTAGGGAGCTTAGAGTAGGTGTAATTAGTTTAAAATTCTTGTAATCTTTTTTTATTTTTTGTAATTTAGTGTTTGTTTGTTTTTGTAATTTAGTTTAGTTGATATAATTGTAGATAATTGTAGATAGTTTATTAAATTTATTTATTGATAGTGTAGTGTTAGGTTTAATTGTAACTTAGGTTAGGATTTATTTTACAGGTAATTTTGTAATTATTTTAACTAGGTAACTATTAAATTGTTCTTAACTATTTAATAGCTATTGTACCTGGTTAAAATAAATACAAAGTTGCCTGTAAAATAAATATAAATCCTAAAATAGCTACAATATAATTATTATTTATATTGTAGCTATATTAGGGTTTATTTTACAGATAAGTATTTAGCTTTAAATAGGAATAATTTATTTAATAAGATTTATTTTATTTCGTTAGATTTAAATTATATTTAATTTAGGGGGGTGTTAGGGTTAGGGTTAGACTTAGCTTTAGGGGTTAATAACTTTATTATAGTAGCGGTGAGGTCCGGTCGGCAGATTAGGGGTTAATAATTGTAGGTAAGTGGCGGCGACGTTGGGGGCGGCAGATTAGGAGTTAATAAATATAATATAGGGGTCGGCGGTGTTAGGGGCAGCAGATTAGGGGTACATAGGGATAATGTAGGTTGCGGCGATGTACGGAGCGGCAGATTAGGGGTTAAAAATAATATGCAGGGGTCAGAGATAGCGGGGGCGGCAGATTAGGGGTTAATAAGTGTAAGGTTTGGGGTGTTTAGACTCGGGGTTCATGTTAGGGTGTTAGGTGAAGACTTAGGAAATGTTTCCCCATAGGAAACAATTGTGCTGCGTTAGGAGCTGAACGCTGCTTTTTTGCAGGTGTTAGGTTTTTTTTCAGCTCATACGGCCCCATTGTTTCCTATGGGGGAATAGTGCACGAGCACGTTTTTGAAGCTGGCTGCGTCCGTAAGCACCGCAGGTATTTAGAGTTGAAGTGGCGGTAAATTATGCTATATGCTCCCTTTTTGGAGCCTAACGCAGCCCTTCAGAGAACTCTAAATACCAGCGGTATTTAAAAGGTGCAGGGGAAAAAATACACGCGTAGCTAATGCACCCTTTTGGCCACAGAACTCTAAATCTAGCCGTTACATAATACAACACTACAGCAATATTAGTCAGTGCCCTTAGGCTATGTATTGCCCCTAAATAGTTCAGAACACCCAGCTGCCTAAGGAGTCAGGGGAGAAAAAAAATCTGGTTATTTTTAATTTGAATAAAATCTCAGTGCCTGTATCAGTGGATCCCAGCCTGGGCCTTTTCTACAGAAAAACTCAGTAACACCACACACATAAACAAACACTCACAGGAAATCCTAACTCTTACACACACAGAAACTCTATCACACAAACACACACATGCACAAACAGAAACACATAGAAACAGACAAACTCTGTCTTGCACATGCATACACAAACACACAAAGAAAAACTCTTACATACAGACACACACAAAAACTCTCTTACAAACACACATGCTGGAGACAATACAGTGATAATGCAATAGCCTAGTTAAAACTGTTAGTAAATTCTCTAGAGATAGTTGTGGACTGTCATGAATGGGGTTGTTTAGCTGTCCTGCCTTTCATCCACGGATTGCAATGACATATACACTTTTTGTTTGCCTATATTATGTTACCTGGCTACTTTCCTTCTTGAAAGGTGGTTCTGGTTTGGTTTTAGCAAGGAGGCTTACAATTCCCTCCCTCCTTTGCTCATAGAGCTATCAGATTGTCTAAAATGGAAGGAATGGGCACCTGGCCCTCACTCTGTAGTTAAATACATTAAAAGAATGTACAAAATGCTTGCCATCCGAGATGTGCAAGCCTTTTGGGGCTTAAATATTGATTATTTTTAGAGCAATACAAATATATAATATAGGAATATATAAATATACATTTTACAAACACACACACACATGTATGTGTGTGTGTGTGTATGTATATATATATATATATATATATATATATATATATATACAATATACACACATACACACGCACATATATATTAGGGATGGGGGAATGTTTTGCAACATTTGAAAAATGAAACAAATTTTAACACATTCTTTCGTTCAAATCAAATTTCGAATATTTACATAACATTCTAACATTCGATTTTCGAATGTTCGGTTTTGAATTTTACGATTACATTCGAAAATATGAATTTTCGAAAAAATTTGAAGTTATATATTTGTAATAGTATTTCTATAATGCTTTATTTAAATGTAATATTCGAATTATGCGATATTTCGAATTCAAAAAATTCAAATTTATATGTTTGTAATAGTATTTCTAATGCTTTCTTTAAATGTAATATTCAAATTATGCCATATTCGATCAAAATAGAAACATTCAAATTGATATATTTGTATCTATTATGTATTAATTTACTAGATTCCCTACCACATGAACTATTGAACTTCTGAATAGTATTTGTTAAATAGAATGTTAAATTCGAAATTATAATTATAAACATTCGAATTCGAAAGGGACATTCGAAAACTGTAAATAGCATTTGATTATAGAATTTTTAAGAATATTCGTTCGTATCAACATTCGGATTTATAATTTGAATTTCGGTAATAACATTCGTTCTAACATTCGAATATACTGTATGCTTTCAATCTAGCTTATACTTAAACTTTCATTTGCTGTCCATTTAACATAAAATACACTTACAAATATCCTATGCTAATGTTAATATGCCCTCCTTTATGGGCCATAAAAGCCAACTATACTGATTTCCGCTCTTTTCTGGTCAGTCCAGTAGGTCTGGTCTGACCATGTCAGTGATCACAACTATATATAGCCACATTTTATAACTAAATGTGAATAAAAATCAAACAATTATTTTAAAAATAAAAAAAACTGCCAAAATGAATGTAAAATATCACTGTACTCTGAACAGGCTGTTTAACATTTTGTTGCAGAGTTTAAATGATTAAACTGTAGAAGTAAAATAAACTTAGTCAACAAGCTGTTTAAGGTCTTTGAATGCCAGAGAGGGTTGTATATCTGATAGATAGTGCATTGCAGCCCTCTTTGACAGTACTAAAACTGTTTTTGTTTCTCATAAAAATAAAATAAAGAATTTGAAAAAGATAACTGTATTATGGCTCACTCACAGCTTGTGTACAGCATTCCACAGGACTTCCCTTCTTTCTCCCTCTTTGATATCTCCCTGCAACGGTACAAGTTGCCCCTCCCCCACAGCACCAATAGAGTCAGAGACCTCTGCAGCATCTGCGGCAGAGAGAACTTTGGTCTGACAGCTGATGCTGAGCAGACACTTCTAAAATTTAACCCCATGCACTGGGAACCAAAGAAGAGTGCTAACAAATTTCAAATGAGGCAATGGCACCTCAGGCAGTTCCCCGGTTTGTCTATAAACAGCCCTGTTCCCATCCCCACACAGGACACACGTTGCTAACAGAAGCCGGAGCTTCTGGAGAACTTCTACCCTTGATCACTTCTACCTTCTTGCATAGCATGGGAACTATAATTACCATTATGCCGTGCACAAACTAAAGTGGGAAGACAGCTGCAGCAATACATTACTTTATGTGATATGGGGGTAATACAGTTGACAGTTGGGGACTGCCACGGACCCTCTAAATCCACAGGGCCGGGGGTAGAGCTAGCAGCCATCAGGAGCAGTCGTGTTTTTACATAGCTCCCAGACCTGATACTAATATAGTTTAATTTTAACAGCTTTTAACGGTTGCTAAGTAAAGGAAAAGTGTGAGATTCATAGTAGTGACAAGCTTACTTGTTACTGTGAAGCCGAATAGAGAAGTTACAATTTGGCGGTTGCAAGACTGTTAACCCGTTTGGAAGCGGTGGACAAGCCATTACCGGACCATAATAGACATTCCAGAGAGACGCTCCGGAGGGTTGGGGCTCCGCTCCGGAGCGGTAATCTATGCTGTTCTGCTCCAGACTGGGTAAAGTGTGAATAAAAGGGCCGCAGCAAGAAACGCCACTACTGGGACTTATTATTAATGGCGGAGGCAAAGGTATTACAGAGCGAGCACATCACCTGGCAGATATAACCCCAGTGGGGGTTAGAGAGACTGCTCTGGTCCTTGCCAATCGCTTTGAGAGGTGGCTATAAAACGGAAAAGGCAGAGTGGCTTTACTGGAGCTGTTGAGGAGAAATATCCAACATTCTGACCAACCAGCGCCACGTGGGTTATGTAAGTGCGCAACAAGCACGGCCATGATTAGAGCACACTGATTTACATCCGAAAGTGAGAGATTTACTGTGTGAAGGTGCAGCCTTTTTAGCTATCACAGAGGACTCATATAGTTGCTGTTTATATAGTAAAGTTGTGGAGATAGAATAACAGAAGTACCCACTTTGACACTGGATGATTGCTGAACGGCTCTCTCTCCCCTCCATTTCCTGCTGAACGGTGTGTCAGCAGGTCATATCCCAAGCTCCTTACCCTTCTTCGTCGTGAGGACATATGCCCTGGGGAGAAGAGAGCATTCTTCACAACCTAACTACCAAAAAATATATATTCTGTAATCATCTTTAATTGCTCAGGTGGAGGAAGGATGTTGGTTCAGAATATGGATTGACTGTTTAAAAATGTCTGTGCAGCCTGCCATGATTGCACTGAGAGTGCCCACACAATATTTATCTGTTAGTAGCAACACAGATGCTTTTTATTCAACATAAATAATAAATATGCTCCTACAGAGAAACACAAAAATTTGAAAAGGGCAAGCAACTGAGAGAG
The DNA here is from genome assembly GCF_027579735.1 of Bombina bombina. NCBI lineage: Eukaryota > Metazoa > Chordata > Amphibia > Anura > Bombinatoridae > Bombina > Bombina bombina. The sequence continues at coordinate 1,089,186,704 of NC_069499.1, forward strand.
AGTGACGAGGCTAGATGATTGCTAAAAGATAGTGGGTCAATGGAGAGGGTGTGCCTTATTTAGCCACTTAGCAGAGGTCTTGGGGGACACTGATCCTTTAATGCAATAAGAGGCAGAAATTGGAATTGTATTGTTAAGCAAGAAGTTGTCAAATCAGAATTTTTATAGTGCTAATAAGTTATAACGGCACACGCTATGGCTACTAGAAAAGGAACCAAAGGAGATAAAGGGGGGAAACCCTTATCGGTAGATGCATTCTTTAAAGCCTCAAGAGTGCCTAAATCATAAGAACAGGTCTTGGCGGATACAGAGGAAGATATGGAATCTCAAAATGAGGAAGGTTCTGTAGATTTCACTCCTGCAACTAAAGCAGACCTGCAAACCCTGGTGTCTAAACAAGACATATCCTCCAATTTCGAAAAATTGTGGAAAAAAATGGACAGTTTTCAAGCTACGGTCACCAATAGCCTTACAGACATCAAAACCGAGATTCTGGAGCTAGGGAACCGTGTAGACTCATTGGAAACAGCCACTGAGGAAATGGGAGAAGAAGTTACAACGGTCTCGCAGACCCTGGCATCTCAAAATCAAACCATAATGGAATTGGAAGAGAAAATAGAAGATATGGAGAATAGGAGCAGGCGGTCTAACATCAGACTTAAAGGAATACCTGAAACAATAGGAGCTGAAGACCTACACAGCTACCTACAAGAACTATTTCATGCTATCCGGGGAGAGCCAGCAGAATCTGAATATCCCATAGAGAGAGCACACAGAGCCAAACCTAAGCCAGACCAACCTCGAGAGATGTCATTATTAAATTACTGAGGTTCCCTGATAGAGAACAAATATTATCAGCCACAAGGCAAAATCCCACGTTTAAGTTCCAGGGCAACATAATCCAATTTTTCCAAGACCTCTGTGTTAAAACATTATATGCACGACGATATGCATTGCGACCCTTAACTCTTCTAAGGAAGAACCATATACCCTACAGATGGGGCTTTCCTTTCGCACTACATGTGGTGCGAAATGGCAGAACGGCTACAATCAAGACAATTGAGGAAATACCAGATATTTGCAAATTTCTGGACTTGGAGCCATCTGAGGTCTTGTCTGAAAAGACCCCATCACATTCATCTGAACTACCTCTATCCAGTGCAAAACCCCAAAGATCTAAATGGAAGAAAGTAAATAGGAAGAAGGCTAAAACTTGAAATATTCAGGCGACAGATACATGCAATAGTAGAAAGTACTACTCTTCTTTAATATAAATCCTGTGATTTTTATAACCCTGTCAGCTCTACAGAAGATTGAGGGGTTAATCAGGTACTTGATCTAGAGACGCGCTGTGAGTTATTCACTCATTAAGAGTTAAGCCATGTTGGCAATTCATGTTAGGTCTGCATATGAGATTTAACATACATTTGTTTTGATATATGTATAATCGAAAAGTAAGTTACTGTCAATAATTGTTGTTATTGTTATTTTTCACGTTTTTATTATATAGATGCACGATATACTGTACAAAGATTGTATGCTCATCTACAAAAGTTATCTTACAGAGATGCTGGAACTTCAGAAGGTCACAAGAGCCCTTAGAGCAGGGGTGGGAGAATCCCACACTTATACGTATGAGAGAACCCTGTTGTGAAATAATCCATCCATCTGACACCCCTGATTTTGAAGGTAGGCTAAGAATCCACTATAGGTTTACCCACTACAATGTCACTACCTAAAATAGTTTTGCTCTCGCACAACGCGAGAGGCTTAAACACTGACATAAAGAGATGGACAGCGATGTCAAACTACAGACGGTTGAGGGCTACTATTATTTATCTTCAGGAAACTCATTTTCTGAAAGATACTATCCCCAAATACTTGGCGAGAGACTACCCCATGAAATTTCACTCCGTGTTAGATGCAAAAAAGAGAGGAGTCTCTATCCTAATACACTCCTCGATACCATTTACACATAAAGAAACTATATCAGATAAAGAAGGTAGATACCTTTTGGTATATGGGCAGATAGGGAAGGAGGAGGTGCTTTTGTGCAATGTATATGCCCCTAACGAGCAACAAGATACATTCTTTGGCACAGTTTCTAACTTGTTGACTGGCTGGTCTAGAATGAGGATAATTCTGGCAGGAGACTTTAATATCGACCTCCAGACACTGACCAAACACACTCTTACTTTACAGTCTAAGAAAAAACAGCGACAGAAGGTAGTGGCTAAAAATATTCTGGGACTACTAGAGCAGCATACATTGCATGACTCCTGGAAGTTGTTGAATGGAGGGAGTGAGGGTACCACTTATTACTCATCAGCCCATAGTAGCTACTCAAACATAGATTACATATTTACAAGCCAGATTATACAACCAGCGATACATTCTGTAGATATACACCCTTGTGCATGGTCAGACCACTCAATAACAGTACTTAGTTTTGGTGATTTAGCAGACCCAAAAAGGATAAAAACATGGACGTATGACCCATCCTATACTAAAAACCCGCTTATAAAAGACAAAATTCTAAATAACCTAAAAGAATACTGGCAGATTAATATAGACTCCACGGAGAACCCCATTATACCTTGGGCGGCACACAAAGCAGTGATTAGGGGGATGCTAATTAAGGAAAAGGTACTATATAAGAAACAAAAGGAGAATTTAATTAGACAATTAAATACCAAAAATTACTTCCCTGGAACAGACTCATAAATTAACTAATTCAAAGGTTGATTTAACCAAACTTATTAATAAGAAGCAAAAGCTGCAATCTGTTTTAAATGAACAATCTATAAGGGCAGCACAGAGATTGAAAATAAATTATTTTATTTTTGCTAATAAGCCCGATAAATACCTCGCTAAAAAGTTTAGGGATAACTATAAAACTCTTTCCATACCACACATTCAGACTTCTACTGGCCAATTAACCTCCCACCCTCAGGAAATTGTTAATGCATTTGCCCAATTTTATAGCGATTTATATGATGGCACAAAGGTGCAAAAAATTTCAGAAACGCAGGAATTGTTCAGTTCTTTTTTACTAAAAGCAAATATAAAGCCCATAACTGATGAGGATAGAGCAGTTCTAAATGCCAAGATCACACGGGCAGAGGTGGTTAATGCCATCAAGGACCTCAAGCCAGGCAAAGCCCGGGACCTGATGGGTTCTCAGGGGAATATTATAAAGCGTTTAGAGATATCCTGATTCCCCACTTGCTAGTGTTTGCAAATCACATTATGGAGGGAGGAGAAATACCTGTGGACTTGCTTCAAGCTAAAATAGTGGTAATTCCGAAGCAAGGGAAAATTCCTAATTTCTGCTCTAGCTATAGGCCAATCCCCCTTATCAATCAGGACCTTAAGATTATAACAAAAATTTTAGCTAATAGACTGAAACATATTTTACCCAATATTATACACCCTTACCAGGTGGGATTTATTAAGGAGAGGGAAGCCCCGGACAACATCTGTAAGATGGTGTCGGTACTAGATTTTTTACGTGATCATGGAGTGCCTTCTCTGATCCTATCATTGGATGCAGAGAAGGCATTCGATAGGGTTGATTGGGGATATATGCTAGAATTGTTGACAGAATTGGGTTTTAAAGATAGATTTTTACAGGCTATTAAAGGGCTATACTCGGCACCCACAGCGCACGTCAGAGCAATAGGACACCAGTCAGAAAATATACACATTCTAAATGGAACAAGGCAGGGCTGCCCGCTCTTGCCTCTGTTATTTGCTATATGTATTGAACCATTGGCTGCTTATATACGCAATTGCCCAGATATAACTGGTCTGGAGGTGGGGGATTTTCATCACAAACTCACTATTTGCGGATGACGTGTTGCTTACTATCTCAAGGCCATTGATGTCGTTACCCCATGTATATCAAACAATACATTCATTCTCCCAGATATCTGGTTACAAAATCAATGCGGATAAATGCGAGGCACTTCCCTTGTCTTTGCCCAAACACACCATAAAACTAATTGAGGCAAATTTTGATTTCAGATGGGTACCAGAAGGGCTAAAATACCTAGGCATAAAGTTAACGACACACTCTTCAAAATTATATGCGGCGAACTATATTCCCATGTTCAAAACCATTAGATCAGATTTAGGGAAATGGAAGAAATTAGGTTTTTCGTAGTATGGGAGATTGTCAGCTGTCAAGATGACAATTTTGCCCAGAATTCTATAGCTTCTTAAGAGATAACAAACATCCGAGAATTCCACACCACATCCTAAACAGGCATAGACAATTAGGGGGGGTGGGAGCCCCGAATCTACTGGATTACTACAAAGCAGCAAGATTGGCCCAAGACTCTATACTAGGCAGAATACAGGGAGATATCCTTTGGCCCATCTTGGAGGCAAAGATGACAGGACAGGAGACTCCGGATGATATTCTCTGGCAAGACAAGCTATATAGTGATCACAGTTCATACCAGAATAAAGTTACGCAAATTACTAAACAGCAGTGGACATCACTAAGTCAGTCAGGGAAAATATTTCTTACACACTCAATGATAATGCCATTAAAAAACATTATAAATGAGGAGTTTAAACACCATATTAAGAAGTGGGAGAACAAAGCGTTATATAGGGTGGCAGACTTGCAATCCCAGGGTAGGATACTGACTTTCATCCAACTTCAGCAGAGACTGGATCCCCTCCCACTACACTGGTTCTTATACCTCCAGATAACTTCAGCTATAAAGACTTATCTAACCAAAAGCAAGACACACAGTCGACAGACAACGTTAGAGCAACTATGCACTTCACTTACCAGACCCAAAAGAGCAATTTCTAGACTTTATACCTCCATTCATGAAGCTAGGATCTGTAATAAAACCACGTTAATGTTGAAATGGGAAGCAGATCTGGATAAGGAGTTAGAACTAAATAAATGGAGTGAAACATTACACCAGGCCAGTAAAGGTCTTATTAGTGCTGACCTGAGAGAAAATGTGCTAAAAACATCCTTTAGATGGTATCTGACACCAATAAAGACAGCTCATATGGGAAAGGAGAGCTCCAACTTTTGCTATAGAGGTTGTGAGGTAAGGGGGTCATATATCCACATGTGGTGGAAATGTCCAAAGGTCAAGAGTATATGGAAGGAACTATCCTCACTACTGAGTATGGTACTAGATGAACGGATTTCTCTCACCCCTGCTCAGGCATTGTTACACGAAAGCATACCTTGGCTGAACAAATATATTAATACCTTTATTAGAATTCTATCTACAACAACGAGAATAGTTATAGCTAAGTACTGGAAGATTGCAGTACCATCATGGTCAGAAGTGTTAGCTAGAATTCAGTTGGTGTATCTGATGTATGAGTCAGCTGCATCTACAGGGAGTGCAGAATTATTAGGCAAATGAGTATTTTGACCACATCGTCCTCTTTATGCATGTTGTCTTACTCCAAGCTGTATAGGCTCGAAAGCCTACTACCAATTAAGCATATTAGGTGATGTGCATCTCTGTAATGAGAAGGGGTGTGGTCTAATGACATCAACACCCTATATCAGGTGTGCATAATTATTAGGCAACTTCCTTTCCTTTGGCAAAATGGGTCAAAAGAAGGACTTGACAGGCTCAGAAAAGTAAAAAATAGTGAGATATCTTGCAGAGGGATGCAGCACTCTTAAAATTGCAAAGCTTCTGAAGCGTGATCATCGAACAATCAAGCGGTTCATTCAAAATAGTCAACAGGGTCACAAGAAGCGTGTGGAAAAACCAAGGCGCAAAATAACTGCCCATGAACTGAGAAAAGTCAAGCGTGCAGCTGCCAAGATGCCACTTGCCACCAGTTTGGCCATATTTCAGAGCTGCAACATCACTGGAGTGCCCAAAAGCACAAGGTGTGCAATACTCAGAGACATGGCCAAGGTAAGAAAGGCTGAAAGACGACCACCACTGAACAAGACACACAAGCTGAAACGTCAAGACTGGGCCAAGAAATATCTCAAGACTGATTTTTCTAAGGTTTTATGGACTGATGAAATGAGAAATGAGAGTGAGTCTTGATGGGCCAGATGGATGGGCCCGTGGCTGGATTGGTAAAGGGCAGAGAGCTCCAGTCCGACTCAGACGCGAGCAAGGTGGAGGTGGAGTACTGGTTTGGGCTGGTATCATCAAAGATGAGCTTGTGGGGCCTTTTCAGGTTGATGATGGAGTCAAGCTCAACTCCCAGTCCTACTGCAAGTTTCTGGAAGACACCTTCTTCAAGCAGTGGTACAGGAAGAAGTCTGCATCCTTCAAGAAAAACATGATTTTCATGCAGGACAATGCTCCATCACACGCGTCCAAGTACTCCACAGCGTGGCTGGCAAGAAAGGGTATAAAAGAAGAAAATCTAATGACATGGCCTCCTTGTTCACCTGATCTGAACCCCATTGAGAACCTGTGGTCCATCATCAAATGTGAGATTTACAAGGAGGGAAAACAGTACACCTCTCTGAACAGTGTCTGGGAGGCTGTGGTTGCTGCTGCACGCAATGTTGATGGTGAACAGATCAAAACACTGACAGAATCCATGGATGGCAGGCTTTTGAGTGTCCTTGCAAAGAAAGGTGGCTATATTGGTCACTGATTTGTTTTTGTTTTGTTTTTGAATGTCAGAAATGTATATTTGTGAATGTTGAGATGTTATATTGGTTTCACTGGTAAAAATAAATAATTGAAATGGGTATATATTTGTTTTTTGTTAAGTTGCCTAATAATTATGCACAGTAATAGTCACCTGCACACACAGATATCCCCCTAAAATAGCTATAAATAAAAACAAACTAAAAACTACTTCCAAAAATATTCAGCTTTGATATTAATGAGTTTTTTGGGTTCATTGAGAACATGGTTGTTGTTCAATAATAAAATTAATCCTCAAAAATACAACTTGCCTAATAATTCTGCACTCCCTGTATACAGGACACAGAAACTCAGTTTCAAAAGGTCTGGTATTATTGGATAATGGAGAATAGCCATAATGTGGGACTTAGGGTAAGGGAGGAAGCTGAAAGAGTAAGGTAAGATGACCATGTCCTATTGAGAGGAGGTGAAAGGGGATGAATAAGATGACTGACATTTATAAATCGGATATAAAAGAATAGAGCCAGATGAGTTAGTAGTCTTTAGATACGATAAGAGTAAATTGTATGGTGATGAAATGTTAATCTATTTTTCTATTTTGTGCACTTTTCCTTTTTTTGTTTCTTGTTTTTAGTTTGGTTTATGTTCTTCGTTCTTATATTGTAGTTGATGAGATTAAAGCTGTATAACGCTGGGATCCCCCACATACAGATAATCCCTTATGAGAATATTATACTGATAGAGAGTTTAAAAAATGACTAAAGGGAATACATGTTGAAAACAAATAACCCCTCCAGGTGTAGTGTTACAAACTGTAAAAAATGCATTGGTATGGGTCCTTGAAGGTTGTAGCATGGAAATTTTCATGAAGATGTCTAAGAAATCTCAATCATGGACCTTTGAGAGACTCCATAACAATAGTAATCTTTTATAACAAGACATTCTTTATTCTGACAACTCTATATGTATTCTGAACTCTAAAGTTTGTTTTGGGTTATGTCTTTGTAGAAAACTGTATGTAACTTTTTCGATATTATTGTTGGAGGAGTGTGGGAAATAAAAAAATGATTTCATCTAAATCCACAGGGCCCCTGACTGGAGTCACCCCTGTCACCCCCTGATGTCGGCCCTGTGTCTTGTTACTCAAGCCCAGGCCATAAGAAAGTCTTCCCGTGCTTTAGTAAATGAAGACTATAGATTATTTTACTAGAACATTTAAGGTGGATTATAACAGAACCATGAGTTCTGTATCCTCTCCCTCAGAGTGGTAGTCATCTACCAGCCTCCTGGACCAACCTCTCAATTCCTTAAACACTTTGCCACCTGGGTTCCTCATACTAAATTACTCAAGCATATTAACACCCTTTTGCATGTTAAATATTGAACATTAAGGGCCAGATTTTGAGTGGAGTGCAAATGTCTGCGGGCAAGTGTTAAGGGGTTTAAAGTAAATGTGATCACTAGAGCGCAATCGCAATTTATGCTAGAGTGATTACAGCTTCCTCAAAGCTCTGGTTAACTGTATGGTGAAACCATAAAGTGTCACAAAACACATAAAAAATACACTTAATAACACTAATACAAATTAATAAAAAAAAAATATATTGCACAATAAGGGCTCAAGGATATGAGGTCTCAGGTGTTAGAAAAAAAAGGCAGCAAAGGGCTTTAACAGATACATAGATATACACGTCTAAAGATATATATTATATATATATATATATATATATATATATACTGTATATATATATATATATATATATATATCACGGACTTCATTGGTTGTATATGTGTATTGTCCTTTAAATCCGGAAGGCATACCTCTTACACCCTATGTAAGCCTCCTCCCCTTCCAAGTCTTTGCTTGGTAATGTTTCCTGATGCACTGTAAGGTGGATGCTCCTTACCGTCTTAGATACTTCAAGCCTGCTGTCTAAGGACATTTTCTATAGATCCTTGCAGCTTATTGACCTACAGGTTTTACTGGTTGAACTGAGACCATATCCTCAGAATTGCCTGATTCAGCACTCCGCTCTACTCCTCCCGCTCAGTGAGTTATCGCTGCTGTAATAGTTATATTGTAGCTATCTTAGGTTTTATTTTTATTTAAAAGGTAAGTTTGTATTTATTTTAACTAGGTAGACTAGTTAGTAAATAGTTATTAACTATTTACTAACTACCTAGTTAAAATAAATACAAAGTTACCTATAAAATAAGCGGAAAGAAGTTTTCACCCAGGAGGCCTCTTCAATCTTCATCCATCCGGCGAAGTCCTCATACAAGCGTAGAAGTCTTCATCCAGACGGCGTGGAGCATCCTCTTTAAGTGATGTCAACCAAGATGGCTTCCCTTACATTCCTATTGGCGGAAAGATTTCTATCAGCCAATCGGAATTAAGGTGGAAAAAATCCTATTGGCTGTGGCAATCAGCCAATAGGATTGAGCTTTCATCCTATTGGCTGATTGAATCTATTATTTTACAGATTCAATTTCCATATTACATATAGACCAGGTACTAGGAACGGAAAGGCTGACGCTCTCTCCAGAAGTTTAACTAACCCTCTCTATACTGGTTCCCCCTCTACAGTGATACCCCAAGATCGTATTATCGGATTAACCACATGCTCCACTCAGAAGTTCCTCAAATATCAAAACCTAGATTCAACAACAAAACATGAACATTTACAGAAACAATCTGATGGATTATTCTATCACAACAAACAAATCTATGTTCCTTCTGCTCTGAGAACCAACATTCTTCATGCACTACATGAATCCCTACTTTCTGGTCACCCTGGTTTCCACAAAACCATGAATATTTTAAAAAAGGATTATGCAAATCTGAAAGGAAACCACCCTGTAGTCTCTTAATGTCCCTTTCCATTCCAGATAGACCTTGGAAAGACATAGCCATTGACTTCATTGTGGATCTCCCTCCATCCTTAAATGTCACTACAATCATGGTGGTGGTAGATCTGTTCTCTAAAATGGCACACTTTGTTCCCAGTCATTCACTACCAACTTCTTCTGAAACTGCTACTCTTTTTTTAAACAATGTCGTGAGATTACATGGTCTTCCAGTTACCATTACATCTCATAGAGGTACTCAGTTTACTTTGAAATTCTGGACACACTTATGTCAAACACTCCATATTGAGAGGAGACTTAGCACTGCCTATCACCAGCAAACAAATGGGCAAACTGAGTGTACTAACCAAACTCTAGAGCAATACCTACGCTGTTATTGTACCTCTCAATAAGATAATTGGGCCACACTACTCCCTACAGCAGAATTTGCATACAACGTCTTAGTCAACTCATCCACTCGAATCTCACTCTTTTATGCCAATTATGGCTTCCATCCCGATATCTACTTATATCCACCATCTGAGACTTCTACTCGGCTAGTCAATGAAACAGTTAACACCATTGCTCAAGGATTTCAACAGATGCATCAACATATACAAATGGCTCAGGATGGACAAAAACGATATTATGATCTCAGACACCGACCGGCCCCAAATTACCAGGTTGGCGAGAAAGTCTGGCTTTCAACTAAATTCCTTAAATTACATATACCTTGTAAAAAGCTTGGAGGTCTATTCATTGGCCCATTTCAAAATAGTTAGGCTGCTCAGTCCTAATTCAGTAACCCTTGATCTACCCAGTTTCTACCACATACATCCAACATTTCATGTATCCTTGCTTAAGCCGTTCCACTCCCTAAGACCCACTGGTCAAACTACTGAAAGCATTATCCCAGTCTTGCAAAATTTGGAGTATGAGGTCGACTCCATACTTGACTCACGTTTCCACGGTTATGCCCTCCAATACCTGGTCCACTGGAAGGGGTATGATTCGGTAGAGGATTCTTGGGAGCCTGCCTCTTACTTATCTGCACCCCATCTAATTTTGCTTTTCCATCGACGGAATCCTGAGAGACCCCGGTCCTGACCACTCAGCGGTCACTTTGAGGGGGAGTCATGTCACGAACTTCATTGGTTGTATATGTGTCTTGCCCTTTAAATCCTGAAGGCATACCTCTTACACCCTATTTAAGCCTCCTCCCCTTCCAAGTCTTTGCTTGGTAATGTTTCCTGATGCACTGTAAGGTGGATGCTCCTTACCGTCTTAGATACTTCTAAGGACAGTGTCTACAGATCCTTGCTGCCGCTCTCTCTCAGCTGTGTAACAGTAAAGGTGCGACAGCAGCCACAGACAAAAGTTCTGCAAGGCTGTAGTTATAAAGATTGAGGTTACCTCCAATCCAGCATCACAATTCTGGATCGGAGGTAACCTCAATCTTTATAACTACAGCCTTGCAGAACTTTTGTCTTAATGTGTTATTATATTAATGTCTTATGCAGACAACAGTGTTTACTCTAATTGGGGTGACATTAAGACTAACCTGCTTAATAAGCAACAGCTGCTTTTACAAACGACTCACACTCTGCTTAAACCTTCTTACTAAGCAACTGCTGTTTGTGCACAAACCTCTTAACCCGACCTATGCCATGCGTTGCTTGTAACTACCTGAGGCAAATCTCTGAGACTCTGTATTCTGATACTCCTACAATACATACTGCAGTACTTCTGGGTACCTGCTCATATTCTGCTTGCACTGCCGCTTGTTAACCCTATGGTTCTCAGTTTGGTTATAATCCATAGTGGTTCCCTTGGTCTATGATCATAACAGAACCTCAGTTAACCAATTACTTCCTGGTTCAATTTTGTGTGAGACCGATTGGAACAAATAACAGTTGCTAGTATATTGTGTCCATAACATATCCATAACAATATATGTGTGTGTATCTGTATACATATATATTTATGTATTTATATGTGTATATATTTACTTACTGACACATATACATATAAACACTTTAATACATATGTACACATATATAGACAAATATAGAAGTGCATTGGAGCCCTTTGCAGATAAGTAGCTGAAAACAGGTAAAAAAAATGTATTCAATATTTATTTTTAATAAAGGTTTTTACTGTAAATATTTGACATTCCAATGTTCTTCGCATAGCAGAATATCTTCTAAGTATTTATTAATAGATATTCCTATGTATATCTCTATATATCTATACTTATATATATATATATATATATATATATATATATATATATATATATATACATACAGATATAAATAGAACATATTCTTCTATGTGAAGAATTTTGAAATGTGAAATATTCATATTTATTTTGTATAATGATAAGTTTCCATGGGTATCCATAATATGTGTGATATACTTCCTACCAGCAGATGGAGGTCAAGAACTTACAATCCCTTCCTACTCTACTCCTCTCTCCAGTTTGTTCTTGGCCTCCAAGGTGAGAGGTTGAGTGAAGTGCTCTGCTATTAAAATTGTGTTTTTTTCTATTATATTGTGAGCTCAGACCTGACAGGAGACCCTATCCCCCTCTTTCAGTTTTCACTAGAAGATTTGAAATGGATACTGAAACAGGGATCTTATGGCAATGTCAGTACCCTCACAGTTAAATCTCTCAGCCATAACTGCCCTTTGGCATTGCAGGGCCCCACGTCCCTCAGCCTCAACCAAAGGGGTTACAGGTATATCTAATCATATCCTCTGCAGTATTTATACTTGCACTGGATTGACTTTCTCTACCGTCAGCGTTAATGTGAGGGAGAAAGGCCTCAGCAAGCTGGTAAGATAAGTGGAGGGGTTCTGCAGTCAAGGTAAGTGACTCCGACACCACATATAGCCCATTCACTATCACTGGTATCCTATTCTATAGATACCAAATAGTCTGGGGGCTTCCAGCTCTTACACTTTGAACTTTCCCTATGAGTTTATCTTCAAAAATTTGAAAATTTTGTCTCAAAATTTTCCAGTATCAATCTCCAGACTCCCCATAGCAGCTTTTTAAATATTTTTATCACAGAACTTTATTTTTTAAATTATTTTTGGAAATTTGTTTCTGTCTCTAAGAGAACTGTTAATTGTGGTTCTCTTCCTTTTCATAGTGGTTAGGCTGGGGATCAGTTATGGATGATCTGCATACCTTTTTTTTAGCTTTTATTTTCAAAATCTGCATTTTTTTTTAATTTTTACTCAGGCTGTTGCCTGCATATTGTTATGGCAGTTAGCCTGGCCCTTTTTCATTTGTGCCCTTTCTCCTTATCTCCACTGCTCTAAAAACAACTACAATTTTCTCTGAGGCACCCTTTAGGCTTTTAATCATCTAAAAGCTTTTGTTTTTAACCCTTCCTTTTCCAGGAGGTTGTGAGTACCCTCATAAGAGCTGCTAAATGGGTGGGAAACCTTCACATAAACTTTTGTGTATTTAAAAAAAATATGGGGCCTACTTTTCTACTTGTCTGTTACTTGTATTATTGCAATAGTTTTTTCTGTTATGTACAATTAATCTTTACTTCATTATTCACAGTTTTACTTATATATCCCCAATAAATATGTCTGACCCATTAGACGGAACCTCCAAAGATTTTAATTCAGCTCAGGATAAAAAATTGTTCCTGTGTACCAGATTAATCAACTATGTGTTAACTGTGTTCAACGTTTCCAGTTTCCAAGCTGTAATTCTGTCAGTTTGACTGGCAGACACTGATTTTTCCCCATAGTTTAAAAATACATAAGACTATCACCTAGATTACCAGTTTTGCACTAAACAGGGTGCAAAACTAATGCCATAACAATTGCGTTATTGCACTCTCCATATCGCTGCCATTACAAGTTACTGAAACGCCTCCTTGTGCTGTACGTTATGGAGCGTTAAGCTCCATACCGCACAAAAGCCAAGGGCTGAGTTTACAGGCTTGTGCATGCTTTCCCCCATAGACATCAATGGAAAAATGTTTTAGAAAAAAACTAACACCTGAAGTGCGGAACGGCAAATTGCCGTAGCGCAACCCCATTGAGGTCCAGGGAGAAAAGAAAGTTACATTTAAACCTAACACCCAAACATAAACCCCTAGTCTAAACACCCCTAATCTGCCGTCCCTATCATCGCCAACACTAATAAAAGTTATTAACCCCTAATCCACCACTTCCCGACATCGCCAACACTAAATGTAATTATTAACCCCTATTCTGACTCTCCCCGACATCGCCAACACTAAATTTAATTATTAACCCCTATTCTGACTCTCCCCGACACTAATAAAAGTTACTTACCCCTAATCCGCTGCTCCCCAACATGGCCGACACTAAATATAACTATAAACCCCTATTCTGCCATTCCCCAAAACCTAAATAAACCTATTAACCCCTGAACCGCTGTCCCCCCAAATCGCAAAACACTAACTTGAACTATTAACCCCAAAAAATAATAAACACTAAATTACGAAAAATACAAAACTCTTGATTACAAAAATAATAAATTAAATTATCAAAACTAAAAACAATTACACCTAATCTAATAGCCCTATAAAAAAAAAAAAAAAAAACACCCCCTAAATTACAATAAACTACCAATTTTGTATGTCATTGTCTTAAGTTAAGCTGCTCTTTTACCTGGCAAAATATACAAAGTCCCCCCCAACAGTAAAACCCACCACCCAACCAAACCCCCAAAATAAAAAACCTAACTCTAAAAAAAAAAACCCATTGCCCCTAAAGGGGCATTTGTATGGGCATTGCCCTTAAAAAGGGCATTCAGCTTTTTTTCACTGCCCTTAAAAGGGCATTCAGCTCTTTTACACTTTGCCCAAAGCCCTAATCTGAAAAAAAAAAACCCACCCCAACAAATAAAAAAAATACCTAACACGGGGCGGAGCTAGCCGGCGTCCAAGATGGTCGCTAGCATGTAGAGCTCCGAAGTAGGGTCGGCCTAACAACTGCCTTATCACTACAGATTCTGCGAGCTGGAAGCTAAAAACAGGTGCACTTGTTGCCTACTAGCCCAGGGAACATAGGAAGTGAAGTGGAGAAGACCCTCTGTTGGAATTAGCACCGCACATTATCGCGGCCTCCCGCGGCCTCCAGACGGCTACCCACATGGCCCACATCGAGTCTCAATAGCAGCCGTTATGGAGGTGCGGCACATGCAGAAGCCTTCACATCGCTGACCGGAGGAGCAGTTATGCACCGCACGATCAGTGTTTCCCAACTGACCAGCCACGCGGACATCATGTGAGGGGTGAGAACGTAATGCGGACATAACAGTCCCCATTGCCACATAATACACCTACTGCGGTCCCAACACTGCAATCCTACAGGGGAAACTGCTCCCACAGCCAGGCAATTCACATTATACAGCCTTTCCAACCCTTCTTTACCCGGCAAATATCCCTGGCGCTGTTAGACATATTAGTACAGGAATCACAGCCTCACTATACTCAGTGAATGGGGAGATAATACACACTTACAGTGGTGCTTCTACTATGACCATCACCCCTCTCAATACATCCATAATCACAGCAATTGAATCAGTGTATTGGAACAGAAGTGTTCCCTTCTCACTGTCAGCCAGGAGGGCACCTAGAACTTAAAAATCCAGCAAGAGCAGCACAGACCCAACAGTTCACAATTTTTTCAAAGTAGTGGAAATGGCAGCTACAGATCCGGCTGAACACTCAGATAAACTGCCTTCATTAACATCTGCATCAGATACAGGCATAACAGAGACAATGCTCACTAAAGCAGACCTTCAATCTCTGCCCTCAAAGAGGATTTCAATAATTTCATTGCCCAAGTCAGCTCTATAATAAAGTCTAGCTTATCTGAAGTCAGAAAAGAGATAAGTGAAATTGGCAATAGAATAGCACCATTAGAAGAAGATTCAGAACACACAGACAGGCTGCTGGATGTTCAGTTACAGCAGACATCTCACCAGTCCACCCTAATAACCCAACTACAGAACCAAGTGGAGGACCTGGATAACAGGGGGAGATGCCAGAACATTAGAATCAGGGGTGTTACTGAGAACATCAAAACCCCAGAGCTCCTCCCCTATCTACAGACCTTGTTTAACACACTTATGGATAACAAATGAGAAATCGAGTACCCGCTTGATCGATACCACAGGGCATTGAGACCAACCCCAAAAGATGCAGCTCCTCCAAGGGACATAATCATAAAGTTCACAAGTTTCAGAGACAAAGAAGACATCCTCACAGCGGCGAGGAAGAAATCACCTATATCACACAAGGGCTGTGCACTTCAATTCTACGCAGATCTAAGCCAGCTCACACTAGCCAAGTGACGGGAGACCAGATACCTCACTTTACACCTCAGAGATCTTGAAATCCCCTACAGATGGGGCTTCCCATTTTGCCTCAAGGTGATCAAAGATAACACAACAGCAATCTACAGATCAACAGAAGACCTGGAAGACTTCTGCTCATCGTTAAAGATCTCGCAACCCAGCCTCCCATCGCTACAGGAAGCTTCTAAAGATCAGCATCTTCCAAGGCAGCAAAGACAAGAATGGACACCAGTCCATCATGGAAAGAAGAACAAGCCCTCCAAGGGGATCCCTGAGAATCAAGGAGCAGTCACCTGATTGCAAGGACTACCTTGTGTTAAGTAACCTATATTTATTGATTGCCATGTTACATATTGCCACAGCATTGTGTGGCCCTTATAGACGCTATGCCACACCCTAGGCACCTATCTGCCTCTTTGTTTTTGTTTTTCTTCCCCTTAAAAGGTTTCACAGTTACCCCACAGTTCTTGCATAGCACAAATGTTTAATTATGTATGTGATCAATGTGCCATATACACAACAAAACACCTGTCCTAAAGGTTAACCATTCAATAGAGAGTTTACTCCTCGTTGTAGAGTCTATACCTCATAATTCCAGCCCCATACTTTGAAGCCAACCTGCTACCGCAAGTCGTAGCAGCTACTTATTCACCCCTACCCCCCCCCTTTTTTCATTTTTTCATTCATCTGAAAGCGTAGTATGTTGTATGTTTATGCTTTTAGATTAAGTTTTATATATGTTGTTTTGTTCATGTTTGCTTTTTACCATTTCAGATATACCTCCTTCGAACTGCCTTCACCGCAATCTACCCCTCCTTCTCCCAGGTCTGGTCGGACCCGCACGAGTCACCCTATAACTCATTCCCAGGATCTGGATCCATTTGACCTAAGGTACAACCACCCTAATGCACACATACCACAGGGACATTACAGTTCCCACACCTCCCATCTCCCCTACCCCATTGATAGCTTAGAATGACCTCCACAGTGACACAGCAATCCCTCCCCACTGGAACACACACCGTCAAACTAATAACCCTTAACGCAAGGGGTCTGAACTCACCCACGAAGAGGTCGGTTGCTCTCTCCTGTTTTAAAAGAGCTAAGGCGGATGTGGTCTTCATACAGGAGACGCACTTCCCGAAAGAAAAATCGCCAAAATTTTCAAATAGAGATTTCCCCACTGCATATTTCGCGTCCCACGTCAGTAGACGGGGGGGGGAGTGGGGATTATGATTCATAGGTCACTGCCGTTTCAATTGTCATAAGTAGAAGTGGACCCGGGGGGCAGATGGCTAATCCTTATTGGCCTCCTATACAATCGACCTATAACCCTGGCCAACATTTACACCCCGAATTCCAAACAGGCACGGTTTTTCAGAAAAGCCGCAAATAAGATACTCCAGGTCCAGAAGGGCTCTCTGATCATGGCTGGGGATTTGAACGTAGCCCTTGACCCTTGTACTGATTGTTCTCTAGGCCGAGGCCCCTTAAAACCATACAAGACATAACCATGACTACCCACAAACTTACCCTGATTGACGCATGGCGGGCGAAACACCCAGGTCAGCGAGACTACACGTTTTTCTCCAACCCACATAGGTGCTACTCGCGCATAGATTACATTTTTACTGACCAAACCACTTACAGTCTAGTGAGGGATGATAAAATAGAGCCTATTAGTTGGACGGACCATGCTATGGTGACAACCACATTAAACTGGATAGACAAGACTCTCTCCCCTTACGTGTGGAGGCTCGATGAATCATTGCTAAAAACCCTCGCGTTCTCCTGACGTTTGGCAGAAAAACTAAAGGAATATTTTGAATTTAACAACACACTAGGTGTATCACCGCACACCCTATAGGAGGCCCACAAATGTGTAATTAGGGGTGAAATAATTAAACACAAAGCACAGTTGACGAAACAGTACCGAGAATCATACAGATCCGCGACACAGAGCATTCGCGACATAGAGTTACAACATAAAATGTCCCCACAAGACAAAAACCTAATAGATAAATTGAGGCAGGCGAGGAACGAACTAAATAGACTAATTTATAAAGAGGCTCAAATGAAGGCACTCTTCCTCAAGAAAATGTATTTAGCCAACTCCAATAAGATAGGCCCCTCCCTAGCAAAATCCCTTAAGGAAAAAAAAACTTAGCTCCTACATACACAGCCTAACCGACTCAGCTGGTCACCAAGCCTTTAGTAGCCACCAAATCGTTGACCAATTCAGGTCATTCTATAGTAATTTGTATAGCAATTTATACAACCTGCCGAGCCCCCCACTCGCGGCAACCCCACAGGCGCAGGAACAGTACATTGCGGAAGCTGCCCTACCGGTACTCCCTTCAGAGTTATCAGAGGCCCTGGAGGCCCCTATAACTACCTCGGAGGTACTCCTAGCAATAAAATCCCCTTCCCTATGCAAGAGCCCAGGGCCCGATGTGTTCACCAACATCTACTACAAACAGTTCAGACAGCTATTAGCCCCACACTTAACCCCCATGTTCGCAACAATTGACAAGCAGGTACCATGGCCCAAAAACACTTTGAGAAGCCCATATCATTGTTTTGCCAAAGGCGGATAGAGACCCTCAAAAAGTGGAAAACTATAGACCTATCTCGCTACTAAATTCTGATATTAAACTTTATGCAAAAATATTAGCAACACGATTGAACACAATCCTTCCCCAAATTATTAATGTAGACCAAACAGGGTTCATTCCCAGAAGGGAAGCGCGAGATAACACCATCCGGGTACTCCACTTAATAGAACAGGCCAGCCAGTTGAACGCACCGTCAATTTTAATATCAACCAATGCTGAAAAAGCCTTCGACCGGCTGGACTGAAAATTCCTCCATTCTTGTCTGTCTGCCTTTGGCATAGGAAAGGTAATGATCCAAAGAATTCTCAGCTTATACTCTCATCTCTCAGCAAAGGTTAAGGCTAATGGCATGCTCTCGGACAGCTTTGAGATAAGAAATGGAACGAGGCAGGGATGCCCCTTGTCTCCACTCCTTTTCGCCATCTCAATGGAAGTCCTGGCCTCTCAGATCAGAAATAATCTTAACATTACAGGAATCGAGCTAGGTCCTAATACATATAAAGTGACACTCTACGCGAATGATGTCTTGCTTCTTCTCACCCACCCGAGCACCTCACTCCCCTACCTATTAGAAGAGTTTGACAGATTTAGTGCCCACTCCAACTTCCTCATCAATGCCAGGAAGTCTGAGATCCTAAATATAAATATTGAAAAGCAGCAGTTTGCAGCTTTGGCGAATTATTGCCCCTACAAACTAAACTGTGACAAAATTAAATACCTTGGCACTTATCTCACCCCGAATAGTGGCAAACTGTTTAAACATAACTACATACCCATTATGCACAGACTCAAGAAAGAGCTAGACAACTGGCAAAACAAGCCACTTTCTTGGTGGGGCCGCATACAGGCGGTCAAGATGACTACCCTCCCGCGGATACTCTACATAATGCAGACGGTGCCGATACACTTACCAAATACATACATCCACCAAATACAGTCAATGCTAAACTCATTCATCTGGGGAAGCATCAAACCGCGCATTAGCAAAAAAGTTATTATGTCCCCACTGGGAGCGGGAGGACTAGGGGTACCCTCAATCCAGCAGTATTATAGGGCAATAGTGATGCAGAGAGTTCTTGAGTGGCACGACAGTACAAACATCAAAGCATGGGCATCTATTGACTCTTTCCTTTTAACCTCACCTAATTTGGGCCCCCTTACTTGGATCAGACATTCAGCTCGACCACCTCTCGCAAAGACATCCCAACTCTATGCCCACCTTTTTAAGACCTGGGACATAATACGAGCCAAAGACAAGGGAATCTCTTCTCCTGTCTCCCCAATGACACCGATATCACACAATGCTGAGTTCTTGGGAGGTTTAATGGCGGAGAGGCATTGTCCCGGGGGATGTCAAACACAATCCCATTTGCCAACCTGGTTTCTAACCAAACACTGAAAACACGCTCACAAATGACAGACATCGCTGGGGGGAGTTTCTCCTCCTGGCTCAAATATGCCCAACTGACACACCTCCTGAAAATTTCACCCCATAAGGACAGTTTAAGTAGAGAACTAACTCCATTTGAAAGGCTGTGCCTGTCGGGCTCCCCGCCCTGTAGTTCCCTCTCCATAGCAAAGAAAATGCTAGATAATACCCTTGTGGCACCGCCCCCCCTCGTACAAGCTCCACTGGCAAGCAGAATTAGGGAGGGAAATATCAGAAGAGCAATGGCAGGCGATTCTCTATAGCACTTCCAAGTCTTTGTCCCTAGCTAGAATCTTGGAATTAAATCACAAGGTCCTATTTCGCTGGTACCTTACACCCGAAAGAATTAAACAAATCTACCCGAGAGCGGGCGCCACTTGCTGGAGGGGGTGCGGGGCAGTGGGAACAATGGCCCATATATGGTGGCATTGTCCGCTGATCTCTCTTTTTTGGAAGAGAGTAGAAAAATTCCTCAAGGAGCTCATGGGACCAACATTTAGTTTAACACCCCTCACCGCCCTCCTGAACCACAAACATGAAAAGGTCTGTAAGATCAGATGGAAGCTCTTACAAATTAGCATAAATAATGCGAAAGCACTTATTGCCCCGAAATGGAAATCCACAAATGTTCCCACGACTCAGGAGTGGTTCCACCACACCTCGGAACTCTTGGAGGGGGAAGAGTATTCCTTCTTCAAGATTGGCAATTTGGCCTTCTTCCATGAAGTCCGGTTCTATTGGGAGTCTTTTTCCCACACTCTGAGAGAGACGGCACATTCTACCCCACCCGGCACTTCCTAGGGAACGACGCCTCCGACCAGACCTCCCCCCCTCCCCTCCTTCCCCTCTCCCTCTTTTCCCCTCACCATATATTGTTCCTATGTCATACAGGCAGGAAAGGTTATATTAAAGGACAGAATGGTATTAGTTATCTGTTCATAACTGTTTATAGTTATGTATATTGAAGTTGGAAATGTACTGACTTATTTATCTTATAATTGCGTTATTGATACAATATGCTGGGAACCTGCCATAGACTGAAGGGTCGACACTGGATCCCCTCACTTAATACGTCCTAATACAAGGACCAACTGGACATTAAACTCACCCCTGTTGTAGCTCAAAGAAAAACTTAACAACTCACCAGGGCCCTTCCATGGACATTTACAGCGTGAAGGGACGTTAACAACCATATAAATGTTCCTAGATTTTGTGTTGTATTGTATCATAATTATATTCCAATAAAAGTTTAAAAAAAAAAAAAAAAATACCTAACACTAACCCCAGAATATCTACTCACGGTTCCTGAAGTCCAGACATCCATTTCCATCCAGGCAGCGAGACATCTTTATCCAGGCGGCGACATCTTCATCCATCGTGGGGGTGTCTTCTATCTTCATCCCAACAGCGCAAAGAGCAGAGCTATCCTGGACCGGCGATGAAATTCTGCGCGGAGCGACCTCTTCATACGGTCACAGCCATACAATGAATTTGAATGCAAGGTACCCGTTTCAAAATAGCCTACCTTGCATTTCTATTGGATGATTTGATGCTTCAAATTCAAATCAGTCAATAGGATGAGAGCTTCTGAAATCCTATTGACTGTTCAAAACAGCTTATAGGATGAGAGCTACTGAAATACTATTGGCTGATTTGAAAATTGCATTAATTGTAGCGATGTGGGTGGGTGGCAGATTAGGGGTTAATAGGTTTGATATAGTGTTTGCAATCTGGAGGGTTGCGGTTTAGGGGTTAATAGGTAGTTTATGGGTGTTAGTGTACTTTTTAACATTTTAGTTATGAGTTTTGTAAAACATTTTTGTTACACAAAATCCATAACTACTGGTCTCAGATGGCGGTATGGATCGTGTCATTATAGGCTGTAACGCAAGCTTTTTAGCCTGAACGCACAGCCTGTAATATGGGCACTATGAAAATCCCGCACTCAAACATAATTTTTTTAAGTATGGAATGGACATTGCGTTACAGGCTAAAATGCTTGCGGTATAGCTGTAACACGCGACTCGTAATATGCTTTCCTGGGCATCCAGAGTAATAGCCAATTTTTCAGGGTTAAAAGTCGTACCACAAAACTTGTAATCTAGCTGTTAACGAAAATTCCCAGGCCAAAAAAGCACAAACATAAATCTGGACATTTGTCTCATACTCCCTGTCACTCTCTGTAAGGATTCCAGTCCTGCTTTTCCCTTTTGCTCCAACTCCCCTCCCTCACCTGTACTTAAGGCATCACCACGCCCCAAACAAGTGCTTAGTTGTTGAGTATTGTATATCAAAGCTAAGTGCACTGTTTGCTATAAGTTAATATATATTAGAATAAGATTTACACTTGTTACTTCAATTCCTGGATTACAAATACCAGCTGCAGTTTGGTCCCACTAAAGATTGTTAACAACTTGCTACATTACACGGAGTCTAATTCAAGAATTAATACATCCTGTCTCATCATATCATCTCCACAGGACTTGCTATATTGTTACCATCAAAAGGATTCTACTCACTCCAGCTACGGTACTTGTAAAACTTGTTCATTTCTTTGGAGCGTTAATTTAAAGGCTAATACAAATGTCATATTTCACCTGAACATTCTTAAATTGACTTTGTCTCTGCAATAACTTCTAACAATTATAAACGTCTGCCTTAAGTTAAAGTTACAACGACTTTTTCATTCATTCCATACCGGGCCGCAACGGACTTTCTCTGACGTCACACACAGCTGTACATAGCTCAGCGTGTCACACCGCTCTCACTACTCACACAGGACTGTGTTCGGTTTTCAACGCTGCATAACATTAAACAGTGAGTTGTGCCTCGCAGCAGGTCACGCCCCTGTCAGCACCTGCAGCTCTGT